>NW_024543067.1:58287500-58953998 GCF_018167655.1 Microtus oregoni
CCCGCAGACTGGCCCATACTTCTCTGGAGATCTGGACCTGGGCTGGGAGGAAATGATGTGCGATTGTGAATAGGATTGATCAATTAATAAAGAAAATTGGCTTGGCCTGATAGGGCAAAAGTAGAGGTAGGCAGGGAAAATTAACTGAATGCTGGGGAAAAGAAGGGTGAAGTCAGAGAGAAGCCATGTAGCCCCGCCAGAGAAAAACTCAGGTTGGAATCTTGCCGGTAAGCCGCAGCCAACTGGTGATACACAGATTACTAGAAATGGGTTAAATTAATATGTAAGAGTCAGCCAATAAGAAACTAGAGCTAATGGCCCAAGCAGTGTTTTAATTAATACAGTTTCTGTGTGATTACTTCAAGGCTAAGCGGCCAGGAACCAACAAGCAGTCCCTGCTCCCTGCAACAAGGATAAGCAAGCTCACAGTAGGGATGGGGTCTGCTCAGATTGCCTGAGCCCATAGTCTCCCCTAAGGTTTCCTGAGAATGATGAGGACATTCACTGGTAGCCATCCAGCCTGCCCCCCCCAAGTGGACAAAGTTTGCGCGGTTACTTTCGCTGCCATTTTAAGATAGACACTGCCCTCCCTACTTTGAAAAAAAAAACTCTGTTGCACCCAGCAGGGTCTCCTAGTGTTCTGGCTTGCCTCCTCCACCTATAGTTTTCCCTGGATGAGGGAGCAGTCAGCAGGCTGCCCCTAACTCTCACTGGTGACTAACCTGTGTTCTCCCAACAAATTTTCTGACTATGAAATGGTTCAGTGTCTGCCTAAGGAGACAAGGTGAGTCAAGAGAGATGGTTGCATGGAGGAGCCCTGCACAAACTGTAGAGACTGCAGTATCTTATCAATGTGTAGGGGCTGACAGCCTTCCGTGTGGGCAGACCTGTCTGGACTCAGTCAACTCTCTTGCCGTGTGACCTTGGACACGTCTTTTCACTTCTCTTGGCCTCAGTGTGCTTGTCTGTCAAGGAGGGTGATGAAGCCCAGCTTCTGCAGTAGTGTGTGTGTGTGGGGGGGGTGAGCTGGTAAGTTACAAGCATGGCCTGGTCCACTTCTGCTGTTGGGGTGGTAGTAGTGATGTGGCTGCCACTGAACTTGATGGTCAGCATAGTCTCAAAGGGCCTTCTGGAAACACATGGCGTTTCCTTCTGGAGTCCGTGGTGAGTGCCAGGCAGGCTAGTAGGCCCCTGGCTACTCAGCCCCTCAGGTCTTTTCCAAATGACTTTGTGCTTTTCTGTACATTTGGGGACCCTCCCAGGCCTCACATCACCCCATTCTTTGGAAACCTCTGGGAGAAACAGATGCCAGTTGGCAAACAGGCATTCCCCATATCCTCTCTGACCTCTCCGGGAGAGTAGATTGTGTGCGCTGCCCCCAGTACCTTATAAATTCTCTCAACTCTGCTGTGCTGCCTATGACCAGCTTCTAGAACTTTCTTCTCTCCAATCATTTTACATGAGCCTCAGCTTCTGCCCCGTGGAAGTGATTTGCCCCTGCACCTCAGCTCCCCACACCTCTTTGAGCCCAGCCCGCACCCGCTACTCACGCAAACTGCCTTTCTTTCTTGGCGCTTCTTTACTCAACTCTCTAATTGCAACACTTATCTCTGGAAGGCTCTGAAAGCGCTGCCCAGAATAAGACGGTGCTGAGCGTCCCAGAAGCCCTCACTCTGGGGTAGATTACCTCTGAAGAGCACAAAGAGTTCCAATCAAGGTTGGGCTGAGGCTCTGAAGAGGGGCTGGCATTCTTTGTGACATCCACAAGGAAACAGACTTTGAGGCCAGTCCTCTCTTCCCCCTGCTGTGACCATAAGCCTGTGTCACTGGCACCACACTGAACTGGGTTCATGTTCATCTCTGCGACCATAGGAAGTCCTCGTGGCTTCCCCATGCCTACTTCTCACTTTGACATGAGATAACAATGGCCAATATGGGGTCCTTAAGAAGCTAAGAGATTGTACACCTGTGCATGAAACACGATGCCTAGCATATGCTATGGGCTTAACAAATGATCATTAACAAGACTTTTCTAGAAAGATTCATCTCTGTATCTGTAAGTAGGTACACATCAGGTCCTATGGACAGCGAGGATAGTTCAGGGGCAGGTGGACAGCCCCTAAACACAGTCTATGCTCAAGCCCTTTCTTACTGACCAGGTTGATTTCCAGCAAATGGCTGATATACGAGGGACTTATGTTTTTTAAGGAGGCCCCATGCTGGACTCTGGCCTGATTGAGACATGTCTCTGTTCATCAGGCCAGGGGACTTGAAGGCCCAGTTTCCCCACTAGAGGGTGCACATCCTTTCCTAACCCGCCCCTAATCAGGAGCCCCTTAACACCCAGGACAGCATGAGCAGGGAGCCCAAGCACCACACTGGCTCAAGCAATTGTCAGCAGGGTGCTAATTACACTCCTGGAAGGGACAGAGTAGGCAGGCCTGGGCTGGTCCATGGGGCCTGCTCTGTGACTAAGCCGAGCTCCCCAAGTCTCTTCACTCCAAGTCCTCTGCAGCTCAGGTAGGTACATTGATAAAGCATCTCATCTCAATCCAGATGAGAAAATCGCACACCTCTGTCTTTCCATTGATTTACCTGCTACACACCTTTCTCCTTCCACCCCCATCTATGCAGATGCCCAGGGAACCGGTGTCTCAGAGCAGGGAAGCAAGGACTCTGAAGGAGTCAGGGACTCATGCCCACTGCTGCCTCTTATGTACCTGGGGATGTCATCACTAACTCCATAGTGACACACATGTGCTGTCCTCCTGCGTGCAGGATCAGACTGGCTGGCCACTCCATCTACCAGTGGTGGTCAGAGAAAATGCCTAGCAGTCACACGGCACCTGCAAAATGTTTGGTGTCTTTGCCTACTAGATAGACAAGGTGCTTCCTTTCCTTCAGAATCAATACATGAGGTGAAGGATAAGGGAATATAATTAGGTCCAGTTTGGGGCACACACACACACACACACACACACAGTGTCCAGTTTGGCGCCTGTACAGGTATTTTCCCTCTACCCCAAGCCTGTCCTCCTGAGCCCCTGCTCAGAGAAAGCCCTGGCCACTCTTGCAAGCCTGTTCATTGGGCTTCACAGGGCACAGTGATAGCCAGAGGCACATTAGCATTCGTGGGGAGGGGGTGGCAATGTCATCTCTAGGTCTAAGTCATCCCTGGTGCTATTTCTTGAGGTGACAGTCTATTCTCAGGGTTGGATGGATTCCCTGAGAGTTAAATTAAAATCTCCATGAAATATTTACTTGCCTGGGCACAGGGCTCTGTTACTGGCCTGAGAGGACAGATCGGAAGAAAGATTGTGAGCTGTGGGGAGGAGGGACCAGCTCATCATTTGAGGGTGAAGCCATAGGGCACAGGGGTCTGAGCCGGGTGAGGAGGCTGAGAAGACAGTGTTAACTTTTGATGTCTCCCTACAGAGTTCTGTTCAGCAAACCCCTGCCCTCTGTGGTCAGATAGACATATGCCTGAACCAAAGTTCTGCCATTTCTTTGCACTCTGCCTCAGACTACACGTCTGCTTCCTCCAAACACACACACACACACACACACACACACACACACACACACACTATCTCTAATATGAGGTACAAGTGTGTATGTGCATTTACATGTGTGAGTGTGGGCATATGAGTGTCATGGCAAGTGTGTGGAGGGCAGAGGACAACCTTGGGGACCAGTCCTGCCTTACAAATTGTGAGGCGGGGTCTCTGTGCTGGTTAGATTTTACCAAGCTGACATAAGCCTAGACAGACCTGAGTAGAGGGAACATCAGGTATTGCCTCCATCAGAGTGGCCTATGGCAGTCTTGATTCTTGATTGATGCTCTAAGAGGGCCCAGTCCACTGTAGTGGTATCATCCCTTGGCAGGTGGTTCTGGGCTGTAACACGAAAGTTAGCTGGACAAAAGCCAGGAAGCGAGCCAATGAGTGTTCCTTCTTGGCCTCTGCTTCAGTTCCTGCCTCTAGGCTCCTGCTTTGAGTTCCTGCTCTGATTTCCCCCAACGCTGGATTGTAACCTGGGAGTTGTAAGTGGACATAAACCCTTCCTCCTTGGATTGCTTCTCTGTCATGGTGTTTATCACGGCAGCAGGAAGTTAACCAGAAAGGTCTCTTTGTTGTTCCATGCTATGGATGCTGGGCTGTCTCTGCCTCCCATGATACCACAGGAGTGCTGGGGTGACAGATGCATCGTAGCATGCCTGACTTTATGTGGGTCTTGGGGGAGGGGGGGTCATACTCAGGTCCTCAGGCTTGCATGGCAAGCAATTTACCACTGTACAGCAGTCTCTGGATGCCCACTGAACAGGCCACTCCCAGCCCTTTGGACTAATTACTCCATTTCTTATTCTTCATGTGAGAACCATGATCTAAAATGTCCTTGCTAGTTATCAAGCTACCTGATGCTCATGAAGAATGAGCGTTCCAGGAGACAAGGGATCCCTGTGTGTCATCTACAATCTCGGCCGTGTCTACAGACATGCCTAGCCTATGACCAACACTCCGGAAGTACTTGCTGAATGGCTGTGATCACGGTACAAATGGGTGGACGCCTGAAGGAAGAGTCCAAACACTGAGCTTCTTATCTCAGCTCTCAGTGAGGGCAATATAAGTGTAGAGGCTCTGGATAGAACCTCTAGGACCAGTGTAACTAGATCCTGGCCATGCAATTATATGCCAGTTACTTGGAATCTCCATGCCTTGGTTTCCCCATGGGTAAACCAGGAACAGAGATATTATATATTCCATAAATATATTGTAAAGGTTAAATGAACGAATGCACAGAAAGCAGCCAGGACAGTGCCTGGGATAGGATACACCACCGCAGAAGAGAGAGCTGCTACAACTTGATTGTAGCTTAAAGCCTAAGCTTTCATTTCATTTATTAAAGTGATTGCTTTAGAAAATCCAATGTAAATTTTGAAGAAGGCAAAGAAATCTCATGATTGGAAAATCAATATGCATTATATACGCTGCACACTGTTTATGTCATAGCGGTGTGGAAAAGAAACAGCGGCCAGAGTTTGGGCCTCATTTGGCGGTGACTTTCTCACACGGCCACCAAGGCCAATGTTACCACACCTGGCGCTCTGAAGAAGGGCCCAAATTCACACAGCTCATGGACTAACAATAGAAGCCTCTTTGAGTTTTCAGGATAACACACTTGTTTGTCTTCCCCCACCCCGCTTTCTTTTCAGACAAGATCTCAGGTAACCCAACCTACCCTTAAACTCAGTACGCAGCCAAGGGTAACTTTTAGTTCTGAGCCTCCAGAGCACCAAGCGTGTGGCATTGCACTTGGTTTCTGTAGGTCTGAAAAAGAACTCAGGGGCTCCTGCATGCTAGGCAGGCCCTCTACCATCTGAGCCAGCCCAGCACATCTAACTGCCCCCTTGCTGATGCTCTGTTCAATCCACATGGAGATGGTATCTCCAATCAGGCTATGTGCTTAGAGACACTAAATGCCCGGCTGTGGGCCCTCTCCTTTTGTTAGTGTCCCAGCCCTGTTGGTTAAGGTCTGGGAGGCAGGGGGCCGGGAAGGGGGGCTGACATTCAGCAAGACTGACTGGCCTCATGCGTGCTCAGGACTGCGGCCCTAACTGTGAGCACAGCCATTCCTGAGCTAACTGTGTCTGCCCTCTTCTGTCACCCTGTCACACGGGATCCCGGCCTACCCAGGGCCTGAGGAAAGCATGCTCAGACGAGCTCCTGAAGGCAGCTTCCGAGGCTCTGGGGCTCTGGCAGGCCTGGCAGCACAGGGTAGCAGCCTTCAGTGTCCTTCCTAATGCCAGGCCTGTAATTAGGAGTGCTGTGATTCAGGGGATTGAGACAGAACTGCTTTCATTAGGGGGTGAAATGAACTATCACCCACTGTTGTAAGTACCACAGAAAGCACCCAGAGATTTCCCTGCCCCCAGAGACTGTGGGGGCCCTGGGGGCCCTTCTTTCCTTCTAATGGCTTGCCTCAGAGATAGGCAACTGAGCTACCAAAAAGGAGCAACTGGCATGGCCAGTCTGCTCAAATGAAGGATGTCCCCCGGGGTTCATTTCAAATTGGTCCTTGCATGAACAAAGGCAGCAGGCATCTCCCAAGGGCCCCCACAGACTTTGGAATAACACTGGGATATTGTGGGAAATCCTTGTCTCTCTTTCTGGATGAGCAAGTGGGCTTGGTCTCCTTCAGAGAGATGTCACACCTTCTTGGCAAAGAAGTCCACATGCAGAGCTGTGACGCTCAGGTTATACTGTGACTACCTTTATACCTATTTAATTATTTACCTCTACCTATACTGGATTGATAACATACTAATTACATTCAAGGAGAAGGAGGCTCCCCGTGCACGGCTATGTGCTGTGATGTTGGGACAGTGGCAGCCTGTAAGAGGAAGGATGTAGAGAGTGGAGAGCAGAAGAAAATGGCAAGGAACTGTAGGGGACCTTTGAGGCGTTGATAACGGCATTGGCTACCTAGACACACCCTAGTCAAAGTTCCTCAAGCTGACTCACAGCCTGGACAGCTTTCTGTAAATCCAAATCAACAAAATCGTAAAGATTTACATATTCTGTGGGTGTGTGAATGTCTCTTTGTGCATGCATATGTGTGTGTGCAGGTGTGCATACCTGGGCACGTGTGCAGCCATAAAAGAGCACTGGTGTCCTCTGCTACCACACCCCGTGTTCCTTGGAGGCAGAGTCTGTGTCTGTCTCCCTGAGCTTGGGAAACCAACACACTACTACGCTACTCACTATTCACTCATGGGGAAACACGCTCTCGTTTCTATTGTCTCTGGCCCACCTGAAGGTACCCCATGTATAGGCATTTATGGGACATCCAGTTTGTTTCCTAGGTGCTGAGATCTGCATTCTGGTCTTCACGGTTGGGGCAGTAGTCACTCTTACCCCCTAAGACGACTCTGCAGACCCATCTTTTTCTCTTTAAAATTGACAGGCTTACCCAGGTACAACAGAGACATATGTGACGAGGGACACGTTGGCTCTATAAGGTAAAGGCCAGTGAGATGAAAGAGGACTGTGGGGGTGTCGCTCATTATGCCACGCCCTTCCCTGTTGACTTCGCATGGGTACGGAGCGGTAAATGCAGGTGTGGTGTGTTTCTGCTTAACATCTGGTAACTTCTAAAGAAGAGACAAAGTGAACAACTGGAATCTTACCTGGAGACAGTCCAGATCCCGCATCTGGTCTGAACAGTTGAACAGTCTGTACGAAGCCGGCAGGAGCCAACTCTTCCTGCTGTGAGCATCCAGCAAAGCCCGGGGGAGCCTGGTCTCTTCTCTAGGAGCTGCAGTTACTTCCCCTGCCCCCACAGGACTCTGTCCCCAACCTAGTGGAGTCTTCTCAGAACCAGAGAAGACAGGTGATGCTCCCAGCAGCATGTGTGAACTGCTCCCTGGTCCTACCTGACAATAGGCCGGAGAGCTGTCAGGGCCCCTGGGGCTGGTCACTTAGCCTCATTGACATATGTCCCCATAAGTATATAGTGAATGATAACACTTTCCCACTCTCTGGGTTTGTCATGAGGATCGACTGAGGAATAGACAAGGCCCAGCCCCGATAAGTGCTCCATAAACTCCATTGCTCTTATTCAGATGCAGGTTTCAATCTTGAAACCCTACTTCTTTCCTCTGTCCATACCTGTGAGTGCTGGGAATGTGGCCTCTGCTGAGGGCCACTCCTGTGGGGATTCCAAGGCCAAGTCTTGCTTCTTTATTTCCTCCTACTCTTCCCGTTTTGATCACTGGCCAGACTGACCTTGGGTGCAATGCACGCCTACTGTTCCTGCAGACCCTTGGTCTTGCTCTCCCACCTCTCTGTCAGCCGCATTCCACTGCCATCTGGGACACAGCAGGTTGCTCAGTATGTCTCCTGTATTTGAGTAGGAACTTGCCTGGCAAAAGCCAATAGCGCTTTCCCTAGCAGCTCAAATTCATTGACCCAACCACATGCTGCTCTCTCAAGGGACTCAAACTTATTTCTTCCCCGTGCCTGGATAGCAAATGCATATGTAGGTGTAGGCAGAGACTTGACAGGGAGCTGGGGACCTAGGTGAGGGCTCTGAAAGACAGGGAAAGATCCCTAGTCCTGTGGGATTTGGGGGATGGCTGCTCCTATAGGTGACAACATTGCCACAGGTACCACCAATCCAAGTCTAACTCCATGTTAATGCACATGCATGTGTGTGTGTGTGTGTGTGTGTGAGAGAGAGAGAGAGAGAGAGAGAGAGAGAGAGAGAGAGAGAGAGAGATCGGGTGCTCCTGACAAGCACAGAACACCAAGAAATCCCGTATGTGAATCAGGCTCCTAGAGCACATCATGATTCTTTCCGGAACCTGTGGGCCAGGGAAACCAAGCCTGCAAAAAGCAAGCACAGAACCAGCAGCACTGGCAAGGACAACGGAAAGGAAACATTTGGGACTCACAGGGAAGCGAGGGATGGGCAGGAGTGGCCTTCTGGACAGAGCAGGGAGCCACCATAGCAGATTTAATGGCTGAGGTCCCTCCCACTGGGAAAAGGAAAGCTGGGATATTTGAGCAGTTCTGACAACTGTCAGAACTGGGACATGGGGGACTAGCCTGGAAGGTTTTATATCTGCCTCTAGTCTTGGCCCAAGCTCTCAGCTTCTTGTACTGCCAGGGTGTGCGAGGCTTCTCCACATTCTCCTGCCACTGTGGAGCCAGTCCTCCATCCCTTCCCCACCACCATAAACTACAGCAGATCCTTCTCCAAGGCATTAATTAGGCCAGGTATTTTTAATGGCAATGAGGAAAGGAATGCATGCAGCGACTTTTCAGGTCCACTGGAGGCCAGCAGGGAAGGGGTGGCGTGAGGACTGGAGGCCAGCAGGGAAGGGGTGGCGTGAGGACTGGAGGCCAGCAGGGAAGGGGTGGCGTGAGGACTGGAGGCCAGCAGGGAAGGGGTGGCGTGAGGACTGGAGGCCAGCAGGGAAGGGGTGGCGTGAGGACTGGAGGCCAGCAGGGAAGGGGTGGCATGAGGAGCTATGAACACAGTCTTCCCAGGGCACTGCCACCTCCTCTGGATGACAGCTTCAGAACAGGAGCCCACGCTGCTTGCTTGCTGCCTTCCTTGCCCTCCTTGCTGGCTGCTATACTCAGGGCATCTACTCCTCATCGCTGATCTACAGCATCTCTTTACCTCACACTCTGACAGGATTTCCTACCCTCTGCTGTCCAAAATAGAGACCAGGAGTAAGGCTGGACCCTTCACTTCATCCCCACCTCCCTGTTCTTAACACATTCAATCACTGAGCACTGAACTGGGGGGTGGGGTTGCTGCCTTTACTTTAGTTCCTGCATTTGGGAGGCAGAGGCAGGCGGATCAGGTGAGTTCAATGCCAGCCTGGTTTAGAGAGCTAGTGCAGAACAGCCAGGGTGGTTACACAGAGAAACCCTGTCCTGAAAAGCAAAACAACAACAAAAAAAGCAAAAAAAAAAAAAAAAAAACCTAAAAACAACAACAACAATAAAAACCAAACACAGTTCATTTTAACTTGAAAAACATTGCTGCCACGGTCCAGCTGTGCTCAAGAATATCTTGTGCCCAGGACTGTCAATTGGATGGATAGGTTGGGCTCAGCTGGACTGAGGACCAGCACTTCTCCAGCTAGAGCGTGCAACACACTCACAGAGTGGGGCTGTTAACTCATAGGCTGATGTCCTTGCTCCAAGTCTCTCACTCAGAAAGTTCGGATAGGGCATGAGAATTTGGATGTCCAACAAGGACAAGGGGGAGTTGGCGCTTCTAGTGCAAGGGCCACAGTTTGAGAACCGAAGTCAAGATCAATCACTCTGTTAGCTGTGTGACTTGGAGGTAGACCCTCTGGTAAACTGAAATTAACCTCCGCTTCTCTGTTAGAAGATATGAGTAATAATATTTATATTGCAAGATCATTGTGTAGAGAGGAAATGATTCATTAAAATTACCTGTGGGTACTAGGTGTTCAATAAACAATGTTTCTGGTTTTCATCAGCTCTGTTCTAAAACCTTGCCTGGCTCCCTCCAGCTTAATGGCTTGCTTTCTTCTCTGCTCCCGTAAATTAGGTATACGACCCCACTTTGCACATATCTCATGCTATGGCTTCATATTATATACTGCGCCCAATTCCCCATGGAATAGGGTAATAATATGAATATTAAAAAGTGGACCTTCCCAGCAGAATTTTGGGCATTAGGCTTCACAGACTTCAGGCACTTTCAAAGGAAGAAAATCTACTATAGATAGATACAACTCCACACCAGAGGACGTGATGGATGAACCTAGAGCATTGACTGGGTTGGGGATCATATTCACCCCTTGGACAATATATAACTGGCATTGCGGTGCTTCGAGGTTCTATGTTTGTAGAATGTGAACTACGTGGAATTCAGCTTTAAGCCACAACCAGGATTGAGTCAATATATCTAGGGACAGGTAGTATTGATTGACCCAGGGTGGAAGTTCATAAGCAGTCCCTGTAAGGACATAGCTTCAGGGATCACATATGACTCTTGGGAAGGAAGAGTACAAGGACTGTGGTTAGTAACCCCTGAAACAGGCTAAGGGAGCAACCAGAAGCGGAATTTGTAAGGCTGGTTGGTGAATGAGAAAGTGCTTTGGGGACCAAGACAGAGTCTAAGTCCCTGTTTGCCTCAGAAACATGTATGACATCAGGCTCGACCTAGTACACAGGGGATTCTGTATTCAGGTGACACACTCACCTCTGCCATGTGGGTAGAGGACTGGGACAAGGGTATCCTTAGAGGAGACCATGGCACTACTGTCTCAGCTCCCTTTCTTGCTCCTGCCCCAAGATCAATCCCCCACTGCCCGTCTCCTCTGTTTAGCAGCAAGTTACCCCTTTCAAGGCTTTGGGGGCCTTAATTATCACATTCTCATTTCTTCTACAGACCCTTCTATCCCCTTAAGAGCTGGCACTCAGTGGGGAAGACAGACATAATCCCAGTGAAGAGACTCTCTGATACATTTTCCAGGCTGCCTCCAGGCCCCCTGAGGTTTGGAGAAGTTCCCAGTCTCAAACAGCTGAGGTATCTCCCAACATAAGCCAAATGCAAGCCCCTTCCAATTTATCCTATCAACACCTTCGGTGGGAAATGAGCACCCACAGGATTCTAAAGACCCACAGACCTGACCCTAAGGCCTTCCCTCAAACCTGCCTGCCTTCTCTAGGCCTCAATCTCCACAGTCAGGTCCTGCCTGTTTTCTGGGCAATGAAGGTTCAAGCTGTGTGTATTCTCATAACAATATCTACTCGGCCTCGTCCAGTGGTTTGGCTTTTCTGGCAAGTACTCACACCCGTATGGATTTTGTCTATGTGATGGATAGATAGTTCTCCTCCCTGTGAGTTTCCAGAGGCAGGACCCTCACCTTTTCTCCAAGGCCCTACTACAGTGACAGATGCAAACTAGGCGTCCAATTAGTCTGTTTACTGATCCCCAGAATGCTTTCTCGTCAGACCCTTGGCCTGACAGCCTGGTAGCTATAAACCTGCCAATGAAAGTTCTCTCTAGAATGCAGAGGAAGGACTTGTCCCGCGACACCTGGCACCTTGTATTGCCAACCTAGTGGTGCTTTGACTGTGTTTCATGTTCATGTAAGGAGATCAACATGCATGGGGAAACCATGCTTTCCCTCCAGGACCTGCCAGACCATGGTCTCTCGTTAGACAGCTTCCTGCTCCTATTCTTCTATTCCGCTATGGTAACTTCGGTCCTTCTCTACATCGCTTACCCCATTAAAGTAGGGGTTGGTCTGCCCTTCCAGTAGGAAATTCCCGGAGAAAAGGTATCTATTTCCAGCCATTAGTCATTCAGGGCTCTATTTCCTCTGTCTGTCTGCGAGGGTGGTGGCTCATGACAGAACCACCCAGGCTGCTTGCTTTCTCACTACTGTGACAAAATCCCTGACAGAGGCCAGTTAAGGGAAGGAGGTTTATTTCAGTTCACAGTTCCAGAGAGTAGAGTCCATCATGGTTTGGAAGGCTCAGTGGCAGGAACACAAGGCTGTTGCTTCTCACATCCTAACTAGCCAGGAATCAGAGAATAACACCACAAAGTCTGGATATCATCTTCAAAGGCCACCACTAACGATAAACTTATTCCACTTAGACTCCACATCTCCAGGTCCTACAACCTCCCAGGACAGCACTAGCAGGTGGGGATCAAGAGTTAAAACACCCCAGCCTGTGGGGGGGGACATTTTGCATTCAGACCACAGTACCCCACTTTGTAGATACAGGGTTACAGGCATAAGTGTCAAAAAATGTCACTCAGATCCCTGAGAGCTGCCTTGCTTATGGTCCTAGACCAGTTCATTCCTTTCCCTCCATCCTAGCAAGCAGATACAGAGGACAGGAAATTACTACTCAAGTCATTCTGTGTCACGGTCACCACTTCTCACGTTCCCACGGTGCAATGGAAAGGACATGAGACTAGGGAATGAGGAGGATATGGATCTGAGCTCTGACAACATGATGTGTGCCCAGATGTGGGTTCATTATGGAACTCCCCAAGTTTCCATTTGTGGAACAGGGTAATAATTCCTGCCTCCTAGGCACATACAGATGTGTGTGCTATTTTTTGACCTTGTCAAGAGATGCACTTGACCCTGTCAAAAGATGCAATCCCTCTTCCCTCTGTTGTTCAGATTTGGGCTAGGAAGAGAGCTGACCAAATGTCTGGGTAGAGGTAACCCCTCTCTATTCTGTGACTGTGCCAGAGGAAGCAGAGTGGGAGAAAGTTCTGAAAGCTCATGAATGAACTTCCACCAAAACCAGAGGCTCTGGGGGCCCCTGCTGTGGTCTTCTGCAGAATGAAGCCCTCATTTCTGATGGTGGAAAAGTTGAGAAAGCCATGTGCACGCCAGCAACTACACCATCATTCAGAAGAAACAGAGGTGAAGCAGGCATGAACGGTTTTAATTACCTTTTAATCAAGTACAGCTGAAAGGACTTGAATACCCTAAAACAGCCTCTGGAGAATTCAAATGAGACAGTGCCATTCAGGGAAGCCTGGGTGGGGGAGGGAAGGTATATGTGGCCCTAGATGTAGTTCATGCCCCTGGCCCTTTAATTCCCTAGTCCAGCTGTCTGTGGATAATAAATCAAGCAAAAGGAAAATGGACCGCCTCCCTTCCCAGGTCCTCGTGGTTTGCAAGCGGGGACACATTTGGCACACACAAATAAGAAAGCATTCCAGAAAGCCAGAAAGTGCTTTCTGGGCCATCCAACTCATTCCTCTTCCCTTTGAGAGGCAGGACAACCTTAACTCATGCCATGAAATGGAAGCATCTCCCTGTTTACTAGGTTTGAGATCAAAAGTTTGAAATCTCTGCACTCCATGACTCTAGGGCATCTTGGGTATTACTTCGTTCAGGTCTGTGTCATCTTCCTGAAGTGCTGGGTATCTGTCTAATGAAAGGATGTGTACATGGTATCCATCCTCTCCCCTGCCGGGTAACCTCTGGACCAAAGTTAAGTTGTCATTCCCCTCTAAGTACAATAAACTCACTGCCTGTCTTCAGTGACTTTGCGTGTCAACTTGACGTAAGGTAGAGTCATGAGAGGAAATGCCTCCTTGAGATCCAGCTGTAAGGCATTTTCTCATTTAGTGATCAATGGGGGAAGGCCCAGTTCAAGGCAAGTGGTGCCATCTCTGGGCTGCTGGTCCTGGGTTCTATAAGGTAGCAGGCTGAGCAAGCCACGGGAAGCAAGCCAGTAAGCATCTCCCCTCCGTGGCCTCTGCATCAGCTCCTGCCCCAAGAATCCTGCCTGTTTGAGTTCCTGCCCTGACTTCCTTCAGTGATAAGCAGTGGCAATGCTGAAGAGTAAGCCAAATAAATCCTTTCCCTCTCAACTGGCCTTCTGGTCATGGCGTCCTGTCACAGCAATAGAAACCCTAACTGAGACAATGCTCACTCTTCAGTCAGGAGCTTCCACCAGCTGTTTGAACGTACTTTACATACCCAAACGTAAGGAATCCTATCTCAACCAGCTTCTGAATATAACCTATCCTTTATGTCTCTTCTTAGCCTGATAACGGCTGGCCAGAGCCAAGAATGTGGTACTAAATGAACCTCATCATCCACTGTACCTAGGACGTCTTTCTACCCAGATGATCCTTCTTGATTCCTCCACTATCTGCACATTAGCTGAGAGCAGCGCATCCCTAGACATGCATCAGGTGCCTGAACAGTGCAGAATCCCGAGCCCCACAGTGTTTTCTCATCCCCACTAAGCCTCCATCACAGACTGCGGCTGTAACTTTTGCAGCTTGAGGTACAACAACAAAACTACCCTTCAATTTCTTTCCTCCTTCGTAGTCACAAAGACAAAGGATTCACTCTTGCCATAGATCTTAGCCATCACAGAATGCAATATTTTTTCCTTATTAAGTTGAGAGTTTTTCCCACTCACCTATAGGGAGTATTTTATGAAAAGGTGTATCTTGGACACATTTGAATTACCAGTCTCACTACTGTTGTGCTTTGGGGACATTGTTAAGTAAAATAAGGAGCTAAAGGCAACAGGAATGCCAGAATTTTAGACAGTTCATAATCTAGATGACTACTAGTGACTAAGGGGGGCGGGGTAAGCATATACAGTGTGGATACGCAAAGCACAAAGATGACTCTTCTCCTAACCAACAAGGACACACGAGATGAGATTTTATTATGCTATCCGTAATGACACGCAAGCTAAGATTTGTGAATGACTTATTTCTGGCATTTTATATTTTCAGACCCATGGTTTACGATGGGTATCCAAAGCCAGAGCAAGTGAATCAGATGAGCACAGGCTCTCTTCTCCTCTGTGCAGTTGTCACTGCCTTGGCGTACTCTCCCCTGACCCACCACCACACCTCCTCCATACTCTCCCAGACTCGTCACTCCCCATGTG
The DNA here is from genome assembly GCF_018167655.1 of Microtus oregoni. Lineage (NCBI taxonomy): Eukaryota > Metazoa > Chordata > Mammalia > Rodentia > Cricetidae > Microtus > Microtus oregoni. The sequence goes on from NW_024543067.1 coordinate 58,302,446, forward strand.
AGTTTGCTTTAGTTCCTCAGCTGTTTGGTGACATAGTTTCCTCACAGGAACATTCGGTTATTATGGGGATTTGGTTGACCCAGGCAAGGGAAAAGTCAGGCATATCAGCAGTGTGTGTATCTATAACCCTAGTGCACCCCTACAGGGAGATGAGAGATGGGGAGAGGAGAGCACCCAAAAGCTCACAGACAAACCAGCTATGGGCCTGCTGCAGTGAATAACAGAGAATCTGTCTCAGAGAGTTAGGTAAAGGCTGACACTTGAAATTGTCATCTTACCTCCCATAGCCATACTCACACAGTTGTTGGCATGTGCACACACACACACACACACACACACACCACCACCACCACCACCATATACCCGAAAGGATAAAGTTCAAATTAGCAGACTGAGGGTGTCATTCAGTGGTAGAGTGTGTGTCTAACAAGCACGAGTTTCGTCCCCAACTCCATCGGAAATGTGTCATGTGTTGGCCTTCATTATCTTTATGACACCGTCTTACAGCTATTATCAATATATCATATGTCACACTATACAGTAATTCTTACTTTTCTTGTCTGCCTCTTTGAATGGATTCCAAACCCTTTACAGGTAATTCCTCATATTTAAGCAGCTCTTGACAGAAAGTAGGCATTTTGATGAATGAGTGAAGTGTGGAGTTATAATTCAAGGCCACCTCTACCCGATTCAAGTCAATGGTGAGAGCAAACCTTCATGGGGAGAGCTAAGCACAATGTCCCCCCACCACATCATGGCTGCCACAGGGGGGTAGAGTGAGTGGCGCACGCATCTGGGAGCCCTGGATCGATTTCTTTCTGTTAAAGAATGCTGAGTACAATTCTATGACCTATTTGCAGTTAAAATCGTCTCTGGCTTCAAGGTGGAAAGTGATCTCAGGGGACTATTTGAATTTTCTTTCAGTTCAGCAAAACATCTCTGGCCAATCTTCCCAGTGGATTGAGGCCACGGACAGGCACCTCTCTGGGTCTCTGGCAAAGTCCCCTCTCGGAACGAAGCCTTTCAGCTTCATTTACACTTAATTCGTCAAAATGTCATTGGTAAGAGCTATTTGATGTCCCAGGCTTATGAGCCTTGAATCTAAGCCTTGCAAAGCTCTTTTCTCTTTGAACCTAAATGTGCCATTCGACCAACATGGGGCCGAATGCCAACGGGGTACTTTGTTCTGAACCATCAAGCTAGATGGGGGTGCTCCCTCTGATGACTGTGCCTACCTTTCCCCAAGCAGGACCAGAGAATGGCTGACTAGGGCAAAACAAATGCAAACTCAGAGTTCTCCAAAGAACCATTCTCATCGTCTGTCCTCAGACTCCGTCCTGGCTGGTGTGGACCCTCAGGCCCTGCTTCTGTGACTTCCTGTGCTTGCATTCACGACATACTCCCAAAGCAAGTGGTGTCTACATGAAAACCATGCCGGGGTGATTTTCACACATATACAGGAATTGTGTTTAAATGCCCTCCTACAACGAATGCACCATATCCCTGGCAATGCCGTATGCAAGGAAGAAATAACAGGGCAAGGCTCTAATGCCATCACCAGAGCTAACCCTGCCTCTCCATCTCATTCAACTGGGCAGGTAGCTGCTCTGTTCTTCACTATATAAACTTTGAGATCCTGTAGTGAGTCCCAAGCCCCTTGTGAAGGTCCTTGGATGCCATGCTATTTTCGGTGTTGTTCAAGTGTCAGCTGCCTTGACCCCAGCTTTTTGCCCAGGGCTATGTGGAAGCCAGTCCTGTCCACAGACACTCAATGCCCCATCTTTTCAGCCTGATGTGCCAAAATGGCCCCAGAACACCTTTCTAAACCAAACCAGCTTCTGCTTATTCTTGAGATTGTTTGGTCCTGAGGAATCCCTGTCACCATTCCTGACATCACAGCCACCCACAAAAGATCACTCCCTTCCCCCTGGAGGGAGCTCAGCAGGGTCTACCACTGACTTGGTGGTGGGGGCCACGTCATCATGGTGTTCTCGACTACCTGGTGTCTGCTCTTGCTGACCCTCACTCTTCACACCATGTGCCTGCAGTTCTAGTTCTGAGGTTTCCTAATGCTGCTGAGATATGTGGACATGCAGGACGGGTGTGTGTCTAAACCTTCAGAGCTCATCCTCTTCAGGTAGGCTTAAAGACAGTGAGGACGCATGGCAATGGCCCACATCACTCACCATATCAGTCCCCTAGATGGTTCTACTCTCCAGTTCTGCCATTGGTGCCTGGGGATCCGACTCCTTTAATGGTACCCAGGGTACTGGTGCCCAGACCAAAGAGCGGAAGAAGTGAGGTCCTGTGACATGAGTTCCAGGCAGTGAGAGCTGGAGCTGCCAGATGCCCTGTCCCTTTCCCAACTGTGTGCTATTTGCTGAGCAACAGTTTCATCTGAAGCACCTACTGTGGTACAGAACCGTGGGCGGCTGTCACTCTAATGCCCTGTCATGTTGTTCCTTTCCTGCCAGTCAGTCCTTACCCCTTCCTCGTGCTTTCTTGGAATTACTCTCTTTGAAATCAGCATGCAAACTCTGGCCTTGGCTTTAGCCTCTGTTCTCCAGAGTGGCGGCACAAGGCAATGCAGATACTTCCTGTATGTCCAATATAAGTGGTGTGTGTGTGTGTGTGTGTGTGTGTGTTTGTGTGTGTGGACAACATTTCACAAAAAGTTCCTTCCAGGTAAACACTGGTGCAGTGAAACAGCAAGGGGAAAGGGCAGAATAACTCACTACAGCGCACATAGCTAGCAAGTGGATGCTGAAATCTTTGTTTACACCCAGACGACACCAAGATCTGCACTCTCGCACATCATGAGCACTGAAATTAGACAGCCCAGGCTGTGTACTTACTACCTATACCACTTAACTTGACTTCCCTGAGCTTGTACTTCCTCATCTGTGCCAGGGACAGATTTGATCTGATCACCTCTAAGGTCTCCTCCAGTGCGAACATTCAGAAGCCCCAGTAGTGTTGTGGGGGCCACTGTTGAACAAGCCTCTGTTTTGGTACTGCTTGAGACAAAGTTCTTTGAGGATGGACCTGGGCCTAGCTCTCCTGTAACCTTGAGGAGCATCTTGGTAGAAGCTGGGGCAGGTGAGGTCTGACATCACCTGTTTCTGCCCAGGGTCCGTACCAGTGACATTCAGACACCTTTTCACATGAAAGCCTCTTTTCTTCTTACCCAGGAGAACCTACTTATTCTCCAGAGGGTAGTCCAGACATCTCTGCAGGGAAGCTAACACTTATCAGGGTCCCCACCTCCCTAGACCAGACCTACTCTCTTTCGATGTTCTCCCATAATTCCATGTACTCTGACTCCCTTGGGCTTACTGCAGTTCACAATTATATACAAATATGGTTCGTAATGACTTTCTGCCTCATTCCCTAGTTATGCGGGCAGTGTCCATGCTCATGTTGTTTCCTGTTATCTCCAGTGTCTAGAGAATTGCATAAATGGTCATTGAGTTAATGGACTAGTTACATAATATGATGTCCCCAAGTTTTGATGAGATCGACCCAGCACTGTTTTTGTTGGAAGAGAAGCTGGGATGAATTTTAAGATCCCTGCCTGATTGCCCAAGTTACTCAGTATGTAGATGCATGTCCTTGAGTCCCAGGATCTTCTCCCTCTCTGCCAGCCCATGTCACAGCTCATTAGGGGGCTAATAAGGAGATGGCTGGAAGGTGGCTCCTCCATCCCTGAAGTCTTCCTGCCAGACACGAGGCAGCCTGTGGAGGCTAAAGAGCTGGGCTCAAGGTGACCAAGGACATTGAGAGGCAAAGAGAAGGCTTGACATTTCAGACTGCCGTGGGCTGACTCCAAAGTTGAGCCTTCATGAGGAAGTCCCCCAAAAGAGTGTTCCGGGAAGGTTCTGGGACTATAGGGGAACACATCACTTGCCTTTCTGCATCCACACAGGGTGGCTCCGTACCTCAAAGATCCTGGTGTCTCAGTTTATTTTCTATTGACCCCATGACCCAGGCAACTTTTAGAAGGAAGTGTTTAAAAGGGGCTCGTGGTTGCAGAGGGTTAGAGTTCATGACTATCATGGCAGGGAACATGGCAGCTGACAGGCAGGAATGGCACCAGGGCAGTAGCTGAGAGCTCACATCCGATCCACAAACACGGGACACGGAGAGAGTTGACTGGGAATGGTGTGGGCGTTTGAAACCTCAAACCCCAACCCAGTGGGCATTCTCATTTAAACCACCACATTCAAACCTTGCTGAAGCTTCTGTTGGTTTTCCATCCCCAGCCTTAATCTGTGAGCAAGACCTTAGTTTTGAACAGTTCGCTCTGAACCCCAGGGCCTCTAGGTGGCTCGCAATTCTTTGCTTGGGGTTTACGGTGCTGGGGCACTGAAGACACTTTCTACACTTCCTTGCCTGGCCCTCAGCAGTCTCCCTCATTAGCTCTCACTACACAGAACTCTCTGTAGTCACTGACAGGAACTACTGCTTCAACAGTCTAAGCAGTATTTATAGTCTCAAAGACAGGGATTAAAAAATGTTACCTTATATCCTAAGTTTGGCACAAGGGAAGGATTAAAGTCTTATTATAGTCATACAGTAATTGTCTTGGAGATCGTTGTTCTGAGAAATGAGTTGTGAGGAGATTTTTGCCATGCGTAAACATCACAGAGTACACAAAGATACCTATGATATCACTGGGTCAATATAATCTTATGAGACCACCATCATAGCACATGTCTGCTGTGTGCAAAGTAAGACAGCTATGACATCACCAGGCAATATAACCTGATGGGCCATCATTACAGATGGAAACACCTCTGGGTAGCACACGATTACCATTCAATGGAGAAAGGGATCCGGGCTTGAATCCCAGCACTAACTAATACGGTGTAAGTTTTAACAAAGCCGTTAAGCTCTCACAGCTTCAGACTGCTCTTATTAGTGGGAATAGCAAGGAGTAGAGAGAACTACTCCCAGGAGACCAGAGAGGCTCCATGGAGAGCCCCTGGACCATTAGTGCATGCTGAGGCTGCAGGAGGAAAGTGCAGAGAGGAAAGGAGGATTCAAGTCCACATAGGGACCAAGACCTGTGCTCTCTGCATTCACCTGTCCTGGCCATTAAAACTCAATTGTAGAAATGTAGACAGTGAGTTAGCATCGATTTCATTAATTTTCACAGTTGTTGATAGTGTTTACAAGAGAATTAGACTTTACTCCCCGGAAGAACTTCCCATGCCCCTGCTATAACCCAGCAGAAGACTGTCATTCTACGATGCTCACCTGAATTCTAATCGAGTCACCCATTTACCCTGAAAACCAACAACACATGCAGGTGCACCTTGGCTCTTGGTGTGTAAACAGACATTAATGATGGGGAAATAATACAAGAAATAACAAATAAGCCATCACTGCGACCCCCACCTCTGACACTTCTGCCTTAGCTCCTGCTATTACTTCATTTCCCTGTCCATCTCCCACACTTCAAAGTCAGCCAGTGTAGGTGTCCTCTGCTCCCCCAGGACCTGTCCACGCTTTGAGAAGGGAGTGTCAATGGGCAACCAAATCATCACAGCAAACAAAGCATAGGAATTATCTACAAATGGAACCCAAAGTCGAAATCTAACTTGCTCCAGTGCGGAGTGGGGAGAACCCTGCAGCAGGAATCACAGCAGTTGTGGACATTAAAGCATACACCAGTGCCTGGCTCTGTGCCAGCCCACTAAAGCTTCCTGGAATTGATAGACAGATCTAAGAATGATGGATGAAGTAAGTGAGGCAGGGGACCCATACCATGCCTCCATCACCCTCCCACCCCCATACGAATACAGACCACTGGACTGCTTACCCGAGCAATCAGCTCCCCAACCATGCCTGTCCAGGTGCCGTTGGCCTCAGGCACGCCATATACACCATCCCCGACAAGGCGGATCTTGTAGTTGAACCGTAGGATCTCAGCCAACTCCTTGAGCATGTCCACACAGAAGCCCTCGTAGCGGTCATTGCCTTCCATCTCCTGGTGGTTCCCCTTCAGCATTAAGTACGGGTTTTCCTGCAGCAAAACTGGGCAGCTGTCATTCTCATCTTAGCCCTGGCATTGCAGCCATGTGGGATGGGGAGGGCTGGGCACAGAAGGTCAGGGACTTGATGGGAAAGGAGGAGGGATGGGTACCAGGCTGTCTTAGAGGTGGAGATGAGCTGTCTCCTCTCCCTACTCCCCAAAGTGTTCCTTCAAGATCATTCTCTTATCAGGCGTGGACATGAGTCCGACTGAATAGAAGGTCAAAGTGAAATCCCTTTACGCTACTGGAAGTCATCATCTGGTCTCCCCTCTCATTTTGCCTTTTCTCCACAGACCCATTGCTAAGGGATACAAAAATACTTCTAAGATAGCAGGCTAAGTAAGAATATAGACATGGTGAATGTTTTTTTTAAAGAAATATGCACACACAGAAGTATTACTTAGCCATAAAGCAGAATGAATTCACGTCATTTATAAAAAGAAAAAAAAAGCTGAAACTTGAGGTTATCCTTTTAAGAAATAACTCTGATTCAGAAAGAAATGGATCACATGTTTTGTTGTTGTTTTGTCAAAACTGGAAAATGATAAATAAAAAGAATATCAACCAGGGCAGCGAGGAAAAAGGAGCACAGGGAAGTTAGGAGAGGGGCTTGATCAAGCATGATGTATGCATGCATGGATATAAGAATATAACACATTAGTATATACAACCAATATACAGTAATAATTATAATAAAACACTCCCAAGTATCTAAAACTTAGCAAAATAAAGTCATACTAAAGTATATATTGTTTTATAAGGAAAACCAGGTGTCCTGCCCATGCCTCTAGCACGCTGGAGGCAGGGGCAGGCAGGTCTCCATGAGGCTGAGGTCCACCTGGTCTACATAGTAAGACCCTGCTTATAAGTTTGAAAAGATCATACACACAAATAAAGAACTGTACCCCAAGGCAGAGAGCACTGGGAGCCAGGCAGGCCACTTAGATGAGATGTCTAAAGAAAGTGCCACAGAGGAGGGAGATCTGCACTTGACTCTTGGCAGAGAGATGTGGAAACACTGGTAGACAAAAAGGTGGCAACTGGGCCATTATGGGCCGGGAAAAGGCATGTTCAGACACAGTTCACGTGAGAAGGGGCGTGGCCCATTGAGCATTTCCAGTGTAGTAGGCACATGGGCTGTGCTGAAAGGGTTAAGAAGAGAAATAGAGAGATGAGAGAGGCTAAATGTGGGTGTGGACACTGGGATGAGGGTATTGCATGTCAGATGAGATGTAATACAGGAGACATAAAACTCAGTAAAGAATACTAAGTGCTGACAAGGAACACTCAGGACAGGAACAGGTTCTCTCTTGATAGGTAACAGGATTCTGAGCACATGTGGTTCAGCTTAGACTGGAGAGAGATGGAAGAATGCAAAGTCACAGGAAGGTTGCTGTGATGCCTGGATGTGTGTCAGATGCAAAGAGCAGGGGTCCTAAGATCCTTGACATCTGCATAGATGATTAGTGATGATGTCACATTGGCCATGCTACAGGGGCAGGAAAGAAGGCCTAGGACATACTAGGTTTGAGATGGTGACAGTCTGTCCAGGAGATGGGGAAAAACCATTGGAGATTAAACATGCTGGTGAGGGCAAAGCCGGGCAGTGGCTTAGAGGCATGGAGAATACAGGTACCACGGGGAGGAAGTGATGCAGGCTAAGAGTGATGGAGGACCCCACTCTAGAGGGAGCCTAATCTTAGAATGACTGGAAAGAGCAACCATGTAGCTTAATAGCACTGGCAACCAAAGGCTGAAAATGAGGAATGCAGGGGTCTGAAAGACCGAAGGGAGGAGCCTGAAGAAGGAGAATATGGCCCATTCCCACCCAGAGACATTACTGGGTCATGGTCACAAGACTTTTCCAAGCAGGCATGGAAAGTTTGTGGAACTGTAAGAATTTTGGCATACATGTTTAGAGGAGTGTATGGACCAACTGGAGAAGCAGGAGGGTTGGAGGCACTGGAGTAGCCTCACAAAGGGCCTCTCAACTTCAAAGTCACACTGCCCCTCCAAGCTGCAATTCTCCTTCACAAAGAACAGGGTGGCAGGGTCCCCAAGAGTGTGTCATCTGTAATTGGATGATAGTGGTATTAGGCAGTGTGATGATGGGCTCCTTTTGTGATGGGGACACTGTGCATGGGATAATAGATGGATGAGAAGGATTCCTGCAATTGGAAGAGGCAGATAGAGAGGGACAGGAAGATGGAGAAGGCAGAACTTAGGGGGTAGGATAAGGGGAGGGGGAGGGAAGGGACTACCTAAGGATCCACTGGAAGCAGTGGGTGGAGACAAAGCTGGGAAGAGGTATGGGGCAGGGTGCAGACACAGATACAGAGAAGAGGAAAACTGGGGCTAGCCAGTGCTAGCCTGAGTCATGCCAAAGGCGAGGGCAGGTAGGAATAAAGGCTCAACATGTGTGCTGCATGTAGGTCTTTGTAGAACCACACTGGGGTCAGGCGTGATAGGGGGTGCTCAGGATGCCCACATCTTGCACGCCCCTTTCTAGTCCACCACAGAAAGAACTGAGCATCACAGCAGAAGGATGTGCTTTGAGCCTGAGCTCCGGTGTCGAGCCTGAGGGAGCTTCTACATAGAAGGATGCAGGGCCAGGCAGACCAGTGACCTTGGATGGGGGAGCAGTTTTGAGCACCATGAAGAGGCAGCAGGTTGTGTGTCGGGGTCTGAACTCTGGGATGAAGGTGGCCTGTGGCTTGACTTGTGATCAAGTCTACTGACATGGCAATGAGACAAGTTTGTCTCCCTGCCCACTACATAGACTGTCCTCAGCTCAGGGACCTATCCACGCCCCACTCATTTCCATTCCATCTCTTGTCAAATCTAACTCATCTTGACCTTAGAGTCACATTGCTTTTGACACCAATGAATTTCTTAGAATTATCCCTGTGCTCTGGCCAAGGCACCTGTGGAAGCCACCCAATGCTCCTCCTCACACTCGATGATGACAATGATGACGAGACTGTGAGGCTGTGCAGCCCCAGGGTGGTGTGAGTGGGGCCTGAGGCCACCCCTTCTCCTCATTGTCACCCCCATATCCGCTGATTGAAAGAGTGAGAAGGGCCTCATGGCCTCCTGGACAGCCCCTGACTGGGGTTTCCACTCTAGCACCAGAGGTTTTTGTTTGTTTGCTTGGTTGGTTGGTTTTGGTTTTTTGAGACCGGGTTTCTCTATAGCTTCAGAGCCTGTACTGGAACTAGCTCTTGTAGACCAGGCTGGCCTCGAACTCACAGAGATCTGCCTTCCTCTGCCTCCCGAGTACTGGGATTAAAGGTATGCGCCACCACTGCCCAGCTGAAATTCTCTTTTTCTTATACTCTACTCTCGAGTTCCTTTGAGATCCACTGTCATGCTCAAAGTAAATATTCACAAAAGGCTGCTCTCAGGGGGAAGAGCAGTGTTGAACAATCAAAGTATCTTCAGGCCTAAGGCTCATGGGCACTTTGGAAAAGGAGGGAGGCTGAATGCTGACTTGTCCTCAGCAGGGGAGCTGGGAGAACCTGGGGTGACAATACAGCTATGTCTTTAACTCAGGACCCAGCACAGAAAATGTTTTCTGAAGATGGGAGCTGTGGTTCATCCCAGGTGTCCGTGGCAGAAGTGAGACAAGGTGGATACATCCCAAACTTAACAGGTAAGTCACTCAGGACCACCATTTGCAGGAAGAACTTATGAATAGTCACAGAGGGCTTGAACTAGAACCTTTATTCTATACAGGAAACGAACTAATACTGACTTTGGTTTCCTTTGAACTAGCCTCACACAGGAGTATCCTGCCAGCACCCAGCTTCTCAAGAACTCCTGTGTTGATATGGACACACGTACACAGACACATGCATACACAAGCATATACACATATACACAGGCACACATAGGCACACACATATACAAATACACAAGCACACATACATAATCACACACACACATACATCAGAGCATCTTCCCCACCTGACAATACGACCTTCTGGCTTCAGTATCACAGAAGCCTCTTGCATTGAAAATTCCAGACAAGGGGAGGCAAGAAACACAGCCTAGCAGGTTCCCTGTCTCCTGCCCCAACTTTTCTTAGCTTTTCAAGAATTTCTCAAAGGTAGTCCCACATTCAGACTCTTAACTATTAAGCTCCTCTTTGTGTCAGGCACCACGATACTTGAGGCATTCCCATTCACAAAGGGGATGTGGGGAGTCAAATAACTACAAGAAAATGTATCTGGTCAGAGGGGTATGGAAAGAGCCGGGGACAGAAAAGGCAGAATTCAACCAAGAGGAAACTCCAGAGACCTTTGATCTGGGGAAAGGCGCCCAGAGGGAAGAGCATTTCATTATGGAGGAATGGGCAGTGAATCCTGGGCCCCAAGACTACATGGAGGGGTACTTGGTTATTCCCATGTGTGAAGGGTTTAGAGCCCAAACAAAGGAACCAAGGGATGACAGGAAGGAAATGACAAGACAATTTTGAGTGTAGTAGGGAGATAGACACAGCAAGTGGGAAGGGGACCTGGGAGCACTCCGCAGGTGACAAAGAGGCACAGAAGGGGGTTGAACTCTGGATGAAAACAAGGGCACTAAGACTGATAGGAGGGGACAGACTAAAGGATATAGAATGCAGCTGGGTGGAGGGCCCCACAGTCCGTCCTGCACTATATCCCTCTACCAACACAGTTCTTAGTCAGGCTGTCCCCAGTTCTCAGCTGGGTGGGGGCCACCACCTCCCTCTAGTTTTCCTGGTAGTCTACGTGGCTCAGCTGAGCAGAATAGGAGCTGGGAGCAGGAGATCTTGAAACCTGGGAGCCTGGATCTGCAGTTCCAGCCCTTCACTCCAACTGTTTCCAGGCAACGGTAGGTAGACCCTCCCCTGGGTCACATCTTTTCTCTGACTCCACCTTCTTAAGGAGGCCCTGCCTGACCACCTGGGAACTGACCTTGTCTCATTGCTCCCAACCAGCCTTCTAACACACACACACACACACACACACACACACACACACACACACACTTTGACTAGAGGTTAAGCAGCCCTAACCCAAATGGCACACCTGAGCTACTTCAGAATCCTAAACTTTTTGATTGCTGACAGGACCCTACCAGGTATTTCAGGGTGTAGAATTTCTCATTAGGGTTGTTCAACTAGCAATGTGATAATATTCCCAAGCCTGAAAAACATCTTAAATTGAAATATTTTGGATCTGAAACATTTCAAATAAGGCAGACTCAGTCTTTACTGACATTTTAGTACTTTCTTCTATTCCATACTGAAACAGTATGGTTCATATGAAACAGTGTTTGGTTCATTGATATTTCCTGAGTATCTTGAACAGCGCCAAGCATATGGAAGTGCCAATAAATATCCCTTGGACGAACAAATGCAAACATTCAGTGTCCCATCCCCTAATGAGAGAAGAATCAACCTAGATCCTAAGCACTATGGACACATGATTCTGGATTACGCTCTCCATTTCCCAACCAATGCTTGTTTTCAGGAAGACCCATGTTTTCCAGCATTTTCTAAGCATTAACAATGCTGCCCTTCGTTCTCTCTTCCCATTCTCTGTAACTGTGTTCTGTTTTTCAGAGTCCATGAAAATGTTGCTTTCTCAGGCTTTGCTGCCTTCCCCTATCCCCAGCCCTCACCCCTGTCTCTTTCCTCTGCACCTTAGGGCTCTAACTTCCCACTGCTCTCTTGACTTTTTGCCCACTCTGTTTGTAATAGATCAACAATCCCAGCCCAGGCTTCCTGGCCTTTGGGAGTTCCTGAAGGTCATAATGGAGGTCTGTATTATCAAAAAAGCCCAAGAGAAGTAGGTATGTTTGCAGACCTGCACATCTATCTAGTAGAGGCTAGACTGTACGCAGCTAGCCTAGACACCACCTCTGCTCTGTGCATCTATCTAGCAGAGGCTAGACTGTAGGCAGCAAGCCTAGACACCACCTCTACTCTGGGTTGAAGGAATACCAGAATGGCTCTGCTAGTTACCTCTCTCTGGTGAGACGCTGTGTGGGGTGGGGAAATACCCCTTTGGTTAGTTAAAATCAGAGTGGGGAGGAACAAAGCAATTGTTGCTTAATCTTTAGTTGGTTTAATTGACAGACTTTTGAAGCCACTCTTCAGGGCTAGTGGTGATGGCAACACCTTACCTGTGGGCACTTGACTTGGCCTGTCTGCTCAAGGATAACTTCTTTGAAAGTACAGACCAAGCCGTACTCAGCTTCGGAGATTTTGTGAGTGAGCACAGCGCCAGACACACATCAGGGGGCAGGGGTGGGAGGCAGACTGGTAATTACTGAATAGAAATGAATCAAGTAGAAAGGCAGATGGTCTCTTGGCTGAGGGGCTCATCAAGAACTCTCTTATCACAATCTGGAAGTGAAGGAAAGGGCCATAGCAACCCAGACATTAGGGTGTCTGCTGGAGGGTGTGACTGGGGTGGGGTGGTTTATACCAAGCAAAGTTGGGAAATTAGGGGGTCATCTCAAGAGACCGGATCCAGCTAGTCCCACCTGTGTCCGCAGACCCCATTTCTAGGGTTTCTAAACAGCTGCCCCATCACCAGGCGAGGCATCCACACACTGCAGCCGCTCTCCCTCTGCCTCAGCTGCTCAGCAGCTCAGCAGACAGCATTTCCATGGGAAACAGCAACTGGAGTGCAATTACACTGCCACAGATTGGCCTCTGTGCTGTGATTAGCATTCCCATCTTCTGTTCCCTGGGAAGCCTAAGGGCAAGAGCTTGGGGAGGAGGCACCCTCGGGAGCTGCAGCTGGAGGCCCGAGAAACCCCGCTTACCAGGATGGTGGTGACGACCAAGGTGGTGTTGAAAAGACTGTCGGAGATGTTGGAGGCGTAGAGACGGCTGTCCATGCTGAGGCCCTCTGCCACGTGCCACTGGCCGATCTGAGGAGACCAAGGAGAGAGCATGGGAAGACTCGGGGAAGGGACAGCCTGGGCTGCAGGTTACTGGACTTGAGAATGGCAGAGGACAGTGCTCTGTTGTGGGTGAACACCAGGAGAAAGGGTTGGGGTGTGGAGGAGCAACAGGCTAGACCAGAACTGGAGCACACGATACAGGCTGAGAGTCTTGAGGAAAGGAGGATGTCAGAGCAAGGAAAGAAAGAATCCAAGACTTGGAAGAGATGAGGGAGAATGGAGAAAAGAGTTAGGGCTCTAGCATGGTGCAGAGTTCTGTCAGCAGAAGCGAGGGGAAACGGGGAAGTGTGCTATTTCCAAGCAGGGCAAAGACACGAGGCTCTTTTGCTTTGGCCTGCCTTCAAAATTGGCTAAGGGAGCATTGTGGCTCATGTCTTCACTTGCAAGGCCAAGGCAGGAGGATTGCTATAAGTTTGCAGTTACCTGAAGCTACCTGGTGAGTTCAGGGATAGCCTGGGCTACATAGTGAGACCCTATCTTAACAAACAAACATGCAATCAGGAGAATAGATAGCAGATGAGAAGGAACTAGCATGTGCTAGGCCTTTAATGAATGTTGGCCGAGGGCTCAGAATGTAGCTCGGTGGTGGAGTTCTCTCCTGACATGAAAGACGCCCTGATTTCAGTCCTTGGTACTGGAAAGCCCATATGAAATCACATTACTAAAGGAGAAGAAATCTATATGCTTATTGAATGACTGAACAAATGGCTGTGTGAATCAGTCAGAAGAGGGAGAGTCAAACCCTGGTCTCCTTAATTCATTAGCTCACCATGAAGCTCAGTCAGTGTCCTTGATTGGAAATGGGAATATTCCACTCCCTTTCAGAATGGACAGATCTTGTAGGTACCAGTTTGACACTCCAGACTCCACTCTAACCAGGAGGATAAACTAACTGTGCAATTTCAGTGATGTTTCTGAGCCCCCTAAGCATGTTTCCTTCTGTGTCAAATGGGAATAACAACAGACACTTCTGGTGTCCGTGGTGAGGATGGGTTTAACCTGGCACCCCATAAGTGTTATTTTCCATTTCATTCCTCTACTCTGTTTTTAAATTGCCTTTTGTTTTGTTTTTATCTAATGTAGTTAAAAAGATCATTTATATACAGGGCTGGAGAAGTGGCTCTATTGCTAAAGCTTTGGCTGTGCATGAAGCTCTGAGTCTGGATCCCTAGCATCCATGTTAAGATAGAAAAAGCCAGACACAGTGGTGTGCACCCTTCATCATGGCCCTAGGAAGGCTGAGGTGGGAGGATCTCGGAGGCTAGCTGGCCAGTCAGTCAAGACAAATTGGAAAGTTCCAGGTTCAATGAGAGTCCCTGTATCAAAAATGAGGTGAATCTGGCCTCCATGTGTTCACATACAAGTATATACACACTGAGAGACACACACAAGCATACACGCTAACACACACATGCATACATTACATACATATATGCACAAATAAGATATGCCCTGTTAATCAAGTTTGGCGGACTTCAAACTTGTGGCAATCCTCCTGCCTTGACTTTGCGAGAACTAACATGAGCCATCATGCTCTCTTAACCAGTTGTTGAGGATACAGTATATCACCGTGGGCTATTCCATCATCCTGACAATCTCCAGGGGGTCTAATGGACCACTTTTGTAATAGACCTTATATTACATAACAGCTATAAATAATGCATGCATATACAATACACACATATTTGATCCCAATATAATTCTGCTGGCTAGACCCCAGGCAAGTCACTCCCGTTGCTGAGTAACTGGGTTGGCACCCATGAAAAATAGCTGATGGTTGCCTGCATGCCCAGAGATGCACAGAGCCATGTCTCCTAGGCACCAGAAGCAGCTTTCCTGGAAAGTTCCCATGAGTCCCTGCAGTTGCCCTATTGTTCTGTCCCTGGAGCTAGGCTTTCAGATGCTCTAACAACAAGGAAGGCTTAGCTTCCCCTCTGACCCCATCCTTACTTCATGGAACAAAAGGGCTCAGAGTCACAATGCAGAGATGCCAGCAGCTTGCCTTTATGTTTTGGAGAAGGTAGGGCATGCAGAGGACAGGCCCCACCAGGACCTCCCTAGAACACTGGGAGCTCTGCTGGGCCTCCAGGACCATGCATGAATCCATGGTGAGCTTTAGGGGTGGCAAGGAGTAGATCAGCAAAAGCTCCTCTCCACACCTCTGGAAGGATTCCAACAGAAAGGACAATTTTCTCCACTTGTGCAATGGCGTGACAGTTCTATGTACGCTATGCTTTGTTTTATATACAATAAGAGCTCCTGCCCAGCTTGCCTGAGAGCTCACAGCCCGTCAGCTGAGAGACCTGAACCTTAAACCCTGCGTTTCTACACCCTAGATGAATCTTCCCACAGAAGTCTGCAGAGCTCTGCTTTCTGAACACGGTAGGTGCATTTTTACTTCCTGGTGTCTCCCCGCAACAACCTTGTGTATGTTCAGACCTCAGCACCTTGCTCCTGGCCATGAAAGCAGAGAAAGTCACTGTCTCCTATGGGCACTTTGCTCTTGCTGGCCCAGCACGGGCAGAACACTGACAAGCTGGCCGTTGGCTTCTGGAGCTCCTATTGCCTCTCAGAGGGACCTGTTGGGACATTGTTGCCTGGTCTCCCCCTCCCACACTTCTCTCTACAGGAACAAGGGTGAGAGGATGAAAGCTCTGCTGTGAGATTTCCAAACAGAGGGGGGTGGGGAGTAATTACAGGACACCTGTGGTTCATAGACCCCGGTCTATTACTCTGAATCCTCCCATCATATTCCGGAGGCGTCGTGGTGTTTCTACTTATTAATGAAGAAACATGCTCAGACGGGTTTAATGGCTTGTCTCCTGAGGTCACAGCTGGTAGCTGTGGTATAGGTTCGAATCCAGAGTGGGGTTCTAAATCTTTGATCTTTCCCGACTCTGTTGATGTCTTTTAAGGTGAGGACACTGTGTGTGTGTGTGTGTGTGTGTGTGTGTGTGTGTGTGTGTGTGTTTAATCTGAGCAAACCAGACTAACCAGGGTGGCCTCGAGAGCCCTCAATAACCCAGTATGAGCTTTAGTACCATAACTATCTGCTCTCTGGTCCTGACACTCCATAAATCCAGCAGGAATCTCTCTCCTCCCAGGGGCTGCTTTCCTGCCTTCAAAATGTGTAGAATTGGCTCCCTGTGGTCTGCTAGGCCTGGAAGAACGCCACTCGGGCAGGAGGAACATAAAACCAAGCAGGCTGGATGCCAGCATTTGGATGTTTAGGACGAGACCGAACTCTTCAGCATCCTATGTTATTCCCGGACTTACACTTCACACCAGCAAGGCCACCTGCTCAGGGCAGCCCCGGCTCCTCAGCCTCACTCAAGCAACAAACTAGGCTCCTACAACAGCCACCGGCAGAAGAGAGTTTTCCATAGCCAGATCTGACAGCCTCGCTCTGCACCCCCCAAGTCTTCACCTCTGGAGACCAGGCAAATAGACTAATTAGCCCCTGAGCTCCAATCAAGAAATGAAGCTCCCACCCACTCTCCTATCAGCCTCGAGAAATTAATAGAGCCGTCAGGGCCAACAAAGTGCTTTGGCAGCCATTAGCCAGAGCCATCTAATTGCAGATAGACAGTGGGAAGGGGAGCGATGGTAGAGCCAGGTGCCCTGGGATACAGGCTAATTGCCCCACCTACTGGGTACCATCCATGCCACACATGGACGGGGTGGGCAGGAGATGTCACTCTCTTCTCACAGGAGTTGAGCCTTTAGCTGCAGCCAAATCCCCTTGCTCCACCTCACTGACACCTGTCTCCCCCCTCCACATCAAGCCTTCTGCAGGCACAGCTGGTTTGCCCACATGCTCAGAGCAAACCACGGGATCAGTTCACTTCAGATCAACCTCCCCCCCCCCCCGCCCCCGTTTGTTACATTTGCTCTGCTTTTTCACCGTTTTAGAGGCCCGAGAGGTTGCAGTGAAGGGCGGGAGAGAAAGCAAGCATCTGGGCAAGAACACAGATGACCCCTATGTTACAGTATCTTAACTCAGGGAAGAAGCCCTCCGTCGCCTGGGCAGATGGAGTCCAGCCTGTGCACAGCTGAGCATGCAGAGCTGATGCTGGATTTCAGCCTCTTCTGGCCCTGGAGCATAGCACCATCTGCACCATGCAGGCCATGGCCCCAGGGTTGGGGGACTGACTCTCTTTTAACCTGGCTTCTCTAGTTATGAACGGTATGACCTCGTGTAAATTGCTTATCTCTTGGAGTCTATTTCCCCATCTATAAGATGGGGATTTACATAGCATCTGCTGCCTTAAAGGGGTTTTAGATTAGTTCAAGAACTGTGGTAGTCAGTACCCAGTAGAGTGTCCTTGTTGGGGGCAAGAGGCAGAGTTTCTTCTGTGTCCTCCAAAGAGTGCCACACTGGGATCTTAGCTGATTAGACAGATTAGGCCTGTGCCACCAACTTTGGTTTTCAGACAGCAGTGCCACCATGAGCGACTTAGTCAGGAAGTCAAGGGATAGGAGCAAGAGTCTGGGCTATAGCAGTAGTGCAAGTTATTCTGACACTTGGCTGGATCATTGCAGAACACAAGGACCAGCTGTGTGACCCTCAGGAGACAGGGAATGACTGTGGTCCAGAGATTCACAAAGATGAGGGCACACTGTGACAGGAGGAGGTGTTTCAAAACTGGCTCTTTTGGAAAAAGAGATCCCAATTCCTAGCCGCTGCCAATTTCTATGGTATAAACATTCCCAACCAATGTCTTGTGTCATAGAGAGCACAGAGCCGAGGAGACATGTGCAATGGCCTCTCCGCAGCTAAAGCAAGCTGGTTTTACCACACAACAGGTGCCGACTCTGCCACCAGGCACCAGCTCGGGCTCTCAGGTGCATAGTAAACTTAGCTCACTCTATTAGAAAACAAATTCAAGCCCTGGTAAGTCAATGTATCCAAGTAGCAGAATGGAAAAGCAGAAAATTTAGGATGCTAAATAAGACCCGGACAGTGCTTGATGGTGATCATAGCTGTGAGAACCACTGTGTAGCCAGGTATGTGACACACACCTGTAATCCCAGTACTCAGGTGGCTGAGGCAGGAGACTCACTGAGAGCTCAAGGACTATCCTGGACTACATAGCAAGTTC
Source organism: Microtus oregoni (assembly GCF_018167655.1). Taxonomy (NCBI): domain Eukaryota; kingdom Metazoa; phylum Chordata; class Mammalia; order Rodentia; family Cricetidae; genus Microtus; species Microtus oregoni. The sequence goes on from NW_024543067.1 coordinate 58,320,528, forward strand.
GAGGCCAGTCTGGGCTATATAGTGAGACCTCTGTCTCAAATTTAAAATAGTAGATAAATAAAACTGTGTAGTCTTTCTAAATATGGACTTGAAGGCTATAGAAAGAAACACTTTCTGGTGGAGATGCTTAGTCAAATAAGAAAATGCAGGCAAACACAGCTAACACAGAACAGAATTACCCATGCGTAGGAAGTATCATTTACCCACAAATCCCCTAGGGATACAGATCAATATAAATTAATAATTTTCTTGTTCCTTTAGGCACTGAATTTTGCAGGTCTCAATTATGCATTCAAAAATATAACTTCCTTCCTAAGGGAGCTACAGGCTCTTCTGTTGTCTTAACAGAGTGGCCTTTACCTTAAAGTGAGGCATGTTCATTAGGAAGCTGTGTAGACACCATGATGTTGGTCTACTCCTGCCCCAGGATTACTGCAGTGTGCCGGCCACTTGCTGTATCTCTCCACCATTGTAACGAGAACCAGTCAATACTCCAGGTGTACATCTCTTTCCTCATGGTGGGCTGTGGCTTCTGCTTCTAGCAGGACAACTGATTCTGAGGCCCTGTCCTCCAGGAGCTGAACTACACTTAACACTTCTGGGGGAAGCAGCCAGTGAACCGGTGGGAGAAAAGATTAGGCAAGGGGTAAGTCTATAAGGGCTTTAGAGGATGGGCTCCGTGGCTTGATTAGGAGCGTTCCATAGTCCTTTGAGAAGCCATGACTGTAGTTGAATGCACAGCAGGTACTTGGATTTGGCCTTCCACGTGGCCCTCAGTCATCATGAACAAGCTGGTTACTACATGAAGTAGTTGTTCGGGGGCCTGACCACAGGTACCTGCGGAGGCTTCCTGACCACAGGTACCTGCGGAGGCTTCCTGCCCTTACTATGCACTCATCCAAGGGCCTTGTTCAGTGCCTCACTTCTAACAAAATGGAATCAGGAGACCTGACTATGCTGGCACCTAGTGCTGTGATCACAGGACCCTGTGTGTCTCCACACTCCTGATGAACCTTTGGAGGACTAGAAGACATTCTGAGCATCTCTATTCTGGTCCTTACAAGGCAGCAGTCAGTCATGTCCCCAGAACTGAGCCCAAGAGTCACAGTAGCCTCTGCTTAGAAACCATACAGTTCTTTCCCATTTGGTTTAAAGACAGAGACAAGAAGCCACCCGGCAGCCTGTCATACCTACAAGGCCCCATATACCTGCTCCCCGTGATTTCCTCCAGTTACGCCCTGCCAGGGTCATTACATGTGCCATTCCTTGTCTAGAATTGCACCTGCTAGGGGATGACAAACCATGGCTTGCAATTTGGCCCACTGTCTGTTTCTACAAATAAAGTTTTATTGACACATTCACTTCTGCATAGTCTTTCATTCAGAAGGGCAGAGCTGCAGCATACTGCTAAGGCCCCTGCAAAGACTGAGCACTCACCATCTAGATGTCAAGGAAAATGCTTGCTCACCCTCATCTACTTTTCACCTGCTTCCTTTAGGCCTCTGCCTGAAGACTGCTTCTTCCAGGAGGCGGGTCTTCTCGTCCATCATCCTTCTGAACGTCTGAACATGGGATACTGCTGACTGCCTGTCTGTCTCACTATGTCATAAGCCTCATGGGGGCAAAGATAACAACAGCTTGGGTAGCCTGCCTCTTCTCCCTAGGGTTTAGCGCAATGCCTCCCATCTCATAGATGCTCAATTAATATAACCGAACAAATGCACCAGAAACTTTATCTTATTTAATCCTTAGCAAATCTACAAGGGGTAGACCATTTTATACTCATTTTAAAGATTTTTAAAGCCCTGAATACCAGCAAGGTTGGGTAATTAAAGTCTCCACGGTCACACTCTGATAAGCACCACAGTGGAGATTCAAACAGATTTTCTCAATCACCAGAACACATGCTCCTAACCACTGTGTTATCTGGCTAGAAAGGGTCAAGACCGTAACCGTGGGAATGGGTTTAGCACAGGGCCTGGCCTGTTGGCAGAGCCTGCATAAACTTTACCAAGCCCCCACCCCCACTTGCATCCAATGGTTTCCTTCTCAACTGTCAAATAGGAGCCCTCAGGACCTTTTCTGGAGTGTTAGGGACTTGTAAAATTTTCAGCCTTCTAACTAGCATCCTTTGCTGCTGCTGGGAGCCCTGAGGACCCTGGAGCTAGTTTCCTGCTGAGATACTCAGGGGTGTCTTTTGGCCACTTTGTTCTTTCTTAAGTAACTAAAAAGGGATTGGTTTTTCAGCCCCAAGGGACTTGCTTCCATCATTTCCCACGTCCGCGGATGAGCACACAACACTGTTACACTTAACAGTTTACGCACATTTAGACAGTTGCTCTTTGTACTTGGCACCAGTGGGACCCAGCTTCTTCTGCAGCGGCTGATGAAACCCTAAGCCCTGCTCCAAAGTCAGAGGTTTCAAATACTGGTTTCTGCTTTCTGTGCCCTGGCCCATGTAGTTTCCTTTCATAAATGCTCCTGCTTCTGAGTAGCAGCCCTGTCATTATTCCCCCCTGAGACATGCATTGGTATGTTCGAGGCGGTCAAAATGCCTGAATTCGGTACAATCATGTGAGTTTTTGCTGAATAAATTAACAAAACTGAGACTCAGACATGTCAAGTAACTCACTGAGTGTCACACAGCTGATGTGGATTGAAGTGGGACTGGAACTCAGATCCTATTTCTTGCTCTACTAATGGGCTTAGGATAGGTGTAGGCTGTATTAACCTTGAATCCCAAGCCTCCTTCTGTGCTTCTCTGATCAGTGTGAGCTTGTTCATTGACTCCAGTCCTGACCCACATGAGTGAGGTGGGCACGAGCCCAAGCTCTTTGCTCAGAAGTGTGGCCCTGGGGAATTGAAGAGGCCTCAGAGTGTCCATGTTTTCTTTCCTCCTATCCAGGCATCAGTCTCTAAACTTTGCTCACTCATCTGAAATGAACACAAATGACAGGACCTACACATATGCTATAGCTTGAGTCTAGAACAATCCCCGGGGTCCTGTGCATCTTAGCTGGTGCTATTGGGAAGCAGAGGAAATTTTAAGCCATCTAAGCCAAGTGGAAAGTCCAGCTCCCTCCTCACTCTTGAACTTTTTGACCACTGCCATGAAGTGAAGGACTTTGCTCACCCTACATTCTCTGCTGTGATGGACCAAAATAGGCCCCATGCAGCAGTGGTTGATGGTCCATCGACCATGGACTGAGCCTTTCAAGACTGAGCCCAAATGACCCTTTTATCTTTAGAAGTCAACTGGCCCAGGTGTTAACGATAGTCACTGCAAGCTGGCTGGTGTAACGTCGTGCAGTGTTCCTGGTAAGGAGCTAAGGACCTTTGCTGAGCCATAAGCCCTGCAGAGGTAGGCAGCATATGACTGTATCTTAGCTGGGTAGATCCGAAGTGATCAGATGTCAAGCTGCCTGGTTCAAGTTCTACCTTGCCGGTTGTTTACTGTGTGGCCCGAGGAAGTCGTTTTTGCCACCTGAAATAAGCCTAATCCTCCCATCCTTATCCACTTAAGGGGATCCCCTAAGGTAATCACAGCTGTAGCAAAGTCAAGGCCACTCAAATGCAAGGTCTTCATAGTCTAGTTCTTTCCTTCCAGGATGACCCAAGGTTTGGAACCATAATCATTTTTAGATTCCAGTTCTGAGTTCTAGGTCTGGAGTTCTTATTCTGAAGGATGCTTGTGATACAATATGCACATCCATGAGTGCCTGGAGCATCTCCATATGGGATGGTGAGGTGTCACTCTGGTGTGAGACATTAAGAAGGAGATGCTAGGGATGACCTGAAATAGGTTAGAGTTCCCACAACCTTGGTGGTACAGCTATGTAACTTGACAGAGATCAGCTTAAGGGGCTGGGGAGATGGCTCAGCCCAGCAAGCAGGAGGCTGTGAGTTCTCATCCACAGCATGCATGTAAAAGAATCCCAGTGGGGTGGCCCATGCTTGTAACGGGGCAGCGCCAGGGGAGCAGAGACAGGCAGACCCTTAGGGTTTGCTGGTCCGGCAGCCTAACCAGTGATCCCCAAGTCTCAGTGAGAAACCCTATCTCATACCCAAAGGACAAGATTACCTGAAGAATATCTGAGGTTGACCTCTGACTCCCATGCATACATGTATGTACACCCCCAACACACACACACACACACACACACACACACACACACACACACAAAACATTAGCTCAAAATATTAGTACTATCAGCCTCCATGATGAGTATCTGGTATACGGGAGTAATGTTCATTAGCTTAAAACCCAATGTGTCTGCTCATAGAACAGCTTATAAAACACAAGAGCAGTTTGGGGTCATGAGAAAACACCAAACTGAAGGCCGGAGTCAGTTGGGGAATAGAGGGAGTTGCTGAAGTCTACCAAAGGCCTTATTTTGCTTAGCCACAGGAGACACCCAGATACTCACTGGAGCACTTAAGTACATAATGCTGCAAAAATTCCAGGACAGCAGCAGTGCCCAATGAAAGTAAGAGATCAAAACCCAGCGCAGGGAGAGCCAGGAAGATCCACGACAGTGCACTCTGCCAGGACTTATTTCACGCCTTCCAATCGTTTTGTCTAGTAAGCGTCTTATTAAACATTGGCTACAATCCACTTGTGAGTTATGAAACCAATTGAGTGGACCAGCACCTGCATTTAAAAGTGGGATCTCGTGTAGAGTGGACACAGGTGCAGTCCACGAGCAGGGATACTGAATACTGCGTGAGTTTGGGTTTGTGTTATGCATAGGTGGGTATTCATGCATTCTGAATTGCATCATCCATGCAAATTACATTCAGAATATGCAAATGCATACCATCAGGGATTTGGATAGCTTACTTGTCGACTACTCTATCTTTAGTACCTAACATAGTCTTTGGACAATAAGTCATGTTTAATGTGTATACTGTTGACACCCATGAACTCCTAGTTTCGGTTACTCACTGAACTAAAGGCTATTAGGAAGTTTTGTTAATCAGTACTTTTGGGCATCCCCTTCCATGCCAAAGCTGTGGACCGAACATTTTATTATCTCATTTGATCTTTCCATCCATACTGCAGGGAGATTTTGCTACCATCCCCAATTTACATATAAAACTAGGATTTGAGAGGATTCAAATGCAGACAGGACCACCACGATAGTACACTATCCCAGGATATTATAATTTTCCAGGCTATGGATATATAATTAATCATTTGACAAATATCTGAATTGTTAGTTTATCCAGCAGTATTGGCTATAAGCGTTCCTACATGAGAGCCCACATCCCTTGGTCTCCCTGCTTTTGATTCTGATTTAGTATGTAGAAAAAACAACACTCCCGGAAAGTGAGACCAGGCTACGGTTGAGAAGTTAGGGAGCAGAAGGTTTGGCTTCTGGACCTGGCTTTGCTGTAAACTCCTTTGTTTGAACATGGATCCTTACAGCTACAAGTCACCTATTACTGTCTTAGGAAGGGCTGCCCGTCCCTGACTGGACCATGGGATTTCTCATTCATCCTTTGAGAAAACTCATCACACTTGGAATCACACAACTCTTCTGCCATCATTTATGTCGGGTCCATTTTCCCCACCAGACATTTCACTCTTTGACAGACAAGAGCCCTAACCCCAGTGCCTAGTGTGGAATCAGCACTTGCTAAAGTTTTGTCTATGTGGATTAGTTCTCCTTTTGTGGTTTCAGCTCCAAAGCTGGTGTCTGGTTTACTATGGGTGCTCAGTAAACTCTATTGGCTTGAATTCACGTAGGCAAGTTAGTGCATTTAGTCTTCAGTGATCAAGCCTCAAAAGAATAGTGTGGGCTAGCCTCTTCCAATTCAAAGAGCTGCAATGCGCAGTTTTTCCAAGTGCCTTAAACCTGAACCTGGGAGGAGATGGGTCTGAGCAAGGCAATGGGGCCACTGAAAACGCAGCTTCCTGGGCACAAAGGTGAATCAGGTGAACATTTAACATATGTGGCGACAGAAAGAACCTTCCCAAAATGGAATATGTTGTCCCGCAGGTAGTGTGTTCTCTGACATGAGACATTTAGTCAATATTCTTCCTTATGTTTGCAGTAACTCAAGAAGCTAGTTAGAACATTGGTCTACAAGGCTTTTATTATGCCATCCATCCCACACCTGGACATAGGTTTTATCTCTATATCAAGGCAGCTGGCAGGAGGGCAAGGCCTGGAGGGGCCTTGGACATGGTAAGGAAAGAAAAGAGCAGGACTATGGAGCAGAGAAAGGCTCTGTAGGAACATTCAGACATTCCCACAGGCTCGTTCCTGATCTTCTCTCCTGACTGAGTCTCTCTACAGCTGATTCTCATTCTTTGTTGTTCCTCTGGCCTATATAAAACTGCCACACACATTAAAGTAGGGAATAGCAAATCTTTGCTCCCAGGAAACACACAGAGTTAGGTTCCTGTGAGCTTCTGATCAGAGCATTCTTATCAATGCATCAATATTTAATCTTATTAATTTACGTGTATCTCTGCTTACCAATGTTCCATCTAATTCATATTACTGATTCACTCACAAGCATAGCAGACCATAGATCAGGCTCATGGGAAGCTATCAAACATAAATTGACTCCATAGGCATGGCACAGTCTTTCTTATGCATAGGAACATGGGACAGCATGTCAGCACTGCATTGTGGGAGTTAGTTTAAACAGAAAAATTACTAGGGGAAACACACTCACACACACACACACTCACACACATTATAGCACTCAATAGTCTGTGAAAAAGACACCTGTTGGAAATATTAGCAGTAAAACATCATAGCAGAACATCCCCAAGTTCAAGATCAGCTGGGAATGTGCACACTGAGTGAGTCAAATTTTTGCCTCTCCACATGTTTATAAAATTGTTGAGTACTGATTTGGGGTTTGCAAAAAAAAAAAAAGATTTCATCAAGCAATCAAACTTGCAAATACAGATCTCACAAATAATGAGACAATTACACTTGTCTATGCTGGACTATTTGGCACTCAGCAAGCTGTACTCAGATTTCCAGTCATGATCTCCAGCCTCTAGGATGTGACACAGGATTTGGTCACCATCCTTACTGCCAAAAGTCCTCCACCTCGGCTGTTCTTGAAGAAAGTTGTGACAGATAAATGTGGCACCCAAAATAGGAGTGGTGCTCATGCCCCCTGTGCTGGCTCTGATTGCAGGTGGCACCCCACTGATGTTCTCACAGATTTAAAGGACTCCCATCTCTCAGGGCCTCAGTAGTACAACTTCCCATCGAAGGATCAGAAGGATGCCCGGGTTGCCTATTTGTTTGGCCAGAACAAAACAAACTTAAAAGATTCCTCTGCCTGTATCTTAGCTCCCTGTATTTTTTCTTTTTAGAGACAGGATCACTAGCCTAGGTTGAACCCAAACTCCCCAAATGATGACTTTGAACTTCTGATCCTCCTGCCTCTACCTCCCCACATGCTAGTATCCCAGGCAGGCACCACAATGCCTATTTCTGCAAACTGACAAGAAACCCAGGGCTTTTATGCATGTTAGGCTCACTCTGGCAACTGAACTATATTCCCATACACCCCTCTTTCTGTTTTTCCAAGACAAGGTCTTGCCCTGTAGCCCAGGCTAACCTTGAACTTGCTTTGTAACTCAGGCTAGCTTCAAGACCGTGGTCCTCCAGGCTTACTTCCCAAGTGTTACAACTGTAAGTATAAGCCACTGTACCTGGCTTCCCTTTCTAATATAATTGAAAACCTTCCAGGCTCTCTTCCAAGTACTTTAGGGATGACCCATTGGCCATTCTCATACTGATACATGACAAGGACATGGCAGAGTCAGCAAATAGGAACACTTTCTTGTTCTTCCCTCTCTGCCTCCCAGAAGACTGGAGGCATTTCAACACGAATCACTGAGAAATCGGTTGGAGAACTCAAGCATGCTCAAAACTTTTCATCTAAAAAAATTATAGCCAAAGAACATGACAGCCAGGCCACGCCAGCTTCATTTGTTCAGCTTACCAGGTAAGAAGTGTCTTGGAAAGGCTCATGCCTTGACTCTGAGCTCTGAGTCCCAGGTGCCAACTGAATGGATGCTTTTAATAAAGCATCTGGACTGGAGCAAGCTGCTCACTCTCCATCTTGATATTGAAATCAGCACTTGGGAGGCAGAGGCAGGCGGATCTCTGTGAGTTCGAGACCAGCCTGGTCTACAAGAGCTAGTTCCAGGACAGGCTCCAAAACCACAGAGAAACCCTGTCTCGAAAAACCAAAAAATAAATAAATAAATAAATAAATAAATAAAATCAGGACAGCACCGTGGCTTCTGCGCTCTCAGCCCACGGCTGGGAGTGGCCTGTCCCTAGCTGGGTGTGGTCTTGAGAGTAGGAAAGAACAAACACCTGGGGGAAGAGGAGGGATTTTGAATGTGGGCGTGTCTGTGGCTCTTGCCTTATCAGGGCTATGTGCGCTGGGCCCTCAGTATACTATGGTTTCTCCTAGGAGTAGCCATAACTCAGGTTCTCTTGCCTTTATAGCCATCCATAGCCACCACAAAGTAGGGCTGACGGTCAGAGAGTGGCCACAGGCAGAGATAGAAAAGTACAAACTTAGAGACAGAAGAGAAGTGGGCATGAACCAGTTGGCTGCCTGCCTAGCACGGGCAGGTATTCATAAGCCCTCTTCTAGGGCTGGGTGGCTCCTGCAGGAACAACCCCACATGTTGAGGCTCCCCTTCCCATGGTTGTGTCCTTCTCTCTGTCCTGAACAAGGCCAGAATTTTCAGGGGATTAAAGGGACTATCACTATAGATAGAGAGACATAGAGACATTGCTTCGTGAGACAACAGAATTAAAAATTACGCAGTGTAGTAGAACCCTGAAAGTACAGCTGTAAACAACATTTCATCTTGTTCTCAATAATTTTATGGTACCTAAGAAGCAGAAATTATAATGATCCTGATTTCACTGAGGAAAATGGAACGTGGCATTAGGAACTGGGCGTGTGCGCTCAGCACTGACTCCTTCTCTTAGGCCACATCACCTGCCCTATCGGGTAAGACAAGTGCTCCCTAACACTCCACAATCCGCCTTGCTTCTTTCTCCTGGATAGTCTTGCCTGTACCCATGCCTCTGGCCCCGGCTTGCTTTTCATTTTGAGGAGCTGACTGCTGCAGGCTGTTTCATGGCACTGAATTAGCAGCTCCCCCTCTTCTAGCTCTCCCCCTGCATGAGCTGGCTGAAGGGGTGCGGGAAGTGTCGGCAGGAGCTGGCAGACTTCCCCGGGCTGATCTCAGGCAAAAGCGTGATGGGGCACATGACAAGAAATAGATTTCAAATGCAACACTTGAAAATCCCACTCCTCTGCCCCAAATCAGCCCCTTGTTCAAAAATGTAAGGACCTCTTAATTTGTTTGCTGACGTGTGAATGAGCCTCTGCAGCCGCTGAATTTTTCAGCGGAGCCGATAAACAGGAGTCCCTATGCTTTGGAGGAAAGAATCAGATGTTGGGGGGACCAGAAAGCTGCAAAAGATAACAGGCCCTTTAGGATACAGCCCTCAAAGCCAGCTCATCTGCTCCTTGAACTTGTCTCCTTGGGGCTGTCGGGGGAACAGCCGGAGAATCTCTCCTGGGAGAAGGCATTAGAGAGCCTTTTCAGTACCGGGACCTGCACTGAGTGGAGGGGAACGGAAAGGTTAAAAGAGACGAATCCGTTGTTCCGGGGACCTTTTGAATCAAAAACGGAAATGCTGTTGCCGAGAAGCCGTTTGGCACATGGAATCTCTCTTGAAGGAAAAAGAAAAAGTGACTTTTGAAGGTCCTCAGGACTCTACCTCCAGGTCCTGGGGCTCTGATGTCCTTGCTGGCGCTCAGCACCCTGAGACCTGGAAGGCACACTCGTGTGGCCCCTGCACAGCCACCTCTCTATGCCCCATGAGTACCAATTCTCATCTACTGCCACATCCGCTCTCTGCTAGGCTGGCTGGGCCAGGCTCCCAAGTCCACAGTCCTGGACGGATGTTGTGGTGAGAAGATGCCACGACAGGGAACACAGACAGGGCAGTGGTGGCAGGGCTAGCTTTCTGAGCTCAGCGTCAGAGACAGGAGTAGGAGGGACCAAGTCAGAAATGAGGTAGGCATGGGCATGATCCCGAGGCACCCTGCATGTCCAAGGCCCCTATCACCCATGACTACCGGGGGCAGAAGGTAGAGTAGGAAAGAACAGGACAGATGGCGCACTGGAAGGACCACACTCATCACTCTCCATGCAAATGGGGTCACTAAGGGCTTTCAAGCCCAATGAAACTCTCATACAGCACTGCCTTCTAGAGACCTGGCCTAAGTGCCCTGCAGCTCAGAGAACTGAGGCTGCTCTAAGAGTCGGTGCCGACTGCTTCAAACTCCGTGCCGATCCCCCTCTCCTGGCTCCTTCATCAAAAAGAAGAAATGGGTGACCCCTCAGTCACCTTCAAAGCATCCCCAAGCCACCTCCCTGCCATGAGGAGCTGCAGCCCGAGTTTCCTCATCAAAGGCAGAGCTGGCTCTGGGGGATGGCAGACCCTGCGAGCTCCCCAGCTGGCCTGCTCTCCCAGGTCTGTCCCCCTTGCTGGGGAGCTGGCACTCAGGGCTGCTGATTTCCAGCAATCAAACCCGGCTCCAGCGCCCTGAGCCAGGTCTCAGCAAAGACAGCTTCAAAGGAGCTGCATATTTATGGTAAACTCCTTTCTCAAATTGAAAATGTATCAGACAGTGACAATCACAGGATTCTCAGAGCTGCCTTGCCCACTGGCAAGCCGGCTGAGCTGTCACAGAGGTTACTCAGAGTTGGAGGGGATGGGGACAAGGGTGTGGACCTGGACAGGACCTCTCTATGAGGCCAGGAACCCTCCAAATTGTCCCTCAGCTCACATACTGGCAGTGAGAGCGCAGTGGGGGAAGACTGGGGTCAGGAGGTGGGGAAGGTTGCGAACCCCACCAGGTCCTCTCAGAGGAACAAAACCACTTCCTAATCTCGGCTGTTGATGGCTGTAATAAGGAATTCTGCTGCTTCTGCACCCCTCACGGGTGCTACAGAGCCAGCAGGGCGGATCCCCAATGTCCCAGAAAAGGGGCAGACCTGCCTCTGCATGGGCTGCTCTCAGGAAAGACGGCAGCTAGACAGAGAACACGGGGGGGGGGGGGGGTGCTGACCTTTGAGGCAGTGAATGGCGACCTGCAGGATCATCAGGAAGTTGGCTCTGGGTTTCCTTCTAAAGACCCTGAGTGACCCTGCTTGCAAGAGTGCCTTGGATACGCCATCTCATCCATCCTCCTGCCTCTGTTTAGAAAAGTGTTGACATCATCTCTGAAACAAGCTCTTTGAATTCTGAGCTTGTCTCTGCTTGGGAAAATAAGGCTATCAGCCCACAGCACTACTTTCTTGGCCCTCTCAGGCCAGCCCTGTCGGTTTCTCCATTTCTATAGAAACAGAGCCAAATGGATCAGCTGTCCCAGGGAAGGCTGGCTTGGGTCTAGCTTCTATGAAAAGTGTACACACAAAGAGCCGAGCAAATTGCTAAGGAAGACAGCAAGTAGAGTAACTAAATGACCCCAAGGTCCAGAGTTCGGAAGGAAAGGGACATTTTAAAAATAAATTCCAGTAAGCAGGCTAATGTTGTAAATGAGAACTACGGATCCAGTCAGTGGGAGGTGACAGATAGTCCCCATGGTCTCAATGCATCCTGTCTGTAGTCTTGTGCGTTTGTAGAGAGCTGACAGCCCCCAATGCCTTGTTGGTGAGAGTGGTAAGCCATATTCTGTGGGGAACAGGTACAGCCCACTGCTCAGCGAAGGGTAAAATAAGTGGTGTATAATCAGAGTACTCTAAGGCAATTGCAGGCTGCAATTTCACCCCCCTAAGATCACCAGCTCTTAAATGGAGCATGGCTCTTTTATCCTGCATCCCTGGCCTATGACAAAGAGTAGATCTTAAAAGAAAATTTTAGGCTAATTCGGGAATGGAAAAATGAACGAGTGAAGTAAAAGCAATCTGCTTTTCCATATCCGCAGAGCTGGCAAGGGAGAGAATGCAGACTATTCTGGAATGTTCCATCGGGCAGAGTTAGGAGGCAAAGTACCCAGTACCTAGAGGAATCTGAACTGTATGTATCTCTGGCTAATTCTCTAGCCCGGGATGGGCTCACCTAAAGGCTGCAGGTGTCTCCTTCCTATCCCAGTGCAAACTGCTCTTGCACTGGGTTAGAAGACTAACTAAGAAGGTTAAGGGTGTTCTCTGTCCCACATTCCCGGTAAACACGGCATAATGGGTAAAAATGGCATTTTGAGGAAGGTCAGCCCGAACTGGGCTCTCCAGCCTGACTCTTCCCACCGAGGCGAAGGATACATTTCTTTATCTCTCCGCCTTAGTTTTTCCTCCTACAAGATGAGAGAACAGCTTTCATGCCAGGCTGATAAAAGGATGTAAAAATTTAAATATATATGTACACCACCCAGCACAGTACATCATGTAGGCGACAATAAATGTTAGCTATTATTATGATGTCAGGAGAGCCAGCTTTGCACATAAGTATAGCCAGTCGAACACAGTGCCAGGCAGAGCTATTTTCAATCATCTTTGGATCTTGTGAGACCAAATATGAAAGGTTACCATCATCACTGTACACAGAAAGAAAACAGAGCCCACTCCGCTTGGGATACACAGCAAAGCAATGGGGGAAAGGCGGGTCTGCATCTTTAGTTGGGGATGTCAAACCCCGAAGGCTTAATTAGACATGTTAAGCCATTTCCGATCCTCAGATGAAAGGTGTGCTCATCTTATTATAACGCTAACAATGTTGCTCAGGGGAAGCTCACAGCCTCTGATCTTTCGACTAAGTTAAATGAAGGAAATTATGGGTCTTCTAAAGAAGTCCTTTCTTTCTTTCTAGGTTCTTTCAAGGGGGGTAGGGGTCCCCAGACAGGAAGGGAGACAACGCTATTGTAACACTCCCCAGCATATCTTTGGGGGGAGGGCAATAAGAAATAACAGTATGGTTTGAGACCCTCAAGGATGGATTCAGGCAGCGCTATTGACTCCTATGCCTATAAATAATGGAGAGATGGTTCAGAATGCCCCCTACAGGACAACATAGGAAGCACACTCCTCCAAATGCACTGTAGTGGAAGTTACCAAGATGGCAAACACTCCCCATGCAGAATCAAAATAGTAATTTTTTTAAATGGTAAAAAAAACGAACTCTGAATTCTGAAAGACTATTTTTAAAATGGTAAAAAACCCTTTAATCAGCCACCAGCAGGAAATGTGGTATTTTGTTCAGACATTTTACCAATTATAGCCCACTGGGTCCCTGCGTGGAGCTTTCTAAATAATCAAAACCAGCTCTTAATAGTAGTTCACCCAGACAGAAGAGAAAGAACAGGACCGAATCCAAGTGAGATGATGCCATTACTAAAGAAAACCCATCCCAGCGGGTGTTAGAACCTAGCGCCATTTCGAATGGTGGCAGATGTCAGCAGAGTAACAGAGCAGAAGTCTGTCTGGGGAATGTCAGGTACCCACGAGCAGGAAGGGGAAACTAGAAGAGGAGCCCAGAACATGAGTTTTGGAGTTAAACAAACTTGAGTATGAAATCAAATCTTCCCAAGTTCTTGGAGACAGTAAGATTTGGACCGTGCGTCTGTGCATGTGTGTGTGCGTGTGTGCATGTGTGTGTGTGTTGCATGCATGTGAGTACAGCTATGTGCACCCCTATGCACACATTTGATGCACACATCAGTGTCTTTCTCTATGGATCTCTGCTTCACTGCCCTGAGATAGGGTCACTCACAGTCTGAAGTCCCTTGCCCATTACAGCCAGGCTGCCCAGTCAGGGAAACTCTAATGCCTTACTTGCCTCTGTCCCCCAGTGCTGGGAATTGGAGTCTTGCATGGACACACCCAGCTTTTGACCTCAGGTCCTTGGGTCTTCAAGCTCGCGAGCCAGTGCTCTTTCCCACTGAGCTGCAGTTTCTTACGGATGAGCTGGTGTGTCCTAGAGGGCTCTCCTCAAGAAGAAAAGCACTCTACAGAGTCAGCTACACAAAAGATTCCTGAGGATCTGTCTTCTGCCTCTTGTCACTTCCCTTCCTGCACCAACATCACCTTGGATGGGACTGGGAAGATATCAGAGCAGAGGTACTGACATTCCTCCCATCCTGGGAGAGACGTCTAATTAGTTATCCCCCACTTAAACCATTTCTTCACCCTGCAATAAGCATGGAAGGACACCCGTCAAGAGGCAAAGATTGAGCGATGATTGGGATGGGACCTGGGGACCGGCACTGGAAAGCTGCGTCTGTGCACGTGACACGTCACACGTGGCTTCCAGTTGGTGCTCATAGCAGCTAAAGCAGAGAGCAGCGGGACAGTCGCCAGACTTGTCAAAAAGCTGAGGTCTTTAGGAAGATGCTCACCATCCACTTTCTAAGTCCAGGCAAGACAGAGTGTCCCTTAAGGAAGCCGAAGGTCACTTAATGGTCACTTGTGTGCCAGATTCCATGTGATGTTAGCTCAAAACAACGGCGTAGTGCACACAGAGGTCAAACAAACAAAAGAACTCTATTCTTAGAATGCACAGTATTTGCTGAAGGGTAGCCTGTGGTGAGCCCACCATTCTAATCACCCATGTAGGTTCAGTTAAGCTAACAGATTTCTAGAGCACGCTGCTGTGCTGAATGAAACTGCATAGCTATGGAGTCCCGGGATGCACCTGCGTTTGAGAAGCCTACTGTTTACCACTAGTGGGCGCTGTTGATGCAGAGGCAGCCACCACTATGAAGAAACCCCCAGGGCAGACTCCTGGGTTCTGGCCTGGCTCAGCTGGAAATGATACCTTGTGGGCAGGACTGATGATGTTGATTCCTTTCCATGTTTATTATAAACTGTGTATTTTTAAAATTCATTACTGAAAAACATTTTAACAGAAAAAAAAAATCCTTCGTAGGTCAGGACTATAGCTTAGTGGTAGATTGCTCGCCTAGTATCTACTATATATGGGACTCTGAATCTGATCCCTGGAACCACAAAAGAAATCTTTATTAAAATAATCTCCCTTATTTTTCATTGTATATTAGATGCTATCTCCATCTCTGAGGCCCATGTGAACTTGCTCTGGTTGCCATCTTTGCTTTTACAATCTCTAAAAAGATACAATATTTCAAGTCCATTTACCTTTTCTATGCATTTCTGAGAACATCTTAAAGGGGCTTTCACCAATAAAGTTAATAAGTGTGTATTGCTTTTATCTGTGCGTAATGGTTATTTGATCAGTACGCTTGTTTAGGATCCAGGTCCATGCAGCCCTATTGTGTTCGTCTGTGATACTGGGAATCGAGCAAAAAACAAGCCACTCTACCACTGACCTCAGCTTCCCTCCCTTCATCTAGTTTTAATATTGATTTCTTCCAGTTTTTTAAAATATATTTTATTAGTTCTTTGAGGAATTCATACGGTGTGATGTGATTGCATTCACTCTCCTTTCCCCAGCTCCTCCCAAAAGCCAGCTTGAGTGGCAGCTAAGATAGAAGCAAAATGAAGACGGAGAGAGGTAGTGAGCCCCACCAGCTCTTTGTCAGCTGGAGGGTGGACAGGGGAAAGGAGGTGACATGAAGGAGGCCCAGGAATAGGGCTCTTTCTTGGATCACTCTAGGGAGGAACTGGGGTTCAGGTGGAGGCTGGCAAAGGCTGGGCTGCGCTCTCGGGAGTAGATCTGAGGTTGCCTGAGGAGTTTGAGCTAACCACTCCTCCAGCGCTATGCTCGTCCCCCTCATATCCCTTACCCAGTTGTATTTTTCCTCAGGGAACTTAGCAGGCTGGCATAATGTTCCATGTGTATTTTTTTTGCCTGACATCTGTCCCCTGCTAGAGCATATGCTGCACAAAAGCAGATCTTTCTCATCTTAAGCCTATACCTAGAAGGGAGACAGCAGTAGGAGACACTCAACAGGTATCAACTTGAGTGAATGACTGCTCTCTATACTCCAAATCCCCCAAGAAGATTGGGGCTCAGGGAAGAGTCTCCCTGACAATTTTCCCAGAGGCTGGCAGCCTACTCATTCGGGGATGATGAGCCATGGGGCATGATTTGAGCTTAATAGTTCTAAATTGCAGCTCTCATGCTCTTTCTATTTTTTTTTTCAACATCACTTACTCTCACCAGACTGTGAGCTCTCTCCGTGTAAGGGCTACGTGTCTGCGTTCCCCAGGCCCCGCGTGATGTCTGACACATAGCAGATGCTCAGTAAAAGACCCGTTAAATAAACGAAGGAACCACCATGGTGCCAGCTACCACCCCCCCCCCCCCCCGACCTTGTGCCTGTCTGAGACGATGCGGGAAGTACCACCATCCTGTGCAGCTCCCATCCAGAGCTGGATGTGCTGCTGCTATTCAGTCCCAGCCAACTTCCCTTTTCCTGGGACTCCTTCCTTCCTCTCTGTTCTTTCCTAAGAAGAGTGACCCTCCAAAAAAGTCACTGATCACCAGGAAAGATCTAGCTCCCCGAAACCCATGTAAAGGTCAGGGAAGTCCCTCTTGGATGCAGGGATGATGTGGCAAAGACAGATGTGATGGGTTATTGTAGGGTTCCATGAGGATCACCCTGGATACCTATTGACCAGATCTGTTTCTGGGTCCTGTCCTGGGCCTCCCTTCTCAGTCTCTCATGGGATAGACTATAAAATGGGGACTTTTAACAATTACCAAGGTTAGTTTTATACATAAGTTATCATAATAGTTAAGGGCTTGGGCTTTAAGCAGAGCATACAAAGACTCCAAACCAGTTCTGCCATGACTTAGTAGTTCAAGGACAAATCAGCCATAAACCTCCCAAGTGAGGACATTGATTAAAAAGTACCTATTTATAAGCGAGACGGAGGGATGAATCAGTACAATGTTTCCCCTACAGACATGAGAACCTGAGTTCAGAAGCCCAGCACTCACATAAAGAGCTAGGCACAATGGCGTGTGGCTGCAATCCCAGCACAAGGGTGGTGCAAAAAGAGCACCCTCAAGTCTCGCTGGACATCTAATCAAGCTGAACTAGTGTGTTCTGGCTCAATAAGAGACCCTAGTTCAAAATATAAGATGGGGAACTTTAGAAATAGATATTCAACACCAACTTCTGGCCTTCACATACATGCACATATATGTGTAGACATATGAGCACACATATGCACGTATATATGAACACATACACCTTACACAAAGTACCTATGTTTTTAGAGCATAAGATAAATGAAGCCATCTGCTTTGTAGGCTTATACACATGCTACACTTAGCATGGCACAAAGATTATGGTAAGTGTTCAACATATGAGAGTAGCCACCATGGTGGTGGTGTTGGTGAAGGTGAAGATAACGGTTCTTTCTAATTTGCTATAAGGATGGCTATTTGAGCGCTACATTGGGACATCCCCTCATCCAACCACAATGACAGTTAGATCTTTAATATGCCTGCTTTCTGCTGCAATTAGTGTCTGACTTGATCTTTCCAGTCTTTCCTGACTCGGAGAAGCCTCTAAATAAAGGAAGCTGATTATTAGGGAATGGCAGGGATAAAGACTTTTAGAGAGACACTTGAAGTGGTTGTCAAAGTCTGTTTCCTCTGATAGAGGACTGGAGAAAAGGGAACAAGAGTGCTTAATGGATAAGGAAGAAACAGAGAGAGAATCAAAGTGCTCTGAAGGGCATAGCATCCCTAAAGTGATGGAGACAGCGACAGATGGAAGAGCAGAGGAGGGGTTGGCTGGAGAAAAGCAGGACAGAAGGGGAAGTCTACCCCAACACAAAGATGTCCTTGCCCACATGGGATCCACCCTTTTCCTCATAAGTTGGGCCCCTGGAGTCTAGCGGGGATCCAGGGTTGGGAGAAATGCCTAATGCTTTCCATTGACCCCAGAAAAAAGAATAATCCAATAGTGGAAAGGGACTGGGCATTCCTTTCTAAGTGACTCCCCTTGTCTCCTCCCTCCACAGGGCATGCTGACTGGGGCAACAGTTGACAGCTGGAGGCCACTGGAACTAGGGACAGGGCAAAGGACAAAGAGGAGGCACCCATCACCTTGGCAGCATAGGTAGGCTTACCTGCCGGAAACCATTCCTGGTGAACTGTAATATTTTCAAGGCATAGTTGGACCTCTGGCCTTTGCTGTTGAATTCAATGTGGCCGGTGAGACCTTCCAATTCTACCTGTCCAAGAGAGAGTGAGTTACAGCACCAAACAGGCTCCACCAAATCTGGCCCCAAGCAAGCATCCCTCTTACACGCTACTTCACCGTGTTGGAAACCTCTGTTCTGTCTGCTCTGAAGCCACGGGATCTGAGTGGAGGAAGAGGGGCACATATCCAGTAACCTCAAGCCAACTGTGTAAGCCGACAGGAGCCACCACTCTGCCTTGAGCTCAGATTCAGCTTTTCTTTTCCCCTAGCCATGGGAGGAACTGTAACCAGCATCTTTCCCTTTGGGGAATCTGCTGATCCTGAGCCTGCAGGAAGTCAGGATACTCCTGACTTGTTGCAAAAGTCTAAGACCCCTACACATATGCCTTCTCTCTCTAATGAGAGATGTCTTTTTCATGGGAGAAAAACACTGCTGGAGAGAGAACTCTGGGGAAAACCAACACCAGCTAGAAGTCTGCAGGCTGAGTCTCCCAGGAGCCGTAGGTTCCAGCAGCATGGTGTCCTCCTAGCTGTGCGGAGTTGTTCAGGGGCTACCACTGGGCAGGGGCCGGGTTGCAAGCCTGGAATTCGGAACCCCTTTCTAGTTTAAAATCCAAGGACTATTTATTGTCTTGGGAATAAGCTAGCCATGGATTCTTGCCAAGAGCAGTAAGTAAGCAAATGGGACCCTTGGCTCACTCAGTTCAGGTGTTTTAGCCAGGGCTGTAACCCACCAGGAAAGCCTTGGCCAAGCATCCCATCCCGGAGGCTGGGCACAACCAGGCCTTCAGCCGCTCCTCACCATGCGCAGGTAGTTCATGAGGCTGGTGCCATGCTGCCAGATCTGGGCTGAGCCACAGGACAGGGGCTTCACACCAATCTCCTGGCTCCGGTTCAGTTCCTGCACTGCCGTCACCACAGCGTAGACAGCGTCAAACAGCAGGGCAGAGGACAGCTGGGAGCAGCAGAGAGAGTAGAGAAGTAGAGAAAGGAAGAGATGGGGGAGGGAAGAGAGGACATAGAGGACCAAGAGGGAAAGCACCCAAAGGAAAACGAGGGGGCACATTCACTGCCTTCCGCCCACTCCTTCCTCTGACTCCACCCACGTCTGCTGTCTGCCAGTGGTCTGCATCCTACTGACAAAGACTGCTCTGGGTTTAAGCAGCAAGATACACCATTGGACCCCAAATTATTTCTCTCTCTCTGGGAAATAGCGACTTCTATTGCTGCCAGGAGTAAATCTATAGGACAGTAGGCAAGGCTGCTAATCTCGGGAAGACGGACGGAACTTGGCCACTTTACCAGGCTCAGCTGTAGATTACTTCCTACCTGACATCACCCATGACACTGTCCCTTTCTACACATACCTAGCACTACAGTCTAGCTCCACCATTCTATGTGAAATATATGTATGAAATGTATGATAAGTTTAAAGTCTAAATTTTACTAACATTCCACCCCTATGGCAGATGATGGGTAGGTAGAAAGGCAGGAGCTGGACAGCAAGCAGGGAGGTGGGGAGATCTGAAACTACAATGGTCAGTGGGGGTCTAAAGGAAGAGCTGTCTAGTCGGGTGACAAAGAAAGTATCTCAGGGAAGAAGACTCACTGGAACGGAGAGCATTGGATCCAAGCAGATGTGGTATTGGACGTGGGGGGAGAAGATAGGCTGTTCAGAGGATGGGAGCACTGGAGCAGAGGCTCCGAGACAGCAAATGAGGGGCACACCTGGAGGGCGTAGGTGGACAGTGACTCTGTGAACAGGCAGGGGTCATGCTCATGTGTATGGTGGGCCTCGACTGTACGCCTGTCCCAGCAGGAACAGACAGATGTGTGCCTCTCCCTTTGGCGATCAGATCATTGAAACGTTCTCGAAGAAATTGGAGCTTCCCCAAAAATCTCACGCTGGAAGAAGAAGCCTAGTGCCAGCCAGCCTAGGAAGAGATTTCACACAGTTTGACAGCTTGTCAGACGGTCGCCATGCAGGAGGGACTGGAGCCCAGACAATGAAGGTGTGTGGACCACACTGGGACCAGGGCTGCTTAGTTATGCATGCCTCTGTTTACGTAAACCTAAATCTCAAGTCAGGACCCCTGGATGGACTTGAAGGCAGTGGCTGGCTTTGTGTCCCTCTTCCCAGTGTGGTCACATCGAGTACAGCTTTCCTCTACTCTTCCCCTTTTCTTGTCTGGTCTGTTGAGGGTGAGTGGCAGGACCTAGCTCGTTAGGACTGCCAGGGCCCAGACTCTGACCCTCACCACTCTGAAAACAAAGGGAGTAGGGCCATGTAGCCATTCTATGCTTTTATCTTTCCTATTAATAAGCTTCCTTTAAGGCAAGAGACACTCATGTCCATATGCCACTGGCCCCTGGCATGAGGTCTTCCCTGTGGTTGGCTCCCAAAGACTTGTCTCCTCTTAAATTTTTAAAAGATTTTATTTTATGTGGATGGGTATTTTGACTGCATGTATATCTGTGTGCTCTGTGTGTACAGTGCCCAAGAAAGCCAGAAGAGTGTTCAGATCCCCTGGAACAGGAATTACAGATGGTTATGGGCCACCGTGTGGGTGCTGGGACTCAAATCTCGGTCCTCTTGAAAGAGCAACCAGTGCTCTTAACCCCTAGGGCCAGTCCTCTAGCCTTCAAGCAGTATCTTGGTTTGAATTAAGTCTTGACTGACATCTGCCTGACGAGTGACACAATATTGGCAGGCTTTATAGTGGGGGATGCCAGGGGGACTGGTTGGCTGGAGAGAGGAGAAACACAGCTGACTCTTGTGCCTGGAAAATGCACCATCCAGGAGGAGCTAGCTGTAAACGTACAAGGCCTATACAAGAAAAAGTCCTGGTCGGTAGAGATATCTCTGTGGTCAGCACCGTTCAGAGGCAGTTGGAGGACAGTTCAGAGGATGAACCCACAGGAACAGATGCTGGGAGGTGGAACTGAGGAGCGCGCCAGGAGGGGATGATGGGGAAAATGACTTGGCTGGGGAAGGCCAAGAAAGGCAGGAAGAATTCCATGCAATAATGACACTGGAGTACTAGGGGGTCGGTTCCTCCATTGGTAGCATGATGTCCACACCTGGAAACCAGTTCTTTCCCTGACCAGCCATCTTGCTCATCAGAAGACCCCTTTGGGAGGATCTGGAGGCCATACCCTGTGTGGTAGAGTGCTTACTCTTACCTTCTGTCTGACTAGGCTCTAGGATGCTGGCCCCTCCAAGGCTAGAGGGAGAGAGGACACAGTCCTCCAGTCAGAGGGCACAGAGCATGAGATAGCAAGGTGTAGGGGGAAGAACTGGGGAGCACAGCTTGACTCCAGGTCATCCTTAGATGCTAAGTAACCTTGGACATCTCACTGAACATCAAGCAGAGATTGCTCTTATTCATAAAAGAAGCAGCATCCCGGCCTCATGAGCCTGTACAGGTCATCAGGTACGGGGTGAGCATTACAGATGCAGCTGTATAATCTCACATCCAAGGAGTTAGTGGTGCTCTGGAAGCAGTGATGGGGAACAGGAGGGGGAGGATGCTACGAGTCCAGAAAGCAGACTGGAAGGATACACAATAACACAAAGGGCAGCAGTCTCTAATAGGTACCAAGAGTGTTGACCTCCGATAACCTTTCCGAACACAATGGCAGGGGAGAGCAGCCCACAATCAAAATTCACCTGCATTGCAAAGCCACCTAGCCAATGTATCCCCTCTGCCTTCCCCTCTTCCCTTCCATCCTCCATCCCTCCCCTCCTTTCCTTGCTGCTTCTTTCTAATCCTATTCAGACCCTGTCATTTAGCAGGTCCTATCTGGGAACGGTGACATCTTCACCAGTCTATTCTGATACGGTCAGAAAAGTCCTCAAGTCCCTGCTGACTCTATCAAGTCTACTGCCTTTCCAACTCCACCTGATTTCCTTGCTGTGCCTTGCCTTGGGGCCATGTGTGACCTGAAGTCTGAGCAGACAAAGGTATCCAAACCCCAACCCCCGGTCTCAATAAGAGCAGAAACCATATAGCCCTGCTGAACTAACTGAGCAACCTCTACTCACTGCCCTTGTCCTAGTCACCTAGTTCCTCTAAGGGGGCGGGGCTTATCTGCTTAGCGCCTGCTGCTCCTCCACCAGCTTACAGCTCTCCTTTTCTTTGAACCTCATCACCCCTGCCCCAGAACATGCAGCTCTCCTACTAATGGCTGCCCACAGTTCCTTACTGAAAGGACGTACGAAATGACGATGTTCTAGACGCCCTCTCCAGCTCTGACCAGCCCCTACCCGAGAGTAGACCACTGCTGCGAGCTTGTTGCTTTCAGCATCTAGATCATAAAACTATTTCATTGCTACTTCATAATTGCAATGTTGTTATTATTAGAAATCGGATGTCCAGGGTCTGGGACCCCCTCCCCCCAGTTTACCTCGTCGCCTCATTGGTTGGCTGTCCTTGTGTCAGTTAAGATGTGAGCCATTAGCCAGCGATGCCTGCCTAGACCCTGTTCTGCCTCCTCCCATTCTGTGTATGTGTCTGTCCTCTCATGTCACCATCAGCTTCTGGTCCAACAGAGTCACCCTGCTGTACTGCTGATGTGTAGCACAAAGTAGAACAGGTCATGACCCTGAGTGGAGGCTGTGCTTCTCGGGAACACATTCTCTCTCCTAGAAGAGATTGTCTTTCTTCTCTTTCTAGATAGTACTGCTTCTGGATGTAATGCCTGGACCCACTTCAGTCAGCTTAGCTCCAGGCTGAGAGTGGAGGTGACCCCAAATGTGACTGAAGAGAGAACGAGAGGGTCTGGGCCTCCGGTTACCTCTCCCTCAGGTCTCACTATGCTGTGTGACACCACACTGCATTTTAATTGGGTTCCTGCTACTAGCAACTGAGAGCATCCTAAATCGTTAGAGTCCCCCATCTCTCGAGGTAATGTTGCTCAAGGTCCCAAGACAAGCCTGTAACCCGTCTCCTCTTGAGGTCCCTTCCTCCTTTAGAAGCTGCACATTGGTTCCCGAGGGACAATGCATGATTTCAGAGGACGATGGTCACATCACTGCCTCCCTTCTTAGCACATGGTTGTAGCTAGTCCCACTCCGGCTAGGATGAAGTTTCCTTGACTGATGATCTCCATCTCTGTCTGTCTATCTGTCTGCCTGGCTACCTCTATCTATCTATCTATCTATCTATCTATCTATCTATCTATTTATCTATCTACCTATCAGTGTGTTGTACACAAGTGCATGTGTTCATATGTATGTGTACACACATATATGCACAACTGTGTATGTGAGTACATGCGCACCTATGTTTTTTTTTAATTTATTTATTTATTAAGGATTTCTGCCTCGTCCCCACAACCGCTTCCCATTTCCCTCCCCCTCCCCCGATCAAGTCCCCCTCCCTCATCTGCTCGAAGAGCAATCAGGGTTCCCTGACCTGTGGGAAGCCCAAGGACTGCCCACCTCTATCCAGGTCTCGTAAGGTGAGCATTCAAACTGCCTAGGCTCCCACAAAGCCAGTACATGCAGTAGGATCAAAAACCCACTGCAATTGTTCTTGAATTCTCAGTATTCCTCATTGTCCGCTATGTTCAGCTAGTCCGGATTTATCCCATGCTTTTTCTGACCTAGGCCAGCTGGCCTTGGTGAGATCCCAATAGAACATCCCCATTGTCTTAGTGTGTGGGTGCACCCCTCGTGGTCCTGAGTTCCTTGCTCGTGCTCCGTCTCCTTCTGCTCCTGATTTGGACCTTGAGATTTCTGTCCGGTGCTCCCGTGTGGGTCTCTGTCTCTGTCTCCTTTCATCGCCTGATGAAGGTTAATATTCCTGAGGATGCCTATGTGTTTGTCTTTGGATTCACCTTATTTAGCTTCTCTAGGAACATGAATTATAAGCTCAATGTCTTAAGTGTGTCTTCTTCCTCTCTCCCTTTCTTCCTTATTTTTTGAGACAGGGTGTCTCACTGAGCCTGGGACTCTCCAGTTGCTTATGCTAGCTGTCCAGCAAGCTCTAGAACTCCTCTTGCTTCCACACCCTCCTCCCAGTACTGGGTCACTGGTGAGCAATGGCAGCCTAGCTTTTATATGGATGCTGAGGATCAAAACTTGGGTCCACACATCCATCTCCCTAGCCCCTGCTGATGTTCTTATTAGTACATCATCCAAGTGCTGAGCGGTCGGTGTGTGCCTGTTCCGGATGTCTTTTGTCATCTCTAACTCCAGGGTCTTCTTGATCCTTCAGCTATTTCTTGTAATTACACTTCAAGCTGAGGACACTGGGGTAGGGTTCCTATCTCATCTCTACACACACATGGCCTTCAGAGCGTGATGTGGGTAAAGTGTCCCCAAGGACACTGTACTTCCTAGGTCTCCTCTGAAGTGGACTAACTCAAGTTAGTACCCTGTATATAGGAACATGCACTACCCTCAGGGCAATCTCCTCAGGGTCCTTCATCCCTCACCAGATGCCCCTCTTCTGTCGGTTCCTGTCCATCTACCTAGGACCACTCATCTCATCGTCCTCCCTCCTGAGGATGTACTTCCCACCCCTTCACTCCTGTAGCTAGTTTGCCCCAGTTGCTAATCTCTTTCCATTTTTTCAATTCTCTTTTCGAGATCCAAGCTGTCAGGGAGTAAGACTCTGCCATCCCTGCCCGTCCATCAGTGCCCTCGTGGTTCAGCTGTCCATTCCAAACCATCTCTTCAATGTCCTAATTGCCTTCTCCCTCTGTTATTATCGACTAATTCCATTCTGGAAAGCATTTGGGCCACAGTAAGTGAAAAGTGGCTTGTGTCATAAAAGGCTTTGTCCCCGTCTCTACCTCTGAGTACATTGGGGAGAGAAGGGAGACATTTCTCTTGTTTCTTCTCCTTCCTTTCCATTTCTTCTTCCTCTCATGATTGACCCCTCCATCTTTCTGATGCTCCCGCTGCCCATCTGTATGGGTGCAAGCCTGCCTCTTGGCTTTGTCTCTGCTTCTGCTCTCCCTTACTATCCCATGTTGTCCCTGTCTCTTCTAAATTGTAGATCCCCTAACTGGCTCAATCCTCATTTAAAATCCTCTCCTCTGTCTTGGCACCAAGCAGCTGTTTGGCAAGGAACCCTCTATTCTCTTGTTCTTATATTTTCATTTGGTTCTTCACTGTTATTTTTTGCGCTGTTTTGCAAATTGTTTCGGGGGATGAAAGACTCTGTATAAATTAAGACGAATCAATTCTGACTCAGGGAGTTGTGGCTGGGTTCCCTTCCCTCCCTGAAATGAAAACAAGGATATCTTCTAGACACACACCTGTAACCCCCATCATCCCCAAAGCAGGAAGGACTGGATTCTCAGTCTCCTCCTAAAGGCCCATTTGCCCATGAACCTCTGGAAGCTTCGATTCTACCCCACAAAATAATATGAGGGCAGGGACCATCAAGATCTCATGGACTAGTTCTTAGAATCTGGATTTTATTCAACAAAATAAACAGTTAATTACAAACATCTGCTTTAGCCTAAATTCTAATTACTTAATCTAGCCATCTGTAATTTTAATGATTTCCCACGATTTTTGTTCTTTGCGGCATGATTAATGGGAATGGCATATGAAACCAGTGGGCGTGTGTGTCTCTTCCCACCACTCCCTCCGCGCTGGCTTTGTCTCAGGCAGGAAGTGCATCTGTGGCGTACCACTGGCCACCTGGAAGCTTCTTGGCCAGGCTAAGCGCGCCAAGCTTTCTCCTGGATATCTTTAGCCCGGTCCTTCCTTTGAAACCCTACAAACCAGACTCCCCATTTGGGGAGCCCCACCTGGGTTTGTGAGGAGGCAGGGAAGCGGGGCAGTCTCTCATAGAAGCCTAAAGAAGAGAGAGGGGAATCAAGAGTGGAGAGATGCTATAGAGGAAAGAGAGGGAAGCAGAAAGAGAGTGAAAGGGAGAGAGGGGAGGGGAAAACTAGAGAGAGAATGGAAGAGAAGTCTGAAAGAGAGGAGAAAGGGAATAGACATCCTGCAGATGCAGGACCTGTGCAGCCTTTCTGTAAGCCAGCACGGGAGGGAACCCAGGCTGTGGTTCCCTAGAACCCACTCCCTCACCCTCTGGCTCTCTGCCATGAGGAGCTGGGCTGTTTGTGGGGAAAAGTTCTTGGCCTCCAGAGAAGCAGAAGAGGCAGCCCTCGGAAAGGTGAGCTACAGAGGTGAGAAGGCTTGGAGGAATTGCGCTATCATCACTGCTGCCAGCTCCCCTTCCAGGCTCCTTTCCTCTCAGAGGCCATTGCAGAGAGAGGATGGCTGCAAAGTTGCCTATGGGGAGAAGTCAATCTAGGTACCAGCCCCGGCTGTATAAAAACGAGGCCCTGGGAGACCCCACCTGCCACCCTGCTCTCCTGGGCCTGTTTTCTCATTGTCAGAAGCAGACGGCCATCTTTGAACTGTTCACTAGGATGCCATGAGGAAGGAAAAAGGCTAAGGCAGGTAATATTATGGGATGTGTCACAGTGCCTAGGCAGAGGTAAACCTGAGTAAGAACAGGCACCCTTCATGCAGGCAAGAAGGCCAAGGAGGGTAGGGAAAGTAGACTTAAGGAGGGACAGGACCTGTGAGGACACACGGAGACTGACCTAAGTTCAAGGCTCCGCTTGTTTGCACTCCAGCAGAACACTGTCTGCTACCCAGACCCCTTCCAGCATTCCTGGGGAGTGGAAGACTCTGAAACTGGCTAGGAAGGTGACCCATGGCAACACCAGCTGTAGGTGGCTTCCACGAGGCAGACCTGCCTCTTCAGGTGTTAAGAACAAGACTGAAAATGCTCCTTCTCCACCCAGGGGAAGCAGACCCTTTGCCCCATGCATAAAGAATGAATGGCAAGTCTCATATCAATTAATATCAGGGATACCCCGAGGAGTATATGATTCATCCACAGCATCATTGTGTAAATATCACAGACTGCGTTTACACAAACTATGATGACCATGAAGTCCTAGGAGAAACGTTCACAGGGAAGCACTGCTTGCTCTGGGGTCCTTAGTTGACCAAATCACTGTAGTTCAGCTCCTGACTGGGCTTGCCTGCCACCTTCTAGGAGGCCTCCTCTCTGCTCTTTCGGCAGCATCACTGGGCCTCCAGAAGCCATTCTTCCAGATACAGCCTGGCTCACATTCTTGGTGCATCTTGGAAGCCAATAACTTTGGCCCTGCCTCATTGTATGGAGCATGTGGTAGACCACAGAGCGTTAGAGCCCAAGGGAATCTATAGGACACTTACCGCAGGGCCAGTGAAGGGCACATGGTCACAGTTCTCCTGCCAGGATTGGTTGAGGCTCTGGGAGAACTCTTGGAAGAAAGCATGGGATTGGTTGAAAATGGAAAATCCTAAGATGTTGACTCTGTCATCCACAAGACTGTCCATTCTCTGGAGGGAGAATTCCTGGGAAGATGGGGAGAGCACAGTTAGAATGGGGGAGAAGAAGAAAGAACACGAGGGAGCATGCTGGGGCTGTGGCCAGCTCAGGACACATGAGGTGCTCCCTGAGTGCTCAGTATACAGAATAACTCAGAGTGGTTCTTCTGGGGTTCAGGGAGAAAAAGAGAATTCAGTGGATTAGCTCCTAAGCCAGGGAAATACAAGATGTGACAGGTGAAGAGAGACACAAGGAATATGTGTGGCGGGTGGAGGCAAGTTCGCATCCTTGGCAGGTCATCTCTGGAGCCAGGCCTGAAGGCAATTTCTACACAGAGAATGTAAGTCAACAGAGAAGTCATCAGACATAGGCTCTGAGGGGAGAAAGGATGTGGCCATCCACTGTGGTGCCCGTGGCACTTTGATGAAGGCATGAGATCCTCCTTGAAGTACGGTTCTACCATCAGAATCACCCCAGAGGTCTTTCTCAAAATGGACCACCACCATGCTAACTGAGTCTGTATGCCTGGAGCTGAGTCCAGGTGGGATAATCACTAGGTCCCTAAGTGTCAAGCACAACCAAAGTTCCAGAAGCACTGGATGAACATACAACACATGTGCGCATGCGTGCACACACACACACACACACACACACACACACACACACACACACACACACATCCTGGGGAGGATGGAGAGGTCTACTGGGGTCAGAGTTCACAGGCTTATATGCCAGGGAGCATCCCAGACTAGTCAGTCCTGTGAGTGTGTGTGTGTGTGTGGGGGGGGGGGTGTTAGTGGAGTATCAAAGTCATGTTTGCTTTCCAAAAAGTCAACCTGAAAGTGTGCAGACAAGGTTGTATCTCCATGTGTCATTACGGTTTCCGTTCATTTCATACATATGCAAACATTTCTCACATGCTAGACACTGTTCTAGGCAGAGAGGACATGCATAGGGGAATGTCCTTGCTGTACTCAGGGGCCTCACAGGACTCAAAGAGATAGACAGCCAAGAGCCGAATGCATTATCACTTCAGACAGCTATGAATGTGGGAGCAGGGGCTGCTGCAGTCAGAGAACTGGTGTTTCGGGACAGTGACATCCAGAAGTTCACGGGTGTCCAGCCAGTCATCCATGCTGTGATAGCCAGTGACGGCTGTCAGTTAGACAGGATCTCAGATCACCTAAGAGTTAAGTCTCTAGGTGCATCTGTGGGGAATTATAGCAGCCTCTGGCCCCACCTGGGAAGGACGTCTTGATTAGCCGAATTTGTGTAGGAAGACACACACTAAAGTAGGTGGCTCTGGACTGCACCAAGAAGCGAAGGTTGGCTGAGCGCAAGCATTCATTGCTCTTAGCTTCTTGATTACGGAAACGATGTGAGCAGCCATTTTAAGCTCCTGAGTCCATTACTCCCTTCCCAGTTCGGATGGATTGTGACTTTCAACTATGAGCTCAAATGAACTCTGTCTGCTTTTATTTGATTTGGCCTGGTGTTTTATCCCAACAATGGGCTAGGTAACTAAGACAAATGGCCTTTACCCTATCACCCAGTCTTTTCCCTGGACCTCTTTTGACCCCATATAAGAAACCAGAGGAAAGCATGTAGCTTATTCTGCTCACCCATCTGTTCCTGTAAAAGTGCCTTCAGAGGCGGGGCAGGCCGTCCTCTCAGACTGAAGCTGTATCCATCGCGTGCTCATTTCGAGTGCCTCACACACGGCTCCCTGACCCGTGGGCACACAGTATTTACAGACACTAGAAATGACCCATCCGTCTCTCAGCATGATGTGACAGATGGTGGGTGCCTTAGGCTTGCTTCCTGGCCAGGTGGAAACACTGCTTTCTTTTAGGTGGTCTCCTTTTTTGATGACTTTGCTCTCTTAGCCCCTGGTACTCCTGCTCGTATCTTTCCCCACCTACAGCCGCTGCCAATGCCTTAGGCTCTGAGCTTACCTGCCTGGATTCCAGCCTTGTCTGCTTTGGCTAACACATTGGAGTCACAAAGACTCCTTTGCAGCCACCAACCCCGGCAGAGCAGACTTGGATGAGGATGAAGTGTGTTTTGGACTTTGCCACCCTCCCAGTAGGGGATCACAGACGTGCCAGAGAATGTACTGATTCATAAGCTGGTATTATGTCCTGTCTCTCTACCAGGGCAGCTGCCCAGCCACTGTGGGCTATCAGCAGGCAGGAGAGGGCAGATGGCTAATGAGAAAAGATGTATTTGGCAAGGGTGAGGTGACTAAGGAACAGAGCCAGGCTGCTGTTGGGAAACCGAAGAGCTTTGCTGACGGTGGATGGAGAAGCCAAGGGCTATCCTATCGTTCTGGCTTCCTTATCAATGTGGGCAGACAGCCCACCACACCTCTGTGCCTATCCATATGTAGAGCCTGATAGACGAAGGCCCATTTCGAGGAACTCCTGACATCACAGATGCCCATATTCACAACAGCACCAGGCAGTGCAGAGGAGGCAACTGCTTCCGGGTCAAACCCAGCTTCCTCACCACACTGGATGTCTGACCTTGAGCAAGGACTTCGACTTTTCTGGTCTTTGTAGCCACACTTTGTAAAGGAGGACAGATGCTACTGGGAACCTCCTATGAGAACATGGCCCACCAAGTCAACAATGCAGGACACACAGGAGCTCGCAGAGACTGGCACAGCAAGCATAGGGCCTGCATGGGTCTGCACTAGTCCTCTCTGTGCACATGCTGTGGCTGTTAGCTTGGCGCTTTTGCCTGACTCCTAACAGTGGGAACTGGTGTATCTTTTGCCTTCTCTTGAGACTCTTTTCCTCCTATTGGTTGCCTGGTCTGGCCTCAATATTAGGGCTTCTGTCTTGTCTTGCTGTATCTTATTTTGTCCTGTTTGGCTCTCCTCTCTTGGAGGCCTCCTTTTGTTCTGAAGAAGTTCTGACTGGGTATGAGTCAGGGGGAGAACAGAAGTGGGGGGCTGGGGGGAGTGGAGGGAGTAGAAGCTGTGGTCAACGATTATTGTGTGAGAGAAGAATCCATTTTTAATAAAAAATAATTTATGTGGGATTCCCCCCAGATGCTGTGAATATGTTTTATTACATTGGTTAATAAAGAACCTGCTTTGGCTTATGACAGGGCAGAATATAGGTAGGTGGGAAAAGTAAACTAAACTTAATGCAGGCAGAAAGAAGGCGGAGTCAGACACCATGTAGTTGCCGAAGGAGAAAGATGCCAGAACCTTACCTGTAAGCCACAGCCTTGTGGTGATACACAGATTAATAGAAATGGGCTAATTTAAGATGTAAGAACTAGTGAGAAATATACCCGAGCCATTGGTCAAACACTGTTTTCTTAAGATAGCTTTTGTGCGATTATTCAGGTCTGAGCGGCCAGGAAATGAAAATGCAGTCTCCGGTTACAAATAATCAATAATAAAAAAGAAACCTCCTATGTTGTTCCAAGAAACAATCAAGGTTCCTGTGAAATGGCCCACTAGTGGGTAAAAGGTGCTTGCCACAAAGCCCAAGGATCAGAGTTCAGTCCCCTGGACTGAGATGTCGCAAGAGAGAACCAACTCGAGTCAGGATGTTCTCTGGTACCTCTATAGAAACACTGTGGCACATTCACGATATGACGCACACTCCCCCACCCACCCATTCATTCCCCTGCACACTGTCAAATAAATGAGTGGAGAGAAAAGAAGAAATGAGCCACGTATAGGCAGGCTTATTGTCATCTGGCAAGGGAGAAGTACTCAGTGGATAACGGTTACCCAAGTACTCCCGCGAGATCTGAGTAGCATCTGGCCCTCTCCTTCCTTAGTCCCACTTGGAAACCAGAGGGGGGGGAAGTGCCTCCTTCAGCATGCTCTTGGCAGAGTCAGAATGAATGGGTTAATTGCAGACACTCAGAGACAGTCTCCCCAGAAGTCAGCCAGTCTGTCTTCCTGCCTTTCAATCCCTACCTCCTTGTCCCTTGACTCTATTCTATTTCCTAGTTTCAAAGGCCTCTTAAGATGAAACGATTTCAGAGGCTTCCTTGGTGATTCGTGCTATTTATGACGACTCATTGGAGAGCTTGCCGAAGGACCAGAGAGAGATGGCAGGTCCTTTTACAGCAATTTCCCGGGACATGGCAGGATTTTATTCTGCCAGTATCTGGACTGTGTGTGTGTGTGTGTGTGTGTGTGTGTGTGTGTGTGTGTGTTTCTGAAGCAAACTTTCTGAGAGTTTGGGAAACCGTTGACAGCTACCTGTTTGCATACAATAAAAAACCTTCTAAGGCAGTATTTCCCTAAGTCTGTTCCTGGGGACATTAGTTTCCCAGAAGAAGCGGACAGAAATTCCACTAAAAACAAGGTTCTGTGTTCAGATAATATTGGAAATGGCCACTTATTCTATCTGCCTCTTTAAGATTCACGGCACACCCTTGCATGCTGAAGGTTGAAAGCAGCCCTGCAGTGAAGCGGCTGGCTTAATTTTGTTTAATCTCAAATTTTTCAAACACATTAACTACGGAATATATATTTCCCCCTTCAAATCTGTGTCTCACAGTAGTGTTCTGCAGAACACAATTTGAGTATACTGCTACCTTAAATACATTCAGAGAAACATTATAAACTCCAAATCAGGTGGAAGAGATGCTGAGCTTGTAAAGGAGGAAGGCTCATCTGACGCCTCACCCCCCTCCTGCCATCTCCAGCTTTAACTGTGACTGCAAACATGGCTCACTCAGGTTTCTGTACCCTTCCTGTCTCCACTACCCTCCACCCAGCCTGAATGAAGGACACTTTCATAAAATGACAGACAAGGCCAGGGGTCCCGGGGGTAGACAGGTTTTCAGGGCAGATCCAGGCAGCGCTGGGGTATTTGAATCTCCCAGTAAGGGCAAATGCCCAGTGGTAAGACCACATCAGGAAACAGAGATCAAGACAACAGTTGCCCATGTCTCCTCACGGGCATGGCTGTGTGATAGCTCTTTGCACAATGTAGACCCTCTCTAAAGGGCTGTATGTCCCCAAAGAGCAAAGATAAGCAACCCTCACTGTGACCCTCACTCCCTTCACCTAGAAGAATGCCTAGTTCCTAGAATCTGATTGGCTAATGTTGGTGGAAGGAACAGTAGATTGAAGGCCTCTCAAGAGCTTGAGGCCCTCATTGCCACTTCTCTATCCCCACGCACAATCTTATTCCCATGGAAGACATAAGAACATACACACAGGTTGTGCCAGCCCTTGACTGTTTGCTTTCTTGTCATTGGGTTTTGTCATTAAAATAAACTTTAAAATTAAAATAAACTATAAAATGTTTGTATGTTCCCCCTCTTGTCGTGTGAGTGTGCATGTTTGTGTATGCTATGGTATGTAAAATCCAAATAACTAGAGTTGAAGGTGAATGCCCCATGGGTGAGGGCTGTGTGGAATGGTCACCATAGACAGCAGAGCTCAACGGAGTCTCCCCACTTCCCTGGAAGATGTGACATTTCCCAGGTCTTGGTTTACATACAATCATCCATTCGTGGATTGACTGCAGGAAGCACCTAGGCCAGGGAGCAAGGGCAGGCTATGAGGAGAGCACAGAGTGGGGGACAGAGCCAAGGGAAGGGGAGATGTTCAAGGGAGAAGAGGGGGGAGAAGGGCAGGAGGACTGAGGTTACTACTGCTCTGCCCTCCTTTTCTCCCTCCCACTGCAAGAACTCGTTCTAGGCTATTTTTCTAATGAGATAAGATTTGCTAGCCACATGCTTCATCCTATGCAGGGTCCAAATATCAAGAAACTCACAGCTTGCGTGCCAGGGGTTTAGGACAGTGGGTGGAAAACAGATCTGTGCTTGTGGACAGAGCGAGGGGAGGAGAAGGTGTCGTCTCGGAGGACCCTGTGCCTACATTAACCAGCCAAGTCCATTAGTCAACCTGGGCACAGGCCAAGTTTTGTCAAACGCAGCTGCAAGAATAAGAGCTCCTAATGACTGAGTTTGCCTGTGTCTGGCTTTAAGGAGAAAAGCAAGAAGCCACGTCAAGACCATCTCAGAGCCCAAGCAAGCCTTCTCCTCTACAGTCTTGGGCCATATGCGCATCCTAGTCTCTGGTACCTACACTAGAGACTGTAGCCTCAGCCTTCCCAAGTCCACTAGTGGTGACCCTCATCATCCCTCTTTTGTGACGGCAGCGTTATTTAATGAAGATCATTCAACTGATCTGGGGGGACAAGGCTGCTCTACTGTACAGCACTATTTTTTTTCTGATGACAGAACAAATGGGGTCTGCGGTCATTGTGCAATGTAACAATCTCATTGAAAAAAATGCATGCTAGAAAGGACAGGTTTGGGGTTTAATGCTCATTTGCATAGATTCTAGCTGTGGTCCACGGTGGTCTCTGCAGTGTCAATTCCTTTACCTATAGTAGATGGAAACAGCGTCCCCCCCCTGTAGAACAGCACTCAGCACATAGGAACCCCAGACATGTGAGTTCTCTTGTCTCCATGCGCAGCCAGTCTCTGCGCTGTGACTTTAGACAAAAAGGACCTGAGCAGTCTTCTTCTTTCCACTCTCTGGCTACCCTACCCTGAGCTGTATCTGGGCCCTGCCCCAGAGGAAATACCCAGCCTGAGGGTTTCTCCACACCCCCTCTTCTACATCCCTCTGCAAGAAGCTATTCTTAGCTCCTTGTCAAATGAGAACACTTAGCCAGGTTGTCATAAGGTGTTAATTGCTTGGTGAGACTATTTGTGTCCAAAGAGGAAGGCTGGAGTTCAAGTTTTGGGCTTCTTCAACCCTAAAAAGCATTAATAAAGTAACGATTGTAGTACCGCTACAGTCTCCTAGCCACCAACCGTGTGCCAGTCAGAACTAAGTAGATTTCACCTGTGATCTCTATTTAACCTTAGAGCAAGCCTTGCAGTGTGGGAGTTAATCGTAGCATCTCATGGCATCAAAGTGGCTTTCCCAAGGCCACATGACTGGTGAAAGGCAGTTGTGAATTCAAACCCAGGTCCTGCTGACCTTAGAACCAGCGTTGTGTCAGGGCATGATGCATCATAAAGACAGACGTATTGTGATTTCATTGTGGCCAGGTTATAAGATAACCAAGGAAACCAAGTCAAAGCTAATCTCGTCCCACACAGATGGCAACTACAAACCAAATGGTGCAAGTGAGGAAGGGACCGTGAAGCATTGGCTAAGTTTCTTCCTGAGAGGGAGTTTTCTTACAAAGGAACCTGGAGCTCTGTCTTGGCTCCAGACTGAGCACCTGGATGGCATGGATCCTTGGGACTTGGGAAAGCTGTGGCTGTTCTTTATCCTCTGCTCAGCATTTGGAATGGATGCCAGGGAATTGGAGACGCATGTGGCTAGGGTGGTACAGCACAGGATATGTTGGGCTCGGCTTCGTGAACTTTCCAGCTTCTGCAGAAAGCTGGGCAGGAGCCACCCAGTAAAGCCTCTGTGGCGGCCACTGCTTGGGAGCCATTTGTCATGTGCTTTCATGTGTCGTTGAGTAGTAATGAGGAAGATGGTTTGGACAGGGAGATTTCCTGAAGCTTATGGATGGGGTCAGCCTGTTGCAAAGGCGACCTCTCTGTTTTTGCAAAGGCACTAGGCCTTCACTGGCACACTATTCAGGGGCCATTTTCTGGCAACTATGAGCCCTCCTGGCCCATGAGCTCCTGTTGCTTAGGGCTGGTGTGTTCTCTTCTGTATCCCTGGCACCACAAGGAGACTGCTGAAAATAAAAACTACCTCCTTTGGGTGGTGGAGTGCGGAGTGGACTGTGGAGATGTCCCACAGTCAGTAAAGTACTTATCACACAGCAGAAGGACCTGAAATCAATGTCTAGAAACCACTTCTTAAAAAAATCAGGTATACACTTATAATTCCAGGATTGGGGGTATAGTGGAGCAAAGACTGGTGGATCCCAGGGCTCACTGGCCAGCCATTTTAAGCCTAATCTGTGAGCTTCTGCCCAAGGAGGGGGTTCATCTCAAAGACAAGGTGGAAAGCTCCTGAGGGAAAACAGCTGAAGCTGACCTCTGGCCTCAGCATACACAGGTGTGCGTGTGCACACACAAACACATGCAGCACATAAACAAACACTGTCCCTTGGGTCTGGAGAACAGTAACACAGAGCTTTCACTGGAGAACAGGCATGGTCCTGGAGCAAGAACTTTGAAACTTTGTGTTCTCCATTGCTATTGGGTCCTAGATTTCCCTCTCTGAAACCCAACACCAGAATTCAATGATTTTTTAAATTCTTTTTTTCCCTTTCTTTCTTTTTTTAAAAAATCTTTTTCCTTTAACTAGACATGCTTCCTCATTCTGAAATCACAGCTATGATGGTTCAGAGCTGTTGTTGAGGTTCAGGGGAGTCAGTGTATAGGAAAGTCATGTGTGCTCTGAGAATAGGATGCAGGCTCCTTGAATTATTGGCATGTCTGTCTATCATGCACTTTCAAGTGTCATTAGTAGGCATTAAGGAAGACAGAGAGGCCAGGGAGCCTTCATGAAGCATGTCCTGTGCCTGCTGCAAAGGTGGCTGCTTGCATAAGGCGGCAAGCTTCCCGTTGGCCCTTGAACCTTACTGGCTCTTCTTAGTCTTATTGAGATACGGTCCCACTATGTAGCTCTGGCAGACCTAGAATTTGCTATGTGGAACAGGCTGACCTTGAACTCACAGCAATTCATCTGCTTCTGCCTCTTGAGTAGTGGAATGTGCACCACCACACCTGGCTCCTTTTCATTATTTTTCACATTTATTTATTTATTGTGTGTGTGTGTGTGTGTGTGTGCGCGTGTGTGTGTGCGTATGTGTGTGCGTGTGTGCGTGTGTGTGCGTGTGTGTGCGTGTGTGTGTGCGTGTGTGCGTGTGTGTGTGTTGCACATGTGTCACAGTATGTATGTGGAAGTTAGAGAACAACTTGCAGGAGTCAGCTCACTCCTCCTACAGTGCGGGTTTTAGGGATCAAACTCATGCCAGACTTGACGGCAAGTGCCTCCATCCATCCGCTGAGTCAACTCATCTCCCTGTGCATCTCTCTTCCTGCCAGGGCCCCAGGCAACCTATAAAGGGCATGATCTTAGCACCACTATAGCCTCTGGAATCCTTCTCAGTTTAGCCACCTGGACCCGACTGGGTCGTGACTGTCCTTATGTTCCCTTCATTCCAGAACATGTCACATTTCTTCAGAGTCAACCCCCTTCTCGGCAGGATTTTCTGCTGCTTCCACAAACCTCAGCCTTTGGCCCCCACTGTTTCACATTCAGCCTCAGTCCCTAAACTGCCCGGGGAGCACGCTGCCGCCTTGTGTCAACTCAACCGCAAGGGATTTACTAAACATCCATGATTCTGCAATATGCTTGTACCTGCTTCTGCTTCTGTGGCTCTACATGCCTGGCAAGGTACTTCCTGGTATAACTTTGGGTTTGCTCCACACACTAACACAGGATGGGGTTTCTACACATTGCCACTTAGAGAACATAGAAGCCAAGTGCCCGGAGGTGAGTATTTTCCCCAAAAGACAAAAATAGGAGGAAATCCTGCTGCATGCAAGCTCGGAGTCTCTTTTATTCTTCCTGCACACTCAGCATCGGGCAAGGCCACCAAGAGATGCAGTCACGCACGCCTCCTCACTGAGGCTGTTAATGACTGACAACTTAAAATGCTGTCACCCTGGGAGTCCCACGAACACCAAAGACTCCAATTTCCCAACCTGCTATTACGAAGCGGAGATGATGGAAGGAGTTCTGAGATCATGTCACCCCTCAACTTTAACTCTGTGTCTTCCCACCCCACTCCTCTCCCTTGGTGCCCTCTCTGTGAATGTCGCCATTACCCACCAATCTTTCAAGCTAGAGTTTGGAAGTCACCCCGCACTTCCCTCATCTTCCTGCCAGCCACACCCACCTCTGCAAGCCTGTGTGCATTCGCTGGCTGCCGCTTGAGACCATTTTGACTTTCCTACCTCTTGACTCTGCCCCGCTCCCATCCCCCACCACTTCTGCCTCACTTCTAGTCCTCACCAGCCTATGTCTCCCCTTTCTCTGGTTTTACAATTCGCCAACTTCCTTAGCCAAGCTCTTGCTGGAGGGAGGTTTCTCAAACATAAATTGGACTGTGAACAACACTCCAACCAGCCCCGGAGGCACGCAAGACGCAGTTCGACACACAAATCCTTGGGTGATTCCTGCCTGCCTTTTCCACAGTCCTCACCTTGACCTCCGCCATCACATGCAGTGTGCCCACAGCACCTCTAGGGTCATATGAGAGCTACTTATCACATAAGTCTGTAAAAAGCCACCACCCCCAGGCCTGGCTGCTGCTATAGCCACTCGGGCGGATCCCGTACTGAAAGCAGTCAGCACACACCTGCCGTCTCACTTGGGCAAAACTCTTCTCTATAGCCACAATTTATTCACTTCTCGGAGGCCAGGCCCCTGACCTCTGTCTCACAAACCCCGCCTTAGCCATGCTTAGCAAGGCCTTACAAGTAGCAGAAGTTCGGCATCTCCAGGGCACCTTGGCATCCTCTCCTCTCCTCCCTTCCCCCCTCCTTGCAGAGACCACCTAACTGTGGTACCTGCCAGTCTATTTATCTGCATCAAAGCCTGTGCCCGCTGCAAGCTGGAAGATTGCTTTTTGTGTAATAGGTCTTTGAAGACGGTGGCAGCTGGGAGGCTAATTCATACCTGTCAGTGAGTCCTGTTTAATGGAAGATTTGGCCCCAAACCTCCCAGTTCCCAGCTCCCCTGGGTTCTTCTCCCTGCATGTTTCCTAGTCATTTACTCCCATGACCCGAACATACCTATCTATTCTTCCCAGGAACCGTGTCCGTCTTCTGCTTTGCTTTCCTGGGGTGAGCCCGCAAACAGGACTTCACAGGCAGAGCACAGTCTGTCTTACTGCTCTGTCCCCCGCCCTGCACCCCATGCCTGTGCTCAGCAAGGGATCAAGGTATTCATTAAATGAATCAATGTTCCCCTGGAAACACACTCTTGGGGTGCAACTACCTTTACAAAGACGTCCATCATTTGCTCCCACAAAGAGGGGGATGGAGGCCAGGTGCTAAGTCCTCCTTCCTCCGCTGCAGCAGCTGGGACTGTCTTGGCTTTGTCCTGAGAAGACTGTTCTGTCTCTGGGTTGGGTGCTAAATTAGCAGGTGTTAACTATGTTGTGAGCTGTGCAGCTTAAGCTTCCAAGAGTGAAGCTGACATGAAAAATGGTGGCCACCTTGTGTTCCTGCCGATGGGCTAAGGAGAGCTGCCGCTTATATGTAAGCTTGCTTCCTTTATCAGGCACCAAATCCTTGCATCTGAGGTCCTCTACATCCAGGAGCCCTCGTGAGACCTCTCACCTTCATAGCAGAAGGTCAGCGTCCCCTTTCCTAGGTCCCAGTGCATTGCCTTCGGGTACATAAACATACATACACCTCAGGCGCCTCCCTTCTCACCATGGCAACAGTTGTCTGGGAAGATGAGTGATGCTGTCAATCAGTGGTTGCTGCCTCTTTACTGACTCCAATGGCTCCACCTCTGCGTCAGGTTCCATGAGAGACCGGCAGCCTGCTGGCTGTGATGTATTCCAGGCCACGAGGCTCTCAGAGGGGTTTTAACAACAGCCAGAAGCATCCGCAGCAGATGACCCAGAGGTGGGGAGCGGTGAGGAGCAAGACAAGAAGCCAAGGGGCAAGTTTGTAAGTGGCCTCAGGAGTTTGAGCTTTACTCTAGGGTAATGGGAAGCTCCCCAAGAGCAAGAAGATCAGGAAGGGTTGAGGAAGACTGTAACTTTCCGGCTAAGATAAAAAGCAGGTCTTTGGAATTTACAAGAGATGTCACAAGGTGACGTTTCCGACAAGATGACAGGTGCCCTGTTACCCTTGGGCTGTGAGGAAAAGGCGCCAGCACCACGGAGCCAGCATGCAGGATGCCTCCAATGGTGATTAATTGAGCTGTGGATGCCTTTGACACTGAGTGGAGGATGGAGAAGCTGGATTGCTTAATAATAACAGCACTCGCTACTCCTAATGGTGCTTGTAATACAATAGCACTTATAATGTAATAATAATAATAATATGATTTGCCATGGTGTGTTTTCATCTCATTCTCCTTGTGCTGCCCAAACAGTCATTAATCCCAAACACTCCTCTCAGCAGGACCAGAATTCCTCAGGGGAGAAAGCACTCCTGAAAGCGTCAGATGTCTCAGAGGGCCTCAGTTTCCCCTTTTACTCTGCTCTCTGTCATCCCTCTTTACACAGCATCATCTGAGGCCCCGATATGTGCTCTGCCCGGAGCCAGGTGTTACTTGCCACAGGGTCAGGCAGTGGACTGATTTCCCACCACAACTGTCCCCAATGACTCGTCCTTGTTCCCTGGTTTCCTTTGGCCTTGTCTAGCCCTCACTAGTGGTAATGGGGAAATTAGAAGTAATTAGCTAATTTACATGGTCAGTGTGCACTGTAGGTATGATCCTAAGTGACACTTAGGAGTCCCCACCTCCTGGCGCGTACACACACACCATCCCTGCAGCTGGGCCTATGGTGAGCTTTACTTCCGTGACTAGTATACACTACTTCATAAACTTCATCCAACTCACCCACAGGTGCTTTAAAAGCAGAGTTTTCCCAGGATGGTTGCAGGACAGAAAGTCAAAGAGATCCAAAAAGTAAGGGGTGGGGCTCGAGAGAAGTCTCCTGCTGGTGAGATGGAGCTGGTGCTGGACGAAGGCTGGAGACCTGCTCCCGATGCCCAGTGCTCACCCAAGCCAAGAGTCAAAAAGAAACAGAAATGTCAGCTTTCTAGCCTCAATGAAGGGAATTCCACCAGTGGAAGTGGGCTGGGTTGGGATGAGGGTCTGGGCTCCCAGATGACTACACAGCCAGTCTGAGCAGAGCCCCATCATGGTAAGTCAAGCTGATGACCTCCATAGGTGGCTGACTTGTGGTAATTTGTTACACCGTGATAGAAAACTAAAACAGGGCAGCAATGCCATAACCAGAGTGACAAAGGCAAGAGGTTGACAGGGAGGGAATTGGCAAATTCTCCCACATACCATGTGGCTGGAGAAACTTAGATAAGATTCGACCTTCTCCGAGCCTCACTTTCCTATTTTTTATTTATTTATTTATTTATTAAAGATTTCTGTCTCTTCCCCGCCACCTGAAAAAGCCTGGGATAAAACTGGACTCGCTGAATATAGCGGACAATGAGGACTACTGAGACTTCAAGAACAATGGCAATGGGGTTTTGATCCTACTGCACGTACTGGCTTTGTGGGAGCCTAGGTAGTTTGGATGCTCACCTTACTAGATCTGGATGGAGGTGGGTGGTCCTTGGACTCATTTTCCTATTTTAAAGAACCACAACCTCTACCTTGCAGAGTCACTGTTTAAAAATCTTAAATATAGGGCCTAGGGAGATAGTTCAGTCAGTAAAGTGCTCACCATACCATTGCGAAGACCCAAGTTCAATCCCTAAGACCTACACAAAACACCTGGGCATGGAGGCATGCCCTCATCATCATGGCACTGGGAAAGGGGAGATGAGTGGATCCCTGGAGTTTGACGGTAGACAGCAGGGCCTACTTGGTAAGCTCCAGGCCAGGAAGATCATCTCAGAAAACAAGATGATGCCTGGGAACAACAACAAAGGATGACCTAGGGTCTCTACACATATACATTTGTTCCCTCCTTACATACATCCTTCTACCCCCTTACATACAAAGATCCACATACAAAGTGCTTGGCGTTACATGTAACACTCTGCTACACACAGAACCAGCGACAACTATTACTACTACTCCAGCTTGTGAGAATGGGTAGATTTTTATTCGTAGATCTTCTTGAGGGTGGACACCTCGAGATTGCAAGATTAACAGACAGCAGAGATGGTGA
The DNA here is from genome assembly GCF_018167655.1 of Microtus oregoni. Taxonomy (NCBI): domain Eukaryota; kingdom Metazoa; phylum Chordata; class Mammalia; order Rodentia; family Cricetidae; genus Microtus; species Microtus oregoni. Next base: position 58,361,893 of record NW_024543067.1, read on the forward strand.
GGTGTCTCTCCCTGAATTAATGGGACTTCTGAATGTTTAAGAACTGTGTGACGGGGTCAAAGCCCCTGTCTTTCCCCCGAAGTCCTATCAGACAGAAGGCCTGGGCACTCAGAGGGGGCATCTCCATTGTGTTTCCGAGATGCTAAGCCAGAGAAGTCCCCAGCGCCTGGTTCTTATTTCGATGTGATTTATCTCCTATGAGTGGCCGGATGCACCCAGGAACAAGCTCACCTGGGCTCAGGAAACACTCAAAAGCGTGTGTCTGGGAGTTGAAAGCAAAGACAAAGCATGAGTCCCAACTTTTATTAAATCTCTAACTGGGATTTGGGATCCCGGAGGGACTGATCTTCGCTGTCACCATGTGTGTCAAACATCGACAAAGGTGTTTGTCTGACAATTGGCTACTCTGGACCACCACGGCTTCTATGCTGTCACCCAGTGCACAGCACCTCTCAGAAGCTGTGCCAGTTGCAACCCCAGACACCTGCTTAGGAACCCCCTGACTTCTGCAGACACTCTGCTTCACGCTGGTTACTGGATGGCACAGTGATGCTCAGGTGTGTGGTGGTGACACTGTGAGGCCCCAAGGCAGGCTCCCCCTTACACTCCAACTCTGAGAAAAATAAAGGCCTAACTCACTCATATTCATTTTTAATGATTCTGTAGTCCTGGGTTCAGGGCCGCTTTGTGGAGGGGATGTGATTCACCTCATACCTCATCCCCACTACTCACTGGACATTCTTATTGATCGGTCCTCATGGACCCCCAACTCTCACCATGAGGAGAAAACAATCAGAGGGACTAAGCAGAATGTCTCAAGTACGACAATTCTTAACCTTCCATGCAACTTGAGACAACTGCTATCTGTGCTCTTCAAGGCAAGGGTCCCATCTCTGAGGTCTTCATCTCTACTTCTGAGAAAGACCTGTGAGCAGCCACATTCCTGCCAGCCAGGTGAATCAGTTCCTTTATTCCAATGTCCCCCAGTACAGGGTTTGCATCAGGTTCTACACTGCAAAACTTAGACGCAGTGAGGAGGCAGCAGCCATCTAGAAAGCTAGGGATATGAAAAGTAGACAGCTATAGCTCTGGATCCCCCCGTCAGGATTTCAAATGAAGTAAACCCACTGCGTGTGGCATCGTAGAGACAGGCCAGTACATGTGCCCACTGGTTTCTTCTGCTCCCAAAGGCTGCCACGACTCCTTAGCAGTGTGCTTCCTTCTTCTTCATGTTTCCCATGGTTAGGGACGAGGGCAGACCCCTGGGCCAGAGTTCTCCTATGGGATATTTCTGAGCAGCATTCTGAGCAGACCGCACCAGCTTTGAGATAAGTCAAATTCCCCCTGCTTGTGCCCTCAAGATTTTGGTCTCTTTTTAGGCAGTGATACTCATCTCTTTGAATGAGGAAAATTGTTTAACCATTATCCAATTGATAATCTTCAGGCCTGTGCTTGTGGCTGGGACAGATACTTGTGACTTAGGTGCTGACTTCGGTCCACTGGGGACTCATGCTTTTCCTATTTTCCCGCCTTACACAGGACAGGATATCCTTATAAAAGTGTGCAAAGCCCTGGAAAGGTCCTTCCCACTCCCAAACACCTTCTTCATGAATGTGGTGTCCTATACTCTTAGGACTTTGTTCAAAATGCAAAGCTGTCTGAACAAGCAAGACATTAAAGACAGGTATCCTCCAGCTAGAACATGGTTCTCCTTCTCCTCTTCTGCCTGGCTCACTCCTGATGATTCTTCAAGGCCCACAGGGTGACATCTCCACAGAGAAGCATTCTTTAAATATGCCAAACATTCTGCAAAGAGCCAGGGACTCTTCTCTGATAGCCCCACACCACCCTGGGCTCTATTTATCATTTACGAAGCCCCATTGATTTACAATCATCTACCTGGATTCCTCTCCCTCTCCAGTGTGGCCTCCTCAGGGATCAAGCCTCTATTCATGGTCATGTCCCTTTTGCTGTCACCCTGTTGGTCAAACATCAACAGGGCAGTCAGCGCTCTGTTAAAGTTGACCTAGACAAACGTGAGCCACCAGGAAGAAAGCCTCTTGCGATTCTAGATCTCTGTGAGACCTTAGGCAAGTCACTTTGGCTCTCTAATTGTTTACTTGACTTCATAATGACTAGGCTTAGTTAGATGCTCTTGGTGACCAAAGAAACTGAGTGCTGTCACTAACCATCGTCACCTCTGCCTGAGATGGATTTGAAGGGCTCTGAGGAACACGGGACAGGAATCTCTGGGCAACGCAGTGTGAGAGATCAAGACAGTGTTTCCCATCCTGGGGGACTCTGGTCAGATGAAGGTCAGGCAAGCCAGATGAGGACAGTGGGAGACCCTGGTTGGGAAAATCACTTGCTGTGGTGAAAAATGGGCTGGCTGAGAAAATTAATCCAGACACATGTGGTATTGGCATCCAAATTCATAAAGTCAATGACACTGAAGAAGTGAGAAGTCAGCCGGGCAGTGGTGACACAGGCCCTTCATTCCAGAATTTGGAAGGCAGAAGTAAGTAGATCTCTAACTTCAAGGCCAGCCTGGTCTACAGAGTGAGTTCCAGGACAGCCAGGGTTACACAGAGAAAACCTGTCTTGAAAAACAAAGATAACTAGGAGGTTTTGGGTGATCTAGCCTCTCCCCAGAGGTGGCAGGACTTGTCTAGAATCAAACATAGTCCACTATCAGGCACAACCAAGACAAGACTTCTGGCTGCTGATTCCAACTGAGTGCTAGAAAAGTCATACGCATTCACTGCAGAGAGGCTTCCTCCAAACAACAGGAACTTCCATCCTGGCTCTGCCGCTGCCTCGCTCCATCACACTCTTTGCTCTGGCCACCACCAATGTCACAGCTCACTCTGCCACTGTCACTGTGGTTCTCATCTCCAGTCTGTTCTATAAAGAAGCCATGTCTGGAAGTCTTCCTCCAAGCTCCTCAAGAAGCACAATATTCTCCCTTCTCTGGACTTCTGGACGCCCACACCATACATTACTAGACTAAGATCTTGGTGAGACACAGCCCACTGGGCCACACCAAACTGGCCCTTGTGTTTCTGACCAGACACGGGGTACATAGTAGACATTAGCTGAATGAGCATAGCTGTGTTCTAATTTCATTTCTGTCGCTGTGATCAAATGCCCTGGCAACGAGCAACTTGGGGAAGGAAGAAGTTTGTTTGACTTACAATTGCAGGTTACAGTCTATCATTGAGGGGAAGTCAAGGCAGGAAGTAGAAGCCTGCGGAAGTCAAGGCAGGAAGTAGAAGCCGGCGGAAGTCAAGGCAGGAAGTAGAAGCAGGCGGAAGTCAAGGTAGGAAGTAGAAGCCGGCGGAAGTCAAGGCAGGAAGTAGAAGCCGGCGGAAGTCAAGGCAGGAAGTAGAAGCAGGCCCATCGTCAAAAGCAGAAAGATACGAACGCATGTGTCTTTGTTTGCTTGCTCTTAGTTAGGTTTCTCCTTTCTGACACTGTTCAGGACCTCCTGCCTGGGGCATGGTGCCACCCACAATGGGCTGGGTCATCCTACATCAATGAATAATGAAGACAATCCCCCACAGGCCAATGTGATCTGAATAAGTCCTCATTAGGACTTTCTTCCCAGGTTATTCTAGGTGGTGTCAAGGTATCGGTTAAAACTAACAAGCACAAGTTGACTTCCTGTTCTCCACAGGGAAATTGCTCAATCATGGTTGGCTAATCATTTTATAACCCTACAACTTAGACCAAGAACTACGTTCTATTAACCATTGTGAGACAGGATCTCTCTACCTAGTTTTAGCTGTCTTGGAACTCCCTGTGTAGACCAGGCTGGCTTTGAACTCACTGCCTGGCCCTGCTTCCCAAGTACTGGGATTAAAGGCATGCACCACAATGCCCAGCAAAGACTGTGTGAGCCAATCACCTTGGAGAGGAGGTTTTTTTATTCTTTGTAATTTTGTCTCGTGTTTGTTTTGTTTTCCTGGAGCTGAGGGCTGAACCCAGGGCCTTGCACTTACTAGGCAAATACTCTACCACTGAACTAAATCCCAAACTTCAATACACACACACACACACACACACACACACACACACACACACACAATAATAATAATAATAATAATAGACAAAAATAAAAACCAAAACACAGAATCTTAGCTAATGCCTCTGGAAGCCCCTATGATTTGCCCTGCTCTTTACGACACACCCACATTTTCCAAGCAGTGACTCAGACACACACCTGAGAGTCAGGTCCTTTGCAGAGCACCCCCCTCCTTAAGAGGCTGTGTGGGCCCAGCAGATATCTGTCACCAAGGCACCTGACACCTCTCAGGCTTGCATTTGGCAGGGTGAGTGGGGGTGGGGGGGAGATGTTCCCAGCTCAGACAGACTCACAGGGAGCTTTTGCTTCATTATTCTACCCTGAGTTGAAATAAATACTTATTTATTCACCAAAGCATACTGGAATATGCAGAATGGCTCTCCTAAAGGGCTCAATAAAGCTGAAATATGTGGGGACTCTTAATAATTTTACAATAAACTACACTTTAGAATCAATTGCTCTGTCACCAAGAAAGTTGCGCGACTGATGGATTGTGGTGCTGGCTGGCTGGCTGGCTGGCTGACGTGTGTGTGTGTGTGTGTGTGTGTGTGAGAGAGAGAGAGAGAGAGAGAGAGAGAGAGAGAGAGAGAGAGAGATACTCTTTCAACGAACAATCTGGAAAAAAAATCAGACATCCCAGAAACTATAGCTCTAACTAGGTGAGGCCAGTTTTGAGATTTTTTTTTTTTTTTTTTTTTTGATGAGAGTTTCAGAGTTGAGGAAACCCCAATGCAGTCATCAGGAAAATGAGGTCTCATGGTGAAGATATTCAACTGGGAAGAAGAGGTTGGGAATAGGGAGAAGGAACATAACCAGCCAACAAGTGAGGATTAGAAACCGCCACTGCTCCTCATGAAGCATTATTAGCCCACTTTGCCGAAGGGTCTGTGCTGATTAATCTTGACTGTCAGTTTGATGGAATTAGAATCGTGTAGGAGACAAGCCCTAGGGCATGCCTGGGAGGGCACTCCGGAGAACCTGAACTGAGGAGAGGCGACCCACTCTGAAAGGGGACAGTTGCATCCCCAGTACCAGGCCCTGGGCTGCAGGAAAGGGAGACCGTGAGTGGAGCGTGGATGTCCAAATGTTCATCTCTCTCTGCTTCCTAGTCATAAATACAATGCGACCAACCCTCTATGCTTCTGACCCCACCTCTTCCTGCCATGGTGGACTCTGTCTTGTCACACGTCACCAAAATAAACCTTCCTTCCTAAGTTACATTCTTCGGGCGTTTCATCAAGTGATGAGACAAGTAACTAATGCAGGGTCCGATAGGTAAAGTAGCCGCCACATGAGCATCTCATGCAAAATAGAGCACAGGTTAAAAACTCATGTTCCCTATGATCTCAGCCCTGCCCCGCCTGCTTCCAGGAAACTGGCCTTCCATCCTTAATGCCATGTGACACAGAGAGGAGGTGCTCCAACCTCTTGTGCCATCATGGGGAAAGGGAAATGAGTTACCCAAAAATGACCTTTCAGATCTGAAGGAGAGGATTTGTTCTGAAGACCTTTGGGTTCTCACTCCATGAGTCAGGTGCTAGGCTTAGGTCTCAGGAAGCCACAGGACCCAAGATCAACCAGGGCACCAAGTGGCCATCAGTACCTCTTGATGGCATGGAAGCCACTCAGCACAATCCATCATGGCTAGCCTCTAACTGCATTTTCCTTCTGCTGTGATCATTCTCGGTGCCAACCCAGGCCTCGGGTTTTGACATCTCTCACCCTCAGCAGAGTTCTAATCCCTGCCTCTTGAATCCTGAATAAAGCACCCTGCCAGGTCTTTATACCCTTAAACCCAAGTCTGTCCAGGCAAGGATAAGAGGAAGAGCATGCAAGACTCAACAGTTACCTGTGACTGTGTGGGCCACAGATTCAGAGACATCTTAGGGATAGGGAGACAAGCCCAGCACTGCCAGGCTGGACTGCAGCCAACCCCTGGAGAGCTTTTATGGGATGCACTGAATTCATTTGGGATGTAAGGAGATGAGCTATCCCCCTCCAGCCAGTACTCTCAGGCCCAGAACTCTGCAATGTGAAGAAATAACCCATTCACCCACTCAAACACTGGTTGAGCATCTATTATGCTCCCGTCAGCTGTTAGGAGTACAGCGCTGGAAAGACTGACTTGGTCTGAACTTCATGAAGCTTAGAACCTGGAGGAGAGATAAAGAACTGTGAATTGGGCTGGGGAGATGGCTCAATGGGTGTGAGGATCTGGGTTTGAATATTTAGCATTCATGCATACGTTGAACAAGGTCACACATGCCTGAGCCTCAGGGTTCAGATGTCGGGATAGACAGATCCTGGGAGATGGCTGGCCAGCCAGCCTCACTGAAATTGCAAGCTCCAGGTTCAATGAGGGAGACCCTGCCTTGAGAGAATAAGGAGAAAAGCAATAGACCAAGACATTTGAGGTCCTTTTAAGGCCTCCATATGTGAACATGAGCACATGAATACACATACAGACATACATGTGTGTATGTATATATATGTAATATATGTGTATGCATGTGTGTACACATGTGCATAACACACACACACACAACTGTGAAAGTGACAACACATGCAGGCTAGCGATATGTCAGGATGTCACGGTGAAAGAATGACATTTAAATAACACCTGGAAGATGAGCCAGTCTGGCTTGCCAAAGAAAGGAGCAGAAGATTGGGATAATGGCATTCACCCTTTCTCCTGAAATTAATTGCCTTCTCCCTCTGGGTGTCTGCCCTGGCTCCCCTTCCTGTAATAATTTTAGCAATTGCAATTACTTATGACTAATCTCGCTGATAAAGCTTTGAAAAATAAATACAAACTCAGGTCTGCTCGGCAATAAAGCAAGCCGAGAGGAGGAAGGCCAGCTATCCACCCTGCTGAAACAGGTAGAGCCTGGAACGCAGGAGGGAGATTACTGCAAGGCTTGCTGGGACCTGGCTACAGTTCCTGACAGAAAAGACCTAAAGAGAAGCTGCTTCTGCAGGTCACGTGGGGCCTCCGTCCAATGTGTCCCTCTTTACAGGAAACAGGCCCATCCCCAGGACATCATGAATGGGATTGCTCCCAAACAATGTATAGAGGAACAAGTCCAAGGCTTAGACAGACCCTCAGAGAGCACGCCTCATGCAAGCCCATAACATACAGATGGAGAACCGAGGCTCGGCAAGAAGGAATGGCTTGTGGAGACAAAGGAATGACTGAGTGAGGCGGTTAAGAGCTAACTGGCTGGCTTTATGATCTGGCTCCACTACAAGCCAGAGACCAAGGCATTACCAGCCTCGGCTCTTATAAATGGAAACAAAATAGCTGTTTGTGCTGGAGTTGATGTGAGCCTTACATGAGAAAATAACCATGGTGTATGTAGTGTTTACAGAGCGGGCGCAGAGAAGTCATTCAATAAACAGCAAGTACCGCTAGCTATCACTGTTACCCAGCATCAGTGGGGGGACTAGCCTGGTGCCCCATGGCTTCTCTGCCAATCCAGAGCCTCAGCCCCTTCTGCAGGCATAACTATTCCTCTGTAGTGTATCTCTAGATTTTTCCCCAAGGAACAAGTCTGAGGTGCTACAGCCTATATATGCCCTTCACAATGGCGGCAGTGGAGACCCAGGCTGCCTGCGAGGCTGGAGGCAGTCCAGGCTCCTGGTGTCCGTGATTTCCTGCTTTTCATTAAAATCCCACAAGGCTTTTGGCTTCACCCCTAAATCTCCACACTTCTCCCCAGCAAGGCTGCAGCTCCCTCCCATGGCACTTCGCCTGTCTGAGCTCTCTGACAGTAGATTAGGGTGATCTTATCTTTCCTATTAGGGAGTGATTGCAGCTCTTGCTGGGTTCATTAGCAGCCAGAGAATCCCTCCAGATTTATTAGGTCAAACCTAGCTTCCTCCGTCATCTCTTCTTCTCAGACACATCCACCACAACAGCAGCCAGGACTCTGTCCAGAGTCGTAATTCTTCACGTCCTGTATCTACCTCGCAAGTGTCTTGTGAAACAAAGGTTCCTCCAACCACAGCCAAAGGCAGGTTGGAGGACAGAAACTATTCTATTCCACTCAGCAGCCAAATGAAACTATATTCATAACTGGTCTGTGTGCACCCCATCCAGGCAGGCACACTCTAAGCCCCCAGCAACTTTGGTTACTACGGAGTCAAACAGACAATTGTTCTTGCAGAATACACAAAAGAGATGTGCAGTGGCAATCAGTAATGTGGCAGAGATTCTTCGCTAATGACAAAACCTATATCCCCTTTTTCCTTGGCACACAGCTAAACTACATTCCCCAGACTCTTTTGCAGGAATGAGCAGACATTTGGTGAGATCTAACTAACAGAATTGTAAGAAATAATCTGCACTGCCTTAAGACTTGACCCATAAATACTCTGTGGGTGAGCCTCCATGTTTTCCCCACCCCTGGCCTCCACGAAGCACATTTATAAGCTAGAAGATGCCTGGAACCCTAAACGCCCTTATTTGAGACCATTACTACCAGGGACACCCTTGTGGAACTTTCAGTATGAAATGTACAATCTGCCTTCTACGTCTGCGGGTTCAACACCATGGATCCATCCAACAGCTGGCTGGAAATAGTCAGGGGACAATTAGGTCTGTGCTGAGCAGGCACAGATACTTTCCTTGTCACCGTTCCCTAAATGATGCCACATAATAACTATTAGCATTTACATTACAGTGAGTATTCATCTAGAGATGGTTTAAAGTGTGGGGGAGAAAATGCTACACCATTTAAAAGAGAGATTTGAGCATCTGCATCATTCTTTTTTTAATTCACAAAGGGTCCTAGAACCCATCCCTCCCCATACTAAGGGACTAGTATGTGCCTGCCACTGTGTGAAGCTGTGGGGTTTGCGGGTTGATTAGCTGGAGCAGTTAGCACAGCTTACTAGCTACCATGCCGCTGCCAGCTATTTTTAAATTCCTACTAAGAGTCTTTAAAGACGGGTGTTACCACTATTCACATCTTAACTGATGAAGAAACCAAACTCCCAAGAGACTCTGGGTCCGCAGAAGTCACTGAAAACCCCTGAAGCAGGGCCTCTCACCTGTGCATCGGGGCTGGGCTCTTAAACACCAGCTACCTTCTCTTATTACTAAACTTCTTCATTAGAAGGGCCCTCAACTACACCTGTGGGGTCTTGACTCTGCCAATCTGCAAACTCTAACTAGAGAGAAGAGGCTTGTAACGCTTCCCACCCACCAGAATGGCTCTTATTAAAAAATGAAAAATAAGAAGCATTGGCAAGGTTGTAGCGAAAAGTCAAACCCTTGTACACGGCTGGTGGGAATGAAACATGGTGCCATCATCCTGGAAAACAGTTTGGCAGTTTCCCAATAAATTAAAATGTGATGACTGCCTAGTTCAGTGAATTCCCTCCTTAGAAACATACCCAGGAGGAGGAGAAACAGAAACTGAGACAGATATCTGCACACCCATGTTCATGGGACTATTAGCCTCAATGCCAAACAACTCAAGTACTCACTGATGGGTTCATGAATATGCAAAATGTGGTTGTACATGCACCGTAGTATATTATTCAGCTTGAAGAAGGGTGAAGCTTAAAGATAGTAATCTACATAAAATAAGCCGAACAGAAAAGGATAAATATTGTATGATTTCATTTTCATGCAGCACATAGTCGTGTTCACAGAAAGGCTGTAGATGTGTGGTTTGGGGCAGGGGTGGGCTGGGATGAAGCGGGGACCAGAGCACCTGTGTACTAAGTATAGAGTTTTGGTTTGGGAGGATGGAAAGCAGTGTAGAATGGATGCTTATGGTGGCACAACAATGCAAAAATGTCTCCTGCCTCTGAAAGACACACTGAAAACAACTAAAACGGTGAATTTGTATTGTGTGTGTGTTTTTTTTACCATAATAAAAAGACTTTTTTTGTTAAAATAAATGAAATTCCGCTACATGGCACAATATGGATGTGCCTAGAAAATATTACATTGTGTGACATAAGTCAGGCAGGAGCTAAGTAACATGGGATAAACTCACTGAAGAGAGTCGCCTAAGAGAAGTGAAGTCACAGAGAGCAGAGAAAAACAGAGGTTTCCAGGGCTGGGGGAGAAGGAACAGGAGCTATTATTTTTGGATTTCCTTGGGTTTTAAAAATGGTGATGACAATTTATATATGGGAGTATGTTAACATCACTGAATTTCAAACTTAAAAAAATGGTTAAAATGGGAAATTGGATGTTATATACTTTCCCACAAGGAAAAAGATCAAAAGCAGAAAGTATGAAGGAAGGAGGCATAGTAGAGAGAGAAGGAAGGTTGGCTGAATGACCTCTAAACCCAGACAGGCACCAGTGCTCTGGGCTGTGCCTGGGCTGTCTCGTGACTTTACACAGTGATTTCATTTGCTCTGCTTTGTCCCTTCCCTGGTCCATGAATGCTCACTTCAACCTACCCCTTACCTGTCCTGCTGGTCAGGCCTCACTCCTCCCATCACCTTCCCCAGTCCTGACCTCCGGCCACGCACACCCCTGGCCTTCTGTCATTTCTTATATATTTTGTGATTTGAGCCACGTGAGCCAACCCTCTGCCCCAGGGATCCCACATCATCCCCATGCCAGTCCCACCCTACTGAATAAAGACCGACTCAAGCCAGGCGATGGTGGTGCACACCTTTAATCCCAGCACTCTGGAGGCAGAGGCAGGCGGATCTCTGTGAGTTTGAGGCTAGCCTGGTCGACAGAGCAAGTTCCAGGACAGGCTCCAAAGCTACAGAGAAACCCTGTCTCGAAAAACCAAAACCAAACAAAAGACCTACTCCACTAAAACTGATTCTTGACCCATTAGAACCATGAATGGGGTGAAGAAGTTGCTTCACTGGTCCATCAAACCATCAATCCAAGCACCCCCAAATCCATCTTGAAATAGATGAGAGAATGAAACCCCCCTTGCTGTGTGCTGTAGCTGAGCACTACAGCATCCAAATACTTCCAGTCACTGAGCTGTTATTCTGGCCAGGGCAGGGGCATCTCCCTCGGCTGAAGTATCTGTCTCATTCATCACCTTTCACCTTCCTATCCCTCTGTCACAGAGCCAGGCTTCCCCTGCGCCCACCAGCCCAGCTTCTGAACTACAGACTTGCTCTGTTGGACCCAAGAGCAGCCTCCTTTCCCGCCACCCCCCCCCCCCAGCTCAACAACACTTCTTACATCAGTGCCCTGTGTCACTCAAAGTTTAAGGTTGCCATGCACACTCTCCCAGTGGCCGGGCCTCGACTGAGAAAGAAGTTGCATTGTGCAACATGAATAGAGTTCTGTGAATGGATGGCTGAATGTTTAACTTATGTCATATTTTGGTTGTGAGTCTAGCCTTTAACGGCTGAGCCATCTCTCCAGCCCAGTGTTTAATTTATGATTGGTCACTTTGTCCCAGCTCTTGCTATAGGTAATCAACAGATCGAAACCAGAGCTGTAAGTTTAACTCGTCTATTACAGATGCCCTACGTCAATCAGAGTTCTTAACACCTAGATGGGACTGAGGCTCAGGGACAGCGACACCCAGTTATTACCGACACGCGCACAGACATCCTGCAATGGCAAGTAGGCTCACACATAACAGCTGAGCTACTGGGTTGTGTTTATTCTCTGAAAACAAATAAAATGATATTTTAAGAATCATCCTTTGGGGAGCAAACTATGTGCTTCCCATTCCTTTTAACCCACCAGAAGCAAAGCCAAGACTCTCTACCATAATAGCTTCCCTTTATTAAACTCATATGGTGAGCCAATTGCTCTCCTGAGCTAGGTACAGGGCCCATTGACAGAAGAGGTCACCAGAACTCAGAGAGGTTAAGTAGTCTGCACAGCTGGCAGTGACTCCGACTAGAAGGTTGAAGGCCTGTCTATCAAATGCCCGGGTCTAGGTCTTTTCCAGCTCTCCACGCTGGTTTGCAAGAGGAAGAGCTAAGAACTCACATTGCTGCAGCAGAAACCAGAGGGTGGGGGGAGATGGGGTTCCCTGGGGGCCTAAGAGAAGGGGTTAGGAAGAGAGAAAGCCAGGTGCATTGGTGTGGAGGATGGAGCTGGAAGATACAGAAGATGGCTTCTCGAAAGCTCCAGGCAGCATAGCTGGCCTATAACAATGTTTTACTCCTGCTCCTGCTGGAAAGCCAAGGCACTAAGAGAAGCTTCCAGAACCTTCCCTCACTGATTGATTGCTGCAGCGTTCCTGCTTTTGTTTCCTTGACTATTTCTCAAACGGTGAGATCTTTGCCTACCCGTTGAAACCCACAGTCAGGCGTGAGTCCTGTTAATTCCAGGTGCAGACCTATTCTTGACCCATGCCCACCAACAAGGAGGAAAGCTCCCAACAGCAAAAGCATCTCCTGCTATGTAAAACAATACAGCTCCTTGGGGACACAGAAGGCTTTGCACATACAGTTCATTGTATCTTCACAGCAACAGCATAAGGTTTAGTCATCTCCAAAACAAGAAAATGTGAGCCCTGAGAGTCTGCACGGCTCACCTAAAGTCACCCTGAGCGGACAAGAAAGAATGGGGACTTGGTGCCTGTGGCTCCTGACTTGACAATGCATTTTTTTCCCCACTGGAGAACATTGTCACCCTCCAAGAAGAGCAAAGGATTGCACACAGTATGGCGGATGCTGTCTCCCTAAGCACCCAAGTCAGCAGCTCCATCTATTTCAGACTACTGCAGGGGGAACACCTTCCTTCCGTCTGCTGAGTGGCTCTAGGCATGGAGATACTCAGCTCCATCCTTAGCTGCTGGTGCTGCCTGGTGCAAGGTGCCTCCCTGGCAGGGTGGCACAAAGCAGGCAACCTCAGCCCCATCCACCTGCCTTTCTTCCTACCCTCTCTGCTCCCGCCCCCTACCCCGCTCTCAGAAAGAAGCACAAGGGTACTTTAGTCTCTTTCCTCTCCTTGCCCAGGCTGCCCGAGATGCCTCCTCACCTTAAGCAAACCCATTTGCATTGCTGTGGGAATAACCTAATCCTCCTCTTCAGTTTTACATGTTAATTCTCTGATTTACAGCTGCAGCGTTAGATAGAAAAGGGGAAAAAAAAAACATGGCAAACAAAGGAATTCAGTTTGTTGTATTTTACATTTTGAGGGGAGTGAGGGGGGCTTCTGGGGTGCTGGTGATATTCTATTTCTGGGTGTAGAGGCTGCTTACACAGGTGTTCTCACTTGGAGAACTCTTTGCTCTGTGCATATAGAATATTCATGGTGTTCTGCGAGCACCCCACACACCTGTAATCCCAGCACTCGGGAGGCTGTGACAGGAGGATTACTATGAGCTCTGAGGCCAGCTTGGGCTACGAAAGTAACAACAGATACAACAAGCCCCAACGTTAACTGTAAGTCAGATGGTTTAATGAGCCAGCAAGTACTCTCAAGTTCAAGCCATGGGGAACAACTTCCTGGCAAGCCCTGGTGGAGGGAGACCCTGTGCCAGAAGGAAGGAATTGCTTCGTTCCTTTACGGGCTTTCAACTCTGGGAACTCGGGCCACCAATGTTTCAGGGTTAACGACTTCTCAGCAGCCCCAAGAGAGGGCTGCCCATGGTACCTGCGTGAGTTTAGGGCCCTCACTGTTTCCTGGACATGCCATGAGCCACCTCACAGCCAAGTTCCTGAGGTGCAGTTCCTTATCCCGGAGCATTCTTCCTTTCCATACTGTGTGCAATCCTTTGCTCTTCTTGGAGGGTGACAATGTTCTCCAGTGGGGGAAAAAATGCATTGTCAAGTCAGGAGCCACAGGCACCAAGTCCCCATGTTTTTTTTTCTCCTATTTTTTTTCCAGAACTTTCTTCAGTGAAGCTGTTCCCTATTGCCCCAGGTTGAACAAGCAGTCCCTGCTTAGGGAGCTGGTACAGTTTATAACGTATCTAGGAATAGAATTTTCTGCTTGTTACTGTCAGAGCGACTGGTACTTAGGGTTTTTACAAGGCAGGCGCTTCTTTCCTTTTTTTTTTAAACATTCTACTTAGTGTGCATGTGCGTGTGTGTGGTGTGTCGCCTCCACACATGCTATGGGACTCGTGTATGCACACACCACACACACACACACACACACCTTGTGGAGTTAACTCTCTCCTTCTACCACATGATCAACCTCGGGTCACAGGGCTTGGCAGTAGGAGCCCTTACCAACTGAGTCATCTTCCAGGCCCAGGCTTGGGTTCTTATTCCAGTTTCAAACCCTCGGGCCTGGCCAGTACTTGGTTTACAAGAACTACTCAAAAGGGGTGACATCTGGATGAAGGGGTATCTAGTGGCATTGTTGGTATATAAGCAATCCCTCGCAGGCTCTCCTGTTTGAAAACTTTGTCCCCAGCCAGTACTGCCTGGGGAGGCTGTGCAGTTCTTAGAAGACGGGGAATCTAGCTGGATGAAGTGGCTCACTAAGGGGTGGGCCCTTTGGACTACAGACTGACCCCACTTCCAGCACGATCCCACTCTGCTCATTGATCTCTGGGAAAACAGGCTATGTTGCAAGCTCAACCTCTCCAGCCTGAGTCCCAGACACCAGCCTCCTCCACCCACCATCAGGGACTGTCCCCTCCAACAGCGAACCATGATAAACCCATCCTCTGTCAAACTGCTGTTTCTCCATCACAGCAGGAGAAAAGCCATGACTACCCCTAGTCAAGCAGTGTATAAAACAAACTTCTTCTACGAAGGATGATCTATAATAGCATACTGAAGATAACCAAAACCTCTCCCAGCCTGGGAACAGTTAACCTAGCAATCAGTGGTACAACTGAACCCCGAAGCCCACACAACAGTAAAGATGCCACAACCAAGGTGGGTCCCCAGGACACTCCAACAAGTGAACATGTCAGTCACAGAAGGTCACACACTATATCACTTTCATCAAACTAGAAAGTTAGACCAACGGGGCGTGGGTCCCTGGCTGTAGGAATTAGAGAGGGTAGGGAGGGGTATGGCAGGTGACTACAGAGGAGTGGCCTAAGGAAAGCCTTGTTCAGCAAGCAAATGTATGCGTTATCTTTGCAACTTCTTAGAAACCACATCATTATTCCTAAGTTAAAAGCTATACATTTTCAAAGAACTTATTTTTTACATGCACTTGTGTGTGAGTGTAGACATGTGTGTACAGAGCCTGCAGAGGCTGCAAGAGGGCATCAGAGCTCCTGGTTCTGGAGTTAGAGGTGGTTGTGAGCCGCCATGTGGGTTCAGGAAACCAAACCTGGACCTCTGCAAAACCAATATGTGTAACTTCTGAGCCATCTCTCCAAATCCAGCTATTTTTTAATGCTTTTCTTCTTATTTTCTGACTGCTCTTGAATTAACTCTGTGTATGTATGCATATATTGTCTATTTACCTCAACAATTTTCACATTTCTTAACGCTTTACAATTTCAAAATGCTTCCACATATATTGTCATACAACTTGACAACACCGCCGTGATGTAGCTGTTCAGGTCCCTATTCCACAGATAAGCACACCACACACCGCTCAGCGCCTTGTTGAAGAACACATGGCTAGGATCTTGGTGAAGTTAGCACTTAAATCAATAAATTCAATAAAATTCCAGTTTTCTCATCTGTAAAATAAGGGCTTTAGCTAAGATGACCTGGGGGGACATGCAGCTACACCACAATTAGACATGCATACATCTTGTGCCCTAACTTTCCTCTTTCTGAGTTATCACGGTGGCTGGGGGGAATTCTACTGCAGGCTAGAAACTGTACCCACTGAGGAAGCTTATCCATCACAGAGCTGCCCTGAGGAATCTGTGCTATAAAACCAGCGACACTGGAGGGGGCATCAGAGCATCCAGATTCCACTTCTCTAAGGGCTGAAGGTGTTAGCGTGAGGATCCCACTGGGCTTCTGGATCCTGTGTCTTCACGATGCACAGACACGATGGTTGGTTTTGGTTCTTTTTGCCTCCCTTTCCTCACCAGCCATCTTCTCCACATCATCCCCTCACACCCACTAACCCTGGCCAACACTATGCTAAGGAGGAGGGCTGGGTCTTACCAGATTGGTGAAGATGTATGTATAATACGCCGACACCATCCCCAGCTCAGCTGCCTGCAATGCAAAGAGAAGACGATTAGAGAGAGACACTCCTGCAAGCACAGGAGCGGTAGGATGCCAAGTCTACTATTTACCTGGCCCACTAACCCTAAGCACAGGAGCGGTAGGATGCCAAGTCTACTATTTACCTGGCCCACTAACCCTAAGCACAGGAGCGGTAGGATGCCAAGTCTACTATTTACCTGGCCCACTAACCCTAAGCACAGGCAGAGCAGAACGTCTTGACTGGTTCTCAGACGACCCGGGATCTTATAGGATGAAGGACAGAATCATCAGCCTCTAGAGCATGCTCTCTCCACCTCACCCCACCCCCCCACCCCGAGTGACTCACCCATATCTGATTACTGTTCTAATGCACAACACACTCCCACAGATAGGGCTGAGTATTTCAGGAACCAGAATGGATTTAAGGGAAATGACGCAGATAAGGAAACATCCTAGCATAATCTCCATGACTTCTAACAACATGGCTAAGGTTTACCTACTGTTCAATCTTTGCCTGGTATTCTAAAGCCTTCAGCATGGGCTAAGCACAGGGGACAGGCACTATTTTTCCTTCCTCGACTTCCATTTTCCTCCTGAAGAGGAGACTGGCACAACAGTGACTAAGTCACTTGTATGAGAGCACATGTATCAGAATTCCAAAGCTTTTAATCAAACTGTACGCTCCTCAAGGGCCACACGCTTGATGGAAGTGCACACACAGCACTCTTCGGGACTGTGAGTAGGATGACGGAGCATGCCCAGATGAACCCTGCCTCGTCGGGATGCAGCTGAGACCTGAGCAGGCTGTGTCTGCAGCCATGTGGAGATCAAGTGAATCATTTGCAAACTTGATATTCCTTTATTCCTGCTAAGGAACAAGTTGCTGGTGACATGCCTCGCCCTTGATCACCGTACAGGAGTGTGGTGTCATCCCACAGCTGAGAACTGTGGCTTTGAAACAGCCTCCCTTTGGCCTAATCTCTGTCGCCATCATAAACACCCCTAACCAACCTTGCCTGTCAGGGTGTCTGGCTTTGAGTGTGACAGGTGCTATAGGAGCCGACAAGGAGATCAGGTAAGTAATGAGCCTGGCTCTCTCCAGGGTCCTCAGCCCTCCTGACAGTCCGTTAGATTTTCATAATATAGCCTGCAGCCCCGGGCCACTGGGAGATGGCTCTTGTCATGACTATTGTGACGGAGGAGGGGAGAAACAAGACCGGGATAATTGCATTTTCCTCTTTCTCTCCCCAGAACTCAAAAAACTTTGCGAGCATTCTTAACTTTGTGTCTCCCCAGCTTTTTGAGTCTCAGGATACACTGATATCACCATGGTCCCAATGGGCACCTGAAGTGCAAAAGGGCTTGGTGTCAAGGTTAAGCTCCTTTGGGGTTACAGTGGAGTATTAGGTTTCCACAGGGCTCCTTCTCTCTTTAACACTTTCTTCCCCACTCCCAAGACAGGCAGGATGTCACCCTTCATCCAAACCCCACCACCCACACTCAGTCTTTACTGTAAGAGGACCACTGCCTCAGACACTGCCTAGACCCACAACAAGCTACTGCTGACAGGCATCCAGCCAGGAGCAGGCTAAGGGGCATAGTCAGTAGTTAAAATCCATTTTGTGAAACCTGTGTCCTAGAGATAAAAGACAAGAGATCCTAGGTTTTTAAGAGATGAATTCTGGGTAAACATGGAGTTTGTTGCCGGAACAGCCACTCAATAAAGTAGGGGATTACTGTGCAAAGCCTCCTGAAATCAAGAAGCTGCCGAGAGCTGCCAACCAGAGCCTGACTCCCATGTGCACAGCAGGGCTCCAGAAAGCCCCTGGGAGCCCCCAGAGAGAGAAACATGGAGTCCCACAGAAGCCCAAGGATAAAGGCCAGGCCTGCTGGAGAGACTGGCTGCCTGTGGCTACCAGGATGTCAGGTGGGAAGCGAGGGAACAGGTTTCCCCAAAGCACCCTGCTCATCGATTAGTTTGGCTGTGAAAATGCAGGAGTGTAGGTAGAAGGGAGTGGGTTAGAAAGGATGGCCACAGGGCAGCCAGAACAGCTGTCGGATAATGAGGACCAGTATAGGCAGTTGCCTTCAGAAGCATGATGCAATAAGTAAATACATACATACATCACAGAGCTTCCTCCTCCTGCAAAAAAAAAAAAAAAAAAGCCCTAGGAAATGGGAAAACACAAGGTGTGTTTAAAGGAACTTCCTAGCATTTGCAAAGGTGCACCGTATGCCACATCTGAGCGTGTAAATGGTTAAGGGTGGCGAGTCCTCTCCTTCAGAGCGTGTGTCGCTTGAACTTGGCATTCCACTCTGAGAAGCATATGCAAGAAATATGCATGAACGCACGTGCAGAAAGATTTATGTATGAAGATGTGTGCCCTCACATTATTTATCATAGCAAAAGACTGGAAACAACCTGTTTTTACAAGGATGAGGGGATGGCTAAATAAATTATGGGACATCAGCATGATAGGAAATGATACAGCCACTGAAATATTTGTAGAGAAATATTTAATGACATGGAAAAATGCATGATACATAGTTGAGCAAAGAGACTAGCTGCTCAGAGAAAGTTTTAAGCAGTGTGGGGATAACTGGGGGATGTCTGAAGCAAGAAGAATAGACATTAAAACTTTAGGAAAGGCTAAGGCTCAGCAATGGGTAGTGAGTGACATTTATTTTCTTCTTTGTACTTTTTTTGAAAATTCCAGCAACGAACTCACAATGTTAGTGGAGGGGGGCGTATCATGGGGGACTGGGAAACAATCAATTTGCTCTGCCAGGAGTCATGGAACACTCTTGGAAAGAACCCCCACCCCCGGCCTCTGCTCTCTGAAGGGATGCTGGGGGGGACATCTGTTTACTCTGAAACAGCTCTTACCCCTAAATATGACCCCTCAGCCTGCATCTCTCATCCCCAAAACTTACAGGAGCCTTTTCATTCTTAATGACCTCATTGACAACATCTCGAATGTGAGAAGGAAGGAAAAAGGGACAAAAGGCGGTGTGTGTAACTGTGTCTGTGTGTGTGCATATGTGCGTGACTCTGTGTGTGTGTGTGTGTGTGAGTGCGTGCATAAGTGGCTGATTGTGCATCTGTGTGTGTTCATGTCTCTCTGTGTATGACAATGTGTGTATATGAGTGTTTATGTTTGTGTGTGTGTTTGTGTCTTTTTTGTGTGTGACTGTGTCTATGTGAGTGTGACTGTGTATATCTTTATGGTGTCTGCGTTTGTGACTCTGTATATTTTTCTGTATGTGTATGTCTGTGTGCATTTGTGTGTGTGTGTGTGTGTGTGTGTGTGTGTTTGTTTGAGTGCTCTTTCGTAAGTTGAGTGCTCATAGACAGATGTGATTTTGGTGCTGTGGAAAATTACTATAGCAACAGGCTGAAGGGACAGCCCTGGGTACTGGGAGAACTCATTCAAATCTCTTATTAACTCTCCAATTTGTGGGAGGGTGACCTGGGCAGGGGAGGAAGAGAGGCAAGAGGCAGAAAATAAAGGCAAGAAAAAGACAGACATTGAGTGTTTGGGGCTCAGCACAGCCAGACAGAGGTTAACGAGGAGTCTGGCTACCCCAGTGGAAGATGGCAGGGAGTGCTTAAATGTGCAATTAAAATAGCATTAAGAGAGGTCAGTGTGCCTGAGCAGTTATGGGGACAGCTGTGGAGCTAAGGAAGAGCCTAGAGCAAGGCTTGCTCTTTGAAACACATGCTTAGCCCAGGAACTGGGGAAAGGTGGCACCTCAGCTGCCCAGCTGTTTCTGGCTGTCCATGTGACCCTAGTTACCTGACTTCTCACTCTGGGATCTCACTCTGACAAAGTCCCATGTCTATATGCGTATGTCTGCTTGGCCATCACTCTACAACATCATGAACCCTAATAGAAAGTGTCTGCCCTGTGGGAGAGAGCAAGCGAGGTGTGTTCAGCCCAGGTGTCCACAAGGCTGGCCTCTGACAGCTGCTAACCTCCCAGGGCCTCAGCTTCTTCACCTGCCCAGTAGAGACAAAGACAAACCTATCTGATATCACCTTGGAGAGGACTGTGCTGTGAAATGGCAGGGAGACACTTTGCAAACTGTTGAAACATTGTCAAAGCTGAGGACAGGCTGACACTCGGCACCGCACGTGAGTGGTACTGTGTATACACTGTCTGACAAGTGGCCTTCACCAGGGCCTCTTAAGTCTGACTCTAGGCCCAACTGGTCTCTCAGCCCCACCTGGTGCTAAGTGTTTCTGAGTGGCATCATCATCCTGCTTTCTCTTTGGAGCGACTGGTGTCCATGGAAACAGAAGTAGACAGAAGAGATCAGCATTCCGATCCAGCCCAGGACCAAGGGACAGTCATAGCTCAAGTCAGAAACGACAGGGGAGGAAGGATACACTATGGTTCCCAGCACCCAACCCAGCCAGGATCCCACCTTCAAGAGGATGGTGTGGGACATAGAGGCGTTGGCATGGATGATGATGGTAGCTGTCTTGTCGTCCCGGATCTCCTTGAGGAGCGGAGTGGGGTCCCGCGTGTCGTCCAGCATCCGGACTGAGAGTGTGTCCTTGGAGATAAGGAATTGCCGGAGCAGCTTCTCCAGATTTAAAAGGCCTGCGGGGAGGGGGAGAGGAAGAAGCCCCTGAGAGTCTGCAGAGCCACCTCCATAGATGCTCCAGCAGGAAAAAATGAGGCACAGAGTGTCTCAGGCTGGAGGCAGTTCAGAGCCAGTGCTAGGGAGGTCTTTAAAGCCCAAGTAGGTTTCTCTGCCTCTTTGGCTTCAGGTATGCCATCTACTATAAGGAGCACCCAGAAGCTCCCATCAGCTCCCCAGTAGTCCCCTACTTTCAGAGTAGAACATGTAGCCCCTTCAGGAATGCAGCACAAGGTGAGACAGCCCCCAGTGCGTCGCTCAAAACACTGTGCCTACTAGCTGAGAACTTGATCATCAGACAGCACCAGCCCTGAGCCTCTTCCCCCACTTCCAGAATCTTCCCGTGTAGCCAGCTGTCTAGACCTCGGTCCCTTCTCTAAGAAGGACAAATCCTACGAGCAGGCAGCTCCCGGGCTGGGCAGTGTCAAATGCTGCACCTAAAACTCTTAGGTGCTCAGGAGGACCTAGAAGTGCTCCATCAAATCTTCCAAGAAAAGCCCTTGTTTCCATTGTGACGGTAGAGGAGCAGTTTCCTCTAGACCCCGAGGCCCAGGAAAAAGTCCAAGCAAGCCTCTTTTAACTCTCCAGAACCCTGTGGCTACTCTAGGACAAGGTATTATCATGAAAAATAAAAGAAACCAGCAGCAAACCTGGGCTCAGAAACAAATGGCAAAGGGGGACTCCAAGCTAAGGATTCTTCTCTTGCCCACAACACCCAGATGGCTGATGCCAGGGGTCTTGGTGGGAAGAAACAATGCAGAACAATGTCACTGAGATTAGAGGGGCTTAATTCTGTCTGTCCCTGCCAAGGCAGGCATGGGGAGGGCAGATGTGTGGCGGGAGGACCATCTCCCCAGAGCCAGTAGTCTTGAGTCTGTTGGAAAGATACCTGCAGGCATTTGCTCACAAAGAAAGGACAGGCGTAACATTTATCAAACCTTATTATGCTGCGGCTAATGTACTAAAATTTTTTACATGGCTTATCTTATGTAAGTCTTCATAACAATTCTATAAAGTATTAAAAATCCCCAAGTTCTGAGGAGGATGGGAGGCAGAGAGGTAAGGAACACACCTCAAGCTGTGGGCGGCAAGAGAAGGCAAGTTTTCTACCACTTTAGGTTGCCTGTGCTGCCGGCTTCAGCGCTGGCTAACAGAGCACTCAGTTCAGAGATGCCTTCACTGCAACCCATGCAGATTCTTTTCTGTACCCTCCTGAGGTCTAAAGACAATTGACAGAATTCAGAGGTGGCACTGAAGAGCATCCACCTACTCTCCCTGACATAAGCAGATGCTGTGACTTGCCCGGTCACTCATGGGCGGGAGGCAGCATGGACTAGATTTCTCATTTTCTAATCTTCACCCAGCCCTTTACAAATGAGACCATGTTTTCTCTTGGGACATAGCAAATGGCAGCAAGGACTATGTCCAGGCAGCACACCAGAGACATGGCTATGCACCTGGGCCCTTGAATGAAGCCAGCACTGGGTGTGCTTGTGTTTGTTTGTTTGTTTACAACCAGAAAGAGTGGTTTAGTTTGTTTCATTTTGTTTTGAAACAAACAACCGGTCAGAGTGGGAGCTTGAGGGCTTGGATGATAGAGGAGGGAACCAGGAAAGGTGGAGGCCACCCATTTTCCTGCTCCTGTTTTGATAAAGTCCTTCCAGGAGCTGGGGACTGCCTGGTGAAGAATGGAGAGAGCTGGAATAACTTGCTTCACAAATGAGGGCCACAAGGTATGACCCATGTAGGCTCATATGTTTGAATCCTTGTTCCCTAGTTGGTGGAAAAGCTTTGGAAAGATTGAGAGGTGTGGCCCTATTGGAGGAGGTGTGTTACTAGGGGAATCTATACACACAAACAGCAGGCTGGATCCTGCCCTCGGGAGCTTAAGTAAGTCAAGTGGAAAGTGGAATTAAGTCACATTCCTGTTTTGTTTAGTGGCCTGAATGGGTTTGGACTTCTATGGGAACAGCCTCCTTTGGTCCAGCTGCAGGATGGAGAGAGAAGGTACTGTGTCTTCCTCTGAGGTGATGTCAGAGGCAAACCACCACCAGACGAATACTTGAACTTCTGACCCAAAGGCACCATTTTCACCAGGCAGTCAGGGTAAAGAGGACAGGACAGCTCTCCAGAATCCTGGCCAGGTCCTGGGTATGGGCTGATGATCACTGATGCCAGAGGGATTAAAATTCAGAAGTTGAATGAACCCCACAGACCTGGTCTGTTAACCTTTGGTACTTGGCTACAAAGAGGCTAACTGTCCCCTGAGCCCAGAATGTATCAAATGGGTAACACCATCAGTGGGGTGAGGTCAGGAAATCCAAGGGGAGACAGCAGGGCTGTAGGCAGACTGGTGAGGCCTGACAAAGGCAGCTGAGGGAGCCTTCAATCCCTTCACCCTGGCAGGGTACACTGGGCTCCAATCAATCTGTGGCCACTGACTCCCAGGCTGCTCTGCTGTCCTTTACACAAGAACCTTTCCTCTACTTGACCCTACATTCTGTGTGCTGAGAGGAGGGACTAAAGAGGAAGGCAGTGGGCATCCCTAAAATGCGAACCCCCCCAACCACCCATCAGAAGGTCATCCCTTCCCCTACCTAGATGGTGCCTGGAGTAGCCAAAATGAGCACAAAGACTGGGGCTTGCACAGTGCTAAAATATCACAAGGGATTCAGTGAGACAACGTCTCCAACTCACTACGCCACCATGCCCAGGAAACCAGAGGGAAGGTTGTCTGTCATAAAGAGTCAATAAAGCAACACCAAGGCGTCAGTCACCCAGAAGGGGCTCTGCAAAGCCTGTTAGCCTCTCGCTGTGATTTCCTGCCTCTCCTCCTGAACACCTCTCCTTTCTCTATCTTCACCCATCTTCTCCCTTCCCCAACACTTCCAGGGACAACCACCCAGTCCCTAAAGTCAATCACATAAAATATCTGTCAGCATACACAGTCCCCTGAATTTTCAAGGAACTCTGTCCTGATAAAGCCATTGTCAGTGGGAACTAACCTAATCGGAAAACCCACTGCACACATTGTCCCTGGAACACCGTGGCTTAGCAACGCCACACACTGCACACTCTAGTGTGGCGGGTTTCCCCCTTGTGATCACATGACTTACTGTCACTGCCCAGCATCCCCCAAGAAAGTATAGGACCTAATACCATTAGCCAGGGAAGGGATCCAAAACAAAATTTCAAGTATAGTAAGTATGTGGGGGTGGGGTGTGTGTTGATGGCCACTGTCTTCCTCAATCACTTTCTGCCTTAGTTGTTGAGACAGAGCCTTTCTCTGGGCCAGAAGCTTATCGGTTCAGCTAGGCTGCTGCCCGACAAGCCCAGGGGTTCTCCTGCTTTTACCTTCCTAGCACTGAGATTGCAAAGCACATGCCACTACTCCCAAGTTTTTATGTGGGCACTGGGAATCCAAACACAGGTCTTCATGCTATGTGGTAGCGCTTCACCTATGGAGCCATCTCAAAAATCCCTTAAGAATATTTTTTCACGGAAGTTGAATTGCTTTGGCGCAATGGTAAAGGTGGGAAAATGTAAGTTAGATCATGTTTGTTGGGCCATCCAGTTACAATACTATATACCTGAATGATTTCCCTCAGGGAAGGCAGGGAACCCTTTCAAACACTTCTTCATATCCCCAGTAAAGGGGGTGTACCATTCTTGTTTTACTGGACTGAATTAGCAACCAGGGAAGTACTTTGAGGCCAGGGGAGCAGCAGCGCCTGGCAAGACATGTCATGTTGTCACCAAGCGAGCAGGGCAAAGGGAAGAGAGTGGTAATGGGAAAGGCAGTCAGAAACACACTTGGTCATGGAGGCCTCGGGACCGTGAGGGGTTAGGCAGCACAGGGAGACAGGCTTGCTCACACTAGGGAAGCGTCTTCCATTTCACTGAAGCCATGAGCTGCATGTGTGGCAGTTTGCTTCCCCATCCCTGGAGGCAAAGAACCCTGGGAAGGCTCTTTCGTGGACTACTCTTTAGGGAATTGAACTGTGGATGGGAAGTGGGAAGAGAAAAAAAGGAATGCATTTTGAGTTCAGGGCATCTCTGATTCTGAAAATCCAAAAAACAGGATTTTTTTTTTAAAAAAAAATATTTAAAATTAATTTTGTTAGAGAATACTTTCCAGAAGCAGTTCTTTTTCACCATGTGGGTCCAGGGGTTTAAGCTCAGGTTGTCATGTTCGGTTGTAAGCACTCTAACCTGCTGAGCCATCTCACAGGTCCCAGAAGTGGGTACTTTTAGTTCTGGGCAGTGGGGACTTGCAGAAGAGAAAGGATGCTCCCCTCAGTGCCGCTGGGTGTGTGCTCACTGCCTTTCTCCCCACATCTGGGTACTAGAACTAAGGCTTTACCAAGCGCAGCTGCCCTCACAGGGGTTAAATTCTGCTCTGTCTTCAGGCCTCCACCACCTCCACCCAAGTCTTTTCTCTTTTGTAGGATCGGGACAGGATGCTGGCCTAGCAGCAGACATGTCTGCCAAAGCTAAGCTGAGAAGCCTGGGGAACCCATTAGTCTTGGTCAGGATCAAAGTGGATCAATGTGGAGCCCAATAGGCAGCTGCTCTGGGAGGAAGGGCATAGGCTGGATTCCAGAACTGGAAGGCAGGGGCCCCAGGGCCAGGGGGAGGATATCAAGGCTGTGAAAGTGCAGCCAGCATTGGTTACAGCCACAGGACAAGGATAGAGAAAGGTGCTTGAGTGATGTCCCTGCAGGGGACAAAGAGAATACAATATCAAAATTTAAAATGAGCTAGGGGGATGGCTCAGGGTTAAAAGTCTGCGGCATGGAAGCCCAGTTCTGATCTTTAATACTCTGGAAAGCCAGGAGTGGGGGCAAGTGCTTGTAACTTGGTGCTAGGTGAAGGGTGTACTCAGAGAGACAGGTGGATTCTGGCATCTCAATGGCCAGCCAGTTTCAGTCTCAGACAGAGAGACAGACAGACAGTAGATAGATAGATAGATAGATAGATAGATAGATAGATAGATAGATAGACAAATAAAGTGGATGACTGGCAAGATGACTCATCAGGTGAAGATGCTGGCTGCCCTGTCACGCCCTGAGCTTGATCCCTAGGGCCCACAACAGCTCCTACAAGTTGTTCTGTGACATTCTCTCTCTCTCTCTCTCTCTCTCTCTCTCTCTCTCTCTCTCTCTCACACACACACACACACACACACACACACACACACACAGAAATAAATAGATAAATAGATTCAAAGAAAAAATAAAGTAGAGTGACTGAGGAAGACATCTAAACATCAACATCTGGCTTCCACATGCCAGAGCACACGCACATATACCTACACACACACATATACCTACACACACACATATACCTACACACACACACATACACACATAAAATTAAATAAAGAAAATATCTATGTCCGCATGCTGGGGAGTAGCTCAGTTGGTAGAACACTTGCCCAGCATCCAGGAAGCCCTGGCTTCAACCTCCAGCACTATATAAATGGAGCAAGGGATCACACACAAAGCAATTAGTTGTTAGCGACAGGAGGATCAGAAGTTCAAGATTATCTTTGGCTACATGGTGAGTTTGAGGCCACCCTGAGACACACGCAACCTGCAACCCACGCAACCCGCAACCCATCTCAAAGAAGACAATACAAAACAATATTTAGTTCAGCTGTTCCCTTAGCCTCGCTTCCCGTCTCCTTCCACTAGCTGTCTCCCTCTTTACAGCACTTGGCTGTAGGGAGAGCTCCATACCCGGGGGGGGGGGGGGGGGGGGGGAGAGAAGCACTGTGAAGTCCTAGGGCGAAGGACCTTGGGTAGCATGGAGTAAGTTAAATGAGTGTGATGTGGTGCCCGGTGACCTTGACATGCCACATGCTGGGTTTTGCTCCCTTGCCAAGTGTCAAACTTGGGTTGAACGGCTGTCAAGCTTCCTCTGCAGCACCAACTCTTTTCTTTCTCTGTAGAGGGAGGGGGTCATTTGAGATGCTAGGTCTTCTACTTATGTAGTCCAGGAAGGCTTCAACCTCAATATCTTCCTCCTTCAACTTCCTGAGCACTGCTCTACCTAGCTGAAGAAGGTGGGAGCCCAGAGTGACTGGTCACTGAATGGTGGGGGACATGCTTCAGATTCAAGCATGAGAACAGTGCCTTTCACCTGCCTGTTGGGTCCCGTCTCTCACCTGAAGCTGTTCCCAGGAACAGGAAAGGTGGCAAAGGCCACAGAGCCAGAGGTCTGAGCGGGTGGGGAGCCAGCACAACTGTTCAACTCCAGCATCTGGCCTCCAGCTGCACCTCTCCCACGGGAGGTCTCTGGGCTCTCCACATGTAGACAAATGGGGTCCTCACTCCCACATAGATCAGAAGAGTGAACAAAGCCAAGGGAGGTGGGAGCCATGTGACCTTGAAATTGGACGCCATCTCTGCTTTCTTCATGTGTATAATGAGACCCATAATAGAACCTGCTATAGACGGCTCTCTGGTTTAAATATGAGGATTTAAACTTCTTGGGTAATGTCAGGGATCAAAGCCAGGACCCGAGAACTCAAAGTTGAAATGAAATAATATAAAAACTCTCAGCACACAGTAAGTGTCACTGAGGTCCCAAGATCAGCCTGCAGGTACATGGGTAAGCTTGTTTTAAACAAGAGGCTCCTCACAGCGGATTGAGTTAGTGGCATAGAGAAAGCCCATGAGTGCCCCAGCTAGTCTTCAAAAGGGTCCTGGGTATTAATCATAACGTCCCTGCTCAGTTCCCACTACCTCAGCCAGTGTTGCAGGGTGAGATAACAGTAACCAAGTGGGCACCGTCCTCCGGGCACAGGTATTTTCCTGCCTAGTTACCTCAGTGGGCTTCCTTGTCTCCAACAACAGGAAAGAAGGGCTCAGAAAGGTGGGGTGATCTGCTGACAGTGAATGGCTTCTCTGGATTACCACAGCCAAAGATGGTGCTGTGTGTGTGTGTGTGTGTGTGTGTGTGTGTGTGTGTGTGCACTTGTGCACTGTGCATGTGTGCCTGTGTGTGTTTTCAAGTGTAGGTTGACTTTGGATGCCCTCCTCAATCACTCTCCTTACTTTTTGAGACAGGGCCTCTCTAGAGCTCAACAGCTTGGCTAGGCTGGTTGTCCAGGGGGGCGGGGGGTGCCCTATTTCTGCTCCTCCAGCATTGAGATTGCAGATGTTCATGGCAGACCAGGTTTTTAGGAAGGCTCTACGGGGATCCAGGCTTGAGTCCACAAGCTTGCATGGCAGGCACTTTCCTT
The DNA here is from genome assembly GCF_018167655.1 of Microtus oregoni. Classification (NCBI taxonomy): domain Eukaryota; kingdom Metazoa; phylum Chordata; class Mammalia; order Rodentia; family Cricetidae; genus Microtus; species Microtus oregoni. The sequence goes on from NW_024543067.1 coordinate 58,389,915, forward strand.
CATCCCCAGGATGGTTCTCTTTCCTCTTAAGACAGAGGTCCTGCATCTGTCTTAGCCACCACTTCCTCCTCTCATCACACCAAGTGTGTTCCCACAGCTCTCCTTGGGAGCCCTCAAGGAGCCAACTCCTTTGGGTTCTGTGGGAGGACTAGGAAGGGCCACTCACCCCATCTCTTCTCTTGGCCTTTCTCTAAGTCGGAAAAAGACTTATAGATGCTCCAATTTTTTTTTTCATTAAAGAAAAATATTGTAATCTACTATGTATCTCTGCTTAGTCCCAAACCTGCTTATTAAAAAAATCTCCTTCTGGGAAGCATGAGCATAAGCGGTAGATTCCCCGTGGAATGATCCCTGCTATGCGATTCTGAAGGCTGGAAAATAGAATTAGATTCCCGTTTCTAATTCTACCCTCAGTGTCTCTTGGCCCTGCGTTAATAAAGAAGATGGAAGACGGTTTCATCCAGAGCCCTGAGCCACATCCCCCTGCAGCCCCTCATTTCCTCAGCCTTTGATTAGATTTTTAATCTTCTCTGCCCTTGAACTTCTGACTGCCCCACCTTCCTCCCCTGGCCTGGAGGGTGGGGACAAAGTCACAGCAATCTAGTGACTTCTCTGAGCAGAACATTATGCTGTGGCTGAAGAGCCCCTGAGCCTGTGGCCAGACATTCTCGTGTCTTCTGGGCCCTGGACTGCATTCAGTCACTGCCCTGCCCCTCTGCTCAAGGACGTAGGGATCTCTGCTCCAGACATCTCCATTCCTACCAGACAGAGCCCACACGAAAGCTGGGGTTGAATGTACAGATCTGGGGAGGGGGACAGTGCAGAAGAGAGAGGAAAGCTTCAGCCTGAGAAAGAGGACGAAGAAGAGTCCTAGTTCTGCTGTGACCTGACCTGAAGAACCTTAAAACCCCAGCACTGTTTTCTCTACTTCTGCATGACTGAGGAGAGGAGGGAATGGCATGATTCTAATGGAAAGAGTACCGAGCTGGGAGGCAGCAGTACCCAGCCAAGTACTCAGTGCTGAGTAGTTGTGCAACACACACCTGAGCCACAGGTTTCCCCAGGCCCCATAACAGCTGGAGTAGAGAAATGGGGCTCAGTTTATAAGCAAGAAGGATTATGGCTTAGACACAAGTAAGGACTTCCTGACTGGTGGGTGAGACATTGTTAACTAACACTGAGGTAGTCTTCAAGGAAACTTTTGCCTCCAGATATTATGGACGGCTTTCTGCTGTTTCATTTAAAATCCCTGCTATGTGAGTCTTGTTAGAGTGGCCTTGTGGCAATCAATTCCCAGGATGAGGCAGGGACAGGGAGGAGCTTGATTCGGTTACATCACTCACTGATGCTGGGTACCACACACAGAGGGCAGAAATACAGCATATTCCATCAAACAGTAGCATCATGCGGACTCCTGGACTGGCATCTCTGTGAGGCTCGTGGGAGACTATCTGGAGAACCACAGACATCGCGGAAGGTCTGTGCTATAAGGCACACTCTGAGTCACCAGGGGAAGAAGATGAAGGTTTATCCTCTATTCATCTGTTTGCTTTTTGACACAGAACTCTTTGTCCATCAACATTCACATCAAAGCCACACTGCTCAAGAGAGCTTTCTGGGGTGCTACGATGTTTGGTCCCGGCCCTCATGAGTCGATGACCACTAGCTACACATGGCTATTGAACACCTGGAATGAGACTAGTGGGGATGAGGGAGTAAATGTTTATTTTTAATGTAACCTTATTTTATTGTTTTTTAAAAACAGAGTCTCTCTCTGTTTCCTACGAAGGCTCCAATCAACAATCCTTCTGCCTCAGCTTCTCAGGGGCTCACATTACATATGTGCACCATCACACCCAGCGCTGAGATTTTAATTTGGTTTAATTCAGATTTTAAATTTAAATAGTCATAAGCAACCTGGGACTATTGCATGGGTCCACTTAGATCCAGAGGAACCCAGTTTGACAAACACAGGGGTATTGCTGACAGTACATTGAACTACCTTCCAGCAAACCCGGATATAAGCCTCAACTCTACCACTTAATAGCTGAGGGACTCTAGGCAAGGGGAGAGATCATCTGGAGCTGTTTCCTCTTCTGTACTGAAGGAGTCTGACCTTCAAGGTCCCTCAATGAACACAGGACCCATGTCTGCACTCCCTTACCTGCTAGCCATGGGTCTGGATTTTCTTCCTCAGCCTCTTTCCATCGTCTATCAATACCCATTCTTAACAGAACCAGCCCCTCCCCAGACACAGACCCAGTCCCTCTGCTGTCTATTCTGCTCCCTCGGTCTATAACTCTCTTGGGAATGGGGGTTGCCATGCCTTCCATACCCCTGGGTGGTTGTAATAATTAGGGTTACATAAAAAAAAAAATAGATAAAGCATAGAAGGCCAAAGTTCGGTGAGTATGTTTCCTGGGAAGCTCCAAGTAAAGATAAGCTGGAGGATAAATACAGAAGAACACACATGGAGGCAGTCAAGTGTGGAGGTCTGCTGCCGGGGGTGGCTCCGAACTGTCATGCGGTTTTGCTTTTAGATATTACTTGGATTCTAGGACGGAGGGAGCCTTGCTCTGAGCAGTTCTGAGAAGCTGAAGACAGAGCTTCTGGCAGAAGAGAGAACACATCCATGAGCACAGCCATGGTGACCTGCAGGCTCAGAACAAGCTGCACAGCTCCCCCATTCTGGTGACATGCTAGCGTCAAGCACCGGCCACCAGGACATAGCAGTGGCCAGGTATCTGACCGACAATGAGTGGGGACACAGATGCCACCTGGGATACGTGGGCGCATATGTTGCTGGCTCGAATTAGCTAGATCTCATAAACACTGAATTTATGTCTCACAATGTGGAGAGACACGAAAAAAATGTATCTCCAAACCTGTGTTTGCAGAAAGAAAAAAGAAAATGCTTTATCAGGAATTGACCTTGGACCTTGTTCCATCAGCAAAACCTGCTCTCCGGAGGAAGATACTCTTCAGCTCATCAAGTACAAACACATTCAATTTTGTATCCCCCCCACCCCCTCCCCGGGCCTCTTTGTATCTCCTTAACAATGAGGCTAAAAATGTGGGAATTGAGTTTGCAGGTACAAAAAGACTTGGCAGTTGGCCAATCTCCCTGCAACCTAATTCCGTGCCCAGGTAGTACAGGCAAAGGGTGCTTATGGGCACTCTTTCTCTTATACACACACACACACACAGAGAGAGAGAGAGAGAGAGAGAGAGAGAGAGAGAGAGAGAGAGAGAGAGAGAGAGAATTGTAGCTGCTTTTTGTCAGACCAGAATCCTAGAGACATCCCTAACACTTCCTTGCTTGTTGAAAGCCCAGGAGCCCACAGCCTAGTAGAAGAGAAGGAAACCAGTGTGTCTGGGCATGCCGCTAGCCTGGGAATACGTACATTCTGCTTTGGCACAGATGAGGCAGGCAGTGGTGCAGTTGAAGAAGTTCAGGACCCCAGCCACAGCCACGCTGATGTCCGTGTTGCTGGGGTGAAGGTTCAGGGTGGTGAATCTCTGCAGCTGGAACCTGACAAACTCCTCTGGGGCCACTTTGAAATGAGGGACCTGGCAGGAGGAACAAAAAAAAGAAAGAAAGAAATGGCAGCAAGGAGGATTCAGAGGGAGTGGGAGAGAAAAGCAGGATGGGTGGTGACCCAGGCTGTGGCTCAGCATGCCTTCTTTCACGTAACACCTTTGACACATACCACAGGACCCTCGGCTCCAAGTCCATGTGAGTGTGGTGTGGTAACACCTTTGGGAAGACCCATTACTGGTCACCCTTTGGCTAGAGACCTCTGCGGTGTACGAGTCCAATTGCTGTCTGAAGGCACAGTCCTTACAGTTTATTATCTGTGGTTAATAGATTGGAGCAGAGATAGAAAGAAGAGGCAAACCGTTCCCTATAGGTTGAGAAGAGGCCTTCAGTCCAACCCTACATAGCTGGTGTACACTGGATCCCAATAAGCTTTCTGGGTAAATTCCAGGGGTAGAAGGTCGATAGGAAAGAATGTGAGGAGCATTCAGAGGTCTGGATGCCGCAAGACGGACAAATGCCTTTCCCGGATTCATCAGAGCAATGCTGGCTTCCTACCGCACGCACCAGCGATGTTTCTGGAAGGTGCTGTCTTCCCTCTCTTTGCTGGGAAAGAGATATTAAGAGGCATCAGTGGCGGCTTTATTGACAGCTTAGGCTATTTGGTAGGTAATAGGAAAGTTAAATCGTAATAAGCTGCCATCCACCTTGATTTTATTCAGACACTCTTATCCCTGGTACTCAGAGCTGCAAGAGCTAAAGTCGAGCGTGAGTTTGTACCGATGCAAAAGCAAGGGAGATTGAAAGTAGACAGCAGGAAGACTTTCCTGGCAATGAGGGGCTTGGCTCCTAGAATGGATTAGTCAGACACGATTACGGACGTTTCCTTTGTCTGGCTTTGCTCAGAGGCTGTGCTTCAGGGGTCTGGGAGAATGCTGGAATAGTCTCTGTAGGATTCCACCACCTTATCCTTTTATGATTTAGGGAGAAGCCTGCCAGAAACCAGAGCTCTTTGGAAATTGAGACAGGAGGAGAGCAAAGAGCTAGGAAAACCCAAAGAGAAAATTACTGAATTCAAATGGGCTTAGCCCCTGAACCACATACAGGCACAACCATAGTTTGTTGTTGTTGTTGTTGTGTTTCCCCCACCAGGAATTGCATGATCCAGAATTGACAAGCGCCTGGTGGTGCGTTTGAAGGATGGCTCTGGAGAACAGAGCTGACCCTGTGCATTTCGTGGGGGTCTTTCCTCCTGCTTGCATTTTGTAACCCGCACAATCGCAATCGATCTAAAATGAGTAACACGTACACCTTGAAGGCAAGAGAGGTGACAGATGAGCCGGATGAAGGGCAAAGCCCTTCAGGTGGCCTGGCTGATTCAGATACAGACATTGGGGTCTGTGGCTGGACTCCTCCCTGGGTGACAGTCAGCCTGCTTTGTTCCACTAGCAGCTAGCCCAAAAAGTTCCACCCATTAGTTTCCCCATGGTGAGGAGCCCTTGGAGATTGTAGGCTGCAAGGAATTCACAACTTCCAGCTCTGAATTGAGGGTGGGGGGGTAGCATCCTTCAGGAAGGAGAAAGGCGCATGGTTTTGGATTCTACAGATTGGCTTGTGTTTGGCCTCTACAGTGTGGTTTGGGGGCAAACCATTAAACCTGGCTAAGTTTCATCCAAACAGAGATGACCTCAGTTGCTTATGAGAATTCAGGAAGGGAGAATAGGATTCTGTGTCCAAAGAACAAAACAACCCCAAACCCCCACTCCCAGTCAGTGCCTGGACAACACCTAGGATCCCCTGCTTCTCTCTACTCCAATTGCAGAAATTTCCAGAAGCCCCTTTAGCCGCACAAAGGAGAGGGTGGAAGGGTCTCCCCAAAGATGGGGTAAGTAGTGAATCACTAGCAGGAGCCAACTGGGAGGCTACTGGTGAGGCAGGCTCTGTGGCCTGGGCAGGGGTAGCTAGGCCTCACCCTGCTGGTTTGTTCTCTCTCCTGGAGAAAAATCAACCCATGATTGGTTTTTTATTGCAAATTTTTCCCAAAAAGTCAGCACAGTGGGGCTGAGGGGAGAGCAGGAAGCAGGAAGCAGCCATCCATGGGGGTCTCGGAAATATTAGCAGTATTTAAAGGTCTGGGACCCACAGCAAGGACTCCAAGAGGAATGAGGGAGAGAAGAGAAAGGAAAAGGAGTCCGTCCGTGAAAGAAAGTGGGAGTCAAATGTTGGCAGCCTCGCTGGGTGAAGATCAGAGCCAAGGCTTGAGTTACAACCTGCCACCTAACACACTTGACTGTTACCTGAAACACGGCGAGGAGGACTTAGATTAAACGTCAGCTCCTGGCTGAGCCTGTGAAACGCTGCAGGGATTATGGCAGGACAGAAGTGGTTTTGTGGTCTGAGCTGGCCTAAGACACATCTTCTAGGATAGCTGAGAGGGGAAAAGGAGGTTCTGGGGGTCTGGGAGGAGCAAATTCAGCCTTCGACAGGAATGGCTATGGCCATAAGACACTTGAATGTAACAATTCTGAGAGGGGCCAGAGAACCAGGACCTGCCCACAAAGTCCTGATGGCAGAATCAAGAGGTCAGTTCTAGGAAGCATGGGTAGGTAGAAGCCTGTCTGTGACTCCCCACTTTGTCAGGGTGGTTGCTGTGGGGAGGCTGTGGGGATGGTAGGCTTTCTCTGAAAGGGCGCCCAACTCTTTCCCAGATCCAGATGCTTCTACTACAAAATGGGCTGCAGAGTCAAGCCTCAGGTCTCTAACATAGGTGGGAGATGGTGCTGCCGTCCCATTCTCCTCCGTGAGACCAAACTTCATCTAATTCCTACAAACTGGTCCAGAAAGCCTTTGGGCCACAGAGAGGCTGGGAGTCGGGAGTGGTGGTGGTGGGGGGGGGGGTTCTCTTGCCCACTGTCTTCTGGGGATGTATTTTCAAGAGAAAGGCTCATAAAGATGCCTACAATAGGCAGAGTCTCTAAAGTCCAAGTTGCAAGGAAACCTGTCTTCCAGGATGCTTTTCTCTTATGAACTGGAGCCGGAGAGAAAGGCCTCCACACTTATGCCCAAAGACTCCAGCCAGAGGTCACACCTGTGGACCAACATCACGCTTGGAAGAGCAAATGCAGGAACCAGTGAATAGGGAAAACAAAATAAAATCTCTTTTCTCATGCACTCAGAAAACAGAGGCTTTTACATTTTATTCTCACGATAAAATAGAGCAGTGGCTACTTCCCCCAAGGCATTCTTCCCCAGAATCCTAGCGAACAGACCATCAATAAGCGGCCTGTATCTATGAGAGTGCTGAGCTCAGAACTCTACCCCCTTCACCTCATGCCAAACCTCCAGCCCCCCCCCCCCCCCCACCATCTCTCTGCATAACGGTAAGGCCACTGAAGGAACTGTCCTGCCATGGGACCCTAAGACACTGAACTTCGCTGGGAAATCTTGTGGGCAAACATCCCTCCATCTCTCCATCACTTGGAAAAAGAAAACTTTCCACCGGTGGCCACTCTATGTCACATTTGCGTCGATGTATTAATAGCATGGCCTGGCCTCCTTGGGCCCTTCTTGCACTCAAAGATTCAGCCAATAGGCTGGACCGGCCCCACACTCACCTCCTTCTCGCCACAGATGTTGCTGATGATAGAGCTGGAGGCTGGGCTCGAGGATGGTCCCAGAACAGCCACCACTCCCTTGGGGAGGATCTGACACACTGCAGCCAGGGTAGGAGAAGGATTGGGAAAGAAAACATGGAATTCAGATGATGAAGCTAAACTCTGTTCTAAGTAAGTCCTTAGATCATTACCCAGGGTCCTCACCGACTGCCCATGCTCCACCAGGGCCCCTTTCCACCCCTTCCAAACCCAATTCTCTCCTTCTCTCCCTGGCCTGCGAGGCCTCGGACAGTTTTATTGGTGTTTATGGATAGTATTAAATGAGGAAATGACCCAGGTTATGACAACATATGGCCCCAGCCAACAGGGGGTATAAATTGTCTGGGCCATCACCGAAGGACAGAGGTAATGGAGAACCAAAGGTGCCCCCCACACTCTCTGTCTGGTCTGCTCAGGACTGAGGGAAGCAGCTGCTGCAATTTAAGGTCCAGGTGGTACCAGAGTGGCACCCACATTCAATCTCTTAACACCTCAGATGCAAAGACAGTGGAGGAGGAAGAAAAGGTGACAGGGAGGGGACAGAGAGATGCCAGTAGAGAGGTAAAAGGCACACAGTGGAAATCAAAGGAGGCAGATGAGAGAGAGAAGAGAGAGAGCAAGGTGAAGGAAGTGTCGCCTTCCAGGGCCCCTCTCGCTGCCTAGCCCCAGAGCTGGCTCACTCCTCTGCTGCCTGGGGGTCTTGACCTTGCTTTCCTTCATTTGGGAAGGTACCCTTCCCTCCTGGGCTGTAGACACTCACCTTTCAAGGGTTACCTGGACATCTTCCTTCCCCAGACCTGCTTGGTTCCCACATTCCTAGTCTATACCTCTCCTCGTAGACTCTTTGTGCAGTTCGGTGTGGTCCAGAGTTCTCCTCTCCTCTCCCTGGATTTCTCCATGTTCTTCATGAATGTGCATGCATAAAGATGTCCCTGTGTGTGTGTGCACACGTGTGTGAGCATGTGCATGTGTGTGCATGCATATGTGTGTGTGTGTTTGTGTGTGGGGGTGTGTGTATGTGCGTAATGTGCAGGCCAGAAGTCACTGTTGGGTGTCTTCCTCTGTTGCCCTTCACCTTAACTTCTATGACAGGGTTTCTCCCTGACCCTGGATCTCGCTAGCTTGGCTAGTTTGGGAGGCTGGGCAGTGAGCCCTGAGGACCCACCCGTCTTTGCCCCAGCACTGAAGCTGCAGGTGCATATCACTAGACCCAGCTTTGATGTGGGTGCTGGGCATTCACACTCAGGTCCTCACGCTTGTGAGGCAAGCACTTGGCCGGTTAAACCATCTCCCTAGACTCAGTCCCTCACTAGATTGAAAACCCTTCCAGGCAGGCCACCTCTCTAGGCGCCTTGATGTCTAGCACAATGTTTTCTAGATAGGACCTCAGATTGCATTCATGACTGACTGCTGCATGATGGGACATGTGGTCAGAAGAGGAGGGAGAATTAAGATTACCCATTCCCGTCAACGCTAGAATGACAGAGACTGAGGAGAGGAGGAGAGGAGGAGAGGAGGGAAGGAGGGAACAGAAAGAGTCTGAGCTCATTCTCTGCACACATCAGTGACGTCAGAACCCAGAAGCCATCCTCAGGCTGCTGAGGCTTCTACTGCACATATCAGTGACGTCAGAGCCCAGACACCATCCTCAGGCTGCTGAGGCATCCACTGCACACATCAGTGACATCAGAGCCCAGACGCTGTACCCCAAACTGAAAACCCAGGTTCACACACATTTCCCTTTTATCCATGATGAACTCACTTCCCAGAAACTGTGTGTGAGGAAAGAATGCATGCTGGTCCATAAAGGAAGCCACCAAGCCACACAGCCAATCAACCGCACGGGGCACAAGTAGCAGGAGAGGTCTTCAGGATTCGAATCAACTGAGTTGTGGGTGTGCCGTATGCACTTTAGATCTGCTAGACCCTCTCTTTACCTGTGGAATCCCAGAGCAGCAGAAGACACAACAGTACTGAAAGCATACAGCCTGGCGGGCAGGACTGACCTAGGAAGAGCAGAGTGAGCAGCATGCAAGCCTTTCCATGCCTGACTGTGGAGATCCCCTGCTTGCTGGATGGTTTCCATGTCATCCCAGCAAGACGGTCTTTGGAAGGCGTCCGCCCTCCTGACGCTGTGACACACATTAGGTTACATCGCCAGTCAAGGTCAGAGTCAGCTTTGGGCTTCAAGCGCCTGGCCCCATTCACTGTACAATCTGGTTCTCTACAGCTAGACCCTCCCCTAGTTCTCTCCCCCGCAACTGTAGTGCGCCCGTGCTCATCGAGGGCTCTCTCTGAACCCACCTTGTTCGAATGCATCAGCTTTTTGCCAAGGCCATCCCCACCTGTCACTGGTCCTCACCCAACTCTCTTTCCCAAGATTGGATCAGGCTGCTCTTTGATACTTCCTAACACTGCTGCTGCTTCTCATCTAGTTCTGAGAGTCTCCTCCTTGGCTAATGACTCCTTCTTCCTTATCTGCTTAATCCAGGTTTTACCTATGTCTTCCTCTGTCTGGACAAATTTATCCTTGCTGACTTTGCCCAGATGATGCTACCAATTGCTTATGGTACAAAATCAAGTTCTAATCACTGACTCGCCTTAGCCATGGTGTCCACCCTCTGGAACCTCCTATTCAACATGACAGAGTTCTGCATGTATGAGCGTGGACTCTGTTGCCAAACTGCCTACTCCTGAGAGGCTGTCAGATTCCCTGTAGCTGGAATTACAGATGGTTGTGATCTAGCAAGTATGCCAGGAATCGAATTCAGGTCCTCTGTAAGAGCAGCAAGGGCTCTGACCTGCCGAGCCATCACCCCAGACCCCAAAATGTATTGATTTTTAAAGTTAGCCACCAAGTGATGAATCTGGCATTATGCCATTGTCAAACACACACACAAACTCTGTTCCTGCACATCACTCTTCTCACACAGTGCTCCTCCACCCTCCTCTAGCATCTCCTGCTGATCCCCTTCCTCCCTGGAGGAAGATTCATTTTATTCCCACTTTACAGGCGAGGAAATGGAGGGTAGCGTGTACATTACGTATTCAGTGTTACGTAGGTAACACATGGCTGACCTGATCTTGACCTTAGAGGTCCACTGACACCAAAGCTCATGTTTTTAACCACCATGGTTCACTTCCCTGAACTCCTGAAGGTCAAAGGTCACAGTTATTCTTGATTCTTCCACACCTTTCCTCTAACTGTACTCACTCATTGGGACTAGGCTCTGCCCACCTGACCTGACCTAAGGGGTCCGTCTTCAGGACGCTCCATTTCCAATCTTTTCTCCACACCATGGTGTCAATTATAATCATAAAGCATTGATCTGTTGCTCTGGTCTGTCTTATGTAATCCTGGCACCCTCCAGCCCTTACAGTTACACACCAAGGCATCATATCTTAGCCATACCACAGCCTTGTCTCTTCTCATGGGTAACTGGAAATAACCATCAGGGGACAGTTATAAAGAGTGGGTCATATGCCCAAATTATTAAGGCATTTAAAATGTATATGAACAGCTAATAATAGTATTAAAATTATTTATGCAATAATATTAGGAGAATTAAGTAGGATATAAAATTATATGTGCATCTACATGAAGCCCAAGCTAAGCGAATACTGGGGCTAGTTATGCACTGAGGAATGATCCGAGGAAGACATGATTAGTGCCAACATTTACCGGGAGATAATTATGGCCTGTTCAGAGCATGTCTTAGGAACGGATTTATGTAATTCCGAAGCAACCTGCTGAAACAGGTACAACGACCGTGTCTTCACTTTACAGACACAAAAACAAGAGCAGAAAATGAAGGAATAGAATACAGATTGGACAGCTCGACCCCTAGCCCCAGCACTATCTCCTAAACCACAGCCTTCCACAGAGAACAACAATTAACTGGAATGTTCGATGACACTGCCTGGCCATGGGAATGTTCTGTGGTTTTCTTCCTTTTTGATTTCTTCGCTCTCTGTAATGAGCATGTATTCTTTTTATAATAATGTTGTAAGGAATGTGATAAAAAAAAATATCTCCCAATGACAAGTAGAACTTAAAAGGTCTGATCTGCCTGTCACCCTGCCTTCGCAGCCCCGCCCCCCACCCCTGCCTCCTCCCATCCCCCTCACCTCCTCCCACACTGAGCCTGTCTCTGTCTTCTTCCTCCAGGCTCCTGAGCAGTTGGCTCTACCTAAACCAGGTGTTTCCAACCTGACCAGCTGCCTGTGTTCTGCGGGAAAGAATCAGGAGTGTGAAAGAGAGTGTGTGTATGTGTTGTTCATTTTTCTCTGTGAACCTAGTTGAAATGTAACATTTCCTTTGCTTTCAATGCATATAACAAAGCACAGTATATTTGCAGTACATATGCCTTTGTCACCAAGAGAAATCACCGATATTTTCATATCACATTACGAGTGTCATTTATATTCATGACTAGTTCAGCCTTGTTCTAGTGGTTAGACCCAATACTGGGCTTGGCTATGAATACGTTAATAAATCACAGATATTAATACGTCACTATTAAAATATTTTAGCTGCTTTTCTATATAATTGGTTTCCATGGTCAGCTATTTTATCCAATTTAAAACACGTCTCCAAGGCAGGGTTCTTTAGCATTCTCTGCTGGCCATGGTCTAGACTCTCCCTTGTTCTTCTGCCCAGGAAACTCATATTGATCCATAGCACCCAGTTCAGATCATGCCCCCAGGCAAGAAAGCATCATTGGGTCCTGCATCTGACCCAGCTGCCTGCAGAAACAGGGCAATTCCCTTGTTCTCTAAATGCCTAGCCAGCTTATGCCCCAAGCATACTCATAATGGTTCTCAGCAGAAGGATGCTTTTCTAAAGATAAATTCTTATAGAAGGTCACAATCCCAAATTTGGATGCGTTTTGTCAAAATAGATGGTAAAATCTCCTCTAAGTAGACAGATGAGCGGCTATTTACCAGCTAAGCAGCCCTAATCCAAAAATTCTAAATCCTAAATCAGAAACTTTCTGTGCACTGGCGTGATGCTCAAAACACTTAAGATATGGAGTTTCTGCCTTTTGATTAATAAGAATTCTCAACAACTAATATCTGTGCAAACAGTTCAAATCCCCACCTCTACGCCGCCAGGAAACACATCAGGTACTAAGCATTTCACTTAAGGGATATTCAACCTGTGCAATATGTGACTGTAAAATACATTTGTCTGCACATGGGTCAGGACTGGACACATTCTCTAGTGTCTGGCCTGTGTGCCATGTGCACTTCCTGCAGTCTCAAAAGTTCTGACTTCTAAACCTATCGGGTGCCAGGAGCCTGGGGTCCTGGGCATGACTTTCTGAGCTCCCCATGCCCACATCCATTTGTCCATTGGCTCACCGTCTCCTATGCTCTTGAGGATGGGGAAGAGGCATCTGTTCAGCCCTGACAAAAGAAGAATTGCTTACCACACACTTGCTCAATTGAACTGAGGTGATCCAAGATGAGTTCAGAGAAATGAAACGGTCCTCCTCTCAAGCAGTATGGCCTGAGGAGTTCCTGAGACAGACAGAGCTCTTATTCCCTATGAAGGATGCCCAGCTCAGTATTAATGGGAAACATCCACAAAAAGCCTCATCTCTAGAACTTCTGGGTCCTGATCCACAGGCCAAAGTCACCAGAATGACGTCACCAAGGAAAGGGTAGGAAGAACATCAATGAAGAGAAAAAGACAGCCCTAACTCTGCCTCCAGGGGAGTAGAAGACCCAGGAGACAGACAAACAGACAAACAGAAATAATGCTGCTATAACACTTCCATTCCGTTTCCCAGCCAGCAGAGGAATCAGGATGGAACTGTTAGAGCAGCTAAGAGAATAGAAGACCATGATGCGGAGTCACAAGCCTGTGGAAGAACTTCTCTGTGGCTCCCAAGCCCATCTGGGAAGCTGGGCCCACAGCAGACAGGAGCAGTGCAGGATGGGAAGGGTTGGTCGTGAGGCATCTAGTCCATAGGGGTCAATCCAGGTGCTACTGAACGCAGGTCCTTGTCCCTGGCCAGGTAGCTCTAGATGGGCCACTCAGCTACTCTCAGGTGCTGAGCATCCCAGTTTCACAGGGCTGGGGGAGCCACGGTGCAGAAAACTCTGGGGGATGACTCACTTCTTGGCACAAACTCACTTCAAGGTAAAACTGGAGAGCAGAAGTGTCTCCTTGTTCCTACACACACATCACTCTGGGAACACATCAAGAGACCCCGCCTGTCCTGCAATCAGACAGCAGCTGCCTCGGTTTACCCTGAAACAGTCTCCTTCAGCACCAAAGCTGTCATGGATACCCTCGTTCAGGTCTCCACGGTGGGTGCCTGGCTGGATGAATAGGACTTGCTAGGTGAGCCCAGAAAGGAAGTCTCTGAGGGATGAGGAGTACAGCTCTTGGCACTACCATGATCCACAGTGGGGCCTCCCGTGCGCGAGGCATCCAGCTGGCGAGCCTCGCCACTGAGAGCGAGGCGTGAATTTACGATCACAAGAATGGGGAAAAGTTGCTGGGAGCTCACACCAGGCCATGTGCTGCTCCAAGTGTGCTAAACTCCTCTATTCTCACACACTCCCCACTAACCTTAGGGAGGGAGAGTGCGAGGCACACCCACTTACATAGAATTTTGATTATTCTCCCATGAAGACTTGAAGGAATAGGACATGAGCCCAAAACGTGGCAGAACCAGGGTTACAAGCCCGGGGCATTCAGGTGGCCCCAGGCCCGAGTGTGAGTGCTGGTGTCTAGTGACCTTCATATCTGACCATTAGCTATGCCTGCTGTAAATTCTTTCAAAGACACATGTTCATCAGCTGCTTTGTCCCACTGTCGCCCTGTGGTCAGGCGCAAGCCTGTGCTTGGGCTATTGTGCCATCTACCTGGATCTCAGTCTCTGTTCACCTAGGACAGTCCAAGGCTTTCCCTGGACTTCCACTTGACCCTGACGTGACCCCTGCCTGAGCCACTCACTCTCTGACACACCTTTCAGGACAACCCAAGACTTAAGTCACTTTTAAGAATGCGTGTTCCTTAACTTCTTTGCCAAGAACACCGGGAGCCTCAGTTTCTTCATCTGTGAAGTGAGAGGGCTGGACCAGGTTATCTCTGAGCACTGCCACTTGGTGTGTTTCTGAGTCCATGCTGTGCACCCCGAAGTGGTGAACTCTGACAGCAGAGCTTAGCGTGTTTGAGGAATGACTCATCACATTTGCATCGTGCCTTACTCTTCTAGCTTCTTCCTACCCTGGTGTGTGTGTGTGTATGTGTGTGTGTGTATGTGTGTGTGTATGTGTGTGTGTCTGTGTGTGTGTATGTGTGTGTGTGTATGTGTGTGTGTACACGTGCATGCATGCACCCCCACATGCTTATGGGGGCCAGACATCAACCTTGGGTCTTGTTTCTCAGGCAGCATCCATCCTGTCCTGTTTTGTTTGGAGACAAAGTCTCGTACTGGGCCAGCAAGTATTCTAAGCTGTCCAGTGAGCCTAGATCTACTTCTCTCCATCTCCCAAACATTGAGATTTACAGGGATAGCGAGCTTTACCTCCTGAACCATCTCCTCAGGTCCTTTGAATTGATCTTGAGGCACGCTGGCCCTCAATTATCAGAAGCCACCCTGAATCACTGGAAATCAAAACCACCAGAGCCTTCGAGAAGCCTAGAAAGTGAGGACTGAAAGAGCCCCATGCCAGGCACTCTGGAGCCTTCTGAGGTCCTGGTTCGCCTGTGTGCCTTCTGGGTTTCAAAAAGAGACGGTGTGGACAGCAGATGGTACGCTTGGCCTCACAGAGACAAGCAGAGGTGAAGGGTTGACAGAGAGGCCCCTGCTTCTAGCTCTACAGTAAATTAAGCCTCAAACTGGCTCTGGCAGCGGCAGGGATGCCTACGGGTATTTGGGTGGTAAAGGGTGGTGCTTAGCTCAGCTCTAATGCATGCACCACAGGAGACAGAGTGATCTATGAAGCAGAGGACGTGGATGCCTGATACGTTTTAGAATCTCCTTGCAAAAGGAAGGCTGTGATGGAGATAAGATAGAGCAGAGAGGAGGAAGGGCAGAGTGGGAGGGAAATGGCCTAATGGGTCGTGTCCATTTCTCTCACTTCAGATCTGTGAACCGTGCAGGGGGAGTTAGCAAATCAAACATCTAGAAGCCTGAGGTGAGGGTGGTAAAAGGGCAGCGGTGGGGGGAGTCCCGTGAGTGCCGGAGGAAGCTTTGGAAGTGACCCTCACTCTAACTGTCTGAAAACCTGCCTGTTTGAACCAGACTGGATAGGGGTTGATTTTTCTCCTCGTATCCTCCCGGTTTCCAGTCGGCTGTTAATTAATGCCCTGTGTGATACTTTCCACCTCTAAGCCTCGTGTGCAGAGCACAGATGAGGGGGTGACCTCTAGATTCCAGCATCTTCACCTCCGTTACACTTCCTCATCTTTGATTCTCAAAATAACCTCTGCTTCCCTGGAATGGCTGACCCACCCCGAATGTGATTCATTAAGTGTGGTGTGTACGGCGCTATTTTGAAAAGCTCCTATTACCGCAGCAAGACGAAACAGCCCTGTTGGATCGCTAAAGTCCCAACTTCAATCACAGCCTTGACTTTGCACAACCAAAAACATCACCAGCAGTCTCTTTAATTCCTTGAAGCATGGTCCCTGGCCACAGGGTGATAGGTGAGGGGTGGGGAGAGTCGCCCAAGGCCCTGGATCCATGCAAATGTCTTGAATTAGCAACGAAAATCAGACCTAGACCAGTAGCCCAGGGAAAACCCAGACTGTGGCATGGAGCAGCAGCTGGCATAAGGTGACCCAGGGCAACTTTCAAAGGCTCAATGTTGTCAGAAGCATCAAGTGCAGAAAACTGGAAGGAGAATGGGAATGCCCAATTATGAGGGATGTTGACATTAAGCAGTCACCTGAGAAGAGCCTGGGAAGGAGTGTAGCCCTCAGGGACAGCCGAGTTTTGAAACACAGGACAGAAGAGGCGATGGTGAAGGCTGGAGGAACACGGCTCCGCTAAGACAGGAGGGAAAACAACCGAACAGCAAAAGCTACAGCCGCCACTCGCTGAAGACCAGTGCGCTCACCCACCAAGGGGTGTGCGTCACCTACACTGTTGTGGCACGGAACACTTGGCTGAGACAACATGACTAGCACGTGACAAACAAGCAAACCCGAGGCATAAGAATGATTGTACAGCCTTTCCACACCACAGTCTAATTTTCAAATTCACCATCCAACTGCCACATCACTTAGACCTCTTCCCAAGTAGGGATCAGCGTGGCTAGTCCCCCCCATCCAGGGATCGTGTTCCTTCTACCTATCTTTTTCCAGAACTGCCACTGAAACCTACCAGTGAGCCTGTTCACTTTGCTTTAGCCCACCACACAAACCCACCATTCACCTATTCCCTTACCTAAGGATAGAAAAATTTAGGCTGGGGCCTTTCAAAGAACTGTCTGGTGGCGTTTAAAACCCACTCTGGTGGTATACTCTGACTTCAGATGAAAGACACTTGGGGTAGAAAGATCCAGAAGCCATCTGAAGCATGCCTCAAACACACTGAGATATAAAAGCTGAACCGAAGGCCACTTGCTAATAAAATACTTGGTGCCTAAAAAGGGGGCATTAAAAAGATGCTGAAAGCCCTGCAAAGAAGAATAAAGATATCAATTTCCTTTCTTCCCTGATTCATCTGGCTTAATATTTTAGACGCACTGACTTTTCCAAAGCAAGCTGCGTGGGTCACTGGGAGAGGAAATTTCTTGCCGCCAATGATGCCATCCACAATGGGCAGATATGCATTCAGTCCTGCTGGGGAGGCCCTGAAGCACTGAAGGGAAGGAGGGGTGAGTTGGTTTTCAAAGAATGGACTGCAGAGCTATAAAGAAATCCAGACCCTTGTCTGAGACCTGGGAGAAGAAACTCATAAGAATAGGAAACTCATAAGAAGTTTGTTGTGGGTATTTCTGTTTTATTTGAAAGATCTTGAACCATCTATCTTCCTTTTATTGTACAAGAAATTAATCTTGATATTTTCTTGGACATTTTTCTGTTCCCTGATAAATTCTTGTTGGGTAGAATCAGGTGCAATAGGCTCTTGCTAGATGTTTATTTACTAATTGAACAAATAAATGAATGTTTTCATACTGGATCTACCACACCCTGTTCTAGAGGAACGTGTGTCAGCAGCTCCTGTTAGCCTCAATGGCTCTAGTCTGTGGAGTATAAACCACCCTCATTCACAGCTACTGGACCAGGAGAGGACACTGTCCCCAAGGATAGTCAATATCTGTTTGCAGTCTGGCAAACATCCACAGCGTGTGAGACTGGCCACAAAGCAAGAGGAGCAGACCTAATCAGATCTTCCGCTTTGGAGATCCAGAGAAACAAATACTAAGTAGGACTTCTATTTTACATTCCTCCCTTCAAGGCTCAGAAGACATGATGGAAGAAGGAGCAGAAAGACTATGAGAGTTGGAAGTCAGGAAGGACCAGAGCAAAACTGCATCCTTTGGACACGACAAGACAGCTGCAGACATGAATACACAATCACTGTGAGCGCCTGCATAAGACCTATATAAGAACAAGTCATCCAACATAACAGCATGGAGGGAGGAAGCGCTTTTGGCAGTTGACAGTGCTAGGGGAAGGAGAGTCAGTTTTCTTCAAAAGTATGGCCCCTGATAGGTTGGCCATGCTCCAGATAATGGCCTTACATCCTTGCCTATAGGAGCAGCACAAACTGGATTCAGTAGGTTATTTATAAGCAAAAGACATGAAATTGGGAGAGGTGGGGTGCCATGGATAGGGAGAAGGTTACGGGGATGAATATGATCAAAGTACAATGTATGTCTGTGTGAAATTCTCAAAAAAAATTAATAATAAATACATTTAAAACAAACAGTACCGGGGAGGCTGACACTGTGTGTTCTGAAGGGACTGTAGGTCCGATGACTCTAGAGGTCCTATCTATCCTGTTTCCAACACTACCTCCAAAGCAAAGAATCCTGAATCATAGGAGGAAACACGCAATAAAATCTCCAGAGTGAAGAATCAGAGGGCATCATCCTGGACAGCCATTATGAGACAGGTACATGATGGATGATCTAGGAAAACTAGCCAGCTAGGGAAGAGCCTGGGCCCAGCCGTACAAGGGTGTTAAAGATGTAATGAGAGCAGGAGAGAGACACAGAAACACACACACACACACACACACACACACACACCACACAAGAGAAGTGGGGGGAGGGAGGAAAGGCAGAGGATGGGAGAGGGAGAGAGAGAGAGAGAGAGAGAGAGAGAGAGAGAGATTGGTGGTTTTGGGGGCCACAGCCTGCCTCCCCCATCAACTTCAATGAGAAACTGTTTCCTTCCTGTAGTCCTAACATCCCAGGCTAGAGCAATAGAGCGTCACTGCATTCTCATTGGAAAAACCCCCTGACAGACATGAATAGTTGCACGAGTTGTTCTTCTCTTTAATTTATTTGGGTTTGGGTTTGGGAAGAGAAGAAAAGGGAACTCTCCAAAGTCTTGTGGAACTAACGTCAATCGTCTGTCTGGGCTGAGCATCCCTTGCTACAGTTTGGATTTGAAGGACTCAGGATGAAGGCCTGGTTGTCACATGGTGGTGCTATTGGGATGTAGAGGAAACTTTAGGAAGTGGGGCTTAAGTGGAACACTACTAGGGAAGGAAACACTACTAGGGAAAGTGGGGGGAAGGAGAAGGGAAGAAAGAAGGAGAGGGAGGAAAGGAGGGAATAAGACAATCCGGGGGGCAATGGATAAACTACCATTCTTTCGCAATATCCACAAAACTTTGTTCAAGTATTTGTAAAGAAAATGTTCAGGAGGGGGCTGGAGAGATGGCTCCGTCGTTAAGAGCATTGCCTGCTCTTCCAAAGGTTCTGAGTTCAATTCCCAGCAACCACATGGTGGCTCACAACCATCTATAATGAGGTCTGGTGCCCTTGTATACATAATAAATAAATAATATTTAAAAAATGTTCAGGAGATGAATGAATCAGCATGTGAATGAATGAATGAGTGAGTGGATGAATTACTTAGTGAATTAATATCCTATCTAACCCATGATTCACAACAAAATTTCAGAATATCATCTGGGCTGAGATTCTCACAGACCTTCCTCATAGATAACTCTTTCCCTCCCCTGGAAACATCTGTATCAGAGGCCTGGCACTAGGCACACACCCACCACCATCAACCTCTGGCAGCCTGTCCATTCTACGTACTGGTTTCTGCAGTTTCGTACTCGCTGTCTCTGAGAAGCTCAAAGATGTCCACTTCGACCTTGGCCTTGCCCAGTCTCTCTGGTGCGCGGTTGATGCGGTTCTTGGCCAGGGTGATGGAGAGCCGTTCCCCTCTGCTGCACTCCATGGGGTCATCCAAGATAGCAGCTGTGGATAGGTAACCACATGGAGACAGTTGGTACATCACCCACCACCATTACCCCTCTCCCTTCTCCATCCTCCCCAAACTGCCATCTTCCCAAATCCCTCTCCACCTCGACATCCGCAGAACCCTCCAGAGTAAGTTCACTGCTTGTTTTAGTCTCCAGTCACAAATGGCATAGCAGTGAATTCTAATGGGCTATGCACCTGAGGGACAATGCAATACCACAGCCAGCCACCAGGGGTCCTACCTGTCTGAGGTCCCCGGACCCGGGTGCAAAAATACCCTGGGAGACTTGTCCAAGTGCACACAGAAAGGCACATGCATGCTACCCTTTTGAAAATGGAATTCTAAGTACACAGGGGAACTCCCCGAGGAAAGAAGGCTCTGCATTTTTGTGGGACAGCGGTGGGGGCAGGGACGCAGCTGCCAGTGACTGCAGAATGCTTGCACTCCAGTCTCTGGTGCCATGAGCCATCCCCCTCCCCCCGCCCCGCAGGTGAGCTATGCAATTTCTCTGAAGTCTTTTCTTTAGTGAACACTGGCATAGTCAAGAAATCCCACTGGTTAGTGTAGGGATTCAGCTGAGGTAGCGGAGGTCAGTGACCCACCCTCTGGGTTTAACCAGTGTGACAATGGGTGTGGTGTGGATGACCTGGAGAGAGGTATGGTGTGAATAGCTGTCCCGTCCCTGGATGCAATATGAACAGATACACAGAGAATTGGGTTGTAGTGCCAGGTCCACCTGTATTAGCTAAAGGATCTGTTTCCTTACTTGAGAGATGCGGAGGAAAGCTATTCTTTGGGCTACTGTGCTCAGTACATGAGATGGGACATACTCGATGCAGCCTCACACCTAGCAGGCACTCAGTGCTGGCTACTGAGGGTCTGAATTCCCTTCCCAGGGGAACCGAAATGCTGACCCACAACACAGAGATTTTGTCATAAACATTTACGGCAGTTATTCATGAGTAATAATCCACAACAGCTAAAAGGTGGAAACAATCCATATGCCCATCAACCGAGGGACAAGGAGGAGGATGTTTTCCTATTGCAGTGGATTGTTGCTGGGAAATACGAAGAATAAAATTATTTCCGCATGTGACAACATGGATGAGCCTTAAGAACATTACACCGAGTGAAAGAAGCCAGCCGCAAAACACAACATATCGGATGGGTCCATTAATACAAGAAAGTCTAGACAAAGTGAATCTCTGGGGACAGAAATCAGAGTAGCAGCTGCCTTGGGTTAGGAGGCAACAGCAACTATAGTAAAAGTCACAGAGCCGTATACTGCATGCAGGTGAGTTATGCAGGATATGAATTTTACCTCACTAAAGCAATTATAAAAAAGGAAAGAATATCAAGCTTATCTTTCAGGGGTTGAAGGAAACACAAGGCGTATCACAACAGAGCCTACTGCCACAAGTGAATATGGACTTGGTATCTGCTAGCTTTCCATTACTGGGAGAAGATCCCCGAGGTAATCTCCCTGTGCCTTAATGGTCCAGGCTCCATGCTGTCATTTAGTCCTTCACTGATATCCATACAATCAACATCGCACAAAGGAAATACCAGACACAGCACAGGACGTGAGAAAGCATTTCTCCTGACGGTGGATTTATTTATATGCATGCTCTCAGTGAGCAATGTAAACTCAATTTCACATTCACAGTGTAGGCTCAAGCATGGGGCCTGTGAAGGTGAAGTCCCCACGCCTGGGCGATGAAGTAGACACATTAACAAGAAAAGCACACATTCCCAGCCACCTGTAGAACTGTAGCTGGGAAGGCTTAAAAGCCCTGCCAAGGTAACACATGTCCACATTCCTCGTGAGTGGGGCAACTTGAGGATGTTCTGGCTTCAGTCAGTGTTCACGTTACAGTCCTACTGCACCGGCTCAGGAAGGAAGACTCAGAATGAAACAGCTCCATGGGGAGCAGAGATGGACAGAGTCACACTAGAATGACAACTTGAGACCGTAAGGATGCAGGCATAGAGAGGAAGGATCCCCAGGTGATGTCCCTTGATGGACACATGGTGTTCTCTCTAAAAGCAGACCCATGCCAGTGGTGACCACCACAACTTCACATCCATTGCTTACGGATATCAGGCTCTACGTAAGATCTGATGTTGTAAAATGTTTTACACTGAAAATACACGGCAGCATTTATGCTGGCCCTAGAGCGCAGAAAGGCATCTAGAAGAGCCGGAATTGACAGTCCGTCCAGCAGAGTCATGACAGGAGATCCTGGACCCGGATAGGTCTGTGTTTGTGTACTCAGCAACAATGGTGTGTTTAGCGGACATGGCAAAATCTCATTCTCAACTCCATAAGATCAGTTGTAACCTCACGGAGATGAGAAGGGGGCTTCTGATGAGCCCGGTGACTTGACCACATTTTCAGAGCTAGCTAGCGATGGAGGAGGACAAGGTCTCGGGCTGGTCTGACCTCAAACACCAAATCTGTCCTCTCAGGACTTGGGCTCAAGAGAGGATGTATCAGGGAGGGATCCTGCATCATATGGTCACTTTGAAGGCAGTGTCACCAAGGCAAATCAATGCTGAGACACTAACAGTGCCAGCCTGGATTCTGGACCTCTGAAAACTATTCATGTAACCTTTATGCTTTCCTGAACCTATCACCTGCTCAGACCCTGATGAGATTTTCCAGAGGCAGCTACCCTTAGTTTCTTGAGTCTCACTGTTAACATTGACTAGATATTTTATAAATTACTTGCAATAAATTAATCACTAAAATAATCTCCTAGGAAATATTGTAGGGTTTAGATCTGAAGTATGTCGCAGAGGCTGGGTCAACTAGGAGCTATTGGAACTTCAAGGGGTGGGCCATAGTGAAGGAAGTCAGACCACTGAATGGTAACCAGTGATCCCGCCTCCCCACCACACACACTTCCTGGTCACCTGAGCAGAGTGGCTTCCTCTGCCACATACTTCCACCAGGATCTAGAGCCTCACTGTGGTCCCTAAAGCAAAAGAGCCCAGCAACCAAGCCCTGAAACCTCTGATGCCAAGAGCCCGAGAAACCTTTCCTCCTTTAGGCTGATTGGCCTCAGAGATTTTGTCACAGGGCTGGAAAGCTAACACAAAGTCTGTATCCCTTGTGAATATGGGAACTTAGGACCATCCATCATGGGTGCTTATGTTACAGCCTCCCTGGCTTTGTCACTGCTCCGTTGGTGTGCAAATGTCACAACTGCAGTGTATTACGAGAAGCAACACACACCCAAGGGTCTGTTCCAGATCCAATAAATTCCATCCTCTCCTATTCTCTCATTTCCTCGTCTCCTCTTGTCTCCTCTTCTATGAGAACACACAGTGAAAAGATGGCCCAGAAAAGAGGCCTTGCTAGGAATGGCCTTGGACATTGCAGAAAACACTGAGAAATAAAAAGATCTGTTTAAACCACGTAGCTTGCAACCTCACTGTATAGCATCCTAAACTGATTAAGACAGTGTGTTAATACAAATGCAGATGTCCAAGCCCCCAGCCAACTGCGTCATATGCTGTCCATCCAACATCCAGAGCATCATCTAACATGCCGAGTCAGAGGAATAGCGGACAATAGGAGGGAATGCGGAATCTGATGCTGGGCCCTCTTCTTTCCTTCCCCGTGAGGCCCTCAGAGATATTTGACAAGGGATTGTCAAATCCTGTTCCCCATGCCCACTCCCAGGCCATCCTGAGTACCACACATCACTAAGATCTTGGTTTATGATGGTGATTAATTTCTGACAGGGAAGAGGCTTAAAAGTGTGGTTGGTTGGCTTGTATCAAACATATTATAACCAGGATAATTACCTTGAAAACAGGAACTGAATTCCTAGGGCTATGGATGCCAAAGACAAGGTGGCAACTCGGGCCCTCCCAGGATGCTGAAGGAACATGTCACCGAAGGGCAGTTACCAAACAGCACTCTTGTTCTTCAGCAGCCCCAGGAGAGGGGCCAGATGGGCGGAAGAGAGCAGTGTGCTCGAGACTTAATGTTTAGCGGATGCTCCTGGACCACACCGGGTCCCTCTGGCCCAGCTACTAGGCTAGGCCATAATGTTTAGAGTTCCCAGCTGCTGCCAACTGAGGAACAGTATGAGCCAGCACATCCTGTGGCCCTGGGGACCGCTCTGCACAGAAGTCAACTAGTAGCCACAGTAAGGCTAAGATGTCTGGGCTGCAGTGAGGGCAGGGTTGCCATGGAGAGACACGTGTAGGGGCTAAGGGTTTACGATCCAATGCCCAGCTTCTTCTAGCCCAGCAGGATTCACCAACCTTCTTCGTGTCAAGAAAGGCTTTGTATTCACGTAGAGCCTCTCCCTCATTTATGTTCTCTGCTGAGCTCTCTCCTCATCGGGGTCTGAGGTCCTTGACAGTGTGCGTCCCGATCCCAAGTTCTCCTCCCCACTCTCGCTCCAGTGAGTGACTGCTTTAGGTAGGATGGCTTTCTTTGGGTTGGTGGGCGTGGCAAAGCCTACTAGAGCACTGGCTGGCTCAGCTCTAGTGTGACCAGGCCTGTGCAGAAGTAGATTTACAGTTACTGATTTGCTTTTTTTTACAGCCTGAGGGATGGATGGTCTCCCAAAGCATTGGGAATAGCCTTTGGTCATCATAGTCTCGCTACTGGACCACGATCATCCACCTGTGTTGTCCCCTCTGCCTTTGTTGACACTGTTCCTTATCCCCTCTTTCCATGTCTGGGATCTCCTCCCTCCAGACTCACCTCTTTCAGAAAGTCCCTCCAACTCCCAGGTTCCAGTATTCTCTTCCATAGATTTCCTGAGAACCCCACCAGCCCCACCCCATTGGGAGAGACTTGCCTGCCCTCCTGTACCTGTGTGTACATTAAATACCCAGGTAATTCCTGTTCCTGCCTGCCTGATTTCCCCAGCTTACTCCCTTCCTTTGAGCTCTGTGAATTTGTCCTGTTGTCCATCTGTGGCCTCTCCTTTTTCTCTTAGGCAGTCAGCTCTTTAGGGTATCAGCTGGCTGAACCTGATTCATCTTAGTAAATGAATGAATCTGGACACACAGTGGTCAGGAATGAATGGCTATTCGGTGTCTAAGCACTGCAGGACCACATGGCTCTTCCTTCTGGGCAGCAAGTGCAGCAAATACTGGTGGTGTGGCAACACCAGATGATGCCAGGATTGAAGACACCCCCTGTGCATGGGGATGCATGGTGGAGAACCCAGTGCTACATCTACTCAGCGGCATTGGTTCAGGGATGGCAGCATCCGTCCAGGGATGGCAGCATCAGCCCAGAGATGGCAGCATCTGTCCAGGGATGGCAGCATCCGTCCAGGGATGGCAGCATCCTGCTCTCTGTTCACCTGTGGGAACTGGAGCAGGACTTGCCTTCCCTCCATGCATTATTAAAAGCTCAGGAGTGACCCCTCAAGTTTGGATGTCAGCCACCTTAATCTCTAAAACTCCACCAGAGGCCTGCTACAGAAGAGTCTAGACACCTCAACAGCTCCTTTCTTTAAGGGAGGAATAAAGAAGTTTTACTGGTGAACCTTTATAGGCCATATCTATAACACTGCCAATGGCTTTTGGTCCAACCTGTTACAACCCTGTGCTAACAAGAAAAAG
The DNA here is from genome assembly GCF_018167655.1 of Microtus oregoni. Taxonomy (NCBI): domain Eukaryota; kingdom Metazoa; phylum Chordata; class Mammalia; order Rodentia; family Cricetidae; genus Microtus; species Microtus oregoni. Next base: position 58,415,119 of record NW_024543067.1, read on the forward strand.
AGATGGGCTGAGCCCAGGGGAACTGGTTACCTTTGCTTCCCAGCTGCTGGCCTGCAGTTCTCGTTTTCCAGATAAAGCTCCAGCCCTGTCATTCATCTCTCATCAGGTCTGTCTTTTTATTGCCCTCCATTTCCTTGTGCCCACTCATCTCCTCCACTGAAGGAATCTCCCTCCCTCCATGGGAGTTGTCAGACCTTTATTCTCACCTAGATCGCCGCTTCCAGGAGAGAATTCATCCCCAGACTCGTCTCCCCCGACCCCGCTCTGCCTGCCCTGTACACCCCCTTTGCTCCTGTCTTCTGTGTCTTGCAGACCAGCCTGCCTCTCTGTGCTCAGACAGCATCAACGTCCAAACAGATGGAACTTCCTGAGACCAGATGGGCCATGTGCCACGCCGGCCCTGTAAACAAGCACAATGGGCTCCCATTTTGGTGAGTGGAAAGCCAAAACTCACAGCCAACACGCAAAGGAGTGAAGGGGGACTTTTAATGCCTGCAGAGAGGAGAGTGCAGTCCCCCAAATACTTCTACAATACTGACAGCTCCCCTGAGAAAGGGGAGAACCCACCTGCAGTGTAAGCCCAGCTTACTGGATGATTCTTCAGAGTTTGTTGACTTCAGCCCCAAGCCCGCCCGCCCACCCATTGCAATTCACCTTCTGTCCCTGGCCTCACTCAGACTGCACACAACGCAAATGCCAACAAGCATCACTACAAAATCAGCGGTTACTTCTGATTCCTTGTTTAATTATGTCACTAGTCAGCGTCATTGTTTATGATCACCAGGTGCTGCTCTGAGAACATCAAATACACGATCTCATTTAATTCCCATGCAACCTGCAGTTTATTATTCTGTTTTGGAGGCAAGTTAAGTGAGAAAGGGTAGGTTAAGCAACTTGCCCAAGATTGCACGGCTTCTGGCGGCACCTGGGGCCTGGGTCCACTTGCGGCAGCACCTTTGCCTCAGGTTGATCCTGAGCTAGGGTTCTTTGCAGCCAAGTCCTGCTCCTATTTTTCTCAATTGAGGTCTTTGACTTCACTGGTTCCTAGGAAGATACTCTCCCAGGATGCTACTAATTTTCTGGCCATTGCTACAGGAGGTGGCCTCTGTTCCTGCCATGCTTTAATATGGATGGATCCCCAGGGTCTCTGTAAAGCCCCTTTTCTGCCTTATTTACAAGAGCTTCATAATGATGGCTTTCACTTCCAGCCACCTCCCTGGGGACGCAACATGTACACACAAAAGTCAGTTGTCACCTCCAGGCAAATGTCTAAAGAGCATCTCACACTTATCAAAGCCCAAACTAAGAGTCTGGCAAGATGGCTCAGTGGGTAGAGCTCCTGTCATACAGACGTGATGACCCAGGCTTGATAAGCTAACCCGCACGTCTTAGTTAGGCTTCTGTTTCTGTGATAAGACACATGGCCAAGGCAATTTATAAAAGTATTTAACTGGATGTATGGTTCTAGGGGTTAAAGCTTGTGAGGGTAGAGGGAAGATTTGAGGGCGAGCTGAAAACTTACATCTTCATCCACAGGCAGAAGGCAGAGAACACACTGGGAATGGCACTGGTCTTTTGAAACCTCAAAACCTACTCACAATGACCACCTCCTCTATCAAGGCCATGCCTCCTAATCCTTCCCAAACAGTTCTACCGACTGACAACCAAATATTCACATATGAGTGTATAGGGCTATTCTCATTCAAACCCCCACACCCCATAAAGGTAGGAGGTGAGAACCGATGCCAAATAAGTGTCCTCTGACCTCCCCACACACACAGTATGGCGCATACACACCTGCCCCATTCTATACACAAATACACACACACATACACACGTACACACACACACACACACACACACACACACACACACTACTAAGTTCAGCCATTGCCTCCCTTTGAGATTAGCAAAGGACAACATTTCCTCCCCTCCAAGCAACCACCCCAGCCACGTCTGCTTCTGCCTCCTCGGAATTCTCTTGTTGGTTCTCCTAATGATACTGTCTGCTTCTTCTCAGTTACCTGGGAGGGTGGAGCTTTGGATCAACTGGGTCTTGTGGCTATGTACCTACAATCCTAGCTAGTCAGGAAGCCGAGACAGGAGGATTAGAAGTTCAAGGCCAGACTGAGCAACTTATCCAGACCCAGTCTCAAAATAAAGATGAAAACAAAAGTAAAAATTGACTTGGAGTATACCTTAGTGAAATAACACTTGCAGGGCATATGCGCCACCCCGAGTTCCATCCGTGGGGCTCCTTGACACAGCAGATGAGACCTGCCCCGTAGACTCTGCTTCCCTACTCATCCCGCTCTAGCACACAGAGTGAAATGCTGACGACATACCATGGGTGCGTGTGCACATGCACACACCAGAGGCATACATGTGACTACACATGCACACACACACCAGGGACATACATGTGACTACACATGCACACATGTGCACACATCCAGAGGCATACATGTGACTACACATGAATACATGCACACACACCAGAGGCATACATGTGACTACACATGCACACACGCACACACACCAGAGGCATACATGTGACTACACATGCACACACACCAGAGGCATACATGTGACTACACATGCACACATCCAGAGGCATACATGTGACTACACATGCACACATGCACACACACCAGAGGCATACATGTGACTACACATGCACACAAACATGAACATGCAAACACACTTGGTGCTGCTTTGTGCCTGCACTCCTTTGCCTCCCCGCCCCCATTCTCTCATCTTTGCTTGCTCGTTCTGTACACTTAGGACAACACCCGAGACATTGCCTCCTCCAGGAAGCCTTACCCTGAACGCCGTGATTAACCAAGCCCCACAGCCCCGGATCTCCAGAGAAACCCGTGCCTCTTGTATTGCATTTCAGCCAGGCCCCCGTCTCTCCCTTTCACTCATCAGCTCATTCTAACCCAGCGCGTGGTACCTCGCCTGGCAAAGGGATACCCTTCATACATATTTGAGCCAAATTAACCTCGACTTTGGGGAGATTCCAAGCCAGCTTTTATTAAGATCATCACTCTGCTCTGTACATCTGTGGGAAAAATGGGTTTTTGACAAAGTCCCAGTGAAGAACAGTACCACACTGTGTTGAGTCAAAATAGCGGGATCCTCACACAATAAAAGGAGGTAAAGACCTTCAAACTGACGCATGCCAAAGTGAACACAAACTGGGCTGTAGACATAAAGGTACACCCTGAGACTGTGAAACGTCGTGAAGAAAATCTACATGATCTCAAGTCAGACAAAGATTTAGGTATAATCCATGAAGTAAAAACTCAGTAAGTTCGATTTCATCAAAGCTTACATGCCTGTTCCTCCAAAGATGCCACGAGCAGAACGACCAGATGAGGCATGACCTGGAAGAAGAGTTGTGCAGAACCTACCCTAGACAGATGACTTGCATCCGGAAAATTTGAGGGCTTCAAAGACTCCAGTAATAAGAAAGCTATGCAAATTTTAAGCCAAACAGAAAGAATTTGAAAGACCCTTCACAGAGAAGTGGTATGGGTGAGTATAACATATATTCAGCACTAACAGTGACCACGGAAATGCAAATTAAAATCATAATGAGATACTAATGCAAACCTTTTTTAATGGTTGAAATTAAAAGGCTTGACCATAGTAAGTGTTGGTAAGGACACAGAGAAACTGGAATTCCCATTAGCCCATCTCCCCTAGCTCCCACCACGAGCTTAGCTGTGTTACCCAAGACTGGGTACAATCTTCAGCTTTCCTGCTCTTCACTGTGTATTTTTCCCTACAGAGCCTACTGGATTGGAGAGACAGCTCAGTTGGGAACATGCTTGCCTTACAAGTCAGGGGCCCGAGTTAGATCCCCAGAACACACGTAAAGAAGCAGGATATAGTGGTCCATGCTTGCAATCCCAATGCCAGGAAAGTAGAGACAGGCACATCCCTGGGGCTCCCTGCTCAGCTAGCCCACCTTACTCAATGAATTCCAGGCCAGTGAGAGATTCTGTCTCAGTAGCAAGGTGGATGGGGCCTGAGGAACAAAAATCCAAAGTCGTTGCCTGGCCTCCACAGGAACACATGTCCACACACACCCCTGAGCACACACAGACATGCCTACACACAGGGAGGAATCGCTTACTAATTCTCAACTCGGTTCTCAACTTTCATCCCCTGGGTTGCCATGTAGACTTAAGTTCTCAACCACACAGTAGGCTTTTGTTTCTGGCTGCTACTACCCAATATTCCCTTGGGGCTTATTGCAAATTCTGTGTCCCAAATGGTACCCATTACCTTTATATACAATTGGGGGTGCACTCTTGCTCCTCAGACTCAATTAATAATAGCACAGTTGCTCACACGCACATGTTTGGCAGAGATGCTTGTGCTCTCCCCACCCTTTGGCCTCACCATCTGCTCAATGACTGAGGTCAGCCAGGGGACCCGCTTCCCACTGTTCTCTGTTCCTGCTGTCGATTCTCTCTCTGTCCTCCAAACTCCCCTAACCTGCCTCAGTCTCCCTCATACCAATGCAGATTCCCTAGCCTTAAAGCCCTGTGTAGTTTGGTTCTAATGTACCTTTCCAGGATCATGTTCTACTTAATTCTATGGTCCCTTAGCCGCTTCTAGATCGTCCTTGCTGAACATGAAACAGGTCATGAAATTTTGCCTTGTGTTTTCGGCTTGGTTGTTATTGGTTTTTATTTGTTTGTTTGTGTGTTTTGGTCCAGGTTATCTCCCCCTTCTTTTTGGAAAGCTCTTGGCCTTTCTGTGACTGCATCCACATCTCAATGGAACTGCACCTTATTTTCTCGCAGCTTCTCACCTTAAACCCCAGCGAGTCATGAAGAGCTCCAGCTGAATGGAGTCCCTATTTCTCAGATCCCCCAAAGCATTTGTGATCTGAATCGTCCATTCAGTACTTCACCATGAACTTTGTAAGTGATACTGAAAGCTAAGCGTTCATTCAGTCCTTCCTTTGTGCATCAAAAATCTATTCACCGACTTTCTTAGTCTGGGTGATGTACACAGAGGACGTGATGCTTCTCATTCCTACGTGTCCAGAGGAAGACGAAGTTACTTACATAAGCAAATGGACACAAGCCAACAAGGCAAGTGAGGAAACAAAACCATATTATGCTCCAACTAGGAAGCAGGTATTCATGTACCAGAAAATCTAAGTGGCTACTGACTACCTAAGTGGTTACTGACTATCTCTGTGGCTAAGATGACTTAAGTGGCTACTGACTCTCAGGCTTCCCAGTACGGACAGCTGTGAAAGAGGTTAGTGAGTTTCAGACAGGCAGAGAAGCAATGTGCCAGCTATGGAACCCTCCCAAACTTAAGGAAGTTTGGGGTGCCTGGTCAGAGAGGTTTGGGAGGAGGGCACATGAAGAATGTCACAGCATGCAAACCGTTATAGAGACTCACTAGGAGGCTGGAAATGGTGCCCACAATGCTGAGAAACAGCCCAAGGACTTTAAACAGGTCATGAGATGGCAAAGTTTGTATTTCAGGGCAATTGCTCTTATATGGTATACTGGAGAGGGTGGAAATATGATCTGAAAAGATCAGGCAGGGTGCTATTTTAAAATCTGGCAGAAAGAAATGAGGCCAGTAGTGAGGGTCAGGGCAAGGAGAGACAAAAACATTGGTTAGCCTCCCGAGTTCAGGAGACCGAGGACTGACTTTAGGCTTGGAAATGTTGGGACAGATTCAACTGACATTGATGAGGTGGAATCAGAAAGTCTGTAGAGGTGACAGGAAATGAAGCAGGGTCTAGGCTTCTTGTAGTTAGATGATGGCATCCCCAGGGACAGGGTTATAAGGACCAGTTGGGTTCAGCACGGATGGAGAATGACGGGAGGAGAGACAAGGCTTGAGACCTCAGAGACGCAATGCTTGGAGAGAGCAAAGTTCAGACCCAAGGACCCGAGGGGGCTAGGAGTCAGAGGAATTAAGGACCAATGATTTCTCATGAGACTTGGCAGCTAGGAGGTCTCTGGGGACTTTAGTGGAGTGACAGGAGTCATGCTTATATGGGAGCAGGTTGGACAGAAAGAGAGGGAACCTGAAGGTAAAGCATCTGTCGCAGGACAATTGGGGGCTATGCACACAAACTTTACAAGGAAGGGATTTCAAGCCAAGGTGACAAGGTAAGGTGGTTGGGAGGAAAGCTGGTCACAGCAAAAGAAAGGGGTCTTTTTCTGAATAAGCCCTGTGAAAAGGCAGATGGATAGATCCTGGAGAGAGACAAGGGGCGCACCTGGGGTGACAGAAGGGACAGCTCCTCCTCCAAGATGGCAGTGCATGGTGCCAACTCAGGGCCTTTCTCTTCTTCCTGTTATTAACCCACCACTCCAAGTTTCAACTGGATGCATGGCTACCCAGTTCAGATGATAAAATGTAGCCTCCCCCGAGTTTAGGAAGATCTGAGCTGATTTTGGGCTCACAGAGGTAGATGAAGGTGACTAGGACATACAGATCATCCCTTGTTCTCCTCCTCATTTCTCTCTTTTTTTCCCTGGAAGACTATGGTGACAGAGGATCATATACAAACCACATGGTTGATAACAGCAACATCGCACACTACCTCCATCCTTTACCTACCTCCCCCCCCCCCACCTACACTTGAGTGACTGCATCTTTGGATTTCAGCCCTACTGTGTCTCAGGCTCTATCCCAGCCCAGTGCTACTCAACAGGGAGAAAGAAAAAAAAACAAGAAAGAAAGGCCACGCTTCTCTGTTAATGTTCTAGTGGGCACTTTGTAAAAGGTCAAAAGAAATGTATGAGATTATGAAATTAAATCACAAGTAGTATAATGCCAACATCCAATCAATACAAAAATCATTGAGATGTTTTATATTCTTGTTTTTGTGTCTTGTGTGTGTGTTACCCATCTCCAATCAGGCCAGCTCCACTTCAAGTGCAGAAACAGATAGCTCAGACGTAAGACTAATGAACACTGCAGCACCTTAAGTATTTAGTGGGAGGGGAAGCTGCGAGAGACTGCACACGGGTAGGAGGGGAGTTTCCATTTGCTTGGAGGAGAAGCAACATCTTCATCTTCTGCAAACCAAAATGACAGTGACTGGGTAGGTGGCCACGGGTGAGAACTGAGAACAGCTGCTCTGTAAATACTTTTCCGAGTGCCCTTGAAATGGGGGAGATGGAGATGCGGCTCAGGGTGCAGAGCAAGGCAGGTGCATGTCAGAGCTCTCAAGAGGAGCTAGACATCGTTAAGGAGGCTGAGGGTATCATAGCAACGAAGAGGTGGTGGCTTGGGGTCTTCCCACAGAACAGAGAAGAGTGTATCCCCAAGGGTTAGACCCAGCAGTTGTGAGAGTGGGGGAAATAGGCTCGTGTAATGGATACCGAGACATGCAGAGAATCAGACACTGAGGGAGTGAGGAGGCTGTTTTCAGAGAAAGAATCTAGAGGAGTGGCCTAGTGGTAGAGAACTTACCTGGCCTGCACTAAGTATTCCCTAGTATTTTCAAGAAAACGGGAGGGCCGGGATCCATCATGGCCCTCAGTGAAGCAGTGATGGTGATGTGCAATGGGAGGGAAGTCAGAGAAAGGGGAGAACACAGTGATCTCCCAGGCAATGGTACCAGAGCGACGGGTACACAGTAACTAAGGATGATGGGAATGTAGCAAGGTAGGTGAGCGGAGAATGGCGAATTCAGAGCTCAATCTCTACATGGCAGGGTGGGCACAAGTTGAGTGGGGAGTTCTATCAAAACAACAAGGGGGATAGTTGGTGCATTACATCGGGGAGGTTGAAACATGCAGCTGCCACTCTCGGGCAGCAGCCGCCCCTGGAGATGGGAAGAGTGGTGCAGGGAATGAGTGTGATGGATGGGACACCTCAATAGAATGGGGGCTCTGTGTGCCTGCTGTCAGGGCGTAAGAACGATGCAGTCAGACAACAGTCCAGGAACGGAGGGGAGCTGAGTCTGCAGGCAGGAAGCATTTAGGGAGCGATGCTAGCACCCTGGCTTCCTTATGTATGACTGCTATCTAAACAGGAAACAATGAGTGTGGGAAGCCCGCTCCTCCCCATGTCTCTGGCCCCAGTCAACTTAGCACTGAGCTGAACACAGGTTAGGCGTGGATGCCTTTCAGATTTATCTGATGTAAGAGCGTGGCTGGACTTCACAGCATGGTTCACTTTAATCTTTCACACACCCATAGCTAAATAAAGGACATGACCCCTGGAAAAAAATTTATGAATGAATTCTCTGGCATAGCCAGCAATTATATCTGCACTTAGTGCTTTATTAATATGGTCACTTTGCACAGTCTATGTATATATCCGATTAATATTCCCAGTTAACCTTCTTATACTGATCTCTTTTTTGCCTAGCTCTTGCCACTTTCCTCCTAGTTTTCTTCTGAGGACTATCATCACCCCCGTGTGTTCTTCTTAGTCACTGTCACAGAGGTAGCCCCCACCCCACCCTGCCTGAGCAATGTCATGGGCAGCTTGTGGCTAACTCTAATTCAGTTTGTGGCAGCACAGAGCCCGGAGGGGCCACACTCTCGGCTCACTGCACACAGAGTCAGGCTGGAGAGGAATACTGGGCTGTAGCTGCCATTCATATTGTTTAATGACTGCTGGTGACAGCCTTCTGGCCAAATTGTGGCACAGAATGGGAAGAAAGGCCGAAGGGGTGTGGAACAGTGGAGGCTGCTGGGAGCTTTGGAAGGTTTGAGTGTCCAGGAGACCAGATGAAGTTGGCCTTTTAACAGCAGAGGAAAGTAAGCCAAGGCCGACCTCCTAGACTGGTTATTCAATCTAGAGAGCATCTATGAACCACCAATCTTACGCCAGGCACCAGGCAGGGAGGATACAGCTGAGGACACAAAATGTGAAGACGTGAATCAGCCTGAGTTGCTGCTCTCCAAGACTCACCACAGGCTTGTGGGGAAGGCAGAGATGGAGGATATGTGAGAGGAGACCACAAAGTCAGCCGATTCGGAAGGTGAGCCTACCTGGCCAGCTGTGAACTGCTTTCCCATGAGTCCATGCACCTATGAGTGAGCACCACCCTTCAGGTCATTTTGACCCACACATGAGTCTGTCATGGTTTGAGTATGCAGTGCCTCCCATCACCTTGTGTTAGGTAGTCCCTGTGGAATGTTGTAGAACCTTTAGAAGTGAAGCTGGAGAGTGGGCCTTCAAGTTTTATGGCCTGGTTTTCACCTCTGTTCACTCTCTCTGCTTCTTGACTGCCAATGTGGTGCGACCAGCTGCCCCCTGTTCCTGCCACCATGCCTTCCCCACCACGATGGACTGTGTCCTCCCTGAACTGTGAGCCCAAACCAAGCCCTTTCTCCCTTAAGCTGCCGTCAGATAATTTGCCGCACCAGTGAGATGAGTAACCAATGCAGTCTCCATCAGACGGTACCACGTTCAACAGGTAGAGGGACACGAGAGCACCCATTTTACCCCGCGCTTTGAACAAATGGGGGTCAAACCTACTGAAGTTGACAACACAGGACCCTGTCACCTCTGATCAGAAATGAGAACTTGGTGATTGATACGTCAGGTTGATGTTCATCTCCCTTCCATCACAAGGTATGAGCATAAACAAGAGAATTAACAGATTAGGACTTCCCCAAGTTCTTGGTGGAATGTGGAGGACACAGTCTGAAGAGCCATCCCTTTGATTGTTTCCGCCTCAGTGTGATTGGCCTCTTTTCCCCGGGAGAGCAAAGCACCAGTAATGAACTTTTTTATTATTATTATTCATTGCTGGCATCCCTCAAGGAAAGAGCCAGAACAGGGCAAGGGCTATTTATCAAGCAGGACACTGGTGTTTAGAGTCTAAGCTAGGTACCCCCAGTGGGAGAAGAATGGAATATTCATGTGCTCACTCATTCGAAAAATATACAGATAATCTGTCATTTTCTCTCTCTTGCCCTTTTCCTAAAGTAGAAGGGGAGAGATTTGTATCAACAAAATGTGTCAGACTTGTGGCTCACACTGTAATTATGATTTCTGGTCGGAGTGATAGTCACTGCCATGTTCCCAGGAGGCAGGCAGAATAGTCTTGGAGGCCACATGTAGCATGCAGGTTAGAAGCTTGTCTCTTTGCTTCCAGACCCTGTGAGGATGAGCTTCAGTGCCACAACGCCTCCCTAGGGGACTACAGACATTCAAACATGTTCAAGCATCCTTTGTGGCATCCCTTTCCCTAGATCCCTCACTATGTGTGCTATTTCTTCCTTGAAACTAAGTCACTGTTAAGCTGTTATCCATGGGTACCTTTGGGCTATCCTGGTTAAGAACCACATCTGTAAGGTGTTGAGGAGGAGCTAGGAGACCAACTCCAAGAGCAATGGCCTCCCCTTTTCTTGGGATAGCCTAGGATGTCAGTTCAAGATGAGAAAAGGTGGGCTGGGTACAGGAAGGGTACGGGCCACATTTCTGCCAGCAGACAGACTTGGTCTTCCTCTGCCTGACCTGACCAGGCAAGTTTCCGCAGGAGCTGTGACTGAAAGAGAAGCTCACCCGACTGCTGTCGGAACAGTCCGAATGCACAGAAGCACAAAGGAAGAAAGATCACCAACTGCAGGGGATAAAAGACAGTTCTGTGCAGATGCCATATGCCACAGAAGCAAAAGGCTAGTAAATCTAATTTAGTATAAACCACACAATCACCCACCTTAAAAATTAAGGACCGAGACCACAAACCCACTAAACGTCAAATGTTCATAATAGGCGGTTAAGTGGGAAAGACAGAGAAAGTACAAGGAAGAGAAGAAAGGGGGAGACAACAGAGACAGGAAAGAGAAACAAGGGGGAGGAGAGACAACAAAATCCAAGAGCAGCAATACAGAGATTGAGAGTTGGGCCGGAGAGACAGTGGGAGGAAGACAGAGAAATGGTACAAAGAATACACGTTCTCAGAGTAACTGCCCGCTTAGGGGGTCCCTGTTTCTGCTGCCAAAGGGACATAAAACCACCTCTGTAGGCACAGATTGTGGCAAAGGTTTTTCCAATGACTAGAAAACATTCAATTTGTTCCTTTCTATTACTCCAATCAACATGCTGGTTTAAAGCTAGCTTTATTGACATCAGCACCACCAATGTTTTGGGTCCCAACAATCCTCCACTGTAGGAGGCTGTTCTGAGCATCCTGGAAGGTTTAACAACCCTGCTGGTCCCTACCCACTAGATGCCATGGTGCCCTCCCTTGCTATGACAACTGAAAATGTCTCCAGATATTGCCCAATGTTCCTCTGCCTTGGATAAGAGACTTCCCCCAGTGGAGAAGCAATGGTTTGGACCATTACTGTTTTACAACTTACAACCTTTGGCAGCTGTCCCTCTACCCCGTACTCAACCCCACAGGAGGACTTTCCCCACAACGCATATCTTTGAGAGCGTCACTCCACTCTTCAGAATGGCTTCAAAGAATTCCAGTGTCCAGAGAATGAGAAAAGAAATAATCCCAACTACCTACTGTGCACTGCACTTTGTTCTGAGCATTGGAAATAGAGCGAGAAATGGGACAGAGACCCAGATGCAAGGAGAGGTGGACAAGAAAGGCACAAGGAAAAGACACAGGCTGGTTTCAGACAGCAGCAACAACTAGAAAAGGGAGGAAATGGGTAAGTCTGAGCAAATCATGAGGAGTGGCAGGGAAAATTGCCTCTACCTAGGCTCCATCTGAGCCAGGATAAGACTAACACAGATGAAGAAGCCAGGGACAGAGACAAAACACACCGACGTTGAAGGAGACAGTAAGAAAGAGCTTGCGGGGAGGGCCTGGGGTCAGCATCTAGAGTATAGGGACAGAGAAGTAGACTGTAGAGTGAGTGAGCAGTAAGACATGGGGATGGGGGGGGGGGGGCTTATGGTTTTATGGCGTGGCAAGACATTTAACGCTATCCAATGACAGGCCGCCAGAGCTTCTGTTCTTTTTGTTTGGTTGATTTTTTGGGGGGGGGTGGAATTTATTTTTGTTTTTGTTTTGTTTTATTTTGTTTTTGAAACAGAGTCTATTCACTATTTAGACCAGGCTGACCTTGTACTCACAGAGATCTGCCTGCCTCTGCCTCCTGAGTGCTGGGATTAAAGGCGTGAGCGCCAACTTGCCCACTATGGATTCCAAATATAACCCTGGTCCCCAGCCTGACTGTGGAATCCATGTTAGTCCTTTACCAGCTCATTTTAGTCAGCTTGTACTCCTCTCTAGTAGGAATGTTCCAGAACTCCCCGGGAGACCTGTTAAGGCGCAAGTGGCCTGGTCAATACCTCCACGTGCTGACTGAGTGGAGGTCTGGGAGTAATATCCAACATTATTCATTTATCACAAGTTCCCAGGAACCGCTGACACTGCTGATCCACAGAACACGTCTGAAGTAGCCCTCTGGTTAAGTACTGGCTGTGCCCTCGATCATGCTGGTGCCACCATTCCAGCCCACCTGTCCTCTGCACTCCTGTGTTTTGAAATACCAGTCACCTGTCACGGTCCTGCCTCAAAATCTGACTCACACATCCTTCCAGCAATGCCTCGGGCACATGGCCCCATTCCCCTTCAAACATCATATCAGTTAGCGCAGCCAAGGCATTGCCATCTTCCGACCTGTTGTATGTGTGCCTGGGTGAGAGCCTCGAATGCGCCTCTAAACCAACACACTTAGGACCCTACCCTAGCCTAACAGGTCTGCTTAGAACGCCTCCTTTCTGTTTGGAATATGATGGGCCGCCTGTAGTAAATGACGCACATCCTACCTCTGTCTTATCCCCATCCAAACATAGACTACAAAACCCCCTCCAAATGAGCTAATCAAAACCAACAAACAAAAGCCAGAAAGGGTTGAGGAGATGCCTTGCTAATAAAGTGTTCACTGCACATGAGGACCTGCATTCAGTCTCCTAGAAGCCATGTATAAAAAATTGTCAAGCATGAAAGCACACGCCTGCGTTCCCAGCACTGGGATGACAGGCAGGCCTCTGATGCCTGCTAGTCAACCATTTAGTTGAATCAGCAAGCTCTAGGTTCAGTAACGGCCCCAACCCTAACATCTCCAAGAACAAGGTGCGAAGTTACTGGGAGGAAAAAAAGCACCCAACAGTAACTTCTGAACTACACTCATGCACACAGATGCATGCATGCATCTCCTATATGCATACATACATGGACTTTTTTAACTATAAAAATAAGAAGTGTTAGCAAGGAGGTGAAGAAATTAGAACACATATGCCCTGCTGGGAGAACATGCAGTGGTGCAGGTACTGTAAGACATATCTAATGGCCTCAAAATAATTCAAGATGCAATTGTCATATCTGATGGTTAGGGTTCATTGTCAATTTGAGAGAATCTCCTGGGAGATGGTAGGCCTTTGGGTAAGCTTGTAGGGGATTAGCTTGATTGCATGAATTAAGATGGGAAGGACTGCCTACTGTGGGTGGCACCATTCCATAGCCTGTACATCCTGGGCTGTCTAAACTGGAAAAGGGAAGCTGAACAGCTTTATGTATCCATTGTTCTTGGTTCCTGATTGTGGATGTGATGTGACCAGCGGTTTTTGTTGTTATTGTTGGTTGGGTGACTGATGGTTTTGTTTGTTTGGGGGCACGGTTTTCCTGGGTAACCGTGGCTGACCTGGAACTCACTCTGTAGTTCGCACTCACAGAGATCCTCCTGCCTCTACCTCCCGAGTACTGGGATTAATGGTGTGCGCCACCACCACCCAGCTGTGACCAGCAGTTTAATCGTCTGCCACCCTGAATTCCCCAGCATACAGACTGCAAGACTGTGCCCTCGAACCAAAATCTGAATCAATCTTTTCTCCCATAAGTTGCTTGTGTCAGAGTTATTTTATCGTAACCACACGAGATAAAACTAAGATACCATGTGTCCCAGCATATTTTAGAGTCTATTTCCAAAATGATTGAAAGCAGAGTCTCAAACTGATATTTGTACATCATGTTTAGCCATCCCTCTTTGCCAGAGAAAGAATCAACCCTCATATCCATCATAGCTGAAGGGATAAAAATATAATCAAACAAGGAAATGTTACTCTGCCTTACAAAGGAAGGGAAATCCTGAGAAAATGGTGACCCTTGAGATCATGATGCTATGCAAAACAAGCCAGTCTCAACGTAACAGAGAGTAGCTAGACTCCGGAGGCAGAAAGCATGACAGTGGCTGCGTGGGGTTGGGGCTACGGGCCCAGGGAAGTTACTCTGCAATCATAAATGTTTTCAGTTTTTCAAGATAAAATGGGTTCAGAAAACACGCAGTGGTGACGGCAGCACAGAAGCCTGAAGGTGTCTGACCCCGCTGAACTGGACACTTCAAAATAATTGAGAGGAGCGCCACGGGGATGGCTTAGGTGGTAAAGTGCTTGTTTTGCAAGCGTGAGGACCAGCACTCAATCCCCTAAAATCCAGGGTTAGAATAAACTGTGTATAGTAGCTCACATTTGTAATCCCTGTGATGGGGAGGTAGAGAGCAGGCAGATCTCTGGGTTCGCTGTCTAGCAAGCCTAGCTTACTTGGTGAGCTACAGGCTAATGACAGACCTTATCTCAAAAGAGGTGGATTGCGCTCCTGAATATAGCACCTAAGGCTATCCTCAGGCCTCTACAAACACACACACACACACACACACACACACACACACACAAACAAACATGCATTCAAGCACAGTTCATTCACAAAAAAATTAAATGAGTGAAAATTTCAAGAAACAAATGAAAACATCAAAAAAATGATTAAAGTGGTACATTTTTTATTGTACATCTTTTATCATAATTAAACATAATTTTGAATGCAAAAGGGGTCTTGCTTTATAGTTTATGAAGTGCTTTCACAGATCTTAACTCATTTGCATCTTTTCATAATCTGGAATACAGCGATAAAACGGAATCATTACACTTTTCGCAGGTGAGTTTTCAGAAACAGAGAAGGACTAAATGAACCCAAAGACACACAGTGACTAGGATCAGACTAAAAAGAAAGGCCTGGGCTATTGCTGCACTGACACTCAGCCCAGGCCATCACATCACGAGGTTATAGAGCAGACACTTTCATGTGCTAGGGAAGATGCCCCCTGGCCCGCCTGGAGAAAGGACAGAAGGGAAAAGAGGGATGGGGACGGTGATGACATGGTTGGAGGAGTCCCATCTCATGACATCTGCCTTTCAAGGTGAGTATCATTATTTTACAGGTGGGGATAGAACCCTTCCGTCACCTAACCAATTTTACCTTTAAAAACAAACTCCAAAACGAAAAACAGAAAACCCTCCCCATCTGTGTGGTTTCTGGTGGGAGATGCCATCAAGCCTTTTTTCCAGAATGGTATGAACACCAACACGTGGCTTTTGAGTCTCCTGTCCTAGGCTACCAGTCAATGGTCACCCAGCTCACCATCTCCCCTTAACTCCCATCATCCCTGTTAGGACACATGCAATGGAAAGGGGACACTGTGCTGCAAAGCTCTCCTCTCCAGGAACTCAGACCCCAGCTACATGTTGGCCTAAGCCTGGCCAGCTGGCACAGTCTGAGGTTTTGGGGTGAGAGGGGTGTGGCCTGTAGATTTCCTTTCCCTTTTCCCTCCCTCCCGATTCACAAGGCCTGTGTACCCTCACTCATGAGGCCTGTGTACCACCACTTTGTCTCTCTTTTTGGTCTCTGCCCTTACCTCATGGGATGTCTCATGGGGACAGGAAAAAACTCCATCAGGGCAATTACTCCTTTCTCAAGTCTGTCCCCTTCCTTAATCTCAGATCTCACAACTGAGGGCATGATGTCTGTCTTCCACCAATCCAGCACTCCTCATTCCCCGGCCTTACCCATGAGTAGTAAAAGTGAGCCCCATGTAGTTCAAGGCAGACCCCTCCAAAAGGACTACTGTCCAGGGTCTCCAGGGCACCCCCAAGAAGACACTGGAATTGTAGTACACACTCCAGAGTCTATAAGGAGCCCATTTCTTTGTGACCCTTTGGTAATATGGCATCTTAAATCACCTCTTCTCAATCACTTACTTCTCCATCCCTGCATCCTCAGAGTCTGGTGGGTGTGGCTGCCTGCGTCAACACAGGTGTCTGCAGCCTCCCCTGCTTTGAGAATGTAGAGGGAACTGCGGTCCCACTGATTTAAAGCAGAGGCTCATCGACCCCTGTGGAATGAACTTGACTGCAAATGTGACTCCAGCCCCTGATTCTCCATTGAAATCTGTCACTTATTGGCCGTCATTTCTCAGTATCCGGAACTGGTTAAGTCTACCAAATGTTAACCCACTCCATGAATCTGACAATAATGAGGCCGACTTTCTCTTTATTTATCATTAGAGGTGGCAGATCCAAAAGGTAATTTAGTGTTCAGAAAGACCAATGTTAGAACTTTATGTCAGGGGACGCATTGCCAAATGCAGCCTAATAACGACATCATTAAATACAGAATAAAGTCTTTATTTAAATTCACTTTCATCTCATCCCTGCCTATAAAATGTAGGATATATACAGAGTGAGTCTTTAGTCCTCAAAACAAATTTCTCCAACTTTATTTCTTTCCCCCTTAGCTGTCTCAGTGCCTCTGGAAGTTCACTGGGTGTCCAACCCTGCCTGGGCTCAGACACAGCTCAACTCCGGTACATCAAAAGCACACTCATCCTTCACGGCCACGTGCCAAAGCTGTTCTAGGCAGCAGGATCGTTCATGGTCCCTGCCCTCAGGGGGCTGTCAGATTTATATGGAAATGAACGTGATTTGGGTCATGCACCATATAAGACCTCACATCCACAACAAACCACCACCCAAGGGAAGTGCATAAGATTATGAAAGCAGAGAAAAATTCGCATTGCCCAGTGACATCATTACCCCTGTGACATCATGGCACCCCACATTAGTTATGTGAGTGTGGTGATGCTGGTGCCTGCCAGAGACGGGAAAGCACAGCACACACAACGCTACAATGTGCGCAGCAGAGGATGTGCTAATGAATGGCTGTGTTGCTAGCTTATATAATTACTTCACTGTACTTTGTATAATTATTCTACAGGGCTCGCATCCACTCACGCTGGAAAGACTGTTTACTGTAAAGCAGTGTGCCAAGTGGCACTGGAAGCAACCCCATACATTTGCTGTTTACCATGTCTCCTGACTGCAGTATTTTCTTTTGTGGTTGACTCAATCATATGTTGTTTTGTTCATCATGGCCCTAGGAGCAACAGACTACTTAGTAATATGCACACACCATATGGCCTACAAATGGATATATATATGTTTGTACATACTTATATATAACCTACATGGCATAAGTTGTGTGTGGTGATTCCCACCAATAATCCCAGTACTGGAGAGGTTGTAGCAGGAAGGTAGCAAGTTCAATGCCAGTCTGAGTGACAGTAAAATAATAAGATTCTGTCTCAAATTTAAACAAAATGATAACGATAACAAATTTTAAAAGGGTAGCTAGAGTACAGCCAAATTTTAGAGCACCAACCTAAAACTGCCTAGGGTCCTAGGTTTGGTCACTGACAATACAAAACTGAGTGAATAAATAATCTAGGGAGGTGTGTGTGTGTGTGTGTGTGTGTGTGTGTGTGTGTGTGCGCGCGCGCGCGCGCGCGCGCGCGCGCGCGCGTAGGTTCTATGATGTTAGTGCATGATCGCCCAGTATTGCATGTTCCAGAATGAAGTAACACATGTCTGTAATTACACCATTGCTGGACTCAAATGTTCTCCCCAGTTCTGTTCCACGATCTCTGTGGTCTCTGTTCCATGTTCTATAGGAGCAAGGCCTCCACAAAGTCTAGTAAGGGAGGGTCCTCCCCTCTGCCCAGGACATGCTCCTCACCCCGCCTCTCTTCAGCCTCATCTGCAGCTCCAGACCCCACTTTTCGGGTTTGTTTTTCTGTCCACCTATATTGGCCCTTTGTCCACTGCTGTCCCTGCAGCCCAGCACAGAGAGGACATGCTCGAGAATCCCACCTGAGTAGTGGGGTGCTCTGGGGTGCTGAAAGAGATCACTCAACTGGACTGTGACACAGAAACCTACTGGCTGGAGACAGAAATCAGCAGGTGTACGGCACAGAGGAATCAAACAAACGGTCCATGGAGTTAGGATGTGAGGCAACTGGAGAAAAGGGCAGAGGACAGGGCTGCAGGGATTTAAGGGAACTTGGACTCTATGGCCGTGGTCCTGGGTGAGAAAAAATGCAGCAGCATGGCTGGGACTGGACAGAAGGCCTCCGAGTGAACATTCCAGTTCCCCACACAGCTCTCAGTACAGGGTCTTCATAGACCTGTGTGCCAACTAGTCCCCAAGAGGGTCCCAGGGACGATTGCCTCCTAGATCCCACATCCCTTTTGCATTTATTCCGATCTGGGAAGGGCTGCCCTGACCAGGAATGCGGGAGAAGTGGGGACAATGTACCCTCTGAAACTGCTGCTTCCATCTTAGGGTGTCCTGCACCTGACTCTGGGGAAAACAAGTTCACCCAGGAGTGCGCTATGGAAAGACCCACATAGACAGGCACTGAGGCCTCCAGCTGACAGCCAATGAGATACCAGGGCTCAAAGTCACCAAGTAAGAGCTTAGGGGTGGAGGCTGCAGCCCCAATGGGGTCTGTATTGACTGTCCACCTTTCACGGTAGCCTTGGGATCCACCCTGAGCCAGGAAGAGTTTAAGAGACAACTCCAGGTTCCACCCATCAGAAACTAAAGGAGAGAATATACAGTTGTCGCTTTAGGCTGCTCAGTCTGGGGAAATTTTGTTACATCTTGAGAGAGCACTAAGCCAGCCTCCTCCTTTCCGCAAGAGCCTGCAGTGACTTCTGCCTGAGTAGCAGAGATGGGAGTAGAGATGGGGACTATAGCATCCGTGAAGGCTACTCCTCGGACGAACCTGCCAGAAAGGAGGTATGGCCAGAAAGGAGGTAGGAAGGGAGGGAGGGAGGGAGGGAGGGAGGGAGGGAGGGAGGAAGGAAGAAAGGAAAGAAAGAAAGAAAGAAAGAAAGAAAGAGATAGAGACCTCCAACTCCTTCACTTCAAAGGAAGAATATATGGAGGCCAACTTCTGCCTGAGAGAAAGACACAGTCCTCTGTCCCTCCAGCTCCGCCCACACACCTGCTGTGAGCCTCCCCTCCCCCCCCCCCCCCCCCATCCCAGAGGTACAGTAGAGATGATGGCCTGAGCTGTTTTACTGCCTCCTGCCCAGCTGAACCCATGGGCTACTTAGACGCTGCTGAGTCTGCTCAACCAACAATAACAGAGAGCAGATGTTCTGGGAAAGGTTTATCTCTCCTGCTGGCACGGTACTCGGAAGCTGACCTTTCTCTGTCACGTTTAGTAAATGTTATTAACACTCTTAAGAGGGCCTTGGGTACCCAAGTTCTCAGTCAGAATGAGAGACACCTTCATCGGAATGTCTCCTGAACATGCCATCACAGCCAGGAACGTCTCTAAGGAAAACCAGCGGCAAAGGAGGGCAGAGGCTGAGCAAGTGATAATAAAAGTACCTTGCAAATGCCCTGAGAAACAGCACAGTGGGTGGGGAGTCGGGGAGCAGGCTTGGGAGCCAGAAATTGCTGAATTCCAATGCCAGCTCTATCATTTAGTTTTGCCCCTGGGCAAGTTGCTTCATTTCTCTGAACAAACAGTTCTTACCAACATTGTCTTCAGGTGTAAATAAGAGGATGCATGGGTTGGGAACGTCACAGGCACTCGGTGCTGCTAGGATGCTGTGTGAAGGAATTAACCCCACCCTCCCTACAAGGACACTTGGACCTCCCTTTCTCTCTGTTCCATGTATGTAGGAAGCACCGCACACAGCACCTATCATGACAGCCATGTTTCATGCTCCACACAGCACCTCCAAAGTCACCATGTCACTAGACACAAATGTGAGCCTTGGGAGCTCTGAAGGACGGGGACAGCAGGCCTTAGTTTACCCATGTCACATGGGTTGAGAAAGAGAAGAATCGGGACTGGAGCTTGGGCACGCCTCAGGACTCCCTGACCTCAGCCAGCCTCTCAGGTAGGTTTGCATCCATTAGCTCTGTCACCTTCCCTCAGCTTGGAGGGCCCTCTTGGAGGGCCTGTGCCATGACTTGGGACTGTGGTCACATGCTGGGAAGGCCAGGAGCCCAGGAGGGACAGAGGGGTTATTCTAAACTCTAAGGTGAGACCCATCTCTCCTTCCTTTAGCAGACTATCTCCTTTCCTCACCTACAAAATGTGTATGTTTAAGAGGCCTGCGTGAGTCCCGGCTTGAAGCTGGTCTCCAAAGGGAAGATACAAAAGCTCCCAGGTGCACCTCTCAAGAGGATGGACTTAGTCTCCAAGACGGCTGCCAGCCACAAAGGGACATCTTACACCCACCGTTCAGTAAAACCCTTGACACTCTTTCAAAACGGTGGGGTCTTTGAGACAGAATGTCTACCCCATCTTCCTCACACCTGGATATGAATAAGAACTATAACAGTATGGGCCACTGAGGCGATCTTCCCCCAGTCCCCGTGTCCTAGGCAAATCTGCGTGTCTTCTGGCCTCTGATCAGGGTATTCTCCCATCCGAGTATTAACCAGGTCTGGTCCCGCTTAGCTTCCAAGCCTGAGATCTGCTTGTTCAGGATGGAATGCACAGATGCTCTCTCGGTTTTCTCCACACTGAAAGGGTGCAATGGACCCAGCAGAGAAGAAACTGATTCTTTCTCTCCCCTCTTTGGTCAAACTGTAAAGAAAAATCACTCCCCCCCACCAATTACTGTCCCCTAATTGTTTTTGGAATACAGAGAAATTAAGGTAGAAACCCGAATGCCTGGCAACAGTTCCTGTCCAGGTTCTCCACCTTACAGCAGGTTCTGAAAAGCAAGGCCTCCCCACTGGCCAGCAGAGAAGCCGCAGAAGAAACCAGGCTAGTCTGGAGTTGCCCAGTAGCGGGTCCAGCAGTCTGTGGTCCTGTGGAATAGCCCGTGAGAGATGTGGTTGGGGAGCAATGAACATGCAGACACCTTTGAGGTGCCACCGGATCACAAGGACCCAGTTCACACAGGTGCTCGTCTCCCTCTTTGAGATCATTCTGTCCCTCAGGCCCTGGAAATCTGGGCCTGTGTAGGATGAACAGCTCTGAACATCTCCAGAAAGTCAGAAGAATGCTTCTATTGTCTTGGACAACAGGGCCAGGTTCCCTGAGACTTCTGAAGCACCCAGTCTCCTTAGGCAACAGACACCTAGCTACACCTTTATTCGTTCACAATGGGCGCTCACATTCATCACCATGTCATAGGCTGAGCTTCCCAAATCCAAGTTCTCCTTTCCATTATTAACAAGCAGAACTGCAAGTTACTTATCTCTTCTCACATCTTCTAACCACATGCACACGCACAGACACACACAATTACACATACTCACACACACTCACAGACACACACACACATTTACACATATATACACAGAGACACACTCATACACACAGATACTCACAACACACACTCACGCAAACACACATATTAGCACACACACACACACACACACACACACACAGAGAGAGAGAGAGAGAGAGAGAGAGAGAGAGAGAGAGAGAGAGCCAAGCTGTACTTCAGCACTTGGCTTAGAAATGTCCTCCGTCAAATACCCACTACTCAACTCACTACTTCTCGCTTCCAAACAGCACAAGGAAGCAAGCCTGACTCAGCAAAGTTCTTTGCCACTTCCCAGCACGGATGGCCTTTCCAGGAAATAGCATCTTCCTTCCTCCTCCTGCAAGTGCAGGACAGACACAACTCTCCCCATTTCTATGACCTCTGCTCAGGACCTCTGAGCTATCTGCTCGGAAGACTGAGGCTTCTCTGTGTAGTTCTCCTCTGGTTTTTGTCCCTCCCCAGGATCAGCACTGCCGGCCTCTTCACAGGAGTTTAAGCTCTTTCTAGCACACACCTCAAAACTCTCCTAGCTTTTCCTCATTACTTAATCCCCAGACTACTTCTGTATGGAGGGGAGATTTAATAAAGAACAATGTCTCCCTTTTTAAAAATGAATTTTCAGGGCTTTGATTGGATCAGCAGCTAAGGGCAATTCTTCCTCTTGTAATGAACCTAGATTTGATTCCTAGCACCCACATGGCCACTCACAGTCACCTGTAACTCCAGTTCCAGGAGATCTAGCGCCCTCTTCTGGCCTCTGCAGGTATATACAGAGTGTCTATAAATGCAGGTAAACACTTGTACACAAAGTAAAAATAAATAATCTTACAGGAGATCAACTTTCAATGTAGTATATTTCCCCCTTTAAAATACTTTATAGTAGCTAAATATCAGAGAACAGATAAGGTTTGGAAGTCCTAGTTGAAGACACAGTGGACTTAGCATTTGCGGGGGAGGGCATTTGTTTTCAGGTTCCTAAATGGTTCCTTCTTGCTGTGCCTCACATGGTCTAAGGGTCAAGGCATTCTCTGCACCTCTTTAATAAGGTATCTTACGCCACGTGGCAAAGTCCTCATGAGCTAGTCACTCCCCAAAGGCCCTACTTCTTCCCACCATCGCACTGGTGATTAGATTCCAGCATACACATTTTGAAGAGACCGGTACTTAGATCATAGGTAGCCATTCTCTGAAGACAAAGCCTTTCACTGAAGAAACGATGTAAGGAGACAGAGGACAGTGGAATGCACACAGAGGATGAGAGAAACTACAGCTGAGATCCATTTCAAAGAAAGTAAACTCTGTCAACCAGTCTTAGTGGCTCAGGCCAGTGGCAGACCCTTGTTATAGATAGAGCAAGGTCGAACAGGAGACAGAGACTGGCTTGATGACGACCCTGAGAAAAAGTTTGCTACTCAAAGACGGAACGTGTCTTCTGAAGGGATGGCTGTAGCCAGAGGCTGAACTTTGGTTGCCTTCCCAGTTTTGCTGAGGGGTCAGCCTTTGTTAACTTTGATGACGTGGCATAGACAGATGGCTGGGAGTTGAGGTCATCTCATCCTGCCACTGCCACCCAGGGAAGCTCCTGGAAGCGCTGCAGGATTTGGGAAGATTTGTAGGTGTTTGTTTTGCGTGTCATGCCTTCCCTCGGAAGGAGGCTCGCTCTACTCCTTCTGCTCCCTATGGCACCCAGGGGGGCTGCAAACCTGGTCGGTGTTTCAGTGACTACTTACTGACTAGCTGACTAATTGCAGGAACTCCTTTGGGTCTAGCGAGAAGAGTGGGAGCTGTCTTGCCAGGAAGCCCCTGCTTAAATGCAAGGACTAGGAGAGAGAAGGAAATCCCCCAACCACTGCTACCATTTTCAAGGATGCATGCCTTGGATGGTATGTTGTTCCAGCTGGGTGGGAGCCACAGCCCTGTTCAGCCAGGAAGAACACTGTCTATGAATGGTTGGTGGCCTCTGTCCACAGACACTAAGCAGGTGCCGGCTGTGCTGCCTGCTACAAAATCCTCTGTAGACCCCTGCTAGCACCGGACTCCCAAAGGAAAGCTCTGAGCTTGACTTCCAACCTATTCCATCTTAGCCAGAGAGTCAGCAATCTATGGTCCGTGGGTCCAGTCAAGCCTCTGATGGTCAGTGTGTGAGGGTGAGCTAGGATGGTGTGGTCTAGGAGCTGAGAAGGGCTTCTTATGTCTCTCTTTTAAAATGTTCATCATGTTTACTTTATATTTTGCTTTTAAATTTTCTTCATTTATGTTTATGTTGCATGCAAGGATATATGTTTATACATGTTTATCTGTGTAATGTATCTTCCCCCCCCCCTTTGTGTGTGTGTGCGCGCGTATGCATCTGCATGTGGAAGCCAGAGGTTGACATTGGATGCCTTCTTTGATTACTCTTCCACTTAATTTTTTGAGGTAGAGTATCTCACTGGACCTGGAGTCCATCAGTTCAACAAGGCTGGCCAGTCAATGAGTTGAGAGAGTTACCTCCAACCACACTGGGTTGGACATATGCAGTATTCAGTCTGTTTTTTACATGTATCCAAACACAACTCTCTTTTTTTAAGGACTTATTTATTTTTATGTGCATTGGTGTTTTGGCTGCGTATGTGCCTGTGTGAGGATGCCAGATCCCCTGGAACTGGAGTTACAGATAGTTGCGAGCTGTCACGTGGGTGCTGGGACTTGAACCCAGGTCCTCTGGAAAAGCAATCAATACCCTTAACTACTGAGTCATCTCTCCAGCCCTCCAAATTCAACTCTTATAGCTTACATAGAAGGTACTTTACCAACTAGGCTCTCATCCTAGGCCCATTTTCTTACATTTCTTAATGGCTGCAAAAAAATATCAAAAGAAGATTATTTTGCTGCAAAAAAATTTATCAAATTAAAATATTAATATCTATTACTAAAAGCCGGCTAGACCACAGCCACACTCATTCATTTATGTATGCTCTGTGTCTGCTTTGGTGCTACAGTAGCAGTTAGGAGGTTAGAATAGAGGCCGTATTTTAGGCCCAGAATGTCTAAAATATTTATGATCTGACCCTTTATGAAAAAGTTTGCCCAGTCATGGTCTAAGTCAAGCATAGGTCTCACTCGCCTCACCAGTGGTTTGGGATGTTTTCTTAAGAACTCAGACTAAGTCAGCCAGAGCTAGACGCTCCCCAGTGGCAATGATTGGTTCAGGGTGGTTAGTGATCCAAATTGGCCGATTAAGACTTGAGGGAAGAGGAAACTGTCTGGTTCTCACTCCCCGGCTAGGCTTGGAGAAAATTTCACTGCTAGCAGCCCGTGATTCAAGGGCAGATGAAGCTGATGTCCTGGGCAATGGAGCTGAAGCCACGAGGGTGGACCAGAGTCCCTGTTTCCACTGTGCACGACAATCAGCAACGCCAGCACTTACAGCTAGACCTCTGGTTGTGGAGCCCGGTCTACTTCCTTGTTGTTTAAGCAGCCTTCACCTGAATGTCCGTGCTTGGAGCCAGGAGCACTTCCTGACTCTGGGCGTCTGCAGGCCCTGTTCCTTCTGCACAGAAAGCTCCCCATTCTCCATCCCTTGCCAAGTAACATTGGAATTGCAGTGTCATCGAGGCCACATGTGACCTCCAGACCAGCTTTTATACCACACCCCAGCCACCGTTCTCAGGACTTCCTTTGCCACACACATCACTTATCTCTTCTATACCTGCCCATGCCTCCCCGCTAGTATCCTATGTGTCACCATGTTTGGCATAGTCTGCACTGACTCCCAAAAGCCAAAGGAAGTATGCACCCACTGAGTACAATGTCTCCCAAAGAGCATCCAGACTTCCTGGAGGGCTGGTTCCCACAACCTAGTATTAGGTCAGGCACCAAGATCTCCCCTCTTGCTTATGTCTATGAGATCAATAAAGAAAAGGTAGGTAGCTTTGGCTCTTACTCTCTTCCCTCTCCACGTGCTTTCTCTCTAAGACAGACTGTGCACTAGGGAGCACTCCCTGGTTACCAAGCGTGCCAGGTCTCAGACCTATGCCGTTTTTGAGAAACAAATCTAAGCAGCTCTCTCTACTACAGGATTTCTCAGAACTTGACACCGCATTGTGTCTGCAGCGGTGAGAGGGGAGGTAGGCAGTGCCAGGGTTCTGATTGTGAGCCCGGAAGACAAGAGGCATGATCTGCAGTGCTTCTCAAACTTATTTGCTGATGGCACCTTTTTTCCTTAAGCCAAGTCTCACTAGACTCTAGAGATAAATATTTTTCTGTGAAACTTCCTGGCTTAGGGCCTTTGGGAAAAGACAAACACAGACGCAATGCATTAAGAGGTCTTCCAAAGTATCCAACAGCAAGCATCCAGTTTACTAATGAGCTCGGGAATCATATGTTAGGCACAGGGCCCTGGATTCTCAGGATGAAGAATCAAGGCAAACATCCAAAGAGGTGGGTGGACAGGAGGCTCAAAACCCTGTCTACTGCACCAGCCATGTGCTACCCCTGCTCCTGAAGTGCTGGGGGCAGAGAGGGGTACAGAGGGGATGGAGTTGAGCAGTAAGAGATGCTCTAGAAAATGGATGACAAAGAGCCACCTACAGGCCAAGGGAGCCTCCACTGGCATCCCAGGTCACATGCCTACTTCTTGGCTAAAGCCATTACCTAAGCTATGGAGATGATCCCTCCAGGGAGGTCTGTGCCATCAGGCTGCCACTTACTCTGCACAGTTCCCCTCTGCTGTCACTGATGTCAAGTCTCCATAATCTGTAAGGAATTTCCAAAATCTTTAGAGACCCTGCCAGGAATGTCCACAGGAGAGCAAGAGCTTCCCGTTTGCTTCACATCGTCTCCATCTTTGGAAAGTGGGGTGGAGGGACCTGCTCGAGATGTCCAGAGGGAAAGAACCTCATAGCAGCCACATTCTCTGATCCAGCTCCTCCTCCCAGGCAATGAGGCATTGCCAACAGCTCCCTGTCATTCAGGAAGGCTGGTGGCTACATGCCCAGGAAAGAAACCAGCATTTAAACGTAGCTCTTCTCCTTTCTAGAACCCAGGCTCTATTTTGGAAGGTAAAAAATAGAACGTGAGGTCTAGTGGGTTGAGATTTCACTGCTTCGTACCTGACCCTGAGAGCTCAGCTCCCACTTATAGTTATGGGGGTGGACAGAGTCTCAAGAGAGAGAAATACTAGCAGTGGTTCAGTAGGCAAAGATGTGCTTCCAATGTCTTTTGAGGACAGTCTGGGAATCTCTTACTCTACCTGGGGTAGAGGCAGCCCCAACAATGCTTTAAGAACAACACACTCATCTCTACTGAACTGAGTCCTCTAGAAAGAGGTAAGATGAGAAAGTTTGGCTGTTGCCTTCAGGAGTCTGGTACCATGAGAGGGGAAGATGCAAAGCAAACTGAGTTTTCCAAGCTGTGTAAAGCTTGCAAAAAAAGCTCCCAGGTCAGTCTCAGCCTTGGGGCTGGGCACCTACCACACGTAGACTCCCTGCCTCATAAATAATAAACAAGCAGTCTCCACAGCAGAATGTGAGCAACCAATGTAAACCTGGGCATATGTTCAGGAGGGACAATTGAGAACTGTGCCTGAGAAGAAAGTCCCCGAGAGAAGAAGCGGTGCGAGAGAAATGATTCCAAGTCTTGCATGGCTCACAGACCTCACTGTCCTCTGAATCAAGGCCTAAGAAATATGCAACAATGTCCTATGGGCTTTGTCACAGAGAGCCAGGGATGCCGTGTACACATCAGGACAACCCAGACGCTTAGGGGTGAGCAGTCAGAGATAGAACAGAGCCACTTGCAGTCACAGAGAGTTGAGAGCAGGTAGGGGCACAGGGTCTTGGCAATTTTGTTGGATGATGATGGCATAGTGTGTAGAGAAGGCATCTGCTGTTTGAAAGAAAATACATCTTCATGTAAAGTGTGGTGGCTTATGTCTATAATCGCAGCATTTGGGAGGCTGAGGCAGTAGGATTGTCACAAGTCCACGGCCAGCCTGGACCATAGCAGTTGAGGACCCATCTCAACAAAATGCATAAAAACAGAGGGGGGAGGGGAAAGAGAGAGAATCACCATCCAAACACTAGCCATGGAGAAGCCCCCATTGCACTACTATACACACCATCTGCTAACTTTGAGCGGCACGTGGAGGCATATATGGCTACCTTCTCACCCCAGGGCAGGTAATGTAGGTAAGGCCCTCCTCTCTTAGGGAAGACAGTAAGTGCACATGGCTGGAGAGTTGTGTGCTGCTGCCAATGGAGCCTCTCTCTTAATGCCAGTCCCAACAGTTAATCATGTTGCCTTGAGGGATCACTTCACTTCCCCAAGTTACAGTTTTCTGATGGAAATGAAGGGGCAAGAGGGGGTATCCAAACTCTGCATGGAAGGTCAAAGACAAAGACAATCCCATCTCTGGCAGCACAGACATGAACGCCAACAAGAGGCTCCAGGGCCTCAAAAGCAGTTTATTTTTCTAAATGATTTCTGTTTCTCACTTGTTATGTAAACCCTGTTTTAATGGAGCTGGGTTTCCTCCCTCCAGAGCTCCCTAGCCCTGTACTGTGCTGCTAGGGATCTGGCCATTGTCTGAGATGGGGGATCTGCCCATTGTCTGGTATGGATAGGAATCTGCCCATTGTCTGGGATGGGGATCTGCCCATCGTCTGGTATGGATAGGAATCTGCCCATTGTCTGGGATGGGGATCTGCCCATTGTCTGGGATGGGGATCTGCCCATTGTCTGGTATGGAAAGGGATCTGCCCATTGTCTCGGATGGGGATCTGCCCATTGTCTGGGATGGGGATCTGCCCATTGTCTGGGATGGATAGGGATCTGCCCATTGTCTGGAATGGAAAGGGATCTGCCCATTGTCTTGGATGGGGATCTGCCCACTGTCTGGAATGGGGATCTGCCCATTGTCTGGCATGGGGTGACAGTGTGCTCAGTACTACAGACTGTAAACTGTGCAGGCTCTGCCCTAATCACCTCTCTGTCCCCAGGACCTGTCACAATCTCTGAACACATACAGTCTCAATAACTATTTGTTGAGAAAATGGACTTTGACCCTCTGCCCTAACCAATTTGAAATTTGCTAGAGCCCAAATTAATGAGGTTTCAGTGTAATTAAAACTGACAATTTTTTTTTACCGTCCACATTCAGATGTCTCACTTCAAAGGACACCATCAAGAAAGTGAGTCACCAAACAACTCAAAAGGAAATAGGATGACTATGTATCCAACAAGAAACTATCTAGAATACATAAAGAGCTCTAACAGCTTAATAAAGAGAGAGAGATAACTCAATTAAAAATGGGCAGAAGATCTGAATAGACTATCCTCAAAGAAGAGCACAAATGGCCCATAAGCACACAGAAGGGTGCTTGTCATTAACGCCTAGGGGAACGCTAATCAAAACCACAGAAGACCATCGCAGAGTTAGAATGCTCACACGTGAACAAGAAAAGAAAACGGGGCAGCCACTTTGGCAAACAGCCTGGAGTTTTTCAAATCATACACAGACTTAGCTCAGGATGGGGCAATTCTACTCCTAGGCATGTGCCCAAGAGGATGCGGAAGGGGTGTCTGCCTAAAAACGTGTCTTTGTGTAGGGTTTTACAGGAAGATCATTCATTATAGCTCAAGGTGGAGAGAAACCCAAATACTTGTGAACTGATAGACGGATAAAACATGGACGTCCACACACTAGAACATACTTCTACCATAGAAGGGGATGGAGCCCTCAACATGGATGAACTCTAAAAATATCACGCAAGTGGAAACAGCCAGATTATCTACCCTAGGTTAATCTCTCATGCCAGAGAGAGACCATCATGACTGGGTAAGGTGGCACCATCACCGGAGGTGGCACCAATCTCCGGCTTGGGTCTCAGGCTGATAAGAAGGAGAGAGAGAGCTAAGTAGTGGCATTCATTACTCTCTTCTTCCTGAATATGGATGCTTTCAAGGGTGTTTCAAGCTCTTGCCACCTTGATCCCCTATGATAAAGGGCTGTGCCTACTGTGAGTAAAACCAACCCTTCATCCTCCATCCATGTAAACAGAGCACTCGTACATAAAATTCTCAAAAACATAGAAAGATTTGAAAGGAAATACATACACATTTTCTTCCTTCGTCAAGTTGGTTTTGCAGAGATTTTTTTTAAATCACAGCAGCAGTGAAAGTAGCCAGGAAAGAACCCCCAGTTGGTACACTTGCAGACACAGAAAGTGCACACATGGTGGCTCCAGGGCTGGTGAGAGGTCCAGGACCTAAGGAGTGATGGCAAAGGGGGATGAGGCTTTTTCAGAATGACAGTCACATTCTGAAGTTGGTTGGGGTGACATCTGCACAGTTGCGTAAATACGCTGAAACCCACTAAATAGTGTCATGATTTGTATGATACACAAATTTATTTGGATAAAGCTGTGTTAAAATGAGTTGAAGTAACCGCTGAGGTGCCAGTGGGCAAGGGCACTTGCAGGACAAGCCTGGGAACCCAAGTTCCACTCCTGGAACTCACCTGAAGCTAGAAGGAGAAAAATGACTTCTTACCATGTTGGCCTCTGACCTCCACATGTGAACTGGGGAGCAGGCACGTGTGTGTACACACACACACACATATAAATAATAAATACATTTTAAAAGGAGAAGTGAAGAAAAACCAGTTTCTGATTTTTTCATTTTTCTTAGACCTCTAATTTCGGCAAACAAAACCTTGAGTCGTACAGGCCTATTGCATTTCCCACAGCGCCGCCGACAGCGCTGGATAGCAGGTAATCAGAATCAATTTCTTGAATTGAAAATCACAAATATTTTGACCCCAAACAAAATCGAGGTGTATAGACTCTCATTCAAATTCAGTACAGTCGGAGAAACTGTCTCCTGATACCTAGATGGGATTCTATGGAAGAAGGATGGGGACCAAGTCCTGCTACATACCTTGGGCTGATCTAGACCTTGCTATGCAGCATGAGATGACCTAGAACTTTCCATCTTCCTGCCTCAGCCTTCCAAATTCTAGGGCTACAGTTATGTGCCACCACACCTGACCATCTGTCTCACTCTTGCCTAACTGTGATCAACTGGAATTTTATAGAAAAGGAAACTGAAGGCCAATGAGACCAGGTCACTCTTCCGCGGTCACACAGATGTGGATAACAGTGATAGCATTACATCCGAGTGTCTTCTGACCTATTTGTTTTTCTGTTTCTTAAGCAAAACTACCCTAATCCACTACCTCTCCCCTTCCCAGCCTTTCCCCTCCTCCTCCCCCATTACCATTATAGTCTGGTAACATAACTGCTATCCAGGATTTGAAACCTGCTTCTGCTCCCCAGACTCAGTTAAGCCAAAGTCTTGCAGTTCTCCAAGGTCTCTCCCTCCCCCAGGACATCCCCTGGACCCATTAAGGAGTCTCAATCCAGAATAGGGCTCAGATGGAGTCCTTAGGGTCTGCTTTGTGAAAACTAGGCAAAACCCCATCACTTTCTCTCTCGTCTTCTCCAGACTTCCCCGTCATGTGTACAGCTGCCATCCTGACAAAGGCACAATGGAACGAGCAGAGGACACCTCACTATGGAGCCCCACCTAGCTGAGTACTCTGCTCCCTCCCTCCGTACCTCTGTAGAGGCAGCAAGACGGGAAAAGTGCAGGGGAAGTGGCTCACAGCTTCCTGCTTCCAACTCCAGACTGGAGGCGACTGTCCCGGACTTCACTATAGATGAGTCTGGAGGGGACCACCCTGACCTCATTGAAGTGGGGGTGGAGGGGAATTTCCTTGATCTCACTATGGTGGGGGTAGAGGGGACACCCCTGACCTCACTGTGGAGGAGGGCAAGCTGACATAAGACCACATGGCTCCCTGATAGCCACTGTCCTTTGCAGATTGGCTCTGCAACAGTGACAACCAAGACCCATAAAGAGAGCCCTAGACTTGGAACAGGAGCCCTGGCTCTCGCTCTGCCCCCCTGGATGCATGCTTTCTTGCTCCTGACTGTTCCTGGAAGACAGAAGAGAAAACCAATTATTGGGAGCAAGAGACCCTTACGAGAAAGAAAAAGCTTAAGCTGGATGTCCTTTAAGGGTGGCTGGGCCAACACCATTAAACCATCTGTGAGTGAACCAACCTGCTGGGCTCAGGGACGATCTCCCTGCTTCCTGAGAAAATGTAGCAAGAGTGTGAAGAACTAGATTATAAATTCAGCTCTCCTAATTACTGGCTAAGTGACCTAGGGGAGATCCTTGCAGGCCCACAAGTCCTCAAACTCTTAGGGAGCCATAAACTGTGGGGGAGGCTATGCTGTGACCTCAGGTGAGGGTCCCATCTTGGGATGAATATGTAACTGTCACCCTGCAGGAGACCCTTGGCATCTTACTAGTTCTGGCTGCCCACATCTGGGAGCAGGTTCCTCAGAGGGTGGATCCCCAATATCCCTGCTGCCAGCTAGAGATATTTGAGTTTCAACCTCTGACATCCTACAGTAATCTCTCTGGTGGGACCCAAGATCCTTCCCTGGGCATGATACCCAAGATTATCCCTCTCACTCAACATTGAGAGGTGATGTTAGCACAGGGCTAGCTCTGAAGGTTAGCAGGGCTGAGGAGGGAGAAAGACCGTAGAGAAGAAAGGTATCGCTGTTGTCAAGACGGCAATAAAGGGCTGAAGAAACTGCATCCTAGTAACACTACAGGGCTTCCTAGGCTATGTTCCGGAAGCAGCCTCAGACTGTGAACCTGACCCAGTTTCCTCTGAACCCTATATCCTGAAGCCTGCCCTTCCCCCACTCTGCCCCACCTACCCAGAGCATTGCAGTGAGCGGCTCTTGGGGACTCCAGGAGACTCCCAGCAAAGCAGTAACTTCTTAGGGAGCACAAGTTTATGCGGATCTGCTTAGCAACTCCACCCGCCCATTCATTTTATTTATTTTATTTCATAAAGCTACAGATAGGACTTCCCATGCAAATGACTCCCGGATGAGATGCAAATTGGGGCTTGAAGCTGCCAAGAACCTATGTGGCTTTCCCCCCCTCTGCATCCTTTTGAGAACTGTAACGGGAGCGCTGTGGCACCTCCTCCTGCCCCTTTGCCCTCTGCTCAGGAGCTTCTTTGCTGCGTGCTTCCCGCTGGCAGCCACCGGCAGGGCTCTGCTGGATCCTGCCAAGCATGGGATTTGAGTTTACTGAGAAGAGATGCTTAATTGCACTAGAAGGAGTGGGCCCTGGGTGGTGAATGAGCCTGGGGGCCTGCCAATGTGGAAGGAACTGTTCCCTCTCCACAGAGAGGTTCACAGTAGAGTCCTCTCACCCTGTGCCCTCTGCACACAGATCTGTTTGGCGCAGGATTGTGACTGCAAGGAAGTAGGGGTCCTTTGGGGGAGCC
Source organism: Microtus oregoni (assembly GCF_018167655.1). Taxonomy (NCBI): domain Eukaryota; kingdom Metazoa; phylum Chordata; class Mammalia; order Rodentia; family Cricetidae; genus Microtus; species Microtus oregoni. The sequence continues at coordinate 58,447,874 of NW_024543067.1, forward strand.
TACAGACCTGGGCTCAAATCCTAACACAACCACTGTCCAGCTATGTCATTTGAAGAAATGACTGAAATCTTCCAGAGCTTCCGTGATAATGCCAGGATGACATCATTTGTAGGGAGGACAATAGTATCTACGTCTCGACTCAAAAGATGACAAGAAATCATTTATCTAAAGTACTTGGTACAGTGCCCATGGAAGAAGACTTAATCCACGAGCTATTGTTATTGTAGCAGAAGGAAACAGAGAGCGCCTCATTTCAAGGAGTGTGCAGTCTAGATGTGGGGTGTAAAGAAAATGAGAAGAGATCATTCCAAGATCGGTTTGTCACCAGGGCTGGGGCAGGGCTGTGCCAAGACCTTGTCATAGCCATTTTTCTCAGGCCAGTGCATTTTCTTTAGGAATACTATATGTGAACCAGCATGGAAGAAACAGAAGCTCAAGGGAGATATTCACATAGCCTGTGTCTATTCTTCTTGTTGTTGTTGTTGTTGTTGTTTTTTAATTTTTTAAAATTTGTTTTATGTGCATGGGTGTTTTACCTGCATGTATGTCTGTGTACCACATGTGTGTTCCGGGCACTCTCAGGAGCTAGAAGAGGGTGTTGCATCCCCTGGGACTGGAGTTTCAGACTATAGTGAACTGCCATGTGGGTTCTGGGAATCTAATCCAGGTCCTCTGGAAAGTAGAGAGTAGTCAGTGCTTGTAAGTGCTGAGCTATTTCCCCAGCCCTTTCTTCGCTTTTATAGTGTGTGTGTGTGTGTGTGTGTGTTCATGTGTTTGTGACTGTGCCTATAGAGGCCAGAGGACAACCTCAAATGTCATCCTCTGCAATGCTACCTATCTCCTTTGAGACAGGAGCTGTGATTGGCCTGGAGCTTATCAATTAGGCTAGACTAAGCTGGCCATCAGTCCCCTGAGATCCTTCTGGATCCATTTCACTAGCCCTGGAATTACAAACTTGGGTTCTAGGGATCAAAGACAGGGACTTCTGCTTTTGAGGCAAGCACTTAGTCAAAAGAGCTACATCCCCCTCCCCGACCCCCATCTTCTCATAGAATGATTAGCCTGGGAGCAAGAGCCTGGGTCCTGGTCTCCATTCTGCTACAAAACAGACTGTAATGGCCCAAAGGTCAGTGGTGGTTTCTGCACAATTGCACCAATTTGTCTATAGCTCTTTTCCAGTGCTGGTCTTGCTGTTTCCCTCCCCTGAGCATGGCTAAGAAAGCCTGTTGACACATGGCTCTGGAACATAACTACAACAGCTCTAAATGGGGGACCCATTACCAGGCTGAATTTTCTTTCTAATCTTACAGAGAACAGCAACAATAATAATGGAATAAAAGTACATTTTAAGATGATCCTAAACGCTCCTCACCTCATCAAGCCAGTCCCTAGGCTTGCCACAGTTTGCCTAGGTGTGAGCATCCTGCTGTGAAGTCTGACACCTCACTGTCACCTGTCCTGTCCTCTCTGCCTTCTCAGCAGGAATCATGGGTCTCCATGACTCTTTGAGAGCTCCTCTCTGTCCTTTGTGCCTTCCCTTTTGTTTGACAGTATCTGCAGACTGCTCTGACCCCAGCAGCCAGGTGACTTTCACAATGAATGTCACAGGTCCAGCAATAACCAGACCTGCCAATGCCCAGAAGCCATTCACCCAAGAGTTCTGGAACATTCTATGTCTTTCTCAGAGCAGCAGAACCCTGGGAGGATATGGAGGGAAAGGTAGGTACTAGTCAAACTTCCTTAGAGGAAGAAAGAAGCTGGAAGAGAACAAAAGAGCCAAGAAGAAATCCAGTCTTGCCTAAGAAACCCGAAACCCACTGCCCCATTGCTTAAACATACCCAACAAGGCCACTTTCTTTCCCTTCCTTTCTTTCTTTCTTTCTTTCTTTCTTTCTTTCTTGTTTATTTTTCAAGACAGGGTTTCCCTAGGGAGCCCTAAATACCCTGGAACTCACTCTGTAGACCAGGCTGGCCTCGAACTCACGGAGATCTATTTATGACCGCCACCTGAGTGCTGGGATCAAGGCGTGCACCAACAATTCCTGGCCATTTTCTAATTCTTACAGATCCTGAGGAAGAAGAGGGGCTTAGATACCTTACCAACAGACTCAAGGCAGAGTTCAGCATGGCAGGTTGCTTAGACATGTCCAAGGTTGAGTTGCTAGTCAGGCCTTTTTCCTCTTGGTTTCCTGTACTGTTCCCAACACGGGCACCAGTGGCACGGACTCACAGTTTGTTAAAAGGGTGCCAGCATTTTTCTGAGAAACATAAATTTGTACAAGAACTATCAGGGAAGAAAAACAGGTTCCTATATCAATCTCAAGCAGGCAGAAAGCTACATCATTCTCTGCTTCCTCCCAACTCCCAAAGGACATGGGATAGTTCGCTTTCTAGGGTTTCAACAGAAACCTTATCTTTTTCATGCAAAGAGCTAAGGATGCTGACAGAGATTTGGGTTTATGTCCTCTTGGGAACAGTGAGTGGGAGTGAGGTATAGGGAGGCATAGGTGAAGAGTCAGGAGCCAACCCCACAGGCAGGAAAACACAAGCGTGACTCAGCCTGCACTCCGCCCACAGTTGTCCGCTAATCCCCTGCATGGCATGCACCTTCTAGACTTGAGGATGCAACCATGAGGTCACTCATGTGTGGAGGTTGATAAGGATTCCCAAGCCAGTGGCGCTAGGGTTGTGTGCCCACCGCACAAGAGAAACTGGTGCTGCCTGGCTCTTTCCACAGCTGCCGATGCCAAGGAAGTATTCAAGGGTGATAAATAAAAGTGAGGCAAGATGAGGTGCGCGAAGAAGACAGAATCAATTATTCAAAGCAAATTAAAAATGTTCAGCAGGGGGTGGAGGAAGATGGGAGGAGGAAAGGGAGGCTCCAAAGGCTTCCGATGGACAGTAGAGGCAAGCAAGCGCCGTGGAGGGAGACCGATGAGGAGACAGCAGGATTAGTCTGCCGGTGGGCTTCCCGGAGCCCTCCTCCAAAGGCCTTGATGCTGAGCGGACAGATCCAGGGTTGCCCCTTAGCAGCCACATTGGCTGACAGCACTGCTTACAGAGGATATTGAATTAGCCGCATTAATCCACAGAGGCGCCTGGCTCAGGGTAGCAGTGATAAGCATAATTAAACCACTTAGTTACTGGATCATAGGCTTGGGTTACACATGCTCAAGTTTGCTCATCCTGTTAAGGATTTCGACTCTCGTGGCCCTCACCCCAGGTCTTGCTTAGAAAGAAAATCTAGAGAGAATGAAGGTGAAAGCCTGACGGGGAGGGTGTGTATGCAAGTGTGCACGCTCACACACACACACACCCTCAGATTTTACACCAGGCCACTGAGCCCACTCCCCGACACCTAGATAACATTCTGATAGAATTATCTGATAACAGTGTTTACACCAGGCCTGGGGTGTCGCTCAATTGGTAGTGTGCTTTCTTGGCATTCGCAAAGCTCTCCATTTGAACCCCAGCACCCCGGACACTAGGCATGGTAGCAACACCTATTATCTCTGACGTAGTCTAGAGAGTTGGAGGCCAGCCTAAGCAACATAAAGCCCTGTCAGAAAAGAAAAGCTGGAAGAAGGAGGGAGATAGGGAAATGCTAAAAATAAAACCCATGCTATCGAGTGCAATGCGAAAACTATTAATAAGAAGGGTCTGCATTAAAAATAAGCAGGAAACAAAGCCACCACAAATAGGAAGGCTGAACCAAACCAGGAAGCCGGCAGCCCGCACGTCTCTGCTCGGCCCCTTGCCTCGCAGGCTGTTCCGAAGACCTCTAATGAAATTCCCAGAGCCTTAGCTATTTGTCTAAGTTTTTCATTGGCCTCAAAACACCTCAACCCTCCTGGCTTTACATCTAGGGCAATCCATTTATGGCGTTTTGGACTTCCTCCATCACTTCCTGGCTTTTGTCCAGTCATCTTCACTGCTCTTAACACAGACTTGGCTCGTCACAACCCCAGGAGCAGTGTGTGGGGGAATGGGGAGTTTGGGGGGGACTGCAGCAAGTGGGGATGGGATGGGCGCCATGCAGGCTTGCCCCAGAACCGAAAGCGCGCAGTGACTCGGGATGTGCCGCTAATCGTCTTGTAACTAATGGGAACTAATGACCAGCAGACGAATGGGAGGCACTGGGAAAGAGCCTTCTACTCATCCCTAATGCTTGTACTTAACTGGTGATCATGGTGCTCATTAGGGGCTCTTAACACATCAACGCAGCGTCTGCTGGTACTGGGGAAGGCCCGGTGCCTTGGACCTTTAATTACTTGTTAGAGTTCGGTAACGACATGCAGCTGTTGCTTCATGGACTTCACTAAGTGCTTCCGGTGCTCAGTGTCTTTGTTTCATTTCATCATGTTCATAGCCAGCCTCCAAGAAAGGCGCTATTGTCCTCATTACAGTAACAGAGTGACTCTGGCTCAGAAAGATTAAGTGACTCTTATAATGTCGCACAGCTTGCCAGTGGTAGGGTCGGGGCTCCAACTCCATGGCCTTAAGCTTTCTTCTCTCTCTCTCTCTCTCTCTCTCTCTCTCTCTCTCTCTCTCTGTGTGTGTGTGTGTGTGTGTGTGTGTGTGTGTGTGTGTGTGTGTTTGTGTGTGCAGATGTGTCTTGCTAGAATTTGAACCCACAACCTTATGCTAAGTAACTGCTCTACAGTGAGCTTCAGCTCATAAACCACATTGGCTCTGCCCCCAGCTTCCACTCCTGTCTCTCAAAGGAACAACTTCATTAATGCATCAATTGCCTGCTTAAAATTCCAGGTGTAATACACAAAGAGAAGAGAAGAAAAAGCTGTGCCCTGCCCGCCTCTCTGTTGCAGGACCCGGAGCTCCTGACAGTGACAGAGAGACCCGCCATCCTGTACACTCCACTCATGGATCTTTCCTGATTTTTAGAGTGGAATCGAATGGAAATGAAGCCTCAGTCCGCTGTTGGATGAGTATAAGCTCCTCCCCTTCTGTTCTCCAGGACAGTTCCTGGGTCCCCTCCTTGTCAGCACTGAGATTTGTGAACTCAGGGCACTCTGACTAGACTGGGACAGGAGAGGGGGTTAGAGAAAGGACCTATCTAGGTGAAGTACCATCCACCTGTCTACCTGTCTGTCTGTCTGTTGTCTGCTCCATCCACCTGCCTACCTACCTCACGCTCTTCTTGCAGGTGGTAAGGCTCCTCTGCTCAGGTGCGCTAGGCTGCAAGGCTAAAGAGGCTGCTGATCTCCCACATCCTTGCCCATCTCTCAAATGGAAACTGACTCGTGAAAATTACATATCTTTCCCAGGGTCAAAGGGCAAAGAGGACAATACAAAACATCTGTCCTTTAGGCCACACGGGCTCTAAGCCCTGTAGTGAGGCAGGGAGAAACACACAGTTCTCTAAATAAACCTCATGTCCGTTATTAATTTTTAACCGCATGTAAATAGCACTCTGTACTTCACACAGCAGGATTACAAGGTTATCTCATTTAGCTCTCACAGGCAGCCACTCGGTGAGGTGTCCATGATGGCCCCTCTTTCACACAGGAAGGAGTTTAAATGCACGTGTGCACCTGAACCCTGAGCTCATTCGCAGAGCAAGGAGCTCCACTGAGTCCAAAACACATTCCAAATGTCTCTACAGCCTCAGTGCTTGATGGCAACCATCACTGTCACCAGCCTAGGAACCTAACACCTCCCATCTTCCATGGAGTGAGGCTAAACACCTCACATTCCTGAAACATCCCCATCTCCTTCTGAACCTCCATCCTGGCCCTGGGATGACCACAAGCTTGGATACCCTGTAGCTCTATTGTGTGACCAATGGCCTGACGTCACGAGAGTCCAACTGACCCACAGGACAGAGGGTGTCAAGTTTCACATCTCAAGGTCAAAAATGCTCAATTGATTCTAACTGAAAATGTTCATGCCCTTTCACCCACTTCTCTCACTTGGAGGAATGATACTCCAGAAACAGCGACAGGTACAGGACGGTTAGAACCTGCACACAGAGAGGAAACACTGTGTGCTGGGACAGTCGCACACAGAAGAGCATGTGGCTTTAAAAGAAAGCAGGTGCTAGCCGGGCGGTGGTGGCGCACGCCTTTAATCCCAGCACTCGGGAGGCAGAGGCAGGCGGATCTCTGTGAGTTCGAGGCCAGCCTGGTCTACAAGAGCTAGTTCCAGGACAGGCACCAAAGCTACAGAGAAACCCTGTCTCAAATAAATAAATAAATAGAAAGAAAGAAAGAAAGAAAGAAAGAAAGAAAGAAAGAAGGTGCATCAGTCAGTTTTTCTTTAAAATAAACATGCTTCATTATCACAACACTGTGTGTGTGTTTAAGTGGGAGCATACATGTGCCTGTATGTGGAGGTCAGAGGACAACTCCAGGGAGTCAGGTCCTTCTTCCATTAGAGTTTCCAGGAGAAGAACTCAGGTCACCAACTCCACACAGCAAGCACTTCTGCCCACTGAGCCATCTGGCCAGCCTCAGCCAGCTCTCCCTCACCCTGACAAACACCCAAGTCAATCCTTTTATTGAGAGAAGAGGCTTATATTGGTTCCCGGTTGTGACTTCAATTCCTGACTGGATACTCTGTTGCCTTGGGCCTGCAGCAAGGCAAGACATGGTGGTAGAAGCAGCAATGTTTCCATGGGGAAAGGAGAGAGAGAAAGGTGACTTCCTCACCCACTTTAACAGCAAGGTCCCAGTGGCCTCCCCTTAGTCTAAAGATGCCACCATTTCTCAGACTGGGAGTGTAGTTCAGTGGTAAAGCACTTGTCTAGCATGAATGAGGGCCTAGGTTCGATATCCAACATACACACACACACATACACACACACGCACACTTCATCATGTCTTAATAGCACACGGGTCTTTGGAGGATATTTAAGAGCCAGAAGGTAGAGGTTTATATGAACAAACACGGAAAGCTGTTCACAAGGTGGAGAAAAGTCCATCACAATGCAGTGTGCATAAAATGGTGCCGACTTTTTCTGCAAGGAAAAAATGTAGAGTTGTAACATAAATAGAAAAAAATTTCCAGGAATGCGTTCGCTGGCTGTTGTTAACTCAGCGGGTGTGTGTGTGAGAGAGAGACAGAATGCAGAGGCCTGGAGCAAGCCTCTGTGAAAATGCTTCACAGGCTCAGGCGGAAGTCTCCTCCTCTGTGCCTACTGTGTCCTCTCCAGCTGTGACCAGGGGGAAACAGGAAATGCGGCCTGCCCAGCCGTCGTGGTTCAGCCTCTGTGCAGGCCTGCTAGGAAGGTCATCCGCCAGTCACACGCACTGAGGTTCCTTTTATCAATCAGTTCTTATGGGAGTCACAGCAAAATCAAATCATAAAAATAAAAAGGCAAATTTATTTACCACCATGGTAGGACTGGGCCATGCTTTTTCTATCAAGTTCCAAGTCTAGAAATTGCCTTTTAAATAGATAATGATGATTCTGAGGGTCCGGTTATTACCTTGAAACCTCACATTTTGATAGATCCAATGCTTTTCTCTTATATAAATAACAGTTATTACTGCAAGGCCATTTTTTCCCCTTGCACTTCCAAAGTGTTCCTGCAGGAGACGGCAGGAAAATGGGGGCCATTAATATTCCACTTAGAGCGTGGCTCTCTCCAGTGCTAACTTCCACATAAATCTCTTCGGGAGTCTTTTTATACAAATGCCACTGCTCCCGCTTTGCTGGCCTGCTCCTTCCGCCCTTTTCTCCTCCTGCGTCCTCCTCATCTCTTCCCAGGAACGTAGTGGGGCCATCAGTGACTGGTGACTGTGCCCTGCACGGAGAAGATGGTGACTGGCTTTATCCTTGCCGTTGTATTGCCTCCAACCCCACTCTCCTGCTAGCCAGAGAAAAAGCCCTCCAGCGCCTTTAGTCCTGTCTATTCGGTACAAATTAAGACCCTGAAGTAGCATGCCTGAACAATAGAAACTACCAACTCGTTGGCACAGCTGAGGGTAGAGGTGTCAGTGTGTTCGGATCCCTGTCCAGGGCAACAGGAAGTTGGAAGCTCACTGTCCTCTCCCAAATTGGCCTCTAAATGGGTGACGGGCATTTTGGGACAAGTTACTCAGAAACCCCACAAGGCAGAGCCAAGGGATGCTATGGGTGACGGTATCTTTTTCATCAAGATTCCTGCTCCTCCCTACCTTGCTCTAGCTATAGATTTTGCCCCTCATACTGGGGATGGGGAAGCAAGGCCTAAGATCTACTGCTACCGTGAAAGACTGGCTCTTGTGGTCCTGGGTCTCTTTGTTTTTCAAACCAAAAACTGATGCCTAGAAAGATATGATTTTTCCAGCTTCAATGCTATGGGCTGTGGAGCCAAGTAAGGCTCAAGCCTCCTCCCCTGGTCCCTGGAGGGTAGGAGTGAGCTCAGAAGGGGAGACGGGACAGTCTGGCCCTATGTCATGCCAGGCATCCCATGAACTGCTGCAGAAGTTCAGCCAACTGTCCATGTCGTCCAGTTTCCCAAGCTGTTCTGTGTCATGCAAACCAGCCACCTGCGTGTCCCAGATGCAAGCTTTGGCTACCAGATGGGCCGTGCTGGTGGACAAGGTTAGAACGCATTGGAGGTCAATTGGCTGGAGCACAGTCCCTCAACAGGATAACAGGTTTAGTCCATCTGTGACCTTGTTAGATAGATAGAATCTGTGGGTTGATTCGAAATTCCCCTGTTCCCTAGGCAGCCCCCAGCTGTCAGACAGCATGGGCCAGTTCGCTGAACGTTCATCGCACGTGCTAGGAAACAACTGCACAGCTATAACTGATGTCGAGCATCACCTCCCAAGACCACAAAACAGACACTCACACAACCAGATCCACTGAGGCCTCCAGCCTTCCCACGGTGCACCTTTAATATGTGTAGACCGACATCAAAGCTCTATAACACTTTGACTTTGAGGCAATGAACTACAGAACGAGAGAGAAAAGTCTAGTGATAGAAAGACTTTGTCCCCATGGGCCTCCATTTTCTCACCTAGAAAACTGCCTCTGGGGTCCCTTACACCTCCATGGGAGCTGCATATAGGGAGCATGTGTGGTAGAGAATGGGGAATACCATTATGTTCCTGGCACAGGGCAGTGAGGCAGGAAAAACCTTCAGGATGCTTATCACCAAACCAGCTAAGATTGCCCCGCCCCCCGGCCTGCGCCCCACCACTGTGTGGCTAGTGCTGTTCTGAGCTTTGAAGCAGAATGAGTCATTTCTCACAGAAACTGTAAGAGGTAGGAACCAGAGGGGCGCCAACCCAAGCCTGGCTCTTTATCACCAGGCAATCTAGCTGCATGGCTTCTGCCCCTGGGCAGGATGGGTAGCTGGAGGTTGTGGTTCTGATCCTGAGGAAACACACCTCCAAAGACGAGAACTCTGGATATGTAGACCCAGGACTGGGAATGCTCCTTGAAACTGCCAGACTGCTCTGAAGCTGTGTCGACCTGCTATAACTGGCTTAGCCACGGCTTCTTGACTCTAGCCCTTCAGTGAACATTGGCTACCCATGCTCCTTCATGCTGAGTGGCAGCCATCAGATCCACTGGCTGGGTCCAATAGCCCTGGTCTGCCTTCAGCTCCAGGGCAAGGCACTCTTGCATCACCGGGATGACAAGTAGCTGTGGCCTTAAGGGAAGGCAAAGGTAAGATGCAGGAAGAATCGATCCTGCAGCATTGCACAGGCAGACAGCAAAGGAGCTCGGACACCCCAGGTGACAACTCCAATCTGACGGGCACTCTCCCTCCACAGTTGGTTGCTGCCATCCATAAGCACGAAGCCTTCCATCCTTCAGTCCCTGCTGTGGGCAGGTTGCCTTGCTGCAGGCCCAGCGTCAGCACCCCACAACTGGCTGAGGCAGCGGGTAGGATGAGGCTGAAGGATGTCAGAGCAGATCCTGTAAACCTCCCTCCATGGCACTCAAAGCTCCCTTGAACACACCAGCCTGAGGGGGACTGAGTTCATCTGATTTCAGAAGTTAAGTAGAATCCTGCCTCATTAGTACTGGGATGGGAAAAGTCCTCTCTAAGAATGGCTGGCTGCTAATGCTCCTGTTCTTCGTTTCACAGCTTACCCTCTCTGAAGGACAATGCCGGTAACAGCTTGCCCTTTCTCTAGATTTCCCCAACAGTCAGTTCATCTATTAATCCAGCATGGTACTGGGTTGTCCTGCCTTGCTGTGACTTGGACATTGTTTGTTCCAAAAGTTTACACATTGGAGGGCCAATCTTTAGTTTGACAGTGGGAGTGGTGATGGGGCCTCTTGGGAGGTCTGGGCATCACTGGGCATCTTCCCCTAGAAAGGATTAAGTAAGGTTCCTCTCATAGAATCTTGAGTTCTAGAAGAAGGAGAAGGAGGAGGAGGAAAAGGAAGAAGAAGAAGAAGAAGAAGAAGAAGAAGAGGAGGAGGAGGAGGAGGAGGAGGAGGAGGAGGAGGAGGAGGAGGAAAATTTTGATAAAAAGAGCCAGCCAGAGAGCCCACGCCGCAGTCCCCCTTCCTAGCTGGAGGTGTGGTCTCTTGCTCACACACAGTCTTGTCACTCTGGAGTCATCTGCCCTGAGCCCTCACTGAAAGCCAAACCTGTGGGACAAACAGATCATAGAATTTCAGTCTCCACCATGTGCGTTGTAGAAGCCTTTTCTTTATGCAATCTGCCTGCCTCGTGTATTTTACTATAGTGAGAGAAAATGCACGCCTCAATGGCAGCCCCTCCTCAATCTTTCCTTCTTTCCGGGTTTTCAAATGTTGGGGTGTCCCCAAGGCTCAGTCCTGGACTATCTTCCCCACCTAACTATCCCTCCCCTCTCCCAGATAAACTCATCTAATCCATACAGCCTTACATTCTGCTTCTACTTCTGTTTTTGTTTCTAATCAGCTCATTGTTAGCTGAAACACAAGTATAAAGTACCGCACCATACAAGCGGTGGCTTACTAATGAAGCCCACGGTTACGATAGACAACTGTCCTGGCCTCCCAGAAGGCCCTCCCTATCCTATTACCCACAACCCCTTCCTCCCAGCAAAGTAACCACTTTCCATTTAGTGCAATCGCTTCCCTGTGAATGTTCCTTTTTTGATTTTTATCACCCAAGTACACTGCTCAACACGGTAGTAAGTCTTGCCTCGCTGTTAAAACTATCTTCCATGTCTCTTCAAATTTACAGTCCTTTCCCACCTCTTCCCTCTGTTAGTCTGCCCTTTGGAGCCTCCCTCCATCTGGACTCTGTTTCTACCTCGCTCACATGACTCTAATAGTGATGTGCTTTGGGATATTAGCAGCCATTGGTGCTGCCTCGTCTAAAATATCAACCCAAATTCACAACTCATTTCGGTTTTCACAAATCAGCTAAGGACCACCACACAGAGGATGCCCTTTGGCTATGATTTGCTTTTCCAGGGCTACAGTTCAGATAGGAATGACAGGACCAAAGCTTATTTCCTTTTTATTCACACAGCTTTCAAGACAAATCAGTTCCTTGTCATCCTCAGAAGATGGCCAATTAGTTAATTTTTAATATGCCGCTATGAAGTCATTAATGCGAAAGTATATAAAGCTCACATTTAAACATGGGTGTCAACTCATGGTGTGTCTACTCTTATCAGAACCAAAATTGTCACCCCTGGTTGATGGGGAGTCTTATTAAGTTGGTTGCTACATCCTTTTGACATGACCTGTTCTGGGGTCATCATCTTGTATATCCATCACCCGGGCCTGGGGTTGGCCATTTCTCACAGGAAAGAAATGGTGTCATAACTATAATCAAGCTTAAGAGATGTTCATTGCATTTACTGTATGGTTTCCAGGCCTTGTTCAACAGGCCTAACTGAAAGCACATATGTGTATGTATGTGTGTGTGTGCATGTATGTATGTGTGTGTGTCTATGCATATGTATGTGTGTGTGTTTGTGTATGTGTGTACATGTATATGTGTATATATGTATATGAGTATGTATTTATGTGTGTGGGTATATGTGTGTATATGAGTGTGTATGCACATGTATGAGTGTATGTGTATATGTGTGCATGTGTGTATGTGTTCGTGAGTGTATGTATATGTTTGTGCATGTGTGTATGTGTTCGTGAGTGTATGTATGTTTGTGCATGTGTGTATGTGTATTGGCATGTGTTTAAAATGCAGCTCCATGGCACTGCCTCTTGTGTCCTACTCTGTGCTGACTCCTGTGAACTGAGAACGGTGGCTCTCAAGGACACAAAAATGACAGCATCGTTGTGACATTTCCTCACTTCATCTCACAGTACACACACAGCAGCTCAGAACAACAAAACAACGCTAACATCCCTACAAGCAAATTACAATTATAAAAACATTTAAAATGGCCTCCACACAGCACTCGGTCCCCAACACTCCAGTGCCATGCCTCATCTCCATCCTCAGGTCACCCTGCTCCCAACAGAGTAGAACACAGTCCTCCCAGTCCCCTCCTGGCATTGGTCCCATGTGTCACCAGGTGTTCAATGCTGAGCGCTGGCTTGGTGTCTGTGCCTTGGACATCTCACTTGCTTATCTGAAACACATTCTTCTGCAGATTCCTGGAGAAGAGCTCGTGGGAACTATGGTGTCTCCACTCTTCCATGCCACGTTAATAAGAGTTTGTGCTCTTTATGCTCGAAGGTCAATCTTGCTGAACATAAAAACCCTTGGCTCGTGTTCACATTTTCTTTTTTGAGTACCTTTAATACGTTATTTCATTTTCTTCTGTCATAACATATGGCCGCAGAACACTCTGATGACAACACCATTTGCCTTCTCATATAAGTCACCTGTTCTCTGTGCTTAGCACCCCGTGGGCTTCTCCTCCTGTTTCTTTAAGACCTGATAGAATGGATTTGGCTCCTTCTAGATCAATATTCTCAAGTATCCTGTTTACATTTTCAACATACTGCTCTAACCAGGTTGTTTTTCTTTTTTTGGTCTTTTGGAGGTATAACAACCTCCAATAAAAAAAATGGTTTTTTGAGACCAGGTCTCATATATCCCAGGCTGACCTTGAACTTCCAGTATAGACAAGGACAGCCTTGACTTGATCCTTCTGTTTTCACCTGCCCAGTGCTGGGATTACAGGTTTACACTCCCATGCTTATTTTTCTGTAGTGCTTGGGACAAAACCCAGGGTCTCATGCACGCTAGGCGCACATTCCTCTAGATGAGCCACATCTCTGGCCCATATACCTGTGATTTCCTGGGGTCTTAGGAACTGTTGCTGCTCTGTTTTCTGGTTGTTGTTTCTGTCTCCTCCCCACAGGGGCCTACTGTCAATTCTCCCTAGGAATTTTCATCTCCTGGATTTCCCTTGATTCTAAAATTATCAAAAATATTTACAATGTTTACTTTTTCTTCTGTCCCTTGCATCTTAGTTTGCATTCATGGAATTGTGTCTTTCTTCCACTTTTCCTGGCTATTGTCACACCTTTTCTACAGCTTTACTCCTGACTTACAGTATCCCCTATGCTTTATGTCACTCTTAGAGTAATTTGGAGCATGTTTTCAGTGGTGTATTTCTGCCTCACTCCAAAAAACATTAACATGACCTCATATATGTAAAATAGATATGCAAATCAAACATTACTGATAATAAATCATACAGAAATTTATCTTAAAATAATTCTTTCATATACACATACTTTTATCATTTATTAAAGAAAGAGCAAATTTGCATGCTAATAAGATGGATGTACTTGTTTATTTTATAAAAAGCATTAAGTCCTGGCTGAATATTCGATACTGCAGATGTAGACCTTTCTCAGAGATGATCAATATTTTGATTTTATAATCATCAATGCTGAGAACAGCATTTTGTATAAATACTTAGTACAAAGAAGCAGAAGTATGTTTGGGGCCATTTCAGAAATGGCTGGAAAGTCTCTCCCAATCTCAAGCCAAAATTCATTTAATGGTGTTTTATAAAACCTAAGTCAGCAATTCAAACAGCATTTTTAAAAATCAAACATTTAGCCTGTTTGTTTTCTAATGAGAAACAGAAGCACGGTGGATTCAGATGGCATGGGAGGTGGGGAGGAATTGGGAGGGGTAGACAGAGGGAAACTATAATCAGGATATAATATATGAGGAAAAGGCTATTTTCGATAAAAGAAAAAATAAATAAAATAAGTAAAAATAAAAAATAAAACAAAGAGAAAGAAATAAAAACCAACATTCTAATCCAATCCAATCCAAAGATATGTTAACTGATACCTACATCCTGAGAAATGATAGGTAATGAAGGCTTTATCTTCTGTAACGACATCATAATATTCTCGCAAGAGCAGAACTCTGAAAACACTGCCATGTATGTTTGGTCAGTGAGTATTGCAAAACCCTATGCTGCAGGAAAAGTGCCTGCTGCGTAAGTGTAAGAACTGGAGCCTATCTCCTCAGCCCTCACGAAAACACCAGGTGAGTATAGGGGCCTGCCTGCAATCCTAGTGTGTAGGAGGCAAGACGGGATCCCTGAAGCAAGCTGACTAACAAATCAGTGAGTTCAGGACCCAAATGAGGGACCCTGTCTCAATATACCAGGTGGAGAGCCATCGAGGAAGATATGTAATGTCAACCTTGGGCCCCACTAGTATATAACCACATGTGTGCCATATACGTGCACACATGAGCACACACACACGCACACAGAGCCACATACACATATGTCCCTTCACATACACTGCACACATTTTGTTTGTTTATTTAGAGTCAGGGTTTCTTATAGCTTTGGAGACTGTCCTGGAACTCGCTCTGTAGACCAGAGTGCTGGGATCAAAGGTGTGCACCACCACCGCCCCACCACACAAACATTTCACTGTTGCCAAAGTTTTCACGACTCCCACATTCAGTTACACAACCCATTCTGGGTCACAGCCCATCTAAGGAGCTTTATTCCAGGGCTCGGTTATAGTTCAGATATTTATTTTCATTTTCTTTTGTGTGCAGGGTATGCACATATGTGTGTGAAGATATTCAAGCCTGCGCATGTGCGGAGGATGGCATCAGGGGTCCCGCTCTACCACTGTCTGCCTTATTCCTTGATTCTCTCATAGTTTCAGTTAGACCATCTGACCAGCAAGCCTCAGCAAGGCCTGTCTCTAGCCTCCACCGCAGTGGGGTGACAGGCGTTTGTGTGGCCACTCCCAGCTTTTGATATGGGTGCTGGAGATCTGAATTCAGGTCCTCACTGAGCCATCTCCCCAGCCCATAGTTTGGGTCTTGAGTGTTCCCCAAAGCCTGGTCACCATGCCACAGCACTATTAGAAGGTAATATAGCTCTCCCATGGAGCTTAGGGGAGGGACATTAGGGGAGGCCCTTATGGTGGGCCTCGAAAGGGGGGTACTGAAACCCCAGGCTCTCAGCTCTCTCTGCTTTCCTCTTGGACACTGCCGGCTGTGACAATTCGTCTCACCACAAGCTCAAAACAATGAAGTCACCCAACAATGAGATGACATCTGTGTAAACATAAAACAGGAGCCCAAATAAGCCTTTCCTCCACTGGAGGTGTCGTCTCAGGAAGCTTGTCATAGCAAGACAATCTAACGTAAGTCCCTTTGTTTCCATGTCTTTATTTTTTTGTGGAAAGGGGGGTACATATCTTTCTGGTGTGCTTTCATTGTCTCAATGGACATTACTCTCTTCTCTCTCTCTCTCTCCCTCTCTCGCTTCCTTACAGTGATTTTTTTTTTTTTTACAGATTTTGCATCCAGCGATTTCATTTTATGTGAAATAAGTTGGCTTTTCCATTTTGTTTTGGTTGGTTTTTGGATTTTTTTTTTTTTAGACAAAGTCTCACATACTTCCAGTTGGCTTCCTGCTTCTGCTCCTAAGGGCTGGGATTATGGACACGTAGCACCATGCCCAGTCTGAGGTACATTTCCTACACTGTAAAGCAAAGTCTTTGCTCAGACAGCCTTTGTAACACCACAGAGCTGTCCCTGCTATTGTTTCATGGTGGTGGGGAGAGAAAGGAGGTTATAAGAAAAAAACAAAACAGACCGCTTGCTTTCTAAGGTTTCGGGGCTCCATCCCCTCACCCGGTCTTATCCAGACTGTCTTTTTTATACGACCCCTGTTTAATCTCATCCTTTTCCTTGCAGCGTCTCCTCAACGGTCCCTGGAAGCCCTCATGGCCACTCTTGACAAGATGCAGGGCCTGGCTCTTGGGAGCCTACAAGTCCATCTGCTGGGCTGGCTCTGCGTCTGCTGCTCCGGCTGCAAACACACATCTCCCCGTGCCAGCTGACCTGCTCATGTTTAACAGTGAAGAACTCTTGAGGCCGTCAGTCCTGGGTCTGTCTTCACTCTGCTTCTCTACGCATGGACACCTAAACCAGACAGGTCTCAGGTGTGCAACGGCCCCTCCCTCCATCACTGTATGTTGGAGCTCACGAGAAGACCTTGCTGCTTAATTTTATGGTAAATACTGCCTGTGGGTTTGAGGTTAGGGAGAACTTTTCATTTTTACTTTTATTTTATGATTCTGGATACCGAATCTCTGCCTTTGCCCGTGTTAGACATTGTGTGTTGGCTTTTGTTATCTTTTTGTTCCACTTTAGGTAGACTTTTCAGAAGATCTAAAATTACACTGCCACCATGAGCACTCTCGCGGGAAATCTCCCCCACTGATACTTGCAATCCTCTATCTGTGGCTGCATCTCTCACCTGACGGTGGAGCACCAACTACAAGCTGCTATGTTCTTGTGGGTATCCAGCTGATATCTCAACCTGAAGCAGGAAAAAAAATCCCACTTACATCATCTCCATTAATCTCCTCGGCACATGCTCCCAGGTGCTCAGGCCAAAAAATGTGAAGTAAGCCTCCTCCACATCCTTCCAAACCAGTCCTGCTCAGATGCCAGCCAGACTACATGCTCCACGGGGCTGAAGTCTCCCTTATGCTCCATTTCTGATGACTTCAGGAGTAGCTAGCTGTCTGGCTGGTCTCTCACGCTCTGCTCCAGAACAGCTCAGCCAGACTGATCTCTCGAAGCATCCTCACACTCATCATGTCCCGAAAGCCATCACCACAAACAACATCCTAGCCCCTAGTCATGGCCTCGAACCCCTAGCCATGGCCTTGAACCCCTAGCCATGGCCTCGAGCCCCTGTCGAATTTACACCACGCTGTGCCCTCTGATTCAATCTCTCTCCATCCCCCTGTTTTCATTCAGTACATCACAACACCAAATTGTTCCTTTCTTGTCTCTAAAGATGCCCCAGTAGTGCCCCATCTCTGGGTATCTGTCCATGTGGGGGGAATGTTTTGATCCTAGATCCTTGCAGCTAGCTCTGCCCCCTTTTCACCATTAGGACAGACTCACAGAAGCCTGCCAGGAATGTCCCAACTATACTTGTGGCCCGTTTCATCTTTGTCTCAGAACTCATCAGAACCTGGGAAAATAGCTTTGAAACTTATTTGTAGTTGTATTTATCCCAGCATGACCATCCACACTAGAATTTTCCTTGCAGACAGAGAACTAGCGGTACATAAAAGGTGTTCTGTAGATGTCCGCCAGCTAACAATACCTCCATGCGCCTCTGATGACCAAGAGAGCCAAGACCTCCCCCACAGCAAGCTCCGGAGCACAGATGGTTTCCTGAAATCATCATCTGTAATCTCAACCTTTTTCCCAGGATGAGAACCCAGCCTAAGGTGCTGAACCATCTTAGCCACCTAACTCACGAAGAGAGCAGTGGTTCTCGGCTCTCCCTTCCCAGGGCGCATATTCTATGATGCTTCTTTTTTTGTTTGAGAATGAAATTTATATATAACTGCATACCTAATCACTTCCGAAAACCCTAACATAATTTCCCAACTATAATAAAAAGGAGTAATAAAAAGGCAGAAATATATAACAAAATAATAAGCATTTCATTATGCAAATGCTTATGTAGGACTAACCTGGAAGGCACAGTGGAACAGGCAGGTGTTTGCACTGTCCCGTGGGGGCCCATGAACACAGTAATGGAGGATTCAGGATAAAGCAGGTTGTCTCAGGAACTCCAATACCATAAGCCAACTCAGCAAGGACGATAAATACTCATGTGATCCCCCGAATGCTGGGCAACAGCTGATAAAACGTGGAGCAAAGAAAATTGTGGTCCTCTTAAGTTGGTCATTGCATTAATGGGGAATTCAATACATACAAGGTCTTGAAAATATAGTACTATGAAGGCTGGAGAGGTGGGTCAGAGGTTAAGAACACTGGTTGCTCCCCAGAGGACCTGGATTCTAACCCAGCAAAAACATGGCGTCTCATGCCCACTGATAACTCCAGTCCCACAAATTCTTACGCCCTTTTCAGGTACTGCATACATGAGGTAACCAGATGTTCTGCAGGCAAAACATTCATACAAATAAAATATCCTAATAAAAATATTTTTTAAGAAGTACTAATAGATAGCCAGATGTGGGGGCACACATCTTTAAACCGAGTGCTCAGGAAGCAGAAGCAGGTGGATCTCTGTTAGTTGGAGACCAGCCTGGTCCACAAAGTGACTTCCTGGACTGCCAGCCAGGGCTACACAGAGAAGCTCTGTCTTGAAAAACAACAACAAAACGTGCTAATAGATAGTTTCTTCTAGGTTCCCACACTGGTAACCAGAATTGCCCTGTATGAGTGTGTGGCAGGACACATAAAGCCTTCAAGAAGCAGAGAATTCTTCATTGTACCAAGGGACACTGAAAGGTAACAATGGTCTCAAGCTTGCCCTTCAAATGCCAGAAGCACTCCTTGTAAGAACTGCAAGACCAAACACTGATATAAATGACGTTTCACGACGTCCTTTTCACTTGTATTATTATGAGATACCACACTTATTCATCACCAGCAACTGGAAACAGTCCTGCTGTCCCTCCCTTGGCGAGTGGCCCTATACACAGTGGTTCTTTTTCACTACTACTCAACAGTAGAGAAAGGAGCAAATCTCATAAGGGCAACAGCGCCATTCTCAATGCACTGTGCTGCGTAAAGAACTCAGACATGAAACTATGCATGCTGTGTGCTGTGTGATTCTACTTCCAATATACGTTAGAAAAGCGGCGAGCATAGCGGACACCGCGTCACCCTGTATGGTGAAATACCTGCTTCCTACTGCAGACTTCTGGAAGCTGGAGATGAGCCCAGGCTCCAGGAACCCCCAGCGGTACCTCTGAGAAAAGTCAAAGGTACCTGAAGCTGGTGCCCTGAAGCCTTAGTCACTAGAAATCCAGCTATAGGAAGCCAGTCAGATTCTCCAAACCTCAGCACCCCACATCTCCCTCTCCCCTCTGTTGCCTTAGCAAATGGAGCCCCTCAGCAGCCTCTATCTTGTTCTGCCATGAAGCCCTGTTTACTTATGAAGAATGGCTAGTGTCTGAGGAAAAGCCTGTTAGTTACCGCCTCCTTTAAACTGAGTTAAGGAAAACATAATTGCCGGGGAAATCTCATTTGGGCTTGCTCATGCTCCACAGGACCCAGCGTAAACAGTTCCTTCCCCTTCTTTACAGAAGGAATGGCACATGGAGTTGCAGCAGGGTCCTTGAACCCTGGAGATGCTCCTGTGCATGCAGCTGAAGAACCAGCATGTCTGGAGCAGGGGAGCATGCTGGTGTTGGCTAGAGAAAAATGCCAGCTCCTGGGGTCCTGTTCAGAGCAGGCCGGTCAAGATGACTCTTTAGAAAAGCCTCAAAAATCCCCTTCTCTTCAATTAATCCACCACAAAATGATATCGTCTCCAGGGTGGAGGCTGTAGGTTTTAAAGAGGAAAACCACACCTGGAAATATAAGGAAACTTGCACTTGAATTAAAATATTTGGCCAGGCATGATCGACCTACGCTCTCTGCTATGTTGGGCACAGCACAGAGGGGTGGGTAACGCAACTGTTAACCTGGAAGCCATCTGTGTGCTGTGGGATGTACCTGGGGTAACTGAGCCTCTCGGAACTTTGGTTCCTCGACATGCAAGCAGCTCCTGAACTCCTAAGACAATTAAGCCACTTGAAATATATAAATTATCAAGAGCACCTGACACAGAGTTCTCCCAGGTCCTTCCCGTAACTGCTATGCTCACCGTGTCTTCCTTTCCTATATTCTGATGCTTTGGTGCCTTGGAGTCCCCTGACCCTGGAGAGACCATCCTTCCCTAAAAGCAGCAAGCAACTGGCCTTCAAAGGTGCTTCCAAGCCAGATTCCACCAACTCTGCTTTCTTTGTGGAAAGTTTTCTCTTGAGGCTACTAGTCACCGGCCCCAATCACCCCAAGATCAGAGTCAAGACAGCTAGCAGAGCCCTTGGCCCAGAACCCATTGAAGTCATTTAAACAGCCAGGCAAAGCTTGTACTTCCTCCCCAACATCCAGAACAAAGGCTCCCCCATCCCTCTCTCTGCTCCTGCCCCACCCCGAGGTACTACATGAGGTTTTATGGTATGGCATGCCCTCTGCTCAGAGGGACTTTGAATTCCTAGTTCTTGTCACTTGCAGCCATTCCCCTGCTCTACTGGCATCACTGTGCCTGCATGTGCTCTGGATGTACTGTTTTAACTGATGCCCTAATTTGGTTTTCCTGAAAGTGCCTTGGTGAAGGGCATTGGTGATACCTTAGCTGCCAACCAGATGGCATCATGCACAGCTATTCACTCCGTTGGCCTTACTACACTATTTGACTTTGCTGACTGGCCACCTGATCGCCAAAAGACATGCTCCACAAAGTCCTGGCCTTCTTCCCCTTCTGCTGGCCCTAAGGGCCTAAGTCCCTAAGAGAGACTCTGCCCAGGAGGCATGCCTTTCCCCCACAGACTGCAGAGCCCTGGACCGGCCCCGCTGCTTGGGTACCATTAGCTGAAAGAATGAATAAGCAGCCCGTGGGTGAATAAACTTGCCCAGTGTTTCTATCCTGGAGCGACCGCTAACCCCCTCTTCCTCTGCCCTTTTTCTCTTTCCATTCCCTTCTTCCCGTACTATTCACCCCCTCTAACCTTACCAAGACATGATCACCCAAAACAATGACCTGCCATGTGTGTGTTTGTGTACATGTGCACACATGCACACACCGGGAGTAAGGGAGTGTGCACGTGCATGCACATGCATACGGAGGCAAAAGGTTGGCCATGGGTGCCCTCCTCGATCACTATTTAAAAGGCTTACTTTTATTTCTTTTAATTATATGAATTTGTCTATAGGTGGGGACCGTGTATGCGCCTGCAATTGTAGGTTACCAAAGAAGCCAGAAGAGGGCGTCAGATTCCCACAGAGCTGGAGTTACAGATGGTTGTTAGCCACTCTATGTGGGTTCTAGCAGTCAGGTCCTCTTCGTAGCCACTGAGCTATCTCTCCGGCTCTCCACACCATTTGAGGGATGAAAGCTCTTGTTTAACTTGGAGATTACTAATTCAGCAAGACTAGCTGGCCACCAAGCCCCTGAGATCCTCCTGCCTCTGCCCACCCAGTGCTGGGGCTGTGGGCACATGATACTGCTCCCAGGTTCTTATGTTGGTGCTAAAGATCTGAACTCAAGTCCTCAGGTTTGTGTAGCAAGCACTTCACTGCCTGAGCCACTGCCCCCAGTCACTGCCCGAGCCACTGCCTTCAGGCACACACCCCCAGCTACTACCCACAGTCACTGCCCCCCACCCAGCAACATATTCACATCCTCTTATGTATTTCTTTAACCCCAGTCTCTCCTCCAACTTACGCTGCACCCTGACTCCCTCAAATGCAGCTAAATCTCTCAATTGTCCATCTTCTTGTCCCTCCCCTCAGCCCAACCTTCTCAGAATAAAATCCGGGGGTGCCTATGCTGAACTCACCACCTCCCCTTTCCCACTCTGTCTCTTCTCCAGGTGATCCCCAACTATCTCCCCAACTTGAAAGCCATGTCCTTCCCAGTCCTGAGCTAACTCTGACCAAGGCAGGACACATTTCCCATCCTCAGCTTTGGCCTCCCACATTGTCTAGTCCTGGGATGGCAGGGGGCAGAGGCAGGTACCACTCCAGAGCATGCCTCCCTATTCCAAGAAACCAGACTGCAAAGCAGTCAATCTTAGACCTGCATTGTGCAGGAAAAACTGTAGCAGTCAGTTCATGGTCAAAGCCACATCACAGGATGTCTGGGGAAAAAAACAGCCTACAATAAACCAGAGTCAAACACAAAATGCAGTGTTGATCGATTTCATGACCAATTCTGCCTCAGAAGACCTTAATGTGCTGTGACTGTGACCAGAAATAGTTACACTGCTCATGCCAATGAGCCTTCGCTTGTCACTCTCGCCCCTCCCTGCCCACTCTCCGCTTCTCCCATCTCTGCTTGCTCCTGTGTAAGTGTAAGTGCATGTATGTGCACATGTGCGTGTGTGTGTGCATGCATGTGTGTGTATGAGTGTGTGTATGCATAGATGTGTGTATGAGTGTGTGTATGCATAGATGTGTGTATGAGTGTGTGCATGCATGTGTGTGTATGAGTGCGTGTATGCATGTGTGTGTATGAGTGTGTGCATGCATGTGTGTGTATGAGTGTGTGCATGCATGTGTGTGTATGAATGTGTGCATGCATGTGTGTGTATGAGTGCGTGTATGCACAGATGTGTGTATGAGTGTGTGTGTATGAGTGCGTGTATGCATGTGTGTGTATGAGTGTGTGCATGCATGTGTGTGTATGAGTGCGTGTATGCATAGATGTGTGTATGAGTGTGTGTATGCATAGATGTGTGTATGAGTGCGTGTATGCATGTGTGTGTATGAGTGCGTGTATGCATAGATGTGTGTATGAGTGTGTGCATGCATGTGTGTGTATGAGTGTGTGCATGCATAGATGTGTGTATGAGTGCGTGTATGCATAGATATGTGTATGAGTGTGTATATGCAGAGATGTGTGTATGAGTGTGTGCCCATGCATGTGTGTGTATGAGTGTGCATGTATACACTATGCTACATATTCTAGGTACAAAAGCAGGGCTCATCATTTCCAGATATACTTTATATAAAAACTGCTTCCTGAAACAACCTGAACTTTTACCAGCTGATTCTCAGGTTCTTCAAATCTTATTTTCCACATCACGAAAGAAAGGAAAGAAGGAAGGAAGGAAGGAAGGAAGGAAGAAAGAAAAGAAAGAAGAAAACCTTACAACAGGAACTCCCCAGGATCTGCAAGGAATCCATCCAAAACCCATGGTGGATTCTTAAAACTGCAGCTTGGACCAAGGTCTACTGTGTTATTTTGCACAGAAAGACTTACAATAAAATTTCATGTGTAGACTGGGCACAGGAAGCAATAGCAGTCAAGGGGACAAATGAAATGATATTCTGTAATAAAGGACGGGTGACTGCTCATGCCTCCCTGCTCTGTTCTATGCCCAGTCCAGTAACTGAGGCTGCAGAAAATAGAACCACAGGCAAGAAGAAGCCCTCCTCAGGTGACATTTCAGGGGAAGCGTGTTCCTGAAGCCCTTGCTTCAGCTTCTGGTCACTGAAGGTATCCGCATCTCACATTGGGAAAAAAATGCTCTGGAGTGGAAATGCTCTAGCAACTATCATTAGGCAAAAAGAATAATTTTCCCAAGGATGAAGAGATAGCTCTGTCAGTAAAGTGTTTGCCTTGCAAGCACAAGGACATGAGTTCAATCCCCAGAACCCACATGAAATAAGTGTGGCATGGTAGCATGTGCTTGTAGTCTTAGCACTAGTGAGGTAGAAACAGGATCTCCTCAAGGCTCCCTGGCCAGCCTAGTCCACTCTGGGAGCCCCAGACTAGTCACACACACACACACACACACACACACACACACACACACACACGCATATTAAGTAGACAGCTTTCTGAGGTCCAGCAGCCAAGGATGTTCTCTGGCCTCCACATGAATGGGTACACACGTGCACACACAGTGCGGCTGCATGCATGCACAGGATAGTCCTTCTGTAACAGCCTAGATGTTGCCTAATTTCCTATTTTGAATTCTAGTTTTAAATATTAGGTGAGAGGAAAATTGATCCAATTCTTTTGTTTCAGATTAAATACCCTTTAAAGTGAACATCTTTTCAGTATGGGAATGTATATAAGCAACCCTGGCTCCTGCAGCCTGAAAGAAAGGGGGAAGTGGATGGGGGAGTGGTGGTGGCACCTCTGGGAGATGGGTCTCACTAGGACATGCTGCATATCTTCAACCAGGAAGGAGGGAGTCTCACACATCTGAATTTACCAGAAACAACAGTACTCAAGACCCATGAGGGATGGCAGGCAGCCCAAAGTCACAGCGGCAATGAGTGTCCAAGCTGGGACTTCAACTCAGATCTTTCCTACTTTAAAACCTCCATCTTTTATCAGGGTCTTTGGAAGGAAGCCATCTGGTCAACCCCTATTCACCCACACCTCCGCCTTTACCTAGAACAGATGGAAGACAGAGCTCCTGTGTGCCTGTTGGCACTGTCCTAGCTGCTCTATTATTTTAAAAACCTACTCGTAATTAAGGTTCCATCCAATCATGCATCAAATGCAAGTCAATTACAAAGATGCCTGTAGAAGAATTGAGAGCTCTCATTTCTTTAAATTCTAATGCATTCAAAATTTTCAATATTCATTTTTACCCTTTGAAAATGAACTCTTTCATGCAACTTACCAAAGTAAAGAGTTGCTGTATATCAAACAAAAAAACCAAAATAATACAAAACAAAACAAAAAAAAAACCCTCAAATTTTTTGTCTCACTTCTCCAAAGGACTGGAAGGAGCCACCTTTCTTATTAAATTAATCTCGTGGTCTGCAACTGTGATCTTCCAGACCCTAGCTTGGTCAGGAGTGAAATGGTTCAAAGGATTAGGTTAGATGCTAGGCAGAATGAAGAAGAGGGGAAAGCATCAAGCAGCCTTACGGAAGGGCCTACCAAAAAGGGATGTGAACCCGAACCACACTGCAGACCCTGGGATGGGGCAGAGTGGACAATGACCATGTTGACCCCTGTCCAGGGCAACCATCTGTCCACCTGAGATAAGGCGGACATTAGATGCAACGTCTCTCTGACGTCAGCACGCAGATAATATGTGTAAGAACCTCCCTGTTCACATTCATCTCAGAGACAAGTCACACCACACCTGGTGAGGGATACTCAGAGACAGGCTACACCATGCTTGGTGAGAGATATTCAAAACTGGGGGTAGAGTGTCCCAGGCTAGACCACACAGAAGGCAAGGAGAATTAAGAAAATTGCTCTATCCACAGTCTTGGAGCTTTTCTTTAACCCCAGCAGAAATCTGGCTGGCTACTATTTGAGCTTATTTCTCCTCTGTTCTCATAGAAAACGGAAACTGGCTGGCATTCCCCTCTGACTATGGGTGCTCTAGCCATTAGACTATGGACCACGGCATCCTCCTCAGACTATGGGTGCTCTAGCTAATAGACTGTGGATCACAGCATTCTCCCCAGACTATGAGGGAGCCATTAGAATGTGGACCACGGCATCCTCCTCTTACTACTGGTGCTCTAGTCATTAGACTATGGACCACAGCATTCTCCTGTCTACCAGAGAAAAAGGGGTTTTCTGCTTCTTGCACAATGACTAGGTGAAAATAGGATAGAGGAAGAAGTAGTTAGGAGGTGGAGCTTGGGGAACAAATGCACATCTGGACTGAGCTGACTTCCTGAGGAATCCAGTGACAATCACACTACCTGAGATCTTGATGCTTCAGAGCTGAGCTATACCTTTGTGTGAGGAAGGGAGGGAAGGACAGAGGGACAGATGGAGGGAGGCCTTACGTGATGGCAAGAGGGAGAATTTGGCTTCCTAGCACCCTAAACAGAAAAAGAATGGCATGATCTTCCTTGCCTGGAGTCAGGTGTTGTGTCTAGAGAGATATTAGGAAAAGAAGCCTCACTGGTTTAATTTAGTCCGGCATTTCCTAGAGCCCCCTTGCTGTAGTCCCTGCAGAGTTAGGGAGGTGTGCTGGAGAGGCACACTGGGAAGTGCACCCTGCAAGGCTCTGTCAGGCAGTGCAAAGTCTGCACCAACCCCAGCAGCTTGGCCAAAGAAACAGCAAGTCACTAAGCCAAGTACTATGGCTAGACTCTCCTAATTAGCTCCTCTACCCTCCTCCACTAACACGCACGTGCGCGCGCGCGCGCGCGCGCGCGCGCGCGCACACACACACAGAGAGAGAGAGAAAGAGAGAGAGAGAGGGAGGGAGGGAGAGAGAGAGAGAGAGAGAGTGTGTTTTTTTCTCTACTGGCTCACTCTTGCATAAGCTCATTTAGTCTTTGTCCATCACCTGGTAAGATGGGAAGCAGGAAATGGGGATCAAGGGGCCTGAACAGCCAACATCACAAATCAACTTCTAGAACCCAGGTGTGTCTCTTTCTCTCTCTTTTTTTTAAGCTTTTGGGTTTGGATTTCCTGAGTCTGTATCCTTTTTCTAAACAAATTGAGAAGTAACGGGCAGTCAGAGTGGGAAGCACTCTCTTTCTATATTAGCTTCAGTCCTAGGCATGCTCACCACCCCTAAGAGGAAGCTCCGTCTGCAGAAGAAGCACGGAGGGCTGAGAGCTGCCTGCAACATGGAAGAGCAAACATTCATGCTGGTACCTGTGGTCCACCCGATCCTGTCAGCTGCATTACCCGCCACCCAGCTGTTGATGGATGCTCCATCCTTCCTGTCTCTCACTCTGCACCACCTGCTGGGTGAGCTCTAGCCATCTCTTACACTAAGGAGCCAGGTCTGTGATGAGCACAGGGCAGACGGACCCCATTGCAAGATCATTTATTTGGTCAGTGAGAGAAATCTCCCAGCCAGACCTCCAACTGTCTGTTAGAGTGACAAGAAGTCCCTGCATCAGCATCTTTGTCCCTCTTGGGACTGAGGAGATCTTTGCAGCAAATATTTAGAGGATTTGTCCTCAACTCCCAGCCCATGCCCTCTCCAACATTCTGAGCTAAAATCTCATGCCAGGGCTGCACAAACAGGCTTTTCAATAGGACCTAGGTTCTCAAAATGAAGTTCAGAGAATGATCCTGCCTAGAAGCAGCCTTCCCACCCAGCTCTGGTTAGAGTTCCCGTGGCTAAGGTTGACTGATGATCTAGAAAATTTCTGGAAGTTCTTCTTTCTCTGAAAAATGTTCAGTGCAGAATGGGTGAGTGGCGGGTGGAAGTGCTGAGGGTCTCAGCTCAATACAGTCTGTTTCTTCAGCCAGGCTGTCTGCTCTCTGAAATGGGGACCACATTGTAGTTGTGTCTGCATCTCTGGCATTGAAGCTCAGACACTGCACATAGGAGTCAGTCAGTTCACAATGAGTGAACGCATGGCTTCACCATGCAGAATCAAAATTTGGGCATTGGCAAATCAGCCTCTACTTCCTCCATGCCACTAAGCTGTGGTCACTGCCATTTCAAAAACCTAAGCCAGTCAGGTGTGGTTGGGGCAAGAGGATTAAGAGTTCAAGGTCATCCTGGGATACACAAAGAAACCTTGTCTCAACAAAACAAAACAAAGCTCCCCCCCTAAAAAAAAAATACAAAAGTCTTGACCAGGCCCTCCAGCCTACAGAACAATCTGGGCCCCTTCCTTACCCTCTTATTATTTTGGGCCACAAACCCTAAACTCCAACCCTGCCATGCAGCCTCCTACCATCACGGCAACTCCCCACACACCCAATTCTTAGTGACACCCAAGGACCTTCTGCGCATGGGATGTTCCTTTCTCTGTGCCTGTGCTTGGGGAACAGAGCCACCCAGACCCTGGGAGCTGGGTGTGTTGTGCAGAGAAGTCCTGGGGAAAGATGGTTTCATCACCGAAATTAAGCTCGAGCAGGAACCCAGAGGAATCTGCACCCTACTTTCTGTTCTCTATCCCAGCTTTATCTCCAAACCAGGGCCTCTGGCCCCGAGTCTACAGGCCTCCGCAGGGGGGATGATGAGGTACCTGCCATGCACACCCTGCTATGCAATAAAGCCATCAGCGTGTGACCTTTTCTTTCCCTGGGACCACTGGGATTTGAAAATCCCTGAGCCCTTTGCAAATGTCATTCTCCCTACCTGTCCAGGAAGGCACTGGTGGGGAAAATGGATGTCTAGCAAAAGGAAACCCAGCAACGAGCAAGCGAAGAGGGAGGGATAGAAGTGGGGGGTGGGGAGGACTCAGCCTAAACCAATATGTCTTTACCGGAGCTCACCTATCAGACTGGGAGGGGCTCCTGGCTTCTACTTGTGCCTTTTCACTTTCTGAGAGAGGCCCCACCAACGTTCACAGCATCCTCCTTGTAACTGTGAACTACACAAATGGCTTCTCTTTCTTGGATCATTTTTCGTTTCCATTTTCCTGTTTGTGTTCCCAGTGTGGTGCTCCCTGGGCTCTGCCCCAGGCTTTCTTTCCCTCCCGTGCTAGCAACATGTCCTTGGCTTCAATTACCGCTCCATCCTCTGCCTCGGTTCCTAGCACTGGTCAGCAACAGTGGCCCAGGGTTAGCAATAGGGGAAGAATTCCGATTTCTAGGTCACACTTGGCTCCTATGCTCCAGAGTCACTCATCAAAGTGGTCCTCTTGTATGGACCACTCTGGTGTAGCCACAAGCACCTAGGGACCTGTAGGACCAGCTGCAAAAACAGCCCCTCTCACCTACTCTCCAACAGGAGCCCCTCCCTCACACTCTGTCCCCACTTGGAAGATACTCTTCAGATCAAATCTAGAATCAGGGTCCTCCTTGCTTCTAAGTCTTCAGCAGCCCTGCCTGGAATAAGGCTAATGTCCAAAGCCTTGCTAACAGGAACCTTAAGGTCCTTTATGGTCTGTCCACTGACTGCCTCCCTAGGTTCTTCTCCTCCTACCACCATGTTCTCTCCTGTCCTCAGCTTTCTCTCTCTCACTATAGCACCTGAACAAGCCCCTTCATTGATACTAACCTTTTATTTAACTATTTAATTTATCTACTTATTGACTCTGATCTGACTCTAATCTCCCCTAGGGAGCCTTCCCTCCCAGGCTGAGTGACAAACCCTGCCTAAGTAACTTTGCTGTCCTCCATACTTGTTCTATTAGGACAAACATCACCCTTTCCATAAATGCTTTATTGTGCATGTCCCAGCCCTCGCCACAAGACAGGCCTGGCCTCTGTGCTCCAAGAGGCCACAGACTGGATCTTTGTATCCATGACTCTGACTACATCACCTGACTGGGTGCCTGATGAACAGAAGGTGCTCAGTAAATAACTAATGGAAACTGATCAGTTGAGAGGCTGGGGAAAAGACTCAGTGGGTAAAGGGCTTGCCTTATAAGCGGGAAGACCTGAGCTCCACCCCCAGAACTCAAGCAAAGCATGGCGGTGCACACTTCTACCCCAGTGCTGGGGAGGGGGAGATGATTGCCTCATTGGGGTTTACTGGTCGGTCAATGTAGCCTACTCGGTGAGCCTCAGGTTTTGCCAAAAAGCAAGGTGGCTCCCGAGGAATGACACCTAAGGCTGACCTCTGACCTTCAAACCCATGGACTCTGCATAGGCACAAACAAGAAATTTATCACTTGATAATTGATCCAGCAGAAAATATGAAGACTAGAGGGAGAGAGGAGGAAGGAAAGACTGAACACCAGGCACGGTGTGCAACCCCAGCACTGGAGAAGCAGAAACGGAGACGTGTACCCTGATAGACAGTTACAGAGAGTTACAGGCCAGCCAATACAACACAGTGAGAACCCGTTCAAAAATAGATAGATAGATAGATAGATAGATAGATAGATAGATAGATAGAAATAGAAATTTTTAAAAGGTGGTAGGATATTAGGGTTAGTACTTATTATGGTCTGGATTTGAAATGACCCTTACAGGCCCATGTTTTGAACACTCCAGCCCCAGCTTGGGATGTTATTTTGAAGTGTGGTTCCGGAAGGGACCTCTGCTTCTTGCTCTGTACAATGGGGCTATGCAAATAACTCACAGTCTCTCACCCCCACCACCATTACTGGCGCGGTCCCACCACCACTGTCACTGGCGCGGCTCCCACCACCGTCACTGGCGCTGCTTCCAGCACCATGCCTTCCTGCTCTCACTTGAGAGCTGGTTTCTGTAAGGCATTTTGTCACTGTGATAGGGAAAGTAACTCACAGGGCCCTTGTCACAAGGCCCTCACCTTGGCTCCACAATACAACAGATCCACATGCCGGCATTTTCTTGTTTCTAGGATGTAATCAAGATGTGCCTCCAAGGCAGCATGATTCCTCACACTGTCACCCCTGCTCCTCTTGGAAAGAGCCAGGTGTGCTCCTGCATTGCTTAGTGCCTTGCATGGCATCATTCACACAGCATGTCCTCAATCAGCACGGCAGGAACTGTGAGAACTTCCAGGCTTCGGGGCACACTATGTGTGTCTCGCACTGTCTCATTGATAATGATGTGGGAGAGAATGGGACCAGCAGAGATGGGACCACTATGGCTAATACCATATCAGCCTGTGTTCTGCAGGGACATCAGAACCTGTGTGCTGACTCTGTTCATGGCTTTCCCCAGAGACCCTGACTGACCAGCATATCCATTATTGACTCAGTTTCCCTTTCTGTAAAATGGAGAATAGAGACCTCACTTCCCTATCTTCTTAGGTTGCTGCAAAGAAATAAGGCTCAGAAGCTATGAATACGTATGTTGGGAGCTCTAAGGGCGACCTCAGTGATTGGTGACAGCTCATTTAGCCACTTCCCCACCTTGCAGTTTCTAGACACTGTCACCCTTGTCTCTCTCCCTCCCTTAAGACCCCTCTGTGATGGGAGAGGATGAAAGAGACACTGATATATCTATTCCCTCCTATGGACAGTGATATCATAAATCCTGCTGCAATTAAACCCAAGCTGGTAAGGAGCTCTAAGCACAAAACATGAAAACACTCCTGTGCTTTCGCATTTGCCAATTAGAACCTGACAATGATTGAATAGCCCTATGTTTGGATGCATCCAGGGTTTCCCGTCTTCCTCCTGCTCCCATATGGAGTTCACCAGTCAGGGTCTGGGGCCAAGATCAGCAGTGTCACCACCCAGAGCACGCTGATCAAATCTGCAGGGGCCACAACAACACTTAGCAAAGTATAAATGATTCAATAGAATACTAAACAGATACAGTCCTTTCTGTCTGAGATCCCCTCGTCTTTCCTCCAGGGTAAAAGAGACACAGGTGAGAGAGCTTTCCTCTCTCTAGGCAGAGCATCCAAGTGAAATATTAGATGGAAAATGTAAAGACTTGCATTTGGATTCAAGAGAACAATAACAGGCCTATAATCAGAAGGCACATGGTTATTAACAGAGAAAGAAAATGTATAAGCAGACTGTGTTATTCATATGATTTTAGGACCATACGTGTAATATGAGTCAAGTGACAACCTGTCATTTTTTTAAGTGATGAGGTGGGGAAGCTTAGTGGGTAAAGCACGTGTAGCCAATTGTGAGGAGCAGAGTTCGGATCCCCAGAACTCATATAAAGCTGGACACGAACAGCATGTCTTTAACCCCAGTAGTCTGACACAGCATGATGGAGGTAGAGACAGAAGAATCCCCAGGAGCTCACGAGTCAGCTAGCCAGGTAGACATAGCAGTACCAGCAAGAGACTTCTGTCTAAAACACAGAGGAAGATGGATACTTGAGATTATCTTCTGACCTCTATATATGACCTCTAGTCATGAAGCATGAATACATGCACACACACACCATAATATATCACACTTGCACAATACACACACACCATACATACACAATACACATACACTCATGCACACCATACATACACACCACACACACATAGCAAATACAGACTACATAAACACCATACATATACTGTACACACACACACTCATGAACACCATACATATACAACACACACACACATAGCACACATACATACTATACCCAAACAACATGCATATACCATACACACATGGCACACACACATACACATCATATATATATACGTATACCACGCATACCATATACATACACCATACACACACATTATATACACATACCATACACATATACACCATATATATACATATGCCATACACACACACCATATACATAATACACCATACACACACACCATACACACATACCATGCACACACACATACACCAGACACACATACACCTACATATATACCCTAAACACACACACAAAGCCCAGTCTGACTAACACAGAGCACTATGACTAGATAGTTAACCCTTGCAGAAGGACTGTGACAAGCTTTAAAAAATAAAAAGCAAAGCAAAACAAATGAACCCACGAGGGATCTGAGCCATTGACACAGAAAAATCAAGCCATATGAGAAGTGAAGGAAGGAGTGGGAGATGCCCAACCCTAGGAAGAGAAACACACAGCATCCCATGGCTGCTGACTTCCAGTGCATAACAGGGGTGTCTGGAAGAGTAAAGAAATCACTTTGCAGACTCAAGAAGTTGGCCAAGCCAGGCCAACAGAAGGAAAACTGATGGACAGCCAGGCTGCTGTTAGTTTCCTGACTTTGGCAAGGTATGAGCAGAGGGTGAAGTTAGGAATGAAAACGGTGGTCTTGGATCTCCATGATTCTGCACCCACACAGCCCAGAGCACTGCATTCGGAGGAGGGTCTACTGCCTGGCTGCATCTGGCTCACACCCATGCTGCCTGGCTCAGAAACTCCACTCTGTCGGGCCAGCAGGCCGGGTCCCTTGTCTCTCTTAAATATTGCCTCTGCTCTCATTCCCTGCCTTTTTGCCCATTTGCTGCCCATCCTCTCCTAAGCATCCTACATGGCTAGACACCGGCACTCTGACATCCCCATTGTTTCTTCTGAGAAGCACCCTTCTTCCACCCCTACAAAAGTCTCCCTCGGTGCCTTACCTTTTCAATATGGAGTGCTTACTCCGCTTTACAGTTACTGCTCACGATCCATCTGTTAGGTTTCCCTGCTGAGCCTGGGCTGGGTAGAGACAGCAGACTTTGTCTGCCTCGCCCATGCTTGCCTCCTGAAGAACTTGCAAAGTGCACAGCACAGTGCAACACGTGACATGGAAAGGAGACGTGTAGAGCTCAGTTGTGGATGAGTTGGTTTCTAAATGTGCGGCTCAGACACCAGCACTGGGGGACTACCAAGCACGTCACCCTTATCGATCATACCTCCTGCCTCTGGCCTGCAGACCAGTGCTGAAGTTTATCTGCCCTGCCCTCAGGACCCTGGGAAGCTAGCCCCTCCCCACCAAGGCCTTCTACAGCTTCCAGGCTTCCAGGTGCATCAGTCATGTGATGGTCCTCCCCAGTGACTGGTCCTGTGATTGACATGTGACAAGGTTCTTTCTGCAAACCTCAGAGGATCTACGTGTCTGATACAATTTTGCCAGGTGGTAAGAGATCAGAAGGGATGGCTATGTAGGGCTCTTTCTCACCCAGGGATCTCTGTGCTCCTGAACTGGGGCTATCCTGACAGATGTCCCTAGGAAGGACAGCCAGACGAGGATGCAGCATTGCTTCCAAAGAGAGCCACAGCCATGCAGTTAGGCACAGGCCCTGATTCTTCTCCTCCTGTGACAGTGAAGTCTGGCCCTGACTCGTTGAGCCAGTGAAATAGGACCCTAGGAGCTCATAGCCTCTGATCCTCTCTTGAAGGTCTCATTCTACTCCCAGTCACAGAGGGAACACCACTGCCCTTAAAAATGAACATTTGACAACTCGCTTTGTTTACCCTCTGCCTGTATTGCTGCTATTAATATTTAATGTCTCTCGAGGAAGGCATGCTTTCCCGACACACCAAGTCCTGGTGCAGTATTAATCAGAGCCTGCCTCGACACTTGGTGCCCTCCTGCAGCTCAGTGTGACCCAGAAGGGAGAGCAAGGCCCTTCATGTTCCCTCCCCACCTCGAAGAGGCAGGCTAAGGAAGGCAGGGACACTGAGTGCCTGAGTTCTGCACTGGCCTCCGGGGCACACCAGTCCTGGTGTGCTCGTGCAGCTCCTGGTTTATATATTTACCCACTTCCTTACTCTGTGCCTCTAGAAGAGGCCTCCCGGCACACACACCAACTTTAAATAATACAAACCATTAATGCCTAGAGTAGCAAAGCAGAACCGACCGCCCATTCTGCCTTCCCCACTGGCAAAGAAAGCAGAGGAAGGAGCCAGGCGTGAGTGGGCAAGTCTCCATGGTTAAGCCTCCATGCCACTGAGAACAATCTGGTGGTGACCTGTCCTCCATGAAGAAAGAGCTCCAACTCTTTGCACTCATACACAGTGACTGCCCCAAATATCCAAATCAATGCAGCCAGACTCTATTGTGAGTGACAGCACTGATGGCCCTCATGACAAGCAAAGCAGATGAGGATGCGGTAAGGCCAGGGGACCCACATGCACTCAACTCTTGTCCCTAGAGATCCTGTGGTCTCAGCCACCTCCTCCTACCTCCCAGGGCTACCGTTCAGTCCAATTCTGTTTTCTCATCTGGCAAACAACAGAATCATTCAATTTGAGAGCTGGAAGAAGCCCCAGAAACTATCTAGTCCAATCTCCTCACTGGAGTGATAACATCTGTCTTATCTATTTCTCTAACTTTTTATAAGGCTTAATTGGAATACAGGAAATCTGTATTTGGAGACTCCGGATTTAAGATGTGACATGAGGTCAATCACTCCATTTAGCTTCTCCCTGTTCTTCCATCTGAGACACAGAAGCACTTCAGAAGCCAGGGTATCGAGTTCTGGTGATTAACCATAATGCTTTGCATGCCTGGGGTTGCAGCTCCCTTCCTCAGCTGCCTTAGGTGTCAGATTTCATGGGGTACACGGTGAGACAGCTAACATGACAGATGGGAAGAGAGAGTCAGAGGGGCACAGGTGGAGTCTCACAGATAGCTGAGACGGACCCTAACATCACTTGCTTTCTTCTACACTGCCGGGTTCCTCAGGCACAGTCTACCTTATTTTGTGAGACAGGCTCTCTCCTCTCACTGGCCTGCAGCTCACCAATTAGGGTATGTTGGCCAGTGACCCCAAGGGATCCTCTGGTCTCCAACTCTCCTGCTCTGGGATTATGGGTGTGCACGACAATGCCCAGCTTTTCCACACGAGCTCGGGGTGGAACTCAGGGCTTTCACGTTAGCACAGCAAGCGCTTTGACAACTGAGCGGTCTCCCCAGCCTGGACTCTACTTTGTAAAGAAAAACTGAGGCTTGCTTTACATAATCGAAAAACTGCAAAGGAAGGGGCTTCAGGAAACAGGGGAACAGCTGTCCAAAGCATCACGTGCAGGCGGCAAATACTCCTAGATCTGTCTATTTGCAGGGCTAGTCAGAGGGGTCGTGGGAAACTAAAGTGTGGTTGTTATTAAAATCTCACACTGCCAATCCAGATGGCATCACATCCCCAGGGCTCCTGTCCAAATGACCTTTCATTTTCTATAAGCTAAACAGCATTTGCAGAGAATCCCTTGGAAAGCAAATCCCAAATCCTGGAAGATAGGAAGAGTTGGTGGAAGTGATTCATCCCCCACATGCATTTTTCTTTTCTTTTTTTTTTCCGGTCCAGAAAATGCAGTTTAGTGCAAAAATTTGTGAAACGATTATCTCCTCCCTGGCTGATACCTTGTCTAATTTATCCTCACATCTCTGGTATCAAATACCATCACTGCCATAAAGGATGGGCTCCGGAGAGACAAATGGAAGCATGGACCATGGGATGAGACCTGAGCTTCCAACTCCAGGGTGTTTGTTAAAATGCAGAGAACTGACTCGGACATTGGTGCCTGAAGTCTGTATGTTTAATAAGCTGGCTGGGTAAGATGCTGAATAGATCCTTGAGCCTCCCTTTGAAAACGGTGGCTTAGGAGAGATTGAATTCCCGAGCTGCCAGGCTCTCCAGACGATTATTTCTATACCTCCTGTCCACCCAGACTATCTCCAAGCACGTGGTTTTTATAAATCTCCACAGGCCAGGAAAGGTAAAGGTGACAGCGTAGAGTTTTCTCTAGTTCTCAGCCATTAGTGAGGAGCCAGCTGGCCCGCAGGAGTCCCACAGATGCACAGTGGGGCAGCAGCTGGGAGAGGACCATCTGTGGACGGCAGTCTCGGCCCTACCCCCAGCAGCAGGTCTCAGCGACAGAAAGGCTGCCGCAGAATATGAGGACAGCGGAGCTGGATCTCAGCAACCACTTTCAGCCCCACACAGCTGAGGACAATTAACCTTTAGCAGGGCAGCTTCATTACCACAACAAGCAGCTGCCTCAGGAGCCTGCTTGTGGTCCCTTCAGGAGCACCGGGCTGGGGGCATCTTCCCGATGTGGCCCTGGAGATTCAAATTGAAAAAAAAAAAATCCACGCCAGCCAGTCTACCTGCTGCCAGGCCGACACTTCAAAGCCCCTGTGCATATCCTGTCTTTGCCAGGCTGCCCCGGGCAGGTCTTTCTGTCCCCCACCTGCATGAGGCTTCTCCGTCATTGGGATGTGTGTCAGGACTGAGCTAAGGGTGGGAAGAGGAGATTCAGCAAACAGAACTCCACCCAGAACTTCTCTCATAAAGACTCCCTTGCATACGTCAAAGTCGCAAGTAAAAAGCTTGGCCTCCTTCCCACACACAGAGCAAGTTAAGAAACCCAGATTGGAGCCTTCCCTGTACCTGCAGGAAAATCCTTTCTTCATCAATATACCTGTGTCCACTCCAAAAAAAAAATCCCCTTCGGGGTCAGTACCGGGTGACATCCAAATATGGCCATTCTTCTGCACTGGCTGTATTTTCTCCAAATGTCCACAGTGCCATCTCTCAGCCCTGTGGTCTTCATATGGTGTGACTCTGGTCTGCACCAGTCATTGGCAGGATGAGTCCGTGGCTCCCTTTACGTCTAGGATGATGCTACACATGTTGCCAAATGCAGTCTTGAACTAACTTAAAGCACTGTGTGATTTATTTTGTAGCCTGGTGGAGTAATACTCAGCCATGAACTTTGTAGATGGCAGTGTGGTAGAATACTGTCAATAGGTCGGATATATCGGGCCAGGGAGATAACTCAACCAATAAAGGGTACCGACTTTGAATTCCCAGAAGTCATATAACAATGTTGGACATCACCATATGCTAATAATCTCAACAGCAGGGATGTAGAGACTGAGATCCCTGGGGCTCACTAATCAGGCAGCCTAGCCTAACTGGTGAGCTCCAGGCCCATGAGAGACCCTGCCTGAAAGGAGATGAATGGTTCCCTTGAGGATGACACTTGAGGCTGTCCTCTGGCTTCCACATACATGTGACACACATGTACCTGCACACACTAACATACACACACATGTACACATATATATAAATAATAAAATCATTTAATTGCATAAAAAATAAGACTGGACATCTCTGATCTAGATGATCCTATATGACTTCTGCTAGCTCGGTCCTAAGAGACAAGGCCACATCTTGATGGGTCATTTGAGTTTCTCCAGCTCAGCCTGGAAATTGCCAGAGAGCCACAAGGAGAGGGCCTCGGGCTCTGGTTCCAGCAGAGCCTCCAGCCCACAGCTAGCACTTCTGCCAGCTACACCCGTGAGCTGTCTTGGAGGAGCTCCTCCAGACATCCGAACAGGTGGTTCAATGGATGCAGCACACAGGTGCCTAGAACCTTCCCCACTGAACCTCGGCAAACTGAAGATGTGTGAACTAAAGCACCAGCAGCTGCTGTGCCGAGCCTTGATGGTTTGGGACGCGTTGATTCGCTGTCATAGACAACTGACTTGGTTATGCACTGGAAGCCAAGCCTCGGGGCCACCCTCACCTTCATCTGTCAACCTGCCACCAAAGAGGGTCTCAGTAACAGAGTCACACGGTCCTATGGAGAAGGGAAAAAGTATGGGTTGCCCTGAGGACCAAGATCCCCGTGGAATCAGCCCCAGAGGCAGGTACTTCCTCTAGCTTTCTCTCCAGCCGAATGGCTGGGCTTGCAGGCTGCTGTCCAGAGCAGTGGGTCTCGGACAAAAAGACGACAGATTCAGATCTCCCCTGTGACTCTGCCTCCCGGGGCAGGAAGTCTAACTCATGTACCAAGAGCTTTCTCATCATTCCCTAGAATCTTGTCTCTTCCCCGTCCGCTCCCATGTCTCTAAGTCTCTCTAAGTGGACTTCACTCTGCAGGCCCCTTCAGAGAGCCCTCTCCTGGAAAGGAGCTCTCTCATCGCAAGCCGGTGGCTCAGAACTGATGGAGACAAAAGGCCCCGCAGGGTAGTCCCCGGAGCACCCGGGTGCTCGAGGATCTCTGCCAGAGTCAGAGCAGATCTGTAGATGCAGGTTCCTTTCATGAGGCCTGTCACCGTCAGATGACAGCACTGTGATGCAGCTGTCAACACCTGGTACAACATGGTAATGGCAACAAAGAGCACTACTGAGAGGAGACAGGGCCACCCGGGAGCATGTGCCGACAGAACAGAGACCTGAAATCAGGACGCTGGCAGGGCTGGCGGGGAGCAAGGCAGTGGGGGCTATTGGCCACCCCTAGACACAACTCCCCATGGACTCTGACACTGCATGGAACAGGTAGCCTATATGTCCTAAGCAACAAAGGCCATACAGGTTGGGTGGTCTGTGGGATGTCAAACAACCACGCACCTTTTGGGGATGTCGTACAGTTGGAAGCCTCAGAGCATATCACACATCCACAGTGTAGCTGTCCAGTATGTCCCTGTCCCCCCGTGGCTTCTCCACAAGCTCCATGTGAGTCCTCCAGGTCTAAAGAAAGGAATGGACCAAGGGCAGGCCTGAGAAGTGTTTCCCACCCTGTCCATCTACACCCAGGTATGTATTCCCATTCGAGCCCAGGCAAGCTGACTAATCCATCGTTATGAAAGAAGAGTGGGAGCCAGGGATGAGAGTGATGGACACAATGCTGAGGTCCATTTACCCAGGAGATAAGAACCAGGACCAAATGCTGGCATGAGAGGATATTGCCTGTACACAGGGCAGCCAGAGGAGTATAACTGGTAGCAAAAATATATTACTAAGAAGCCCCTGTAGAAATCAAGGTCAGTCTAGAACAGGGGTATCCTGCAGATTGCAAGAGCAAATATGTATGCATACATATATGTTTATTTTGTGTGACATTATAACATGACATTGTCATTTAGAAGGTTCATGCTCTAGAACCAATCACACAATCAAGTTATTAAAAATAGCGGAAAAATTCTCAAGTCGGGCTGTAGTTGTTCTAATCAGGGGCCACGTGTAAGCCATGGGCCATGTATTGGACACCTTGGCCTAGAGTCCTTGGTGCTTTCTGGATTATAGAACAGACCACAAGACTACTACAGAGAGTGGAAGGAGCTCTTCTGTTCACCCTGAGCAGATACCAAGTGAACTTGTTATGGAGGCTACTGAGTGTCCAATGGAAAGCTAAGGACAGGCTGGACATCGGGAAGGAGTCCTCTGGGATTGCCAGAGGAGGATGTCCTGCAGGCGCCACTGTGGCAAAGACGGAAGGCCAGCAGAAGTCTGGGCTGCTCCAGTAAAAACTGAGTGGGAGATGTAGTTTGTCTTTAGGCTTTGGCACTGAGTTTAACAACCTCAACCCTGAAAATAAAAGGCCACAGAACTATTAAAGTATCTAAGTTTGCAAGGCCATGGCCCAAACATGGCCATATGCATCACATCATCAAACAGGATCCCATTCCTGTTGGAATATATAAAATTCCAACAAACACTTTGTGAGTGGTAACAGCTTCCTGACTTAGACTCCACTCGTGCTCTATTCTGCTTCCCCCAACTTTCCTAAAATCGCTGGTTGTGACCCTAAACTGGTTTCCACAGTACTAATGGGTCTTGGCTTGCAGGATGAAAAACGATATAGTAGAAAGAATCAAAGCACTACAGGCACAGGCCAAATCGTGTCATCTGTTTGATCATGGAGGTGGGGGGAGGGATTGGCAGCCTTTGACTGCTGAGTCATCTCATGATGGCTGTGTCAAGCCTGACTTAGTTTGGATTGAAACATTATTTTGTAAGGCTATAGTGCATGTTTACATTTTCATGCCGAATTCAGCAGCGCTGTGTATATGCCACGCTGTATGACCAACATCTCTGTGTAGCTTCCAAACTTTTTCAGCACCTCAGAGGCATGTCCATGTCCTTTAAGAGATCACTCCCATCCCCTCCGCCCTCTATGCCTGGAAACCACTATTCTGTTCTCTCTCTCTCTCTCTCGGGTTTATCTACTCTGTATGTTTCATGCAAAGGAATCACACATATGCACTCCTCTGTGATTTCCTTTGTGTAATGTTCACTCAAGCTCTAGTTTCGATCAGTGCCTTTATTCCTTTTTATACCTAAATAATATCCTATTCTATGGACTGACTGCAATTGCTTATGCATTCAGCTGTTGACTGATATTTGGGATGTCCCCCCTGCCTTGGCTCTTTTGGATAGTGCTACCTTAAACGCTTGTATAAGTGTCTGTGTGGACAGCTGGGTTTGCTTCTCTTAGAGAATAAGGAATGGAGTCTCTGGTCCATATGGTAATTACATGTTTAGCTTTTGAAGGAGTTAGCCAGCCGCTTTTCACAGTGGCTGCACCATTTTACCTTCCCACCAGTGAAAGAATAAAATCCTGCTTCCACACGCCCTTCTTAACACCTGCTATTTTTCTGGGTATTTTTAATTTTAGTCTTTACTCTTCATAGGCGACCATCCTGGTGAGCATAAAGTGGTTATCTCATTACAGTTTTGATTTGCATTTCCTTAAGGATCAATGGAACTGAACATTTTCTCAGGTGTTCCTTGGCCATTTGGCTATATTATTTAGAAAAATGTCTATTCAAATCTGCATTCTGTTATAATCAGAGTGTTTAACTTCCTGTAGTTGAGTTGCATGGGTTCTTTGTACATTCTGATTCTCAAAGCCCTATCAAATATATGGTTGCAAATATTTCCTTCCATTCTGTAGGTTTTCTTTATACGTCCAGGATAATGGCTTTTGCTACACAGAGGTTTTACGTTAACAGGCAGTCCCTGGAATTTTGCTTTGGTGACCTTGCTTTAGGCAAAAAAAAAAAAAAAAAAAAAAAAAAAAATCTAGTTTGTTTGATCTGCAGTGCATGTCAAAGGCCCATGTGCCAAGTGGATAGTTCCTGTTTAGTGCTATTGAGAAGTAGAAGGAATTTGATGAACTGGTACCTGCTGGGTAGGCTTCAGGTCACCAAACATATGCCTGCAAAAGGATGTATCTAAAAACAATGGGTCTTCCAGATATGTGGGTTGAAAGCCCTCACATTAAGAACCTAGGTGAACCTTCCCTCTTCATAAGGTGACAGGTTAGGTATTTGTTACAGTAACTAAAAGCTGACAGTCACCATTCACCTTCACTGAACTTGACTAGGCTCAGAACTACTTAGGAGACACACCTCTGGGCAAGTCTGTGATGGAGCTTCCAGAGAGAAGAAAGACCCACCCTGAATATAGATGGCATCATGCCATGAACTGGGATCCTAGGGTGAATAAAAAGGACAGAGAGGAGCTGGTTGAGCATCAGCTTCCATTTCACTACTTTATGACCGGGAACATATCATAACCACTAGAGACACAATGTAACCGCTGGAGACACAATGTAACCACTGGAGATAGAATGTAACTACTGGAGACAGTATAACTATTTGGGGGCACAATGTGGTAACTGGTGACACAATGTAACCACTGGAAATACAATGTAATCACTGAAGACACAATGTGACCACTGAAGATATAATGTAACCACAGGAGACACAATGTGACCACTGAAGATATAATGTGATCACAGGAGACACAATGTGACCACTGGAAACACAATGTAACCACTGGAGACACAATGTGACCACTGGAGATAAATTGTAGCCATTGGAGACACAGTGTAACTGCTGCAGACACAATGTAACCATTGGAGACACAATGTGACTGCCAGAGACACAATGTGACCACTGAAGATAAAATGTAGC
Source organism: Microtus oregoni (assembly GCF_018167655.1). NCBI lineage: Eukaryota > Metazoa > Chordata > Mammalia > Rodentia > Cricetidae > Microtus > Microtus oregoni. The sequence continues at coordinate 58,489,733 of NW_024543067.1, forward strand.
CACTTGAGATCACAATGTAACCACTGGAGACACAATGTAGCCACTGGAGATCACAATACATGCCTGCCTCCCGTGGCTGCCACACCTTACCCTCTGTGACTGACTAACCCTGCAAACCCTGAGCCCAAGGAGGCCCTTCCTCCTCTTAGCTGTGTCTGCCAGGTGTTTTTGTCACACAAGAAGAAAAACCACGAACACATCGACTAACACAACAGCCATCACCATGAGGAAATGACCCATGATCTCTACTCATAGCTGTTTTAAATGTTACGTTAGATTTTTCTAATCCACTTTGAGTTGATTTTTATATATAGAATAACATGAGGTACAGGCCCAGCTTTCTTATGTTGCTGATGACAAACACACACACATACACATGCAAACACACAAATGCTGGCTTTCTAGATTTTTTTAATGCTGGCAGTGAATGATCTGAGAAAATTAAGAAAGCATGTCTACTTGTAATAGCATATTATATAAAAGCATGCCAGCTTAAAAAGAATAAAATATCTAGGAATAAATTAAACCAAAAAGCCAAAACACATACTAAACCAGAAAATAGTGCTGAAAGAAATTAAAGACATGGTTAAAAGCTGGGAATGGAGGTTTATATCTATAATCCTGGCACTTGGGAGGTCAAGGCAAGATTATCATGAGGCAGTGGCAGTCCTGGGCTACAGAATAAGATTCAGTTGCAAACAAACCAATAAAACCTGATTAAATGCAGAGAAATCTCAGGTTCTTCACTTGGAAGAATTAATATCGTTAACGACAATATTCTCCAAAGTGGTTCAACACAGGCCCTACTAAAGTACCAATGGTGGGGCTGAGAGGGTGATTCAGTCACTAAAGTGGGTGCCATGAAAGCTTGAGGACCTGGGTTTAGATCCCATTAAAAAATCCAAATGACAGCAGTATGCAGCTATAACCCCAGAGCAGGGGATGGAGGGACAAAAAGATCTCTGGGGCTTGCCAGCCAGATAGTCTAACAAAATCAGTGGGTTCTAGCTTCAGTGAGAAACTGTCTCAAAAAATATGATGTATTGCAATTGAGGAAGACACTGAACGATGAACCTCTCACCTCCACAGACATGCACACATGTGCACACACATATATACAAAACTTGCTATTTTTTAAAAAAGGGAAATAATAAATATGATTTTCCAATTCATATAGAATTAAAAGAGACCCTGAATAGGTAAAAAAGAAAAAAATAAAGTTGGCTAACACGCCTTTTTATTTTAAAAAAAAATAACCACAAAGCTACAGTAACAAACTGTATGGCACTGACAAGCAGATCAACAGTATAGAATTCAGAGTCCAAGATCTATAGTCAAATAATCTTCACGAGAATGCCGGGATACTGAAAATAATGTGGCAAGGACAGTCTCTTCAGCCGTGGTGTTAGGGCAGCTAAGAAAGGTGTGCTTACACCCTGCAGAACACAGCCCTGCTGGGAAGTTTGTGTGTTACCTATAGCTCTTTCTGAGCTACCATGGCTAGGGTGAGTAGGCACCATGGAGACAGTGTGAAACTACCAACTCTTGGGTCATTTACCAAAAAAAGGCTGCAGATTCCTGTTCTAAAATCTTGTTTCACATGCTCATCTGTGAATGTTCTTCTATTCAAAAAATTCTACTCCATACCACGCCCCTGTCCCATATTATACATATGCTCCATACCATGTGCCTGCTCATACCATATACCTGCCCAATACCATACACTTGCCCTACACTGTATTCCTGCTCCACATCACACACCTGCCCCATACCACACACCTGCTCCATACCACACACATTCCCCATACCACACACCTGCCCCATACCACACACATTCCCCATACCACACGCCTGCCCCATACCACACACCTGCTCCACACCACACACCTGCTCCATACCACACACCTGCCCCATACCACACACCTGCTCCATACCACACACCTGCCCCATACCACACACCTGCTCCACACCACACACCTGCCCCATACCATACACCTGCCCCATACCACACACCTGCCCCATACCACACACCTGCCCCATACCACACACCTGCCCCATATCACACACCTGCTCCATACCACACACCTGCCCCATACCACACACCTGCCCCATACCACACACCTGCTCCATACCACACACCTGCTCCATACCACACACCTGCCCCATACCATACACCTGCCCCATACCACACACCTGCTCCATACCACACACCTGCCCCATACCACACACCTGCCCCATACCACACACCTGCCCCATATCAACCACCTGCTCCACATCACACACCTGCCCGATACTACACACCTGCTCCACATCACACACCTGCCCCATACCACACACCTGCCCCATACTGCACACTTGCCCCACATCACACACCTGTCCCACACCACACACCTGCTCCACATCACACACCTGCCCCATACTGCACACTTGCCCCACATCACACACCTGTCCCACACCACACACCTGCTCCATACCACACAACTGCCTTATACCACACACCTTCCCCATATCACACATTGCCCTACACAAGGAATTGCTCTGTTACCCCAGTGAATAAACAGGCAAAGGGGGCTTCTCTTCCAGCTGGAAGATGATACAGGACAACTCTGTAATCTCAAGAATGTGGATGTTCCCTGGGAAGAGCAGTGAGATTTTCTGCAAATTACCAGCAGCCTTCCTACCTGAGCTAGAGGCCACGACTCCTCTAAGCCTGGGCTCCCACAAATGCTTCCTGTTGGCCTTCATTCCATCACATCTCCAGAGGTAGCCAGCAAGCAATAAATCTAATACAATCCCAAGAATCTGGTACAGTCAGGACATCGAGTAAGCACCGTGGAGTGCAGGAGCACAGTCCAGAGAACACTGCACTACTGCAGAAGGAATATAAGGAACACTATCAGGAGATGAGCGTCCATGGCTGTGCAAAGACATTTACAGCTATTATCTCATTCCGTTCTCATGGGAACACAAAGCCCGTGTCATCACACTTGATAGATGAACAAATTAGGTTTCAAACAGCTTCGCATTTGGCCCTTGATTATAGGCCTAGTATGGTCAGAAACTCTGAAACCTGAACAAAGACTCTGTGATTCTAACTTCGCCATTCAGTTATTAAACAGCCTTTTATGGTAGTCTCACAGTTTTCTGAGCATCACTCCAGACTCTGGTGTTACAAGAACAATCTTTTATGCCATCTCATCCCATCCCCACCAGGAATAAGAAATAGAATGTGTCATCATTCACCTGCAGGAAAGAGACAGGACACGGGCATCACTGAAATACTGACAATAACACAAGATATGTTCCAAGTCTACAGGAAGTTTATAACAACAGTATTTCAGAGGGTCTGAAGTGTTTAGGGAAAGCATCCCAAAGGAAACAGACAAGTAGTGGGATTTATACATGGTTACATATGATGTGGGATTTCCCTTTGTATTGCTATGATTACCATTGATTAATAAAGAACTGTTCTGAGCCTATGGCAAGGCAGAACAGAACTAGGCAGGGAAAGTTAGGCTGGATGTTGGGAGAAAGGAGGTAGAGGCAGAGAGATGCCATGTAGCCCCGCTGGAGACAGATGCAGAGACTTTAGCCAGTAAGCCACAGCCATGTGGCAGTACACGGAATAATAGAAATGGGTTAAATTAATATGTAAGAGTTAGCCAATAAGAAGCTAGAGCTAATGGGCCAAGCAGTTTCTGTGTGATTATTTCGGAGCTAAGTGGCCAGGACAAACAAGCAGCCTGCTGTTACATATATATTCTAGGTACCCTCCCCAACCTTCCCCCCAACACTCAGCCTGAACTGAGCTGACAGTAGAGGGAGAAGGCACCAAACCTGTCAGAGAGCTTGCAAACCAACTAATAAGGACCAGAATGTGAGATGGGATGCTGAGTCCTACACAGCATCACCTTTGACTTCACTCTTCAAGGATTCATGATCTCCAGCCAACCCAGCTCCCTTTGGAACATTCCACAACCTTCTTGAAGAGCAGAGGGATGGCTGGAAGATCCGGGTTCCAAGTTAGCAGACGAGACTGGACATGCAAATCTGACTACTTAGAGTACTGTCCATGGAGACGGCCACTGGGCATAGATGACTTTTTGAAGTCAAGACAAAATATGGTTGGAAGGTCCGTCAGGTTGTGCCCCCTGCATTCACTGCTGGATGACTGTGTGTGGCCCTGAAGCAGGCATTTTCACCATGACAGGAAGTCCTACTGGCCAACATTGATTTATAAAGGCCCCTTGCAATGCTGCCTCTTCGTACCCTATTTTCTCAGCTCTATAAACACTTCCCTGATAGGACTTAAAGGGATAAAGGAGATGATGAGTTTGTGTGCTGGGACCTTCTGCTTTTTCTTCCCACACCCACAGTATCTGATTGCTGAACAGTACGCTGGCCATGCCGAGGGACCTGGCCAGAGAGTCACCTGCAACTCTAACAGACTGAAGCAGCTGGCTTCATGCTCATGCCATGGCAACGGGAAATCTAAGGTGTGAGACCCAGTAGGGGTCTGGGGTTGCCCCACAGTCCAGCAGTCTTTCTGGAACTAGCTAGGACTGCTCCTCATTTTGTGTGGCTGGGAGGGTGATCATTACCGACTAATACTAGATTTCACTGGGGACCATGCAGAACCGAACCACCCAACCCTTGTTCCCAGAACATGAAAGGGAGAGACTGTGGCTTTAGACAAGAGGGAGGTGGGGGAGGAGCAGAGGCAGATATGAGAAGGAGCAGGGAGGAGCTGAGCCCCTCCACAAAGACTATTTTGAACTATTCCTACCCTTCTCAGAAAGGATGGAGAACCTCAACCTCCCCCCCCACACACACACACACAGGACCAATATAAACCATACCCAGAGAGTGAGCAGAGACCAACATCTGGGGACTGTGCCACTGTCACCTTCCCATCAGCCAGGATGCTGAGTGCTCTGTGGCCCTGCTGTGCAGAGGTTGAAAAGGAAGAATCCCCTTCCCTAGCTCAGACACAGCAGCTATGGGCATTAATATTAGGAATGAGCTACCAACTCAGGCTGTACCCCCAAAGTCAACACAGCTACTCCAGGGCTCAAACAGTCATTTCTTCAAGAGCAGACTGGATACTTGATCTATGTTAGACCACAAGGCGGATGGCCCTGGGTGCGGCAAAGTTATCCAATCAGGGAGGGAAAGGAAAGTCGTTTGGAAGAGAATAGGACATTGATGGGGTATGTCGGTGAAGACCCTGGATGAGGATCTGGCTTCAGGGTACTCGATGTGAGGCCATCTCACCGTAACCCTACTTCCTTCCTTGATCTTTAAAGTGTGGGAGCCGGACCTCAAGGTATCTAGATGCTTCTGAGAAGCAGAAGAGGGGAAAGGGAGTGGCAAGATAGTCTGAAAAGCAGTCTGTATTGGCACTGTGGAATGGGACTGTCCTCAGGCCCTGCTTTCCCCTGCCAGCCCTTACCTGTTACCCCTACCATGACGAGATTCCTGATATCCCCTAGGCCTTCCTCCAGGCCTTTTCCAGCCCCTGGGCCACCTCTGTTCTCTCCCAAAGAACACGTCAGGAAGCAACTGTCTCCCTCTACATTGGTTCCCACCGTTCCCCCAGACTATGCCTGGACTGCATGGCAGACACAGGCTCCAAATCACCTCTCCAACCTCCACTTTCTGACCTTGGGCCTCAAGCAAGCTCAGTTTTGAGGCTTCTTCCTCCACCACAGAATCTCCTGTGGCCTTTCTCTCTAGAACAATCTTCCTCAAAAGGTCACCAGACTCTACCTTTCCTGAGCAGCTGTCCCTGAGAGGCCAGGCACAGGACAGAAGTCCCTCTTTGGTCACTTTAACTCCAATACTCTGAGCTATCTGTAACTAAGTTCTAAGAATGCCAAACCAGGATGGACCTTCACATAGGGTACCACACACCAGCCAGAGACTGGATTTCTTGAACTACCCGTCTGACTTAACTCAAACACCAGCCACCTTTGCGGAATTAAGCAAGCCTTCCTCCCTGGGCCTCAGTTTCCCCCTGTAAAGTGAGTGGACTGGAGCTCTAGGCTGGGGCTTCACTATAGCCTGACACTCTGTGGTTCCCACCATTCTGCAGGACTGTGAGTGCTTGATGCAGTCTCTCGCTGCCACGGGGGCAGACACGCTTGGCACAGATGTGCTCAGATTCAGCCCTTACAGAGATCTTTCCATTCTCTCTGGGCTCCCAGGGTTCATTAGCCTGCAGCATCAATAGTCAATTAGTGCTTGTTAGCGCTATTGTCACTTCTAGGACAAGTCTCAGAGGCACTTCCAGGCCCCTGCCCCCATTTTGCCAAGACAGACAGCCTGGATCCCTCTACCAGGAAAGGAGAGAGAGCATCATAAGAGAAAAGGCCTCCGTGGCCTTAGGAGAGGCTTGTGAAAGCCCTGTGCTCTGCTTCCCTTGGTCCACAGAGAAGATTTCTGTGAGTTCCTTGAGATTCCTGGAACCCATACTCATCCTATTACCTCCAAATAGAATCCGTGTGGTGACTCCATTTGCCGACCTGCCAGGCTTCAGCAAAGCTGATAAAAATCCAGCCAGGTTACCCCGCTAATGACACCGCAGCTTACCTCGGTCACACAGGTGTCAGCCTCCCACAGCTTGCTTCAGCTTAACTCAGGCCTTCCGCCAGGCTAACAAGGCTGAGACAGACGAGCCGTCCCTGCCTCCTGCCTTGACGGCTTTCCAGCCTGGGAGACGGTGGGGAGGTCAGACCCCACGGATTGACCCGTCTCTCTCCTCTGCATAAATGAAAGTTCTAACAAGCATGGCCGTCCGCAAGTGTCCTTGCTGTTGGAGAGCAGATGCCTAGGTATGCAAAGAGGCTTCTCCCAGTTTCCTCGGGGATTCCAGAGCTAGTCTCTCCCCAGAACCTGGTCAGATGTATGTCTTCAAAACAATCCCTCCAGCAAGTCACAAAAGCCCTTCAAGTAGTGAATCAGGAGACACGGGCCAGAGGCTGGGTCGGAACTGGGTGGGAGACAGATAGGCAGCACAGAAGGTCAGAATGAAGATGGCAGAATGGCTCCATGAGGAGTCGCAATCAGGGGCAGTTTAGCTCTCACGGGTAAGGCCACCAAGGGCCATGACCACATGCATCTGAGGATAGCTACGAATGTAGTCTTAAATAACACTAAGCGCTTACTTAAAATACTATGAGACTTTCCCCCCCATACCTCTATCACTCAGCTCTGGAATGCAGATACTGTAGATGGCAATGTCAACGGGGTGTGCATACCTGCTAGGAGCTGCTGACAGCCCTTGGCTGACTTACACCACCCCGCCTAGGGCTGGATGCCGGGAAGCCAGAAGCTACAGATACAGATAGGAACTAGCCTGGCTCACGAGTGTTAACCTTGCATTCTTGAGCCCCAGAGCTCCAGGACCGAGGCCTGGAGTACCTTGCAGTTCTTTCCTTTGCAGTGTGATCATGAAATACATCGACCTTCAGAATGAATAAGAAATCATCGAGCCCAGCTTCAGTTAAGGCTCTGATTTTTTTAAAATATCTTCTTAAATGCTCTGAAGGGGATAAAGGCAATAATGGAGTTCCCATGATGCAGCCAGAGGATGAAAACCTGGAAGGATCCAGGACTGCAGGAGCTAATGGAGACAAGCCATGGGATGCAATGTTTTATGGTCCATGCTGCTGGTCCTGTCTTTTCTTTTTGAAAGCAAAACAAATGGAAGGGCTGGGATTTTAATTAGACTCCTGAAAGATGAAAGTGTTGCATGGCTTTGTTGGGTGGAACAGTCTAAAGGCGGTGCTGGCGCCCACGTTGTCAGTTGCATGTGGCCTGAGGTACCTTCTCCATCTCTGGTACCCGCAACCTTGATGGTCACAGCTGGGAGCAGAGAAGTAAGGTAAAGAGCAGAGCCCAATCACCACATCACCAGAGATGTTCTGCTTCTCCCAGAGATGCTCAGCTTTTTAAAGCTGAGAATTCTTCCTGTGATTTTAATTTAACAAAACACTTAACTACTACAAATAAGTTTAGAGACCGCTGATAGGGTCTGTTCTCATTTACAGATTAGGGCTACTGAGGCTCAGAGTGGGGAGACGAACCCAGGAGGTCGCAGCGTGTGAAGAGTGGAAGGAGCATGGTGGCTTGACATCCGGCCCCTGTTTGCCCCCACTCATCCAGTCCATACTCAGGCTTCCTGTTGGTGATGATATCCAACTCTCCTCCAGCCCCAAACCTGCCTCCTGCTCCAGACCTCTCCATCAGCTGCCTGCTGCTGTCTTGCTGAGATGCCCATGGGATGCTGTAGCAGCCATTCAAAGTGACATAGGTACCTGCTGAACGACCTCCTCGGTGGAGAGTCACTCCATCAGCCAGAGGCAGTGACAGAGATTTTACAGCAGGGCAGAGAAAGTACTGGGGCAGAGATGGGGGAAGATATTGGCTAATTTGTCTGCCTCAAATGCACACTGTTTGCCCTTAGTTTGCACATCCAATAGTGGTACTAAAGATGCTGATGGAGCCCCTTCTGACTCAGACTCTGGACAATCCAGCAGGAAAATGAGACCTCTGAGCACTTCCTCCTTTGTGCCTAACACCTTCCTGTCAGTACAGTGACCAAATCCTGCTATCGTGAGAGCCAAAAGACCTTCCATCTCATCTCCCTCCCTCTGCCTGCTCCATGGAACTTCTTCACCTCTCCTATGTCAGCGTTGAAGGTCACAGGCTTTCCTGTGTATTTCTGTGACCGGGTATAAGTACCCAACACACATTATTGCTCAGCTCCGCAAATATTTATTGAAGGTATCAATGGGTAGGTATGTGGCCTGATGGGCTATCCCAAATCTTTTTAACTAATCTCTGTTTAAAGTCATATCCCCTTTAAATGTGACCTCCATTTTACCATTGGCTGATTCATCTAAAATACAAATTGCTGAGACACCCTCCTTCCTTGAAGGCCCTCTTCAGTAGCTAGCTCCCTGTTGTTCCAAAGCCAAGTTCAGGTTTCTACTGCAGCACACAGGAACTATGGTTGGCTTCCCCTCCAGATGCATGTCCTTCCTCAGAACCAAAAAGAACAGCCTCCTGGTCCATGTGGCCAGTTCTTAAACTCAACACCAACTACATCTCTCTCAAAAACCATCCCATCTCCAGCACAGCTGTTGGGTGCCTGCACCCTGGGTTCCATGCTGCAAGTCCCATCACGATCACCCAGGAATCACTTTAAACACACCTCTTGTCCCCAGCATGAAGACCAGTTCAGTGACAATTGTTGGGAGGGAAGGAGGGCGATTCTGAGAAGCAAAGCCTGGGAGTCCCTTCCCAGAGCAGGTGGGCCAGCTATTCTCTGGCCACCTGCAGAGCATCGTGATGCTGCCACCTGGCTTGTGGGCAAGCGGAGTCCTCCCCTGGCATTTTCTGACAGGGATTCCCTGTGTTTATGTCAGGGTAGAACAGAAGACAACAGCACAGTAGTAGATGCCTCCCAACCCACTGAGAAGCAACAAAGAACAGCTGTCAAGCCATTACCACTGAAACCTAGCCAGTCTGCTTGATTTGATGGGTCAGCAATCAAATCCTGGCCCCATGCCACTGCATCACCTGCACAGGAAGAGACCAGATGGGAGGTGTTGTCCCATGAAGCCAACCACGTGCCATAGGAAAGTACCCCTTACTTTATCCCTGATGAAGAGTGAGCAAGAAAGGGTCAGGGCACTCTAACAGGTAGGAAAAGGCCTACAGTAGAAGCTCTCTCCTGCTTGGGAATAGCAGATATTGAAGCAGTAGCAAAATATAACCGTTCGGGTCACTGATGGGCTTTGCAAAAACACAAGCCCAACTCACAGGGAAGAAAAGAAGCTGAGTTCAGTCAGGTTAAAGGGAGAAGTGCTTAGACCAAAGCATGGGAAATTGTCTTTCAGATTAGGCCATGTAAGAAGAAAACTGTCGGTTCCCTGGTCCTGGATTCAATGGGATGGAGGAAGCACCTGTCCACTGTGTGGAGCTCGGTTGCTCCTGCCAAGGACTCTCCTCCCCACCTCAAAGGAGGCTACAGAGAGTGGAAAGGAAAGATGTTTGGAGGTCACCTCAGAGCCTGTGTTCGAATCCCTCATGTGCCACTTACTAGCTATCTGATCTGGAGGAAGTTATTTAACCCTTTGAAGCCTGGCTTCCTTAACTGAAAGGAGAGACAATAATTCACTGATCTGAGTGTCTCAGATGGTGTCTGGCACATCCTAGATGTTTGGTGCCTCCTTCTACCCAGAGCCATCTGAGTCTTTATTCTCGAGCCCTTGGTGTCTCCTAAGCCTTTCCCCATTGGAGAGAGAAAGAGTCCACCCATGCAAAGAGGACGCTCAGGGTAATGATCCAGGAACAGCAGAGGTCAGGGTAACATGGAAATCTCACAAGAATATCATTAGAGGGAAAGCAATGGGCAGAGATCCCATAGTAGCCGTCCATGATCACCCCATAGTTGGGGTCAATCTTGTGAAATCTGGGGCTTATTGATCCTAAAAGAAGCCAAAGAAAGAGACTGAATATGAAGAAATGCAATAAAAATGATTAAAGGAATTAGAAGGCTTGACCTATACGGGGGGATAACAGAACATAATATGTAGAAACTAGAGAACCAGGACCTGCGAGGATGTGATAACTTCCCATAAATATGTGAGACAGGGCCACATAAAAGAAGGGCAAGAATTATTTCAGGCAGCTTGGGACGCCATAACAAAAAGAAATGGCCTGAAACTAAAATAAGAGAAAGTTAAATCTGGGCCTTGGGAACATTGTGCTGGTGAGGTAGTTAGGAGACCAGACACACAGTTGATAGTGCAAAGCCACCCGAAAGTAAAAGCCACGGTTCTCCATGCTGTTGTCCCCGTTTAAGGGCTACGGCTCCCGTCAGGTCCCATCTTACTCTCCACATGGAAACGTTGCTTCCAAGTTTATGCTTCCAATTTATGATTAGTAGGAGCTCTGACCACCATGCTGCTCACACTCAGCCTCACGCTGGAAACAGTGAGATGGATGTAGATTGTTCCTGTTATATCCAGGTGACCTAGCGATGGAAGCCCGAAACCAGAGAGCCAGGGTAGCAGGGTTGAGTCTTGTGTGGCATGGCTGAGGCATGCAGCAAAAGTATGTGGTTGGGTGGACCATGGAAAAGCTAACCCCACTGAGTACAAATGAAAAGATGCTTTCAGACATGAGTTGCAGAACATTATAGGTAGATAACATCAACTAACGTGGGGGGGGAGAGGTGGGGGTAGAGAGAAATAGAAACTGGAAACTGAACCTGAACCTGCGGCCCTCTTGCATACTAGGCATAGGATCTACCTGATATACATATGTGTGTGTATATGTTGTGTGGGTGTATCTTAGAGAAGGCCCAAGCCGCATTTTTAAAATATTTTTTTACTATTTTTAAAGTGTGTGTGTGTGTGTGTGTGTGTGTGTGTGTGTGCGTGTGTGTGTGCATGCGTGTGTGTGTGTGTGTGTAAGTGCCCACAAGGCCAGAAGGGTCAGATCCCCCTGGAGCTGGAGTTTCGGGCATTTGTGAGCTACCCAGCATGGGTTCTGGGAACTAAACTCTGGACCCCTGTAAAGTAGTGTTTCTAGCTGCCAAGCCTCCTCTCCTGCCGCAGGCATGCTCACTCTTATCTAGCATCTGCTCTCTGTGTCGGCAAGTTCTGCCCTCCACAATCGTGACCAAATGCGGAGCACAGTTACATCTAAACTCAACTGTGCAAGCTTTTTTCTTATCATCATTCCCTAAACAATGAGGTGTAACATCTATTTACATAGCATTTTCATTGTATTTACATTACCTCACATACCATATTAGGGTTATAAATTATCTAGAGGAGGCTTGAAGTACACAAGGAGACATGTGTAGGTTATATGCAAATACATATCATTTTCTACAGACTCCCTGAACATCTAGGAATTCTGATGTCTTAGGCGGGGAAGAAGCCAATCCGGCAGCAATACCAAGACTGACCTTGAACACCAGCCACCACTCACAGCTGGCAGGAGAACTCTGCCTGAGCACCACAGCTGCTGAGGGCAGCTCATCTCTACCTGCATTTAGGGTCAAGAATGATATGTAGAGCAGCAGAAACTGAGAATGGGCCGTTCTCTGTCTGCCCAGATCTCCTACGCGCTCCCATAAGTCACTTTGGGAAAGCCGATTCGATCCTTATTTATTCATCTAATCAATAAATACATAACAAGTAAAAGAAATGACCAAATTACCTGTGAGCTGCAATGGAGACATGAACATGTCTCCTTGCCTTGAAGGAGCCTGCTCTGGTGAGCATGGAGGACGACCACCTGCAGGCATAGAATACTGCTCTAGACATGTGACACACATTAACTGAGGGGTGATTATTGGGAACCTCAGAGGGGAAATGATTCTCCCTGTCTGGAGGCATCACAGAAGTTTCTAGAAGAAAGGTCTCATATGACCTGGATCTTGACTAGCAGAAGGCCATGTTGGGTATAAGGGACACCAGGAACAAAGATAAGAGGCAGGAAAAATGCTGGCTGTCCTCAGAAACAGTGAGGAGCTGCATAAGGCCAGGGACTCAAGGTGTGGAATGTGGTTGAGGAGGTGCAGAGGAAGATGAGGGAGGAAGGAGAGCAGATGTCATCCGACTGTGCACACTAAGCCGGCTACGTGGCATCTCACCAACTACAGAAACTCTAGGTTCCCTGGGCTGTGAGCAATGGAGTCCGTATCTCAGGGAGAAAATCCGAGTTCCACAAACTCTTAGTCTGTTGCTAATAATAATGCCGTGGTCCAGGTCATTTGTTTTATTTTGTTTTTATTAACTTTTTAAGTTAGCATAAAAAGTAATGAGTTCCATTACAGCATTTTCATACACGTGTTTCATTATACCTTATTGTTACTCATCCCCCTCCCCCGTGCTCCTCCCCCTCCCCTCCCTTGCTGGTCCTCTTCCTTCCCCTCAAAATACTCCAGATTTCTTGTCACGTATGTTTTTTTTCTCTCTGTTCCTCCCTTCCTCTGCTTAAAATGTCTTTTTCTTTCATGGTTCCCTTCCTGTTTCATGCCACACATATACACTTATATACATACATACATACATACATACACACACACACATGCACACATCTACACACATAAATTTAAAACTAAATTCCACATATGAGAGGGAAAAGTGATCTATCAGTCTGCGCACTTTGTAAAAAGACAAGAGGTATATGTGCTCCCTGTGCTATCCAAGGTTGAGTTGCACCTGGTGACAGCCTTTGTACTGTTCCTTAGGTAGAACAGGAGCATCTCCTGGAGCAACACAGGGAACCAGTGTGTATTTCCTCCTTCACTCTTCCGACAAAGCCACAGAGTCAGTCATGGGAACACCACCCTTATCTTACCCCAACCACCTCCCTAAGGCTCCATCCCTAAACACCAGACTGTGCCCCTCGCCTAATGCCTTAAACCCCAGCATGAGTTTCAAAGGGAACAAACCATGTCCAAGCCATAGTACATCTGTAGAATAGATTCGCTATTGGAGAGGCAAAAGGAAGGTAGAGACCAGGCCATGCAAACTCCTGGTATTCTGCAGACTCGTGTGTGTGTGTGTGTGTGTGTGTGTGTGTGTGTGTGTGTGTGGTGTGCACATATGCATGTTACAGCAGTTCATTTCCTTAACCCATTCCTTTTCATTGGAAGCCCTCTGCCCCGTCCATCCAGATGAGATGGGCTCCAGCTTTCCTGGTCCCTGCCTCCAGCCTCCACTACAGCAGGAACCTCCCTTCACCCAGCACTGCTGTTCTTCATCCTATGACCAACCTGTCAGCTCTGCCAGCAAAAGGGGAGCTTCCGAAAGGGAGGGTTGTCATCTTCTTTGTCCACCTCAATATTTCCAGAACCTGGCCCAAACTGGCCCTTCAGGAGGGACTGGGTGACAGAATAGCATGTCCCTGCCACACTGTGCACACAGCGTCTTCCTTTCACATCCGCATACATAAACACGCTCCTTCTGGGCACAGATAGGTGCCTGTCCCCCACGTCACACTCCTGTTCTGAGCCCTATCCCCTTATCTCCAACGTAAATCATCCTAGACTGGCCTCTCGATCCCATTAAAATGTGATGAATTATTTTTGACTCGCATGCAGGACTCCATATTGGGCGATCTGGGCTGAAACACAATCTGTTTGCTGATATCAAAATGCTGCTGCTCACCCGGGGGATTAACACTCTGACAAAACCATTAGAAAGCTGATGGAGTAGCGAGGCCTCCTGAGCTTGCAGAGCCCTCATTCCTCAGCCTAATAAATGCCTTCCTCCCAGCTCCTTGTTCCACTCCTATCCATTCCCTGTTTCCTTCCTGGGTGGGCAGACCAGAGACTAGCTAAAGCCTTAAGCAGTTTGCCTCCTTGGCTTCACCACCCACCAAGACCCCCAGCCAAGAACTGCCCTTGTAACCCTGTGACTCTTCTGTGTTAACAATAAGTGCCTGACGACCAGGTAGGATGGGAGAGTTCATGCTGGATCGATACTTCCACACTGAGAACAATTGAAATACTGGATAAAACAACAACCGCCTTTACGAGGTATCGAGGACCTGACGAAGCAGAAAGAATCGGGAAAGACGCACTGTGGAGAGGCAGATGTTCTAGAATGGCCTTTCATCTGGGGCCAGTCACCTCCAGCTACAGGGTAAGAGGCCAAGAACTCGGACTTTGCTCACTGAATTGGTGCAGGGCAACAAGGAAGCCTAGTAGGCAGACAGAGTTAAAATTGTGGACTTGGGAAGTCCACTAATTGTGGCCCTCTTATTCCTTCAGGTCACTTAGAGAGCTGTGGAGCTAAATGCCACAGAAGTAAAAATAAATAATCACAAGCAGAAAGTCTATACTAAAAAAATGAATACATTAAACAAGGTTTTTAAAGTGGAAAGCAGAGAGGGTGAGTTATCTGGTTTTGTTGCTGCTGCTGCTGCTGATTTTGAACAAAAGGACTAGAATTCAGGGTCTTCTATAGAAGGAATACAGCAATCTTCCCGGGCTCTCAATGAGTGTTGGCTAGAAAGAGGAGATCCTAAACTAATGCTTTATTAAGACGAAACCTAACTTGGACATGATTCAGTCTTTAATTGGATTAAGTTTTTTTTTTCCTACGTAACTGGCAAAAGAGTTGGTCTCTCCTGAGAAAGACTGCAGCATCTACAGTTTGTACAATGCTCAGCATTCAGTTCTTCAGAAACACCAGGCACATTTAAAGACAGAACCCGACGAGCAACTCCAGAACAGCAGAAGCTTCAGACCATAGAAACGGGCCCCGGGGTCATCCAGAGAGCAGAGGTGGTAGAAGGAAGAGGCTTTAGTGAGTTCATTCTGTTCAAAAAAAACCAAGAACATGCAAACTAGATGAAAATTACAAATTCCACAAGCCAGTTGAGAACAAGAAACAATCTGCTGGAGATTCTACAAGTACGTGGCAAACACACTTCTTTGTAGTGTGTATGTGAGAAAGAGTATAAGAGTGTGTATGTTCAGAAGTATGTGTCTGTGTGTGTATATACTTATACACACATTCACATGTACATATATGCATATGAAGGCTAGAGGACAACTTCAGGTGTCATCCTGAGGTCTCTCATGGGTCTAGACTTCACCAGTTAGGCTAGGGTGGGTGGCCAGTGAGTTCCAGCAATCTTTATGTCTCTGCCTCCCCAGCACTGAGGTTACAAGAGTTCACACCATGCTACATGTTTTTACATGGCTTCTAAAGAAGAAACTCAGGTTCTCACGCTTGGCAGGCAAACACCTTACCAACTGAGCTCTCCTGCCAGTCTGGATAAAATCATAAAGAACGAGAGGCTCATTAAAGGAGTATGGCAAAGTGGGAACCCCTAGAACTCAGGAACACAGAGCCACGGCTGTG
This sequence comes from Microtus oregoni, assembly GCF_018167655.1. NCBI lineage: Eukaryota > Metazoa > Chordata > Mammalia > Rodentia > Cricetidae > Microtus > Microtus oregoni. The sequence goes on from NW_024543067.1 coordinate 58,505,635, forward strand.
GCCCCTGGCTCTGCCTCTCTGTAGCTCGGAGAGCTTTGAGAGCTCATTTCAATTTCCTGAACCTGGATTTCTTCATTTCTCACACAGAACAATGAGACACACTCTGTTTAGTTTTGTCGTGCAGATAAAACTAATAACACACATAAAGGCTTTTTACAAATTACTAATCATTACACAAATGTAAGGTATCATTACTGTAATAGCCTGGCAACAATTCAAAACACGGCATGTCGGCTCCATCACCAGAAGTACGTTATGTCACTAGACAGGTAGTGGCGCGTCCTTGACGAATCGTTACAAAGGGTTTCCACCATAGACAGCTTAGAGACGAAATGATAACAAAACAGTCAGTTCTGCTATTTGGGGCTGGGTAATTCGCTTTATGAGTTATCCCTGGACAGCTGAAAACTCCAAGTTAGATGTTTCCAGTGATCAGTAAACTTTTGGATCAACCCCTTCTTTCCCAGATGGTGTACACCCATGAAATACAAACTCCTACGAAGGTGTGCCTGGTAAGATATCATGGGCAAGGTAACTCTGAAGCAGGAATATCAAAATGCCTTCCAAAGCCGATAGCAGTAACACTGGAGTTGTTCGGCTTCTCCGCATCACTGCTTCCGTCTATTAGCACCTGTGACAGAGAGTGACAGACTAGCTTGTGCCTATAAGGATGGCTCTGCAGAGCCTCTCAGCTGAAGTGCCCTAGCCTGGAAGGGAAACAAGGTCAGGAGCCCAGCGGGCACAAAGTTCTCAGTCTTGTAGGGAAGATGTCATTCATGCTTAAATAAGGATAAGAAAAGGCAGAGAGTGATGCAAGCGATCCAAGACACGCGGTTAAAGCAATGTAGGGAGTTGTATAAGAGCTGAGCTCATCAGAGCCTTCTGGGCTTAGGTAACAACAGAGTTTGGTCTTGAGAGAACAGAATTACAGATCCCATGCAAAGGGAAGAATATGAGCAGAGACACAAAACTAAAATTGCAGGATGGGTACAGAACTGAGTTGGTTCTGACATGGGTACCATGGAAATAGAATTTTTTTTTTGAAGAAGTTAACATATGTTTGCTAGATATGATGCTTCATGTGCTTCATATAGATTGTCCCCAGTGGTCCCCCAATAGTCTTCCAAAGCAGATGCAATAACTCTCACTACAACAGTAAAATGAGACTCAGAAGAGAACTAACGTAGCCAAGATCCTTCCGCTGATGCACAGGAGCAGAACTTGGGTCCTGCCTTCAACTGAGAATTATCATAAAGAGAGAGGAGGAAGGAGCAGAGGAAGACAGGGGAAACAAAAGAAAAAGGAACCTGGTCCTTCTTGGCCTCATTGGTTCATTATGACCATGCTTCGGCTCTTTCTCAAACTCACCGACAGATGGCAGCAGATCTAAATGTGGTCTGCCAGCAAAGTGTAGTCTGCGTCAGCTCCATCCCACCTGATGCCATTCCCAGTCACTGGAACTCTATATACTCCTCTGAGATAAACCACATCAGGCAGGCACAGAAGAGCTTCCCGGACCACTGTGGTGCAGAGAGGGAGAGTTGCCATCCGTCCCTTGTCTCTTACACTGTCAGCACCATTCCTTGAGCCTTTAAGTCCATTTTCACTCGCTCTAATTATTAGGTTGTCCGCATGGTCACTCAACTTTTCATATGCACTAATAATGTCTCCTCGGACTTTTAGAGATCAGTGATCAAATGCTATACTTCCTAATTATTTTTTCCTAACCGTAACTGACAGCGATTTAGCATAGCGGTATTGCATATGAGCGAGCAAGAGGACCAATCAACCATTATTAAATCAAATGTGTATTGCATTTGCTTCGCTTTGATTTCTTCCCAAGGGGGAAACAAAGGAGGCTTGCCAGAAAGTGTTAATGGACTGGAAAAGTTCCGTGCTAATTTACAAGTCCGTGTTCCTGTCTTCTCCTCTGAGGCTCTTCCAACTCTACACAGGGGATAACTGCCTAGCTTCATAGATGAACACTCCATGTCTGCTTTACCTAGAATATGGTAAGAGGCCCCACTGATATGGCAGATAGCTTATCTCTTAAGACTATTCCTCCAGCCTGGTCTACAAGAGCTAGTTCCAAAACCACAGAGAAACCTTGTCTCGAAAAACCAAAAAAAAAAAAAAAAAAAAAAAAAAAGACCATTCCTGCTCTCTTGGCTATCTGGTCAGAGTTGATCCATATGACCCCCAGACACAAAATTCACAGCTTTCTGCTTTTCCCTGCTGGTTAAGATGTCTTGTCTCACTGAGAGAAACAATTAATAAATGGGGCCTCCTGAAACTGAAAAGCTTATGTAAAGCAAAGGACATGGTCAACAAGATAAAACTACAGCCTACAGAATGCGAAAAAGATCTTCACCAACCTTACATCAGACAGAGAGCTGATCTCCAAAATATACAAAGAACTCAAGAAATTGGTCATCAAAAGATTAAATAATCCAACTTAAAAAAAAAATGGAGTACAGACCTAAACAGAGAACTCTCAACAGAGAAATTTAAAATGGCTGAAAGACACTTAAGGAAATGCTCAACATCCTTAGTTATCAGAGAAATGTAAATCAAAACAACTTTGAGATTCCATCTAACACCTGTAAGAATGGCCAAGATCAAAAACACTGATGACAACTTATGCTGAAGAGGATGTGGGGTAAAGGGAACACTCCTACATTGCAAGCTGGTGCAAGCTGGTACAGTCCCTTTGGATATCAGTATGACAATTTCTCAGAAAATTAGGAAACAGTCTTCCTCAAGACCCAGCAATACCACTTTTGAGTATATATCCAAAGGATGCTCAATCCTGCCACAAGGACATGTGCTCAACTATGTTCATAGCAGCATTATTTGTCATAGCCAGAACCTGGAAAGAACCTAAATGCCCCTTGACTGAAGACTGTACATTTATGCAGAAAAAAATAATGACAGCTTGAAATTTGCAGGAAAATGGATGGAACTAGAAAACATCATTTTGAGTGAGGTAACCCAGACCCAGAAAGACAATTATATGTACTCACTCATAAGTGGTTTTTAAACATAAAGCAAAAACAAAAAAAAAAAACCAGCCTACAGATCACAATCCCAGAGAATCTAGACAATGATGAGGACCCTAAGAGAGACATACACGGATCTAATCAACATGGGAAGTAGAAAAAAAACAAGATCTTCTGAGTAAATTGGAAGCATGGGGACCATAGGAGAGGGTTGAAGGGGAGGATAGGGGCAGGGAGGGGAGCAGAGAAAAATGTAGAGCTCAATAAAACCCAATTTTAAAAAAGATATCTTGTCTCATAGTGTGTAGTATGTAATTTGGCCCTGAACTTTATTACATATTCACTAGACTATGTCTGTTTTGAATAATGGTCCTAGAACCTTAAATCACTTTCTTTTTTAGGCTGTCTGGTGCTAGGTCCTCTGCTCTAATTTCCACCCATCTTCCCCCTTGGAGGCTGTCTAGTCCGTGGTTCTGAATGCCATTTGCATACCCCACACTCCCCCACTCCTATCTCCATTTGAGACTGCTATCTCTAATTGGATATCTCTCAAGCAACTCTAATTCAACACTCTACAAGTGGAATTCTTATTTCTCTGCCTTAACTGTAAGCTTGTCACTCAACCCCCTTTTTACATCTCAATAAACAATATCCGTGGCTCCTGGCTGGCCCCTCTTAAATTCCTCATCCTTCGTACATGGTCTCACTCCCAAGACCAGTCAACTTGACTCCAGCCAGATCTGCTTACTTCTTGCTTTCCATTATCCCTGCCCTAAGCCAATGTTATCTCTATTGTGGGTTACTAAATGGTATTCTAGTGGGCAGGGACTGGGCAAAATGGCTCAGTGGGTAAAGCTGTTTGCTGTGGAACACACGTAAAGGTAGAAGGAGAAAACTGACCTCCAATGTGGAGTCTCTCTGTATCATGCTTCAATAGTGATAACTCACTTTTAAAAAAACCCTCAAGTCCATGAATATAACATCAGAGTTGAGCTTTGTTTTATTGGTCCATTCAGCAGCCTAGGGAGCTTCCACTCTGCCTTAGTCAATGCTCTCAAATGTGCGCTGTGAATGAGTACCGTGGGTTCAGACACCAAAGCAAAGTCGCTACCAGAAACGGATGCACAGGGCTGATGAAGCAGAGGCTGCGAGCAATGCGAGGTGGTGAACCCTGTCTGGGAACTCCTCATGGGGCGCGCTTGACATTAAAGAGGCTGGCAGAGAACTTGCAGGGATCCTGCAGGCAAACACTGGGGATGCAACCTTCTGAGTATGAAGACAGTGATATGCAAATGCAGCACATTTAGGGAACTGGAGGCAGACACCGTGCAGAGTACTCTTCACACATCCCTGCAGGGGGTGTGGGCCCGAGAAAGGGTTTCAGCATGGCAGAGACTACCTAGTCTTTATGCCAAGTGTCCAGTGTGGGGATCCAACCCAGCGTGGTTCAAGGAACATGATTATCTGTAAGTAGTGACAGTTTATCTGAGGGATAAAATAGAAGTCGGCCAGATTTTGTATTTTGTTTTATTTATTTGTTTGTTTGTTTATTCAGATAGTGTTTTTCTAGGTATCCCTGACTGGCCTGAAACTCACTAGGTAGACTAGACTGGCCTTGAACTCACTAGGTAGACTAGGCTGGCCTTGAAGTCACAGAGATTAAAAGTGTGGGACTAAAAGCATGGGCCATCACACTTGACTTTGGTCAGACTTGTTTTGTTTTGTTTGTTTTGTTTTTTAAGGACGTTGCAAATGATGGTCCAGAGTAGACAGACAGGGCAGCGTGGTTAAGCCCCTAAATCAGAAAGGCTATTGGCATATTGAGAAACTCACATTAGGCCAGCAAGGACAGAGCTTGGTAAGAGAAGAGAAAAGGCGTCAAGAGCTACAGATGGAAGAGGTCAAGGCCAGGTGCAACCACACGCTAAACACACCAGCGTGCCAGCTCTCCAGGGAGTCTTCCATGGGCTCTCTCAGCTCCCTGCTCCCTGGAGATTAGCCTTGGCCTCTGGTTGACACCATCTTATATCTGAGGAACAAGAAGGAAAGCCCTTCCCGCCACCCACCCGTCCTCCACCCAGCCGATGGCTACCAAGGTGACACCATTCTTCCCTGCCAGGGCTTTGAGACACCACGATTTGCATTCCAATTTGACTTCTTTCCGACGGCTCCAGCCAAAGCTTGGAAATGACTCCCTTCTCTCGCCCTCACCAGCTCTGTTTTCCTTTTTCCCTCCCTCTAGCCCTGTGGAGGGGCAGTTTCTTCCTTGACACCCTGCTCCTTGATGCAGAGAAAAGTCATCTTTAACAGCAGTTTTATTGCCCGGTGATATTAACACAATGAAGGAAATCATTGCTAATTTTTATGAATTATCTCATCATCTGCAACTAATTAACAGCTGCTACCAGAGCAGGCATTGGGCTTCCCCTCCGAGAGCCTTCACCTCCAGGGCGGCTCTGGTCGCCCTACCCTCAGCATCAGGGAGGACCCCACACTCCTCTCCTCTCTACCCAGCAGCCTCCACACCCAGGTCTGCCTATGCCCAGCCTGAGAAGGCAGCCTGGAGCTGACCCCTACTCTCAGAGGCTGTGGGCTGCCAATGACTAGGATGCTTTAGGTTAGCTGGAAACTTTATTAAAACCCAATCTAAGTGGGCCGCCACGGCTCTCTGTCCTCATTACTTTCCTTTGCCCAAACCAGGGCCCTCTGAGCTCTCTGGATGTGCCTATGAAACGGACTGCACAAGCCAACAGCTACAAAGCATTTCATCAGGGGATCGCTCAGACCCAGGTGGGCAGTAAATACACAGAGGGGCCATGGGAAATGAGAGAGGACAGAACACAGCAGCCCAGGACGGGGGATGACGGGGAGGCAGATGACAGGAGACCCGCTGCGGCCTCAAGACAGGAACATCTCAGACCCAACAGGGATGTGGCAGACCCCAGCTAGAAAACGCTGAGGCTTTGAGGGGGGCTGTGCCCTTTGAGTCCCCATCTCCCCTGCCCCCGTCCACTCACACATCTGGGTTTTCTCCCTGCTGTACTCTTCTTGCCTGTACCCTGAGCTCCACTGACACAGTTCCCTCCCTGGCTCCTTCCTCCACCCCCACTCTCCTCTTCTTCTCCCCGGCTTCCTTTCAGTGATTTTATTCTACTACCCAAGGATCCTCTTTTCAAGTCCCCTTTCATGTAGCCAAGCCCCAGGCAGCCACTGGCTGGGTCTCAGATGAAGGCAATGGCTCTGAGGGGGACAGCACTGAAAGCATACAGAGGCCCAAGGCCAAGCCACCCCACCACCGGGTGGCCCTGCTCACAGCAAGCCCAGCAGGCAGGGGGCTGGTGAGGATGTGCCAAGCGCACAGAGGCCTCCTTCTAAATGTCAGAGGCCTCCCAGCACGGAGCTGCACATAGATGAAAGGTCAAGCACTGGACATCGGTGTTGCAGGGAGGAAGGGAGCCCTGGGACACCACCACCACCCCATCCACTCCATGTCCCCTGGCAGGTCTCTTCTTCCTCCTTCAGGCGTCAGATACACAGTAACAGTTTCCCTCCTCCCCCAGCCAGCATGATTCAGGTGTTCTGGGATCTATTGCCTACTATGTAACAACCTGTTTCAGCCCTGTCCCTTCCCCTAGTGTCAAAGGCAGTGGGTACGTAGATGCCAGTGGGACAAACCCCAGAGTAGCCCAGCTTGACTGAGAGTCCTCTGAGTTACTAAGCAATGCTTAGTAAGTACTGTCCTGATTCAGAATCTGGTACACCAAGCATGGTGCCTAGGCAGGCAGAACACTCAAAAGTTCAGATGGAGGATTCTCCACCTCCTCTGGTCCTTCTGAATTCCATCCCACTCCCCAAAGCAGGCCATAGAAGCTAAGATTCCCCTCCTCCCCAGAGTGAGCCGTAGTAACTACATTCACTGGCCCAAAGAAAACCATAAAACACAGAACAGCCTTTCAGTTCCTTCCTCTCTTAACACCCTTATTCCAGAGGGGCCTGAGGTAGAAGGACAGAACTAGGAAAGCAAGGAGGGCACCAATGAGGGGGAACCCAGGGCAGTGTCGGGGGTTGGCCTGAAAGTCCAGCACGTTATGCTGTCTTTGAGAGAAGAGCTGGGCTCTTCTCGGACGCCCAGAGGATAGAAACATGACACTTTGCACCTACATGTCTTAAACCAGCAGTGCCCAATCCATCCCCACCTCCCATCCTTTTCTGCTCCGTGAAGCTGGAGAACAAGCTCCAGTTGGCTGAGGAATTTCCACTGTCATCTAAGCCTGGTATCCCTGATCCCACCCCAGGGATCCTCCTGGGCTTACTTCAGGCAGCTCTGAAAGCCTGGGGGACTGCTGACAGCTGGGTCCAAGTGAGCTGTAAACACTGTGGACGGAACAGTGGGAACCAGCTCCACTCTTCACACCCACTCCATGGTCCAGAACAACAAGCTCTCCATCCACTCTGTTCTTGAGATGTTTACTCAAAACATTAGACTTCAGCAGAGGCAGCAGGCAGAGAGGAAGGCTGATCTCCACCTCCTACCCGCTGTGTATCCTTGAGTAGCTTACGCAAGATCTCTGGGCCTCAGCTTTGCCCTCTGTAAAACGATGGAAGAAGTAGCGGGGTTAAATCATCTCGAACACAGTGAGCACAAAACAAATATTCCACAAATGTTGCCATTAATGTGTAGTCAGTTCTGGTTCTACTAGCTGAAAGTCTAGCCCCAAACCCTTTTTTGCTTTTTAGGGCATTCTCTCTACCCTAACCCTACTCCCTTGATCGCCAAGGACTGGAGCTTTGTAACAGCATCTCCCTGGCTTGGCCTCCTGCACCATCCACCAAGCTCCTGCTTGCTCCATTCTCCTGGCCCTTTCCTTCATGAAAGAGAAGTACCCAGTACATTTAGCAGTGCTAAATAAACAGCAATAATAATATATGTTCAGCCATTAGCCACATAAGTAATCAAAGATCACTGCCATATGATTCCTGCTTAAACATCATTTGGAATCTAATAAATAAGCGACTATAAATAAAGCCAGCGTGCAGACTTGGCCCCTCCGAGCACAGCGGTCTCAGCTCTTATTTTTAGCCTAAGGTGCCTTCCGTGCCGCTCCTGCAGTTCAGTGTTAATTCCCTAGCCTCGCTCACTTGCTCTTTCTCTCTCTCCCTCCTTCCTTTCCCCTCCCTATGTTCCTCTCAAAGGAAATTTGCAGAGGTGGGGGTGGGAGCTACAATACGGTTTCTGTCGTAAAGTTTCACACTGGTCTGGGGCACACTATGGTCGTGTCAGCCTTCACCCCAGCTCCTGGTCCATGAGGCAGTCAGTAGCCTCAGGGCTCCACGGAGAAACACACCAGAGAGAAGTTTAGTGTAGGGAACAGAACACGGGCTGTGGCTCAAGAAATCCGGTTTAAATCCTCCATGTCCTACCTCTATGTGAGTGCCCTTCGTCTATACCCAAATACCGGGTCTTATCAAATCCACTCACAGAGGCCGTAATCACTGAGTCATGGAATTTTTAGGAAGTGATGCGCACAGTAGGTGTTCAACAAGTGTGACTGCTACTTCAACTCCTGAATACCATCTTCCCCAGCCACGCCCACAGCTCATCATTCAATCCAGTCTGGGTGGCAATGGTCTGGGAAGGACAAGAAACTCTCAGTGCCAGCATGCCCACTATCCGTGGACCACTGCGGTGGCCATCACAGCCTAAGCGCTTAGCTTTCCTTCCTTGTTTTTCACAACCCTGCTGTCCTGTGTGTCTGACAACCTTCCCTTTTAACAATTAGAACATGACCCAACACAAAATAATACCCTGTTTTCCTGTATCTTCCGAAACGCCTGGCCCCAAACATGACACAGTCATTCTACAAAGTTCCAGGGAACAGAGGGTCAGGCTGGATCAGGCTGGATCAGGCACAGACACCAGGCCTCCTACTGCCTCCCTCCCAGCAGTTGCTTCCTAGAGCACAAGTGGATGACAGGTGGAATAAGTGTCTGCCAGGACTCTGGGGAATATTATTTTCTCCAGGCCCTGAAGCAGGAAATAAACACATCACTCCATGCCGAGCCTGGCAAAGTCCACGTGACAGCCTCAGATAACATTCAGCTTGTAGACTACTCTGCCGGTGCCCCGACATGTGAGAAGCGGTGAGATTATTAAATCACTGTGATAAAGCACTTCCTGTTACACAGCACCTTCCTGGCTGTCTCTCGACTGCTGGCATGGGCTCAGTGTCTGTAATGCCACCAACTCATGGGGTGACTCCTATCATGGAGGAAAGAGTTTGGCTCCAGTGGGCTGGGATACCTGGTTCTCAAGCAAAATGAACAGGTCACTGGGAGTCCACAAAGCGGGCTAAAGTCTGAGCTGCACACAGTTTCCGAGAGTCTTCTCCATGGGACACTGTTCACAAGAAGGATTTTCTCTGACCCAGTCCTCTACCTCAGAGGCTAACCGTAGCCAGTAGGTAGAATAGAGGCCCTGAAGACGCCCATACTCTGACTTCCTAAGACTGCTTCTTTCCATAGCAAATGGGGCCTCAGATTCCACGGAGGTTGAACTTGCTGACTGAGCCTGAGGTGGAGAGATGACTTGGGGTCACACCCCCAGTTCAGAATAGTCTCAGAACTCCATCACCCTGGACAACACTTCCAGCTGCAGATGTGGAACTGGAGGTGAGAATAGCTCACCCCACCATTGCCGGCTTTGGACATGGAGCGAGAAAGCCGAGTGCTCAGCACACTACAAACAGGAAAGCCTTCTTAGCTGATGGCCAGGGGGAAAATGGGAGATCTCCATCCTCCAGCCACAAGGAAGTGACTTCCACCAGCGACCCAAACGAGCAGAAAACAGATGCATCCGAGAGCCCCCAGGAAGGAACATCTTATCTTCAGCTCAGTAAGACTTCTGAACTCCAGACTGAGATAATAAATTTGTCTTGTTTAGGCTGCTAAATTCATGGTAATTTGTTATGGCAGCAATAGAGAAACTATAGTAATAGCAATAATGCAAGCACTACTGATAACAGCTATTATTTATTGACTTCCTACCGATTGTCAAGCATTCTGCTAGCTGTTTTCCATACGTTATCTCTCACGTAACACACAACAATCACACAAGGTGAGTTTATTATCCCCTTTTTATAGCAGTCAAATGGAGGCCAAATAATTCAATTTGCACAAGGTCACACACAAAACTATAATTTAATTCCAGGTCCTTGTGTCAGTCAAGACCACGCCATTTTACAACCTCATAGGGGCCATGCAATTGCTTGCCAGAATTATTGAGCTAAAAGTCATTCCTTGAAAGAAGCATAAGAGCCAGAACTAATATTTACTAAATATTACGATATGCCATATGCTGCTCATGGTACATTACAATGCTCCTCTGAGCTAATACCAATTAATTAATTAGTGATAAGCACTATTATTCCCAGCTTAAGGATGGGAAATTGAGTGTGAGAAAGGTTGGCGTCTTTTTCCTCAATGCACATATGAATGGAATTCGGGAACATGAAGTCAAAACTCTAAGGTCAGACTTGTTCCATATCTGGAACATAAAACTTGAATGTAAACTCCACGCTGTCCCACAGGACCGTCCTTGTGGCTTCATGCCAAGAAGAATGACGATTCGGAACCCAGCAGGAAGCAGGCATGAACACGAAATCTCCAGGAGCAGGTGAGCCCTGGCTCCCTGCTCTGCTCGGGCCTCTCACAGGTGCCTCCTCGTTTTCTGGAAGGTCATCCCCGTGACAGCCACGAGAGAGGTTGATTAAATAAAAGGACCGCTCTGAAGGTGGCAACACAGAGATCATTTCAAAACCCTACTTCATCTCCACCAATGGCACTGATTGCCACTTAACCTCATTTCCTTTAGAACTCTTAAGTCTCCCCATCAGCTCCAATTAACATTCGCCTGCCCTCGCCACACGATGGGGCCTTTACGTTTTCCAGCCTCTCCATGCAGTGAGGAAGTACAAGAGACTGCCTTACCTCTGGGTTTCCTTTTCTCTGGGCTATTGGCCTTAGATTCTGGGGTGGCTGCCCCAGATATCTGGGCACACCCATTGCAAGCCTCCGGCAACACAAGCTGATGGCTGGCGTCTCGTGGGAGCAGCCCCTACTGGCGGCTTCTTACAGAGGCCCCTGGGGCTGTATACGTCCCTTTTCTGTCATCTCTGGGAAAATCCCTGTTATTTCCTCTGAGCTGAAAGCTCAAAGTCTCATGAAGTTAGATCCCTGCCCCTGAGGGAAATTTATGAGCTTTGCTAGCAAAGTGGCACCCCCTCCCTTTTCTGTGTCACTCTGTGCTCAAAAGCCCATGTCCCATACATGGAAATTCATAGGTGAGAGGGAGCCACAGACTTCCTCTAAGGAACGCCCCACTCCTACAACATCTGGATCCCTAACAATGATGTACCAAGACCCAGGAGTAACCTATTGTCAAAGAGCAGCCTCTGCCTGTGGACTGGGAGCAAAGTCAGCGGGGCAGGAGCCAGAGAGCCCGAGGTTCACAGTACGGGTAAAGTTCTGACTCAACTTGCCTTCTTGCTTTTCTTTTCTTTTCTTTTTTTCTTTCGGTTTTGGTTTTGTTTTTCCAAGACAGGGTTTCTCTGTAGCTTTGGAGCCTGACTTGGAGCCAGCTCCTGTAGGCCAGGCTGGAGCTAGCTCTTGTAGACCAGAACTCACAAAGATCCTCTGCTTCTGCTTCCTAAGAGTTGGGATTAAGCCGGGCGGTGGTGGCGCACGCCTTTAATCCCAGCACTCGGAAGGCAGAGGCAGGCGGATCTCTGTGAGTTCGAGACCCGCCTGGTCTACAAGAGCTAGTTCCAGGACAGGCTCCAAAGCTACAGAGAAACCCTGTCTCGAAAAAACCAAAAAAAAAAAAGAGTTGGGATTAAAGGCGTGCACCACCGCTTCCTGGCTCACTCGGCTTTCCTAACCCAAAGACTATGCAGCTAGGGCTGAGTGGGACTAAGCCGAACACCAGGAAAAGGAACTGGTAGATTAGAAGAAGACAAGAAGAGGGCTCTGGTTTGAGGTGTCACAACCTAATCTGGAAGGAGGAAAGAGAAGACAATACCTTTTAGGTGGAGGGTGCCCAGGACAATGAGTGAAGTCCAAGCAATGGTGAGAAAGGCCCTACAGACGAATGAATTTGAGAGGCGGAAGAGATGCTAGAGACAATAACATCACTTCAGCTCTCACAGGTGCCGTCCCCAAGACGAGCACCAGGCCTGTCCTGCAAGGTCCCAAGGACTAGGACTAGAAGAGTGGACCCAGAGAAGCAGAGGAAGAAAACCCAATGGTCATCACTAATCAGTGCCTTCGTGGGTTATACTGGGGTGCCTGCCACCATTTAGATTTTGTGAACGTAAGCACAGGCAGGCAGCCATGACTGGTGTGGGCTCCTGGCCAACAAGAGGCAGGCACCTGGCCAACAGCAGCAGTGTCAGCTGGAGGCTGGAAGCCTGTGACACAGTCCCAGCTGGGACACCAGGGCTGGGTTCAGGCCTCTAGGTTCTTGGAAGACTAAGATAAGTAAGGCCTGGTTGCAGCCTTGAGGAGCCTGGCACAGCCAGGATAACAAGGCAAGAACTCAGCCACAGTGGAGATGTGTGAACTCCAGGGGCCACACTAGTCGGGTCAGGATGGGTTATACACCAAGAGCCTAGTGTTTGAATCTCAGGGACAAAGTACCATCCTCAGCAAAGGCTCACACTGATGCTAAGTCACTTACAGGCTGGTTCAGGCTCCTTCAGAGCAGGATCAAGAATAATCCCAAAGCCTGGGTATGATTACAGAGCACGAGAAACGGAGATATCAAGACAGCCAACGGTGTCAGTGTACCATTCTAGGTGATGGAGGAGGTCTTGTTAAGTGGGGCCTCAAGTCTGTGCCTCCCAAAGGCTCTCAATGCTGAAGCTCCTTTGGAGTCTCCCTTATGTTTGCATTATTCATTCAGAAGATACTTTGTGAGCATCTACTATGCTCTATATATTTGTTGTCTTCAGTACTTGGAAAGCATCAGAGAATAAAACAAAGAAGTTTTCTTCACAGGAAGATTCAGACAAGAAGAAAAAAAAGAAAGAGAATCAGATGTGAGATGTGCTCTAGAAAAAGTTAAGCAAAGAAGAATAGAAAATGTTGGGGACAGGAAAGGACGGAGAGAATGGACAGGTATGAATCCAGAGTGCTCTCTGCAGAGGGAAGAGCATGTACAAAGATCGTAAGGTGGAAACACGCTGGGCATGGAAAGGAAAGATGCTCAGGGGCAGGGCTGGGGTGCTGTGAGCAGCAGGCAGGCTGTCAGAGATGAAGACATAAGTAAACAGAAGAGCGGCCATCCCCGGAGAGCCTCAGGTGGCTATCGGGAGGATTAGTCCTTTGCTCTGACAAGAAGCCAGTAGAGGGCAAGAGCAGGGACCCAACTTCTATTTTAAAACAGCTGCTCTTGCTGCCCTTTCTTTTAGGCCAATAGGTTAGTTAAAGGACAATCGGGAAACAAGGGAGATGGTTCTGCAGCAGTGTGGGGAGAAGACAGTGTGGCTCAGAACAGGGAAGGGACATCTGAGCTGGCAGTAGTTGTCAGTGTGTAATAGCTGAACTTGGGAAGCTGAACCAACAGGACTTGACGGCAAGGCGATGGAGCTGGAGGCCGATGGGATGAAGGATGGCTCCAAGGTTTGGAGTCCAAGTCAAATAGATACGACAGAGTAAGGGAGTGAGGTTTATATACATTTTTTTTCTGTGTGTGGTATATGCATGGGTATTCAGGTGCATGCATCCGTGCACACTTTGTGGAGATCAGAGGAGGACACTGGGGGTCTTCTCCTATCACTGCTCTACCCTAAGACTTAAGACAGGGTCCCTCACTGAACCAGAAACTCTGCTTTTTGGCTTGGCAATCTCCCAGGATCCACCTGTCCTACAAGGCTGGGGGTAGGGGGGCATGTAACCAGGCCATACTTTTTACCTGGATGTTGAGAATCTGAGCTCAACAAGGCCCCATGCTTACACAGCAAGCACTTGTAGTCATCCTGGCATTCCTAACATTACCATTATGAGTGGAGAAGCCATAGCAATAGCAAGCCAGAAGATGACGATTGAGATTTGAACTGCAGACATGCCTCTCTTGAGTCTGTGTTGTCACCCATGTGAAGACGACAAGCATATAGCTGCATAAATACGTTACAGAATGCACTCAGGGCTGGAGACCAGACTAGATGATTATCTACATGGCAGTACATAAGATCATCTGGTCGTGCAGTGGATACAGAGGACACCCAAGGTCAAAACTCTGAGAACAGAGCCATATTTGGAGATGACAAGAAAAAAGGGAGAGGGAGCCATTGAGATAACTCAGTAGGTAAGGGTGCCTGTCACCAAGTCTGACAACCGAGTTTGATTATGAGTACTATCGATAAGAAGAGGGGAGAGAAAGCAGAAAGGGCTTGAATAAGCAGCTTTACACAGTGCTCCTGTAAAGGGAAAGGGAAAACTTAAGGGGGCATGGACAGCTAAAGAGGGACAGGAGTCAAAGGAAGATCTGCCATCTGGTGTGAATGACACTTGAGGGCACAAAGACAGAGATCATCTCCACGGGATGCTTCTAGGCTCCTGGTGTGGACAGAATTCAAATAAGATCGTGGGAAACGTTCGTATAAAGCAGGTGGGTGAGTACTAAGAAAGACAGCGCCCTGCTGTGTGAGCAGGTGAGCAAGTGCACAAGGCACCCTGAGAATTCCAGAAGCCAGAGCTCCCCAAACCGGGCGAGGGTCTCACCTCCCTAAACAGAGAGCATGAAAAGCTGGAATGGGATAGGATAGAGGAATGGAGAAGGGTGTTCCAGGCAGGGAAAGGCTAAGAGACAGGGCCCAGCTGAACCAGGGGTGGTATTAATAGGAAAAACCACTTTCTTAGCGCTTGCAAGCCCCTGATGTTGTCCTAAGAGCTTGCTGAGGAGAAGCTTGCCATATTCTCACCAGCACATGAAACTGGATCTCTGATTCCATGTTGTGGAGAGAGATGGGGAGGCACCAAGAAGTTACACGACACGCTTGTCCAGGATCAGACAGCTCTGAAAGCAAAGGGCTCAGAGTCACAGCTAGGCAGCCTGGTTCCAGAGCCCATGCTCTGAGCTAACCTCCACACTGCCAGATAGCTCTAGAAGCCAATCTTAGAGTCACCCCTGACACAACTGACTCCATTTTTCCTTTGTTCTCCAGGCACCAACCACAGTGAAACTATCATATAAGGCACCTGGGTATATCTAGGTGGAAGGGACTGAGCAAAAGGAAGCCCATGAGGGATTTTGGGGTAACTGCCCCAGAGAACTGACCAGGACTGATAAGATGTCACCACCTGAAATACAGGAGGAAAGGAACGTAACAGGCTGTGGCAACGCCTGCCACCCTGAGATAGCTGTCCAGGGCAAAGCACCTCTCATCTGAAGTGGTCATACCGACAGACATTCTCAAGCATGGCTGAACACTAGACTCTTCCGTGACACCTCCGGGAACCAGCAGAGGAGTGCTGTCTGCAGACTAGAGAAATGTGAATGCCAGTGCCTGCAAAGCCAAACCTGGATTAGCCTGGGTTCTCTCCACAATCCTCATTATCAGGGTGGGCTAAAAAAATGCCACGGGCTCTGTCCATTAGGAGCTGACCAGCCACCACATGGGAGGAAACACACACCTACAAGAGGGGCTGCTGGGGAGCCTGTTAGCTTGTCTGCAGTACCCTGATGACCTGAGCTCCCCAGCACCTCCCATAAGCCCTGCAGGGAATGCGTGCCTGCTTAGTCAGACTAATGAGAGCTAAGTGCGACCGTGGTCTTGCCTGTAGCTGAGCACCAAGGCTGTGAGTGGGATGTTCAGATTCTGCCGATGTACACCAGTGTATCCCACCCACTCAGACTCACACACAAGCACTTAGCCAAGATCCAACAGCCACTTCTCCCACCCACCACACTGGACATGCCCAGAGAGGCCGGACTATATCACAAAACCAAAAGATCTTGCTTACTATCACGCCTTCCCAAGCAACTGGAGCCAAATAGGGTCATGGCTTTAATTAGGTAGGTGGCTGTCTCAATTTAAGCTCTTGTTAATGGTTATTAATGAAACAGAAGTGTCTTCCCATGTGAATATGAAACCAAAGGCTAACAAAACTGTCACACCCTAGATGGCTAGAGGTCCTAGGGGTAACAGGTCCAATCCCCAATTTGATGCTGAAACCCCTGTCATGCCCCTCGATGGTCACCTGGAAAGCCATTCCACCTGCCAGATAGACATTTTCTCAAAATATGGAAACAAAATTATCTCTCTATAGTTTTTACAACCTGGCCCCCTTTCCCACAAATCCATTGTGCAAATGACTCACTCCACATCTTAGGACTCGGTAAGACATTCATTCCATGGAACTGGAAACAGGTTTTTGAAATTCTGACAATGTTCTTTTAGTTCCATGCCACTCCCTGCTCATCCCACTGGTCCCCTCATCAAACAGGCCTGGACCTTGCTTGCTACATCCAACTGAGGAGTGAATATCATCACCGAAGGGGGAAAAAAGAACCCCAGGGAAGCCAGGCCATTCTAGTGCATAGGCAGCCACACATCAAAGAGATACAGAAATTAACTCCATCATCTAGAATTCACAGTTACAGAATCCGGGCCCTATTGTCTCACCTCTGTGTCCTTGCAATGTGACCTTCGCCAACACCCACCCCCTCCAAAGACTCATCACAGATGCTGAAAACAGAGAAGACCAACCTACTAACGGTCACTTCCATGATCTGCCTACTCCTTGGTGAGGTCCAGACACCAGCATCCTGGCCTCTGGAAGCTTCAGCTCTTGGCCACAGGGAATGTGCTGCCAACAGGCCATTCCAGACTGTGACACCTCGGATTCTGCTCAGTTCACATCCACTGGCTGTAACTACTTACCTCAATAGAACCCTGGGCAAGTCACAAGTCCTGAGAACACTGAGCTCTTCCTCACACCGTTGCCCCCTTCTGTCTGTCTCATAGAAACTAAGCTAACACATCAGAACATTCTATTCACTGCAAACCACGGCCCTGATGTCACCAAGAGTTTGGGAGTTGTGTCATCTTTGAGCACACAGGCCATGCTGGCCTAAACAGTTTTCCAACTCCTGCCAGCCTCCCGTATCCTCCCCAACATGCATCCGTCCAGAGTGGAGCACAGGGAGTCAGTCAGCTGAATGCACAGGCATTTGCGGACACACATGCATATTATGGAGGCAAAAATATTCATTTTATGTATTGGCTACTTGCCTTATTACTATGGCCACATAAATAGTAGGAGGCAACTTAAGGAACAAAGGGTTCCTTTTGGCTCCCAGTTGAAGAGGATGCAGTCCATCACGGCAGCAAGAGTTCAAAGCAGTGGAGCACACTGCATCCACAGTCAGGAAATGAGAGAGGGCAGGAAGTGGGACTTGGCTGAAAGACCTCTAGGCCCTCACTCAGTTGTCTTCCCCCATTCTCCAGTGAGGCGCCACTTCCTAAAGGTGCCATAACCTTCCCAAACAGCATCACCAGCTGGGGAGCAAAGGTTCACACACACTCTGGGGACATTTCACATTCAAACTACAACACTTTCTTAATTGCATGTCGTATAGGCGACCAGCAAAATGGGATGCCACGCTTGAGCACTGACTCATCCTGGGAAGAGGACCTTTGGAAAACTGAAAGGCTGGCTCACGATTCAAAGTTTGCCACAGATAATTCATTTAGCAGGTGGTAGGTGAATCTTGTCCCGTAGGCCAGGCACCGTGCTAGACCATGAGAGAAAAAGTATGAGTAAGATAGTCACAGACTCCGCAGAGATGCTCACCAGAGAAGAGATTGTGTCCCAGAGATGTCCCTGTATGCCTTCTCTAGGTGACACGGGAGGGGGGGGGGGGATGGTCATCAATTTCTATTTGCCACCCTTGTGAAAGAGCAATTGATTATCTATCAAGTTAATTCAATTTGGAATAAAGATGAATGCTGCACACTGATCAAAATTTCATAAATCAAATCCTGTGATAACATTACAAGGGGAGCCCACTACTCAAAAACCCCCATGGTGAATCTTCTACAAGGCTAAGAAATCAACAGTAGATTTGAGTCTCAGTGCGTCCAATAGATGTAATACACAGCCACTGAGATCAGAAGCCAGGAGTTTCATTCTTCCCACTTGTCTCTCCCAATTCTCCTATTAGCTTCATCTTTATAGCATTTGAATGCTCTAGGTTGGGCATTCTCTGCAAAGGACTGGAGCTCATTGGAGGAAATCAACTAAGTAAAAAATTGGAGGTGTAAAGTGCTTGGGGGTCCTAGTGAGGCTGAGTGTCAAATAAATCTGAGCCCCGCTGCTTTGCTGAGTAGGGAAGCCTTAGACAAACAGAGGTTCAGTTGCTGCCTTAACCTGTGCTGCATCCAATGCCACCCATGCTGAGCGAGACTTCCATCAGCATCAGGACCGAACCTCTGAAGTCCCTGCTGGTTTCCTCATCTGCCAGCTAGCCTTTGATAACTCACTGGGGATAAAAATGCCAGTGCAAAGCGAGAGACTATACAAGCCATAATTATTCATCTTTCAATATTTTTAAACCAGAAATAACACAATACATCGGCTGGGACCGCTCTGATTCCAGGAGATCCCTGAGGAAAGGATTTGCACATAAAGTGATATTTCAGTCAAAGGTGACAAAGGAGGGCAAGGAAGAAGAGGAGGAGAAGGAGAAACAACAGAAGGAAGAGGCAGAGGAGCAGGAGGCGGAGCAAAAGGAGGAGACAGCAGAAGAGGAGGAGAAGTTTTCCAAGCCATGAGGATGGGAAGAACAGTGCTCCCACAGGGTCAGGGCACAGGCAGAACATGGTAAGTCTCCCCACACACTTGGACTTGGTTACCCAGTGTGCCTACAGTGCAGCATGGAAGGAATAGCCAAGGCAAGCTAGCACTAACCAGTTAATAAGAACTTCGCGTCTGGTGCAGCAGAGATAAAGACATTAACTAGCAGCATCAGGGAAAATGAAGAGAAAATTACACGTGGTACTGAAGTTGACTATGCTGCCCGGTGGCTAAAGGTCACCAAAAAAAAAAAAAAGAGTCAAAACCACTAGGCTCTCAGGCCAGGCCAACCACATATAACCATGTGACCTTGGCCACATCACTTCATCTGCAAAAACGAGCAGGTTGGATAATGGATCCTCATCATCTGTTATAGCAAGATCCAGCAGCCATGATCCCTTTAAGTTGCAGGGATGGGAGCAGTTTGGGGGCATTTATTTACCTGTGATTCCCCAGTCATCACTCAGAGGACCCAGAGGGACAGAAGCAAAATCAAAAACATTTTCGGAAGATGGATGACTGAAGGGGTCTGAGACACAGGTGAGAGGTTGGGAAATTTATGCGGATAGCCTTACAGCCATAAATAAAATCCCTTTCTCTTACCCAAAACTTCATTCGGGGGTGGGGGTGGGGCAAACGGCAGACACCCTAATAGACAGTTTGGCTGTATCTCCCGCCCTGTGCCTCACTTGAATGAAAAACAGCCATCACGAGGCAGGGTAATGGGTTCGGTCGCCTCTTTACAAACATCCATATTGTCACCAGCGACAAGTGGGGTGAGGATGGAACTGACTGGACAATTTATTCCCCGTCCCTGTATTCAGTCCGGCTCTGACAGCTATCTCTTCTGAAGATACAGGAGATGGGGAGGGCCCTGGAAAAAGCCCCAGAGAAGCTCACCAGGTGGTAGTGGTGAAGCCTGAGAAGGTGAGGGGAACAGTGGCCCCTCCCCTCTCTGTGAACCCCTCAGAGACCTGGTAACCTCAGCACTGCCCCAACCCAGCCATGTGCCAGGCTGCCTGGCATGAAGCACAGCTACCCATATTTTCTTGACCTACTTCTCCTCCCAGTCCTGCCCTACTCCTTCTACTTCCCCTCCGGGTCTGTGTAATTAGCACCTCGCCACCGGAAACCATCAGGGACTTTTACAAGGCTTCTAACTCCAAGATAACCAAGGAGACAAGAAAACCGGCCCTGGCACTGCTGCCTCTGCCTCTCTCTTTCTCTCTCTCTCTCTCTCTCTCTCTCTCTCTCTCTCTCTCTCTCAGATCAAGCACACTTTGACCTTGACGGATGGTGGGATCTGTGCGAGAAGACTGCCATGAATCAAAACTGGGGGATCGACAGAGTCAGACCAGCATTGTTCAGTGGTGGGGTGGGGGGGCTGTATAAACCTCTGTCAAAGCCCTCTTACTAACCTAGCAACCAAGCCAGAGACCTGTGGACTCCGGTGTCTGCTTCCTTCTTCCAGAGAACCCGTGCCCAGAGAGGCAAGGTGGGGGAGGGGGTCGTAATTCTGGCTCAGTTCCTTTCTGCTTCCCATTAGTGACAAACAGAAATTGATGGGCTCTGGCTTTATCTGCTCATTTGGTGATGGTGGCGGTGGGGACCTTGCAGCAAACACTAGATAACTGTAGGCATCTTATAAATTAAGCATCTTAAGGATATGAACCATTTTGCATCGTCACTAAGCGGAATTAAATTAGCTTTTGTAGTTTCTATAGAAATGAATGAGGAAGGGGGAGGGAAGGTCTTGCTTTTAACGTCTTTTTTAAAGCAAGCAGAACAAGGAGTTGTGCGCAGGGTGAGGAGAGAATTAGATCACCTGTCTACATTTGAGACTTCACTCAGCAGCCGCTGCATTAGCTTGGAGAAATATGCCCATGAGGTGACACAGAGCAGCTGGAGCACCTGCAGGCTCAGCCTCCGGCAGGCTACGCTATCGGCCTGCCTCTGTCCATGCCTGGGCATCTTGACCATCACCAGTCCTTGTGATGGGAAAGGCTCTCCCGCCAAGCATCAAGCCATCTTTTTCTATATCAGCCTCCAGCCTTTTGGTTTCACGTTGAAGATCCAGGTCCTGCTGGGCATGGTGGTGCACCCTTTTAATCCTAGTACTCGGGAGGCAGAACCAGGCAGATCTCTGTAAGCTCAAGGCCAGCCTGGTCCACATAGTGAATTCCAGGCCAGACAGGGTTATATAGTGAGACATTGTCTCAAAAGAAAAGACCCTGTTGTGAGCAAAGCAACCACTCTGCTCCACCCACCTCCAGTCTGAGATGAAGGACTCATGGTTATCTGGCTGCAAAACCTTCCCTGGGAAATGATCATCTAACCTAAGAATGAAGGACTTGCTCTTAGGAGGGTCTTCCTCAGCCCACAAGAATTTGGACGTCTCATTCCACACTGACCCATGTTTCACATACTCATGTGGACATCCCTAACCTCTGACACCCTCCCTCCCGCCTACTACACAGGTCCTCTTCATGGGACCATCACGTGGTGGTGCTGCTTCTTGCTGGAGTAGATGGTGCCCTCATCCCCACCAGCAGGGCTGTGTCTCCAGGTCCCAAGAGCTACGGTGCCTTGGCTCCCAGTGGTCTAGGCTTACTTGCTTGTTGCAGGGGAGGAGGCGTCAGGTTTCCCAGGACCTGCCCGCCAAGAGTAGAGGTGCCAGGGGTGTAAGTCACAACCCTGCTTGTCCACAGCACTAAGGACAAAGAAGAGATTGAAGTGGCCCTGTCACCCCGCTCAGAGCCAGGCTACGGTCAGCAGATAACAACTCAAGACCCTTCCCAGCAGGCTGGGCAGAAAACACCAAGCAAACACTGGACTTCATTCAAATTGCCAAAGACAATTTTAACACCATCTTTTAGATTCTTCTTAGACCAATCAGAAGAAAGGGGCAACTGCTTCTTTCTCTCCAGCCCTGGATTTGGAATCCCCGTAGTCATTTTCAATCTCCTTCATCACTAACAGCTGCCCCTTCACACGCAGACTGAATCTGTCATGATTTATACCAGGGAGTAAGCAGCATTTTATTCTAGACACTGATGGAGCCTGGCAGGAAGAACAGATGGGAGACACCAGTCTGTTCCTACCACATCCACATCTGTGTGCACCTCTGCCTCCACCACCTCCACGTCCGCCACAGCCACACTTCGGGAGGTGAGCCTGTGAAATAGAAAGATATTTCCTCTATGTCCACTAGGGTAGCAACGAGACTGTCACCCAGAGCCAGACTGTACTTACCGATCCTCAGGGAGTGTGGGCTACAGGCAACCATCACGAGCCACGCGGGAAGCAGCACCAAAGGCGCGGAGACACGGGGCATCTTCTATAACTCCTCATGGAGCCCTCTGCTGGTCTGGGCATGACATAATGCTGTGAGGGAGTGGAGGAAGCATGTGAGTCCTACACAAGCTAGGTAGCCACCTAGACCATCCCAGTGACAGAGGCTCCGGAGAGCACCCGAGGGCCTCAGCGGGGAAAGCTGACAGTCCCTCCAGGAGAACGTCTGGCAGCATCCATGAGGGAACTGCAGGCAGAGCCCTGGAACTGGGGGTCTTTGGCTCTCCTACACTCACCAGGGATCAAAGAAGGTCCCTGATGCACATAAGGCAGTCTGCTCTAACAGGCTGTGGGATCCATGCTACCTCTCTTTCTTTCCAAAATCTCTAGTTAAGAATCAAGATCTTCATTCTGTCTTAAGGCATAGAAGCCGTGGATATACAGAAGAGGAGGCACGAGGAGGGTTATTCTGAAGCACACGGGATGGGTCCAAGTACAGCTCTCCCACCTGCCACCTGTGTGGTCTTCACAAGGCTTCTCTTTGTCTCAATGTGGCTTCCTTGGTTGTATAAGCGGTGTTAATTCCCTCCTGGTGGAGCTGGTCTGAGGACCAAGATAACACAGGGAAAGCTACCTTATGTAAAGCTTGCCCTAGATGAAGGAGTACATGCATGCCAGTTCCTCCATGGCTGGGTTGGGAGACATTTCCTCTCAGCAAAGAGATGGCAGAGGTACACACCCCAGCCCAATACACAGTTTCTGCACCTGCTTCATCTACAGATGCTAAGCCCTTCTCACGTGCTCCCTCCTCACCTACCTCATATCAAAGTCAGAGCTGTCAAGGTGGCTGCTCCTCCCCAAGGCAGCAGAGCCACTAACCCTCCCTTGACCTCTCGATTACTCTAAGACTTGGCATCTGTGCCAAGCCAGTTCTGCCTCACAACTAAGATGAAAGTGGGGGCCCTGAGAACCTGCGTATTTAATCCTGGGTGCTCCAGGAAAGAAAAAAATATTAAAATGTTTTCTCCTCCCTCCCCATAGAAAATCAACAGAAAACCAGTCAAAAGCCTTGGACAGATACTTCACTAACTAATAAAATCAATGGCCTATCTACTTTAGAAAAGATGCTCAGATCCACCAGCATCAAGGAAGCACAGTTTGAGGCACAGCATTTACAAAGTGTTAGCAAGAACATGAAGCAACTAAGTCTCTCACACACCATGACAGGACATAAATCATGCAAATGCTTTGGAGAACTGGTCTACCCGAGCTTTCCAAAAATACTCACAAACCAGTGACCCCACTCCTTGATATTTCTCCAACAGAAGTGCATGGATGCTCACCAAAGACATATCCTAGAAGTTCACAGTGGCATTCTTGATATTTTCCCAAACTGGAAGCTGCCCGAGTGTGCAGCAGCAGAACGGAGAAATATACTGTACGATCACATGACACAGTGTGATAAAGGCATGGACATGAATGACCAACTACTGCATGGCACAGCACAAGAACTGTCATTAACGCAACACAGAGAAAAGGATGTCAGGCGCAAAACTGTATACAGCATGACTCTATAGTGCAAAACCAAACAAAAGTGTTCTGCAATCAGAAGTTAGTCAGTGGAAAAAATGTCACCAAAATGATGGGTTAGAAGCAAGCAGCATACTTAATCTTATCTGTGGTTTAAAATTAACACTGACAGAAAACAGCTTCTCAGTGAGGTGAGTAACGAAGAGACATGTTAGAGCTCAATGCTGGACAGACAGAAATTGGAGAGATCCAGAATCGATAGCTATCAACCGAGGGGCAAGAAAATGCAGACGTCATGGGTTGGACAGACAGCTGAGCCAATAGAGTGTGAGGGCCTGAATTTGATAACCAGAAACCACACATAAAAGACAGACACGTGCTTGTAATCCTAGTATGGAGAAAGCAGAGATGGGCAGTTCACTGAGGCCAGCTGGCGAGTGTGTCTAGTCTACTCAGCAAGTGCCAGGACAGTGACAGACTCTGACTCAAAATGCAGAGTGGACAACACCTAAGGAATGATATCTAAGCTTGTGCCCCTGCCTCCATGCACATAGGTGCACTGTCACACTCATGAACACTCGAGCACACAGAAGAGACAGAAAGAGAAGACTGAGCCCAGAGATCATTGCACCAGAGAGAAATAATGGGAGAACCACAACGAAGACACAGGCGGGGAAGAAAGGCCGTCTGGATTTAGTTGTTCTTGGAGTTGCCACGTGCGCTGGATCTTCAGCAATGCTCTGTCCGTTTCACAACAGAAGGCTGGTGCAGTAAATGGAAAGCCATATTGAAAAAGCTGTAGCCAAGCAAGTCCCTGCCTGGAGAAACCAAACTTCTACATTATCCTCTCTCACACAACAATTATTACCATAGCTCCCAGCCAGTATCTACCTTGCAACCCAGAGTGGTTCCAAGTAGAAAGCTACTGAAGCAAGTTCATTCAAAAATATAAACAGTAGGATTGGGGTCAGAAACACAAAAATAAACAGAGTTTCTTTGTCTTTAATTCTAGGGACTCCCAGCAGGCAGCCTAAGAGTCAGAAAAACTAAGCAGGTATACACAATTGCAAGTAGACACTGGGCCTTGAGAAAACACAGACTTTGGAAAATGGGAGGTCCACTGTACCCCCTCACCACAATACAGCTTGTTGTCCTGACCTCCTTTGGGGCTTCATGAGGATGCCCGAGACCCAGACCCAAATGGAGCACAGCATCAACCTGTCCTTGGGAATACTTTTCAATGATTTATTCAGGAGAAACTTCACCTGAAAGAAATTTGCTTCCATGTTACTTTGTCCTACCAAGCAGAGAAACAAAACTCTTCTCACCAGCTTGGTCCCAAACCACTCCCATAGAGTGAGCAATGCCCTGGAAAAGGGAGGGCAGCTAAGCCCAGCCTCTGCTCTCTGCAAGGACTCATAGCTGGAGAGGACACAGGACGAGGAGCAAGCTGTTTGAGCAGTGAGTTCTCACCCACCCTTGCCCACATCAATGTCCCAGCGGAGACAATACTTTTTCAGTGTTTTTATTGGGACTCCTTTTTTCTTCCTGACTTGTTCATATATGTGCATTTCTCTTGCTTTTCCTCTTTTTCTCTGCATTTTCAATCATTTGGAGCAGAAATTTATTGCTCATTCCCTTCTTCTCCTTCTAGTAGTCAAATTCATTCACTCTCACTTTCTACTTTTTACATGTTTTCTCCTTTCACTCTTTGAATACTTGGACTTTTTTGCTTCCCCTTTCCTCCATCTTTTCTCCTAATTATACCTTTCCTATCACATCTTCAACTTTTTCTGTTTGTATTATTTTTACCACCACCATTCCTGTCGCTGTTGTCAAGGTTGAGAGTTGTGGGTGTGGAGTTTTACATTTTTTTCTACCTGATTCATTGCTACTTGCTGCTATTTGTCTTCTCCCACCTTCACAGGTTGGGAGTCGAGCATAGGAGTAGATGCTCTGCTGCTGAGATACACACTCATCCCTGCTAACGAGTTCAGGTACCTTGCTCTAAAGTCAACCCAACCCTGGTCTAACTTCAGTGGATACTTCAATACAACAAATAGGGGATATAAAAATGTCCTTCTGAAGATCAGAATCCATGTAGGCACAGATGCAGTGGATAAAAATATCAGAGATAAACAACACAACAAAGTGTGGATAGTGTATCTATGCAGGACTACAGTGTATGTCATACTTCATCCCTTCAGGCTGTACATGAAGACACGATTAGAGGACTCATATATTCTGCTGTCTACAATACATCTCCATAATAGACTGGAAGTACGCCACTCTTGTGAGACCTCCAAGGAAAGTACAACCTAAAGGCTTTGACAGTATATGTTTTGACTGTGTCAAAACAGACTAACCCCTAAAAACACTAACAGGTAAGTTATAATTCAAACCCATTTCACAATATACCAAAGGATACATCATCAAGAGATAATTTTTCCTTAAAGAGATTCTCACATAAAAGTATAATAGCTAGTCAGGCATGGTGGTGTATCCCCTTAATCCTAGCAGAGGCAGAAGGATATCTGTGAGTTTGAGGCCAGCCTTGTCTATAGAGTGAATTCTATGACAGCTATGGCTGTTATACAGAGAAACCCTATCTCGGATAAAATATATAAGAGCTATTCCTTCCAAATATACTCAAGTCTTAACATAGAAATAAAAGATATATGAAACTAAGACAGCAAAACTCCTACCAAAGCTCATAATTTTATAGCAAATGACCCCAAAGACAATGAATAAGATAAAATACTAGAATGAAGAATTTTACAAAAAAGACTTTTTAAATACCAATGACTTCCAAGAAAATGCATAAAAATAATTGGACCAATTAAGGAAGGCAATAAACAATACGAATCAGAAGTTCAAAAGACAAAGATTTTTTAAAAAGAATTAGCAGAAAACATGAATATGAAAATCCCATTAAGATAAATTTAAAAACCCAGTGGAAAGCCAGAACAATAGACTATTCCAATTAAAAGTAAGACTTTTAGGGGCTGGAGACAAGATCGGTAAATTAGAATACTCAGAAAACAACAATTTTTAAAATGTAAGAAATTATGAACAGAACATACAAGACTCTTGGGACATAATTAAAAGACCAAATTTATATAATCTTGATATAAAAGTTGGTGCTGAGGTATAGACTAAGGGCATAAAACCTATTCAGTGAAATGACAGCAAGATATTTCCAAAATTTGGGGGAAGATGCAGACATACAGGAACAGGAAGCATTTAGAAGCAAAAACAGACAAGATCAGAAGAGAACCTCCACATACTACAGTTAAAAAGCCAAGGGTACAGAAGAAAGAAATAATATTGAAAGTTTGCCAGAGAGAAATGCTAACTTATTCTAAAGGTAAACCTATCAGAATAACTTGGATTTCTCAACAGAAACACTAAAGACGGGGGGAGGGGGAGTGGAATGATTTCTTTCAACTATGGAAGGAAATCCCACCAGTCTAGACTACCATATCTACCACAGTTGACCTTCAGAAATAAAGTAAATATAAAGACCCTCTAAGAGAAACAAAATCTAAAGAAATACATGGCACAAAACCAGTACTGCAGAGGTGATTCCAAGAGGATCCTTCACACAGTAGAGAAAGACAAACACAACCGCTAAAACACAGGAAAGAATATGTCTCCAGAACAGTAAATAAGCAAGTGAGAATTAGAAAATAATCACACATTAGAAAAAAACATTAAAATGATAGTAATTAGCTGATACCCTTCTATTAGATTTCAATGTAAATGGTCTTACCTCTCCCATTAAATGGCATGGACTGGCTAATTAGGTAAGAATTAAAGGCCCAACTGCCTGCAAGAAACACACCTCACTGGCAAAGACACACAAACTGAAAGGAAGAGGGTGGCAAATTATATTCCAGGCAGATGAAATCCAGAAGCAAACAGAAAAAGTTATATTTAAACACAACAAAACATACTTACCTCTAAAACTCAAGGAAACCAAAATCAAAACAAACAAACAAAAACAAAAAGCTACATATTGATAAAGAGAACAAATATATCAAGAGGGTGTAATAACTATAACAATATGTGCACTAGGAATCAGCACCCCCTATTTTATAAAAACAAACACAGACAGGAAAGTTCCAATATAATAATAGTGGATGACCTCAGTACCTCTATGTTCATCAAGCTATATCATGAAAATCCCTCCAAAATCACTGAGAAAACTTCAGAGTTAAGTTATATTATAGACCAAATAGACTTAAGAGACTCCCACAGAATATTATATCCCAAACTGCAGAATACGCATTCCTTTCAGCAGTTCATGCAGCTCTCTCTAACAGAGATCAAGTTTTAGGTTGCAGAACGAGTCTTGACAAACACTAAAAAGGAAAGAAAACCTTGAGACTTTTTCTTATAATAATGGAATGAAATCATAACAAACAGCAAGAGAAAATAAAGAAGCACTATAAACATATTGAAGTTGAGAAAATGGCAAAAGAAAGAGAAAGATTAATGCATTAAATAATAGATTCAGAGACAATGAAGGATGAGTAACAAAATATACCACTAAAATCTTGATTGTTAATTAGGAATTAATTTGAAAATTTATACCCCTATAAATCAAGAAATCTAGAAAAATCTGTACATATATTTTTCAGATACAAAAGACCTTCCAAAATTGAATCAAAAGGATATAAAAATCCTATGTACAATAATAACAAGAAATGAGTTTGATACATTAATAAAAAGATATCCAGACAAAGAAAAACCTAGTACCATACAGTTCACTGTTAAAGTCTGTAAGGTACATAAAATAATGGAATAAAAGACCCCAAAATAAATACAAGCAGCTATAGTCATTGATCTTTGACCAAGTTGACAAAGGCTAATGCTGGAAGAAAGACAGCCTCCTTAACACAGGATCCTCAGAAAACTTCAGAGCCACCAGAAACTAGATCTCTATCTCTCACCCTGAATCAAAATCAACTCAAAGTTAACCAAAGACCTAAACAGTAGACCTGAACCTCTCAAAGAACTAGAGAACAGAGAGAAAGCACTTCAAAATGTAAGGATGGGCTTTCTGAGTAGAATTTCGATGGCTTAAGAAATTATAGCAAGAATTGATAAACAGAACTGCATCAAACTAAAAGGATTCAGCAGAGAAACAATTTAGAGTAAAGGCACAGCCTACAAAATGGGAGAAAAGTCTCTTCCACTTA
Source organism: Microtus oregoni (assembly GCF_018167655.1). NCBI lineage: Eukaryota > Metazoa > Chordata > Mammalia > Rodentia > Cricetidae > Microtus > Microtus oregoni. Next base: position 58,534,514 of record NW_024543067.1, read on the forward strand.
TTCACCCAACAGAGAATGAGTATACAAAGAACTCCAAAAGAATGAATGCTCAAAGAACATATAAATGGGCAATTGAACTGAGGAACTGCTTCTTAAAAGGTATAAATGGCCAATAAATACATGGGGAAAGGCTCAACATTTTTAGCCATTAAAAATAGTTCAAAACTACACTGAGATTCCATCTCCCACCAGTCAGAAGAGTTGTCATCAAGAAGAAAAAAAGCAACAAATAATGGCAAAGATGTAGGGGAAAGGGAAGGCCTTATGTGCTGTTGGTGTAAATGTAAATTAGCAAGTGCAGAGAGTGTGGAAATCAGTATGGAGGACCTTAAAAAAACCAAAACCAAAAAACCCTATTATATCATCTAGCAATATGACTTCTGGGTATATACCTGAAGGAAATGAAGCTAGCATACCCGGAAATATGGCATATCTGGGATAATTGCTATGCTATTGACAATGGCCAATGTGATGGCTATTTTTGGTTGTCAACTTGACTGTATCTGAAATGAACTAGAATCCAGAAATAGAGGGCACACTGTTGAGAGATTTTTCTGCTCGGTTTGAAGTGGGTGAATGCACTTCTAGATTGAGCCTTTGATCTGGATCTTAAGACTAGAAGGCATGTGTCTTTAATTCGGATCTTGAGGTGGGAAGATACACCTTCCATACGGACCATACCTTCTGCTGGAAGTCTTTATAATGACCAGAAGGAAGCATTTGCTCTTTGCCTGCTTGTCCTTGCCCTGCTAGTATATCCATTCCTCCACTGACATTGTAGCCTACTTCTTCACGATCCCAGAATATACAGAAGACCAACTGAGACACCAGCCTGGTAGGACTGAGCAACTACTGGATTCTCAGACTTTCCATTCATAGATATCCATTGTTGGATTAATTGGACTGCAGTCTTAAGTTATTCCAATAAAATCCCTTTATATGTATAGGGAGAGATACATTCCATACATTCAGTGACACTAGAGAACCCTCTAGTGAAGTCAAGTTAGGTAATTGGCCTAGGTGCCTGCCAGCCCAGCAGATGAATGGACAAAGGAAATGTGGCATGCATACATACATACAATGCAGTATTAGTCATCAATAAAGGAAAAGAACATGTCATCTGAAAGAGAATGGATGGAGCTGAAGAGCATGATGTTAACGGAAACAAGCCAGACTGAGAACCACAAGTAACATGATTTCTGCCGTATCTGTGATCTAGAAGTAAAAGGTGATGTGGAAGTGGAGGAGGGAACTATGAAGAAAGAAAAAGGAGAGAGAGATTAAGAAAGGATAAGAGGAGGGTACTATGCTCCAAGCAGGTTATGTACAGGTATGAAACCCATCATTTATAAAATTAATAACCACTTAGAACTCTGCTCAGGTTAGACACTGACCCAGGGACTTCTGCAGAGCAGACGATCTGTTTCTTCCTCTGGATGCTAGTTACACAGGTCAGGGCCCTTGTGCACTTTTCCTGAGGTTCATGAAGCTTTAGAAGTTCTGTGTTTCTTGATACCCTATATTTGAACGCACACTCACTCTTCCCATCATACCTTGCAGCTTCCCCTGCACACATTCCTGAGGTGTGTATGTGTCCCTCTGCACATCCCCAGAATTATGTCCTCCTCTGTGAGCCAGCACTGCAGCCTGTGGTGACTCAGAGGTGGCACTTTCCTCTCTGGCTCACGCTGTTTTAAGTCTCCAGCTGGGATCCCTGGGAGCCTCTTAAGAGCAAGGACTGTCCCCAGCTTTCAGCAGTGTCCCCAGAGTCTCCTTATAAACAGTAAATGCATGGTACCTATTTGTTCAATGAGCATCAGGCCTGAAACAGCCCCCTGCTGCAGGGAGGCAGAGGATGATACCACAGGGAGGTGGAGAAAGATACAGGAGGAAATAGAGGAGCAAAGGAAATTCCAGTGATAACAAACCAGGCACAGAATCGGTCCTTTCATTCTTGATGCGGTCGGCATTTCCCTCCCTGCTGTGACAAAATACTTGCTAGAAGTAACTTCAAAGGAGAATTTGTTTTGGCTCCTAGGTTGAGAGGGAAAGTCATGGCAGAGTTCGTAGTGGTAGGGGTGTGTGACTGGGATGCCCCATGTCCGGGCAGAGAGGAAGCAGAGAACTAAGGCTAAAAGCAGGGCAGCGCTGGCACCCATGAGCTGCACTTCCCAGTGACCCACTTCCTCCAGCTAAGCTCCGCCTCCTGAAGGTTCTACAACCTCCCTAAACAGCACCACCACCCAGGTACCAAATGCTCAACCACACAAGCCAGTGGGGAACATTTGGCATTCAAATCACAGCACTGGGGGTTGATGCAGAGACAGATTAAAGCCAAGATGGTCTCAAGGGAAGCCTGGCACCCTTTTATAAAAAACTTTCTTTTTATTTGTTCTTTGTGTCTTTCACATTATGCCTCCCAATCCCACTCATTTCCCACCCACCCCCCAATTTAAAAGAAAAGGGGGAAGCTGGGGGAGGGAAAATCTCATCATGGAAGCTGCAGTGTGACTCAGTGACTCACGTAGTAAACCCTTTATCCATACATGTTTACATTCAGGCGTTCATCACAAGAATCATTAGTCTGATTCAAGGCCCCTGGTCTCTGCTACAACATTGATGCTTGGACCTCCCTGGGACTCTTCCTGGACATCCTGCTGCTGACCTGTGCTGTGGAAATCCTGTAGCCTTGGGTGTGCAGGACAGGACCTCCCACTCCCACCAGATCACAGATGGGATGGATGTTGGGGCGGGCCAGCACATAAGCCTGGTTCTGGGTCTGGATAGTTGCAGAGTTGGTCAGCCCTCCAACTCTCCCCTTTCCTCACCACCAGGGTGAGCTCTCCAGCATTGCCCTGGCCAGTTCACCCCTTGCAGAGATGAGCAAGGGATGGGTCCAGTTCTCCATTCAGCTTTCAGGTCCACAGGGTCAGCTCTCCCGCACCCACCGAGAACTTCAGAGTCAGCTCTCCTGTGTTGCCCAGGTGAGATGTAGAGGCCACTCTCAGAAGTGCTGCAGCCAATGAGGGGCAGGGGCAACTCTCCTGCTCTTATGATCTTAGGGTCAGCTCTTCCTCAGGCATGGTTGAGTAATGCGACAGCTCTCCCATGCTCACACCATGGAGGCTGTCTCACTCACACCTCAGCCAGCAGGGCCAGCTCCACTGTGCTGCCCAGGCAAGGTGCAGAGTTCACTTTCCCAAGTACTGCAGCCGGTAAGGGAGGAGACTTAGCTTCCTCCCCCAACAGGTGGCAAGGTCAAGGGGGCAGGGAGGGCATCTTTCTCTCACCCTCACCAGCACATGGCAGATGAGGGACTGTGGCCAGCTATTCCGTTCTCACAGCCTTAGTGCTATGCCACTTGAATCTCTGCCAACAGGGTCAGATCTACTCTGCTGCCTAGGCGGGGATCAGGGCCTGCTTTCCTGGGCTGGCACTCTTACTAATTATGACAATGCCGACCTTTGTGCGTGTGTGTGTGTGTGTGTGTGTGTATGTGTGTGTGTGTGTGTGACTCTCTCCAGATCACATTGAAGTGCAAGCACACCTAAGGCAGAGCTGTATCTGTGCACCTAGGACTCGAGATGGGGATGCTCAGCCTGCTTTGAGAGCCCCATTTAATCTTAGCAGGAGAAGAGGTTCCTGATTTCTTGGAGGGGGGGTCGTATGATAAATGCTAGGATACCAGATTCTCTGTCCCAAAAATATTCAAATATTTTAATTTAGCTGCTGGTTTCTTAAGTCTAGGTCCATCTGCATGCCAATGTATGGCCAACACCTCAATCTTTTGTGGCTTTTACAGAGAAACTGAAAGTTCCAGCTTTTTCTGCTCTTCCAAGCCAACTGTTAAAATGGAGAATGGGGAGGAGTCAGAGGCCTGCCAGTCCTGCTCTGTGTGTCCTTGACCTTTTTCATTCCTATAAGGCCTGGAAGACAATCTCTCCTAATTGGGTCCAGGGCTAAGGGTTCCCAGGACCTCAGAAATCATTGTTCTGAAAGGTAGTCTCTAGTTTCAGCCAGGCTTTGGAGCTAGGCATAACGAAAGTCACACCTGCATGAACTCAGTGTAATTCTGTCATCAAATAAAATGTACAGGGTTAATCTGACACCTACTTAGCCGTCTACATGATAATTACCATGCCAGGTGCTGATCAGGCATAAATGGAAGGCATTTGATGTAAATGACTGTATTTAGTATTGCTTTGATACAGTATAACTGGATTTTTACAGTTCCTTCCTTTTTGACAGTTCATTTATCCATTCGACAATATTTATGGAGGCTGTAATATATGCCAAGCATTGTTCTAGAACTTGAGATACAGTCTAATTTGGAAGGCCAAGGGATCAGAAGCAGATCTGTTCAATGTCATTGGGAGCCCTCTTCTGAACACCCTGGTTGGTTGTGTCAACCGTAAGTACAGCGGGAGGGCCACCTTCAAAGGAGGCCGGAGCTGGCCCTGGCCTTCAGAAATGGGCACTGTGGAACCCAGAGCCATCAGAACCTATGTTTTCATCCCCTGAAACCCCAAGAAAATCAGTGCCTACCTCTGGGATGATGAGAATCAGAAAAGCGGGGAACAACTTGGACTTTTCCACCTGTGTCCCCAGTGCCTGGCACAGGCTGGCACATAGTAGGTACTCACACGGTACCTGTTGAAATAAGGAAAGAATACAGGGAAAGAGCTCAGAAATGGTGCATGCTTCCAGGTATTTAACATGCTGGATACAAAGTCACAATCTAGGTATAAATTTTCCTCAATCCAAGCTCCCCGTCTGTGGTCCTTCATCCTCTGTGACCTAGAGGTGACATTCATCACACTGCCCTGTGACAGCCTCTCAAGACTGTGGGGCACTGTGGTGGAGTGTGGAGCACTGTGGTGGGAGCTGGCACTTCTGCCTCTCTGCCTATGCTTTCCCATGCACCTGTTCCAAATACATCCTCCTAACACCCTACTTTTTCCAGAAGGGGAAACTAATCTGCACTCTGTCACAATGGCCAGATCATTCAGCTTCTCCAAGCCAGAAGAGGTGTTCCTTGAACATGCCTCAGACTTAATCATCTCTGACACCCCTCCCCCTCCACTTCACTCCACCTCACCCCCTGTTCTATGTCTCTGCTTTGAGCTAAGACTGACCCACCTGCAGCAGCACTTCCAGCACCTTGGACAGTGCTCACAAGCAGCGCCCAGAAATAACCACAACTGCCTGGACAAGGAGATGTTTCCCTTCACACTTAACACTGCCACGGAGAGCAGGGAAGATCTCTCCCAGGGATACATCTACCTAACACACATGCAACTGGACCTGTTCTGCATAGAAGCTCAATAAACAATGACTGATTCACGCTCGTGGCCGATTGATGAAGCGGACAGGCATAGCCTGAGGACAGCCCACGGTGGTGCTGTGCTGCTGTGCATGCCTTCTGGACCCCCAGCCCACCTGCACTGAGTGGTAACTCTCCTTACTCACAGCAGTCCCTGCACTATCCTCTGCTGTCCTCGTAGGACCGCCAGATCATTAATCGTGATTTTTTTTTCCCCCAGATGGGACAGAGAAGAGGCTGACAGCCAACAGACAGTGTTTGGTGGTGAAAGGAACAGAGAAAATCAGAGGGGCAGTCAGATTAATTACAGGTTTTCTCTCAGCCGTGGGCAACAAGATCTTGATTACTTCTCCTGACGCTCCAGGCTCCTCGAGACAAATGGGTGTTTGCTTCCTTGCTGTTCTTTCACGCCACCTCCACCCACCCCAGCAGGAAGAAAGCTGCTCAGATAGAGAGAGGGTCTGGGTGGGTGGCAGGCCACCATAGAGCAAAAAGCCAGCACCTGTAGACTCTGTGGCGACTTGAGGGAGAATTTAATGTGATCCTTGACACAGTAATGGAACACTCTGTAAATGTTTGGCATGTCCTTGGCAATGAGTTTGGTGGCACCAGGATGCAAGAGTGCCTGTGGAGTCAGGGGCCTGGGCACACCAGCTCTGGGAGCCAACTCTTTGAGCATCGGTTTCTGATGTTGCAAAACGAAGGAGCCAGGCTACATGTTCTCTAAGGTTCCTTCAAGCTCTGAAATCCTGCACTTCTAAGAATGGAATTCCATGATAACACAGCATTGATTGAATATTTATGGATGTTTACTCTGTGCAAAAAAAAAAAACCACTATTTTCAACTCATTTGGTCTTCAGTAGAGTCTTGGGAAGTAGATACACCCATTTGTTCTCCCCACTGCAGATATGGAGCCCAGGGACAGAGGGGTTGAGTGGCTTGTCAAGATCACACGACTAGCAAAGGCAGAAATAGGGCCATCATATCCAGGTCCCTATCCTTACCCTCATTCTTTCTACCCACCTTCTCCCTGTGTCTCGGAACTTAGTGTGCAGTAGGTATGTGAGGACAGGTGGGAGCATAATAATGCTATACACTGATGTTGGAGAACAAGGCATGATGTAGACCTCCAGCCATCTGCACATGTTGCTGAGTCAGGGGAAATGAGTCTGGGGGTGCCTTCTGGAAAAACTGCATTCGTGACCATTAGATTTCCAATAAAGAGCTGCTCCTGCATGCTTGTAATGAGTTACAAGATAGTAGAGTCGACAGGGGGCACTGAACATTGGCAGCAGGAGCAGATCCTCGACTGGCTTATTAGGACAAAATGAAGAATGATGGCTGGACAGATTGCCCAACCCAAGTCTGACCGTGGGAGCGTCCCATGCTCACTGTAACTGTAGGTGCCTGGTATCTGGACCACAAGGTAAGGTACAACCACTCAGAATTCTCAAGTACTATTAAACATAAATATTGTGATCCCTGCCACACACACACACACACACACACACACACACACACACACACCTGAACCATTCTCAAATAGATTTCAGACTGAAGCCCCTACTGCACCCATAAACAAGAGTCCCTCACCAGAAGACAGCACACACCTGCCTCCCTACCCAGTTATCACTGTGTGTCCTTAAGCTGCTTGATTAATGTCTCTGGACTTTGTTTTCAGACCAACAAGACTAAGGCAGACTGCAGCCCTTGCTGGAAAGACAGATGTTGACATATGGAAGTCAACAAGCATGGTCATTCTTTCATCTCTCCAGCCCCATCCAGCCTTTCCCTCCAGCTCCTGTGCACAAGATGCCCTGGACTGCAGTTACATCTTCCGACAAGACTATCTCCAAGGCTTGCTTAGTGAAATAACCCTAGAGCCTTCACATCCTCGATGCAGCTTCAAGTCAACCTTGACCCAGAAACTCTTCCTTCAGCCATAGAATCTCTCCCTGCAGGCTGCAAGCCCTCCATGAAGCCCTCTCTGCAGCAGTCAGTCCCTCTTCCCCACTCAGCCTCAGACACAGGAGAATAATCAGCACACTGGAGGTGGAGAACTGTGGTACCTTAGGCCTCTCGCTTGACCTCTGAGGGTCCCCATGTCCTCTTCTGCAACATGAGGAAATCGCACTCACACCACCTACCCTCCTGGGTTACAAAGAAGACCAAATGAGATACTGTGTGCAGAATTGCTTTGCAGATGAATAACAGACTTCTGGAGAAAGGGTTCTGATGGTTTGGAAGCCCCAGACTGGCCGAAGCACCCAAATAAATCCTCAGCCTGGATTTGTCTTGTACTTTGTCTATTCTGTGAATATTTTTATCGCGTGCCTACTACCTCTGACAGTTCTCTGAGTCCTGGACGAGAATCCCTGACTTCATGGACCTAACCATGGGGATGTTAAGTGACATGAATCTGACATTCAGGAAGCAGATGCCACCATTACAGACAGAGAAGGGGAAGCATAGGATCACAGACTACATGTGACTAAGGATGGCTATGAATGTAACCCAATATAAAATTATAAACTTAAGTCATTAGCAGATTTTTTTGATTATTGTTATTATTTGTAATTTGATTGCAAGGTTCTTGAGTGTGAACTTTTGTGGATTATAGTGTGGCTACTAACGCAGTGGTTCTCCACCTTCCTAATGCTGTGACCCTTTAATACAGCCCTTCATGTTGTGGTGAGCCCCAAGCATAGAATTATTTTCATTGCTACTTCATAACTATAATTTTATACTGGTATGAATTGTAATGTAAATATCTGTATTTTCCGATGGTCTTAGGTGACCCCTGTGAAGGGGTTGTTTGACCCCCAAAAGGGTTGAGAACCACTGCTCTGAAAGTGACAAGGAGGAACAGCTCTCTGGTGATAATATTATAGCATGGCCTATTAGGACTGAGTTAAGACAGGAACCAATGGCAGAGGGAGAACAATTTAGGGAAGAGTCCATATGGCCCCTGGTAGAAATGGCTGTGCCCACTGCTATAGAAAAGCCCAGAGATGCTCTGCAGTGTATCTGCTGTGACAATGGCCAGCCTCCCTCGCTAGGATAAAGAAATGGTACCTAAAGCAGATGTCTCCCCTCCATGGGCCTCACACTGGACCTACCACCCTTCAGAATAGGATTGTAGGGTACAGCTGCCACATCCTCCGCCTCTGACCAAGTGGCTGATGATAAGAAGATGGAGAGACAATTGCCAGTTGTACGTGTGTAGAGGACCAGAGTTAGACAGGATGGGTGGGACTGGCTTAGAGTGTAAGCAGTGTTCCTGGCATTTGTCGGAGAGTTGCACTCCGGGAGATGAGTTCCTTGGAGAGAATATGTGTGTCACAGATTTGAAAGAAACCAGTTCAGTGCTGGAGTATGTGTAACACATTCAGAGCCAAGAGCCCTTGCTGAGGAATATCTACAGAGGATGGGGTTGGGGGGTGCAGTGAGAACAGTTTTAGGGCCTAATCACCTCTAGAAAAATATGTCCTCTCTCTTTTGGAATCTTCCTGATATTTTGAAGTGTTCTGTAGACTCTTGCCTTGGGCCTTTGGAGAGCCTCAGAGGAGTGACATACTCAACTTAGAACGAAGTGGAATGGGACAATATCCTGAGTCATAGCAAAGTGTTAGTTAGCCCAGGAAGCAAGAGAAGGTTTATTCTAGACTCGCAGATGCTGCTGCCCAGGGTCAAGGTCAAAAAGGAATGGAAATCTAATGTGATAAAGAAGACATCCCAAGGTCTGGAGCTGCTGGGGACCCTTGGCCTGGCTACATCACCCAGTGGACACCTCACCTCGGTACATCTTTCCTGTCCGTAGCCACAAACATAAGCAATTCTGATGTCTTAGACACCATTTCAGAAAGCAGGGCCCTACCTGCTTTGAAAGAAAGCAGCCATCTGGGCAAGCACTCCTTGGAGCCACTATAGGCAGGCCTCTCTGCACCCCCAACAGTAGAGACTCTAAACTAAATACAGGTCCATAGGCTAGGACTGTGCTTCCATTGGTAGAGAACTTTCCCAGCATGCACAAAGCCCTGAGTTCCACCCCAAACACTGCTTAAAAGGGAGTAGTGGTGTATGTCTATAATCCCAGTTCTTGGAAAGCAGAAGCAGAAGATTCAGAAGTCCAAAGCCATCTTTGGGGACATAGTGAGTATAAAGCCAGCCTGAGCTACATGAGAACCTCCATCAATAACAACAAAAATTTCTATAATAAAAGTTCACACAAAGTAACTGGCATTCTTTTCAGAATTCAGGGTGACTTACTTATTCTGCAGACCAACCACTAGGAATTGTCTAGAAATACAAGGATGACCCAACCTATCTCTTTCCTCTATCCAGTTTAATCAGCACTAATTATCACCCACTTAGGGCAGAGTCTAGTACAGGCTCCCTGAGGGGTCGAGGGAACAAAGTGGCTCTGGCCAGCTACCCCTGGAAGAGGCCTGAGGACCTAGGTTAGTGGTAGGAAGGAGGGTGCCTTCTGTTTCATCCTTCAGTGTTCTCGGTTTGCATTTTAACAGAGAGGGGGTGGTTTCCTCTTTCAATTAAAAGGTTGGTCAATAATTTAAAAAGCGAAAGTGTCACCCAGTGTTGGTAGAATACACCTTTAATATCAGCACTTGGGAGGCAGAGGCAGATGGATCTCCTTGAGTTCGAGGTCAGCCTGGTCTACAGAGTGAGTTCCAGGGCAGCCAGGACTACACAGAGAAACCCTGTCTCAAAGCAGTGTTGTGATTCTCTCCTTGGCTTGCTCCAAGACTAGCAAGCACTCTGTACCCCTGAGTCCCATTCAGGAGAGTGAGTCTGGTCATACCTGTGTCAATAGACTAAGTACTCAGGGATGCAGGGCCTGCCTACCTTTCTAGAACATTCATCCCTGGCATAGATGCTCTGGCTACCCCTAGGGAAGTGGAGTTGCTACTCAGAGCAGAGAGTCTCCTCCTCCTACCCTTCCAGTCATCCTTCCAGTACCATGGCTGTCACTACCTCAGTCAACCTGTGGTCCTAGCAGATATTCCCGGGACCACAGCTTCTTTTCTCACTAGCTACATCCCAGGCTCTCCATGAGAGGAGAGTAGTCTGTTGAAGAAGAAGCCCTGGGCCACTGTATTCAGCTGTGTTTCCGGTGGAAAGAGGCATCCTCTTCAGAAGCTACTCCAGGAAGAAATTCTCGGCCATCAGCCACAGAAGAAGTCACATCAGGGTCCTGTCTCTTTTGCTTACTGTTGGCCTGAGACAGAAAGCCTCTCTACAGGCTAGGAGTCCAGGAGCTAACAATTCTGACCCACCCTTTCCCTAGTCACAGTGGCCTTAGCTAAGCGCCCAGTATCCTCCCCAACACAGGCATCTTCACGAGAACACTGGTGAAGGAACACATACACCCTAAAAAACTATCCCTGGCTGCCAGAACCAGGAAGAAAGACCAAGAATGCTATTTCACACCCAAAAGGGACTGCCATGTTGGAAATGCATGACTGAGAAGCTCCACAGCAATGCCTGCCCTGCCCTGCTTCATGCTAGCAGGCATTAGGATGCGGGGGGGATGCATTGCCTTCCTCAGGAAGTTGCTGGAAAAGCCCAATGACCTTGTTTGCAGATAAAGACCCATGGAACTCAAGAAACAGCACATGGAAGATGCAACTTTCTCATTTATCAGTGTAGACTTTGCCACTAAGCAGGGAACAGGGCTAGAAGGTAGAGACAGAAAGATATCCCTGGAGCATTGCTGCTGAGTGAAATCTTGAAAGACGCAGGCTTTGGGCCAGGCCTCCTGTTGACACACTAAGGAAATTAAGGGACGGCCACAAAACAATGACTGTAATGGTTAATTTGGATCGACGACTTGACTGGATTTGGAAATACCTAGTATATCAACAAGGTGCACCTTTGGTTTGGTTGTGGCAGTGAAAGCTTTGCCAGAGAGGAGTAACTGAGGGGTGAAGATCCTCCCTGAATGTGAGCAGAACCAGTCCATGGCATGGGCATCCAGACTGAATAAAAAGGGGGAAAGGAGAAAGTGAGCTGAGTGCCTGCATTCTGCTTTCCCTGCTTCCTGACCTACCATCATGTGAACCAGCAACCCTGTGCTCCTGCCACCACAGCCATGAACCTTACGCAATACCATGCATTCCCAGCCATGAGCCAAAATAAATTACTTCCTCCCTTAACTTGCTTCTTGTGGAGTAGTTGCTCACAGAGACGGGAAAAGTACTAATCCGGAGAGCAAACCACTGGCACTGACAGACACTCATTGTATATGACGTGCTGCCAGAAATGCGTGTCCGAGCTCCTGAAAGAGCAGGGATACTATAAGGCCTCAAAGGCCGAGGTGCAGAAAGCTGAACTTGCTCACCTAGGCAATAAAGAGCCACTGTGAGTTTGTGGGTGAGTGTGGTGGTGCAGAAAGTGAGCAGTACTGAGGAAACAATCAAGGACAGGGTGCACAGGGGGTGGGGTGCATGGAGGAGAGGGGGCTGAGGAAGCCATGGGCAAACAGCACTGTGAGAGAGGAATGAGAACCGAAAGGAACAGATGTGATCCAACTCAAAATCAGGGTACAGGAATTTTCTCAAACACTAAAAAAAAAGTTTCTGAGCAGCCAGGCATTGAGGAAGAGCACATACTCTGTGGATCTCGGGGTAGGAGGGGGAGAGCCCCAGGCAACTCTGGAGCCAACTCCGCAAGACATGGAACATCAGGCACACTGCTGGGTCTGGATGGGGCCCAGCCCCAAACCTGGAGCTTGGCTGCTGTGTGACTTTGAGGGAAAGGGCTCTGACCTTGGAGTCAAAAATCTGAGCTCAAACTGGCTCTGCGTTTGTTCCCCGTGTAAACAAAGTTCTCAGCATTTCCTGTGAACCAGATCTACTCCAGGCCGGTCCACGCCACAGCATCACTCACTCAAAGACTAAAGAAGGTGCCACACAGGAGAAACATGGCAGCAGCTTGCATGAAGTTGAAGAAGGCTTTTCCTAAATGTGATTTCCGTGGTCAGTTAGTTCTTAACCTCCTCCCTCCAGATAGCCCAATACTTCATTCCCTCGCTCATGTCCTAGACTCTGCCTGGCTCCCTATCTCTCTTAGATTCATTGCATGGATGAATTGTTTATTTTTATTTTCTATAGAACACCTAGGATAATGTTTTCCACCTTGTTGGAGCTCTGTAAATGTATGATTGTATGATTGGTTGATTGATATTGATTGATTGATTGATTGATTGACTGGATGGCTAATTAAAAGTAAGCCATAACAAGATTTAGGAGTCTAGGGAGACTGCTCAGTAGGTAAAGAACTTCTCTGCTAAACATGAGGACCTGAGTTCAAATCCCTAGGAAACATGTGAAGCTGGATGTGGTGGTACATGGCTGTAACCCCAGTGTGCCTACGGTGAAATGGGAGGCAGAGACAGAAGAACCCCCAGCAGTTTAAGGGTCAACTAGCCTGCCATATGCAATGACAGTGAGCAACAAGAGTCACTGTCTTAAACAACGAGGCAATCAAGGGTTGACACTCAAGGTTGACCTCTACACATGCACCATGTCTACTCACCACCATCACACTCAGACACATGAACATTCATACATACATCATACATGCATGTATGCATACATCATATACATACATACATGCATATACCATGCATACGTACAAAGATGTTTTTAAAAGGATGTTTTAATTCTATTCATCCTCCCCCCTACTCAGTGGCTTATCTCAATAGTAATGTTAGTAAATAATAATAATGATGAGGATAATAATAACAACATGGACGCTTAGCTGGAGATTCTCCCACCCCCTCCGCTACTTGCTGAACGGCCTCCACTTGTCTTAGTGTCTCAGCAGGAGGTGGGGCAGGACAATAGTTACCAGTCCAGACTCCACTGCTCACACATGTGACCTGATGTGAGTGAGTAACCTCTCCAGACCTCAGTTTCCCCATCCATAGCTAGGGGAAACCTCAGACATCCAAAAGTTGCTTTCGGAGTCTTGTTGGGTCTTGTTGCGCCTGACAGCAACAAGCACTCAGAGCTTGACAGCTGTTGCTGTTATTGGTGCTGGGACTGCCCAGAGCCAGATCACCATGGTCAGGGGGAAATATTTGGATACAAATTTTCCATCAGAGCAGATGATTGTGACCAGCAGTGGATGAGGCTTCTCGTAGCTTTAAACTGCAGAAGCAGCCAGACCCCCCAAAGCCATCTTAATGTCCCCGTTATCAAATGACATCTGGGGTTAGGGGCACTGAATGGATCAGTCGCCCTTATGGTGCCTACCCAGCATTAATGGGGCAAGTGAATTACAAACAAGGCCCACCTGCTGTGCTCAGCAACAAAACCCAGCAGGAGGGTAATTGCCCGGAACTAGAGCACAGGGGGACACAGCGGGCACGAAACACATTAACCACAGGAAGGACAACTTCCCAACACTTTCCCTTTTTCTATGAGACCTGAGGAGAAGCCAGTAGGCAAGAGAATGCAGGCACCAGATGGGAACTCTCCAGAATCACAGAAGAAAGATGCTTCTAGACCACCACAGCTGGCCTTCCAGTCCAGCCAAAGACCCAGGCCAGCTGCATATAGGCCGGTGGTCCCAATGTCAACTTGGGCATTGTCTGAGTCACTTTCCTATTGCCATGACAAAGCACCACAACCAAAGCAACTTGCAAGAGAAAGCACTGCAGCTGGGTTCATGGTTGCAGAGGGTTAGAGTCCAGGGTCATCATAGTCGGGAGCATGGCACCAGACAACATGGCAGTGGAAAAGCAGCTAGGAGCTCCCCCAAAAGCATGATTCAGAGAGAGAAGGGGGTAGAAACTGGGAATGGTGCTTGAGCTTTTGAAATCTAACCCCAATGACACACCTTATCTAATAAGGCCATACCTCCTAGTCCTTTCCAAATACTCTCACCAACTAGGGACCAAGTATTCAGATATATGAGCCTTTGGGGCCATTCTCATCCAAACACCACAGGCACCAAGGATATCCAAGCTCTAAGTCTCAGCTAGGAGCTCCCTGCCTTAGCAGCAGCCTCCTCCATTAAACTACACAACATGGGTGCTCAGAAGGCAATGATGGCTCCCGAGGCCAGGTGCAGTAAACAGTAAGGGCATGGAATCTACCTGTTTGTTCACTTACACACTCACCATGCATTTTCGGAAAGAAATCTAATCTAATCATCTAATCTAATCAATTCTCTTCCAACGACTAAAAGACAAAAACTCAAGGCAGGTAAGTAATTTTCAAAGAATGGCCTACATGGGCAGTGAGTAGGCCTGCCAGCTCTTGCCACAGGACTGAACTGACTTTGTAGACAAATTGTAGGACATTCAGTTCAATCATTAGCAACACCGTGGGGGTTTAACATCACCTCAATGTTGTTCCTGAGAGCCTGATGTGTAGAGTCTAGTGCAACCATGGGGCCTCAAGGTTCCCGCAACACAGCCTTCATACTTCCACCTCAGGGGCTTCTCTTGGACTCAAATAGCACACTCTTTCCTGACTACTGGGACAGCTTCCTTCTTCTCCTGCAAAAACCCTACCACCTCCCGCATGTCTCACCTAGAACATTAATGCCATCGGCTTCTTACAATTCTTATTTATATGGGTTTCTCCCATACACACTTAGCACAACGTAAGGTCCTCCAGGGCAGAGGTTTTGTCTATTTTATTTCATATGTCTCTAAAGCACCTAGAACAATGCCCACCATGCAGTAGGTATCCCGTGATTGGACCTGGAGGCTCATGTGGAAACGGCATACAACGGGGGCATCCACAGCGCAAAATGAAGGCCTGCGCACTGGAGAGCCCAGGGCTACCAGGAGCTTACTGTTTCTGTCTGGAAAGGGGACAGGCCCAGCAGCCCACAGTATTAACACCTTCCTGTTGATCAGGGTGACAGTTCAGGGCAGAAGGCAACATCGGAAGCTTCCTAGTTGCAATGTTTCTGACAGCAAACAAGATGAGGTGAGGAGTAGAGTTTCAAGGTTTTGTCATAGATACAGTGGAAACTGAGACAGGATGCCAGGCTCTGCCTGCCAGCACATCCTGGAGGAAAGGGATCGAGAGAGGAAGCAGGTGGACCCTTGAGAAAGCCAGGGAAACTGATAAGTTTGGATATAAACACTCCCTTAAAAGCTCACATGTTGATGGCTTTATCCCTAGCAGGGAATTCCAATCTGAGAAGTGGTCAGATCACGGGTGAGGGCGGGGGCGCTCTCAGACTTTATCAGTGCATCAAGCAATGGACTCAAAAGTTGATTGGCATTTCTGGGTGGTAGGGCCTGGCTAGAAGAAGTAAGTCAATGCAGGTGTTCCTTTCCCTGTCCTCTTACTGTCCCTCTTTTTTCTCCCTTACCTGGCCACCCATCAGGTGGGAGATTTTGCACTGCCATGCACTTCTGCTCTACCTCACCAAAGCCCAAAAGTATCATGCCACTACCAAAACTGAGAGCCAGAATAAACTTTTCTGCCTTTAAGTTGCTTTCTCAAGCACTTTGTCTCAACACACACACACACACACACACACACACACACACACGTCATTGCTGAGATTCCCTATCCATGTGTTGTTTCTTAGGTCCTTGGAATTGATTTCTGGGAAGAATTTGGAATTTGGAAATTTGAGCTAGAGAAGCCCCAGAATGCTAAACTGGATGGCTAATTCCTGTGGGAATCTAGAACACCAGAGGCAGGTGGGCATGTGGACGGTGAAGTCTGCTCAGGAGGCTCAGGTGGAAATCGGCTTCTACCAGGAGCTTGACTAGAGTCTGTTCATGTTATATTCTGCAGAGAACTTGTCTACAGTTTGTCTGTGCCCTGAGACATGATGGGAAGTTGAATCTAATGGGCTAGTTAACCCAGAGAACATTTCAGAACCAACCAGAATACGGTGCGTGGCATGCATTTTACTGGCTACCTTCATCCATGTTTCAAGTGAGACTTGCGAGCCAAGGAGCAGAACAGCAAGATGTGAAAACTTTCTAATTTGGTAAGAAAAGTTCTTCAAAGTTGGGACGAAGGAAGGCCCAACTATGGGCCCCCTTTAAGCTTTTTCCCTGGGTATTTTGTCACTAAGATGCGAAAATCAACAAACACAAATGCGAACCCTTCTTTAAGAACCAGATCCATAAATTTGCATTTCAAAGCTGCCTGAAGACTGCCCAACACCAGCTACTCCCTTCACAGATACCGAAGTGACACTCAGAGGAACAGTGACTTAAGCAAACTCAAGATCTCGCTCCAGAATGGATTCTAAAACCCCCGGTTCCACACTGCCCCATCAAGGCCTTTTCATGACAGCGCTCACTCATTAAGACCTTCAGAACTATCTTCTACAAACCGGCCTGAACTAGGCTGGGGACACAGCTGTGTGCTAGAGAGATAACGTGGGCTGGGGAAAAACAGACAGGTAGTCATCAAACCCAAAGTGAATAGTGTTATCGCTGGTTGCCATGGCAGCACTGAGTCCGGCGCCGGGGGCGGGTATTCAAGTCAGGCTTGAGGGGTCAGGAATGACTCCTCAGAAGAAAGAACATTTTAATAGAGACCTGCATGGTGATTTGTATTTACCCAAAGGGAAAGGGGGAGGAGTGAGAAGAGGGACCAGTCCACAGCTGGCCCAAATGATAGGGAAGCAGCGACCTTTTGAGATCTGAAGGCTGTGAGTCAGTCAGTGCCCTGAGAGAACAGAACTTGCATCAGCCTTAGCAAGCTAAGAGGACTGAGCTGTATTTTAAGGGAAGGGTGTAAACACGGGGGTTGGCACAGTGAGGATTTCTTATAGAAAGACCACTCTGGTTACAATCTGAGGATCATTTTAGAGAGACCATGTGGATGGGTGTTGACATCCTGGAGAAACATAGGGGTGGCCTGAGTAAGGGAGCGGCGGTGGAGAGGGAGATGCCTGTCTGGAACATTTTCAGAAGTTAGGGTGGATGAGGGCTAGAGATTGGATGCAGATGTGGAAGAAATGGGAAATAAAGGTATAGCCAGGCTTCTAGTATGTGCCCAGACCATGTCCTAAGGCAGCATGAGGGCAGACTGTAGAGGAAGGAATGGCTGCCCAGGAGGACAGAAGAAAGTAAAAGCAACAGGAAGGGACAATATGCCCAGAGATGCCAGGAGCACCAGTGCTGTGTGGGAAGCGAGACAAAAGACAGAGCAGGGCCTTGAGTGTCCTCATTAGCAGCCCAGGCTGGTCCAGGCCAATGCCCCAAGCTTCCTCTGTCCATGGTGCTTCCCAGGCTCCGGAGTGTCTTTGAGCTTCACACACTGGGACCATTCTCCCAGGAGCTGGTCCCCTGCACTTCCAAGGTTAAAGATCATTTTGGATAGAAATTAGGTTAAGAAAGGCACACACACAAAAAAAAATTTAATTGCCCCCTCCTCCAAAATGCTGCCTCTGACTTACCAGACCACTTTAGAGGCTATCATGGACAGAGAAACAGCAGAGCGCAGCGCTTTCTGTGAAGAATGCCACACTCTGGGGACAAATTCCAACACCCGCCTACTAGCTGTGCAACCCAAGTAAGTTACCTTATCTCTCAGAGCCTTGTGTAGCAGTTTGGGGACGTAAGGATATTAAATGGTCATCTTTATAAACTGTAGGGGATTGAATGAGTCAGGATTTGTTGGAAAGGGGGAGAATACCCGGTACATTGTAATTGTCCCACAGTTGACAGATAAGCAAATGCTAATAAGGCAGGAGTTAGCTGCCATCTTTGGTGGGAGTAGGGGCTGAGGAGATGCTGTTCTGAGGCCTAGGAACCCTAGAGAAACAAGTGTTTCACAGGCTCTGAAATAACCTCAAAGGTAAAACACAGGTCTGAGGCAAGAGAACAGATGAAATTAAGTGTAGCCGTAGATCATCCAAGACAGAATAATCCCAGGGACACAACTTCCCTTAAATGGCATGCTTGTTTCTGTAACAACAAGGCCGTTGACATCAGCATACCAATGTCACAGCATGCAACCAGACCTTCTGAATGAGGGCAGGTGGGCCTGCTTGATATGTCAAGCTTTCTCTACGCAGGGGATCCACGGTGTCCTTGCTATGCAGCTCAGCAAAGGGTGTGTGAGTAGGGTCTAACCTGAGCAAACAGCAGCACTCACGGCACAGCCAGGAAAGCCGCAAGTGCCTGCTTTGCCAGTGAATGGGGTTTACCAGGAATCAGGAAAAAGCACCTGCTCTTGCAGGACACCCTGATACCATCTTCAACAGTTGTGCTCCTCCTCCACTCTGTCACTGACTGATGGAACCAATCCAGCCTCCACCAGGGACAAGAGGACCTGTGCATCTCTGGAGAGAGCTGTGCTCCCTACCTGGCTTGTGACGGGCTTCAGAAGAGTAGAACATGCAGGTTTGACTGGCAGACAGGTTCCTTGTTTTTCTGCCTCCTCTTCCTTCCCTCCTGCACCTTCTCTATTCATCCATTTTCCCCCAATACTGACTGCCACGTGTGTGCCTGGAGAGATCCAGGGCAATGATGGGGCATCATTGGTCTATCCTGGAGCAAACCAGGAAAGATTGCTCCAATAGACCAAACCACAGGCAGTCTCTCACTCCAGTCCTGTTCTCAGGACCCAGAACCAGGGTAAACCTTGAGCCTAAAGAGAAACAGCTCTTTAGGGATAGATTCTAACTGATGCTTCAGGCTCTCAATACCTGCTTCTTTTATTTCCCCTATCGTGTGTGTGTGTGTGTGTGTGTGTGTATCCATGTGCATGCATGCATGCAACCAGGTGAGTGTGCACATACATGTAAAATCCAGAAGTCAATGCTTGATGCCTTCCTTACTCACTCTCTACCTTACCTTCTGAGACAAGGTCTCTCACTGAACCTGGAGCTCACAGATTCACCAGACGGGCTGATCAGCAGACTTCGGGAATCCTCCTGTCTCCACACCCACACAGAAACAGGATTACATGCATGCATCTGGGTTCTTTTTAAAACAGGTTTTTAGGATTCAACTCAAGTCCTCTTCCTTGCACAGCAAACACTGTGGATGTGGGGTGGATGGATTTTGGTCAACCTGACACAAGCTAGAGTTAACTGGAAAGGGGAAACTGCAACTGAGAAAATGCTCCCATCAGATTGGCCCTGATTGCTGATTGATGTGGGAGGGCCCAGCCCACTGTGGGGAATGCCATCACCGCCGCTGCCACCACCGCCGCTGCCAGCACCACCACCACCGCCGCCCCCACTAGCACTACTACCACCACCATGCCAGGCAGATGGATTTGAGTTGTACAGGAAAGCAGGCTGAGCAAACCATGGAGAGCAAACCAGTCTGCAGTGTTCCTCCATGGCATCTACTCCAGCTTCTACCTCCAGGTTCCTGCCCTAACTTCCCCTGCTCTGCTGATGAACTATGTTAGGATGTCTAAGCCAAATAAACCCTTTCCTCCCCAGTTGCTTTGGGTCACCATGTTCTAACACAGCAATAGAAAGCAAACTAATATACCCACTGAGCCATCTCCCTAGGTCCCCAATAACTACATTTTTTTAGATGTTGAGATGAGCTCTGAGCAAAATATGAAAAAAAAAGTAGGTTGTATTCTATATTCAATGACATGGTCACTAAGCCAACCAGCCTTTGGGGATATCTCTCCCATTGGACACTGACCCTGGAGCTACAATCTACTAGGTGACAGACACCAAGGGGGCAGGGGGACACTCATGCTACCCTGAAGGTAAAGGCAGAGGAGAGGGCTCTCGGGAGAAAAACATCTCCTGAGACAAGAGGATCACGTGGTTCCAAATACTTAGAGCATTACTCCTGAGAGTCAATACCTACACATCCAAATGTCCGTAAGTCACAGGAGAGGTAACCTGTAGCAGTCACCTGGCGGAACACTACACAGCTATGAAAACGAGCAAGCCTTGCCATGATGGTTCTCACAAATAGAACCGTTAAACAAAAGAAAGCCAGACACAAAGGGCATGTGCAGAGGAAGGCCCTGAGGGCAAACTGTCTACAGCGTTAGAAATCAGAGCAGTGGGTGCCACGGGATTCATAGTGACTGACTGGAAATATGAGCAGGGCAATAAGGAGCTGTTTATCAACCTGGGTGCTATGTTTACCTGGTAAAAATTAAAAGTTGTACATTATCGTGTGTGTGTGTGTGTGTGTGTGTGTGTGTGTGTGTGTGTGTGTAATATTCCTGGAATCTTTTATGGAAAATCTTACAATGAAGCAATTTTGAAGACTGAGATAACCTGGCAAAGCAGGGGTCACGCTTGTCCCGAGTTTCCTTAGTACGACCCTTTACCATCTCCCCGCCATCACTCACTTACCTCATGCCCGTCCCAGTCTCTAATCAATTTCCCATCACCCTCTCTCACTCTATAGCTACAGGAAAGCATCAGCTTTATTAATTTACACTAAATTGTCCATGACTAATTCAACAAGATTTCCCTCCCCCAAGGTAGTTTCTTTTTTAATAAAGCAGAATTAATGACTTCAAAACCATAACTGTAAGGCTACGGGAGCAGGTAGGAGAGAGATGAGACCACGCAACTCACCTGAGGCTGTGGAGGTCACATTTGTCCCCACCTGCTAACTCTCTCCCAAGAGCATGGACAATCACATCTCAGCTGGGACAGCTGAGAGTTTGGTTTCTGAGGGCAGAAGGCAAGCTTTGGGATGGCCCTCAAGTGACAACATAAATGTGAAAATGTTCTAGTGGAGAGGGGAGATGTGTATGAACGCTTGGCAAGACATCTCCGGTTACATCACCAGGGAAGCGACCTTTGACCTCTGCCTATCAATTGATCCAGATGACTTAGTGCACCCTGGCTAGCTTGTCATACTCAAAGGGAGAGCCCTGTGAACCTTCCCTTCTAAGCAACTGTCAGAGGTGAAGTACAGACGCCACAGCCAGGTCACCCGTTAGAACATATCAAGGTAGAAGAGGAAGATCATGTGCGCAGTGCTGGACCAACAGAACTTTGTAGAGACTGCTGAGCTACAGCCGGCCCCCTCTCTGGTGCCTATTCATCTTCTTTGTCTTGGAAGGGCATAAAGAGGCAGGAAAACAATCCACGGATGCTCAGGTCCCTGGCTTGCCTGGTCACCCATTCCCCTTGCTCCCAACCATCAAAGCAGAGCTTTCTGGACTAAGGAGTGGGTGATGGAATCCTGCTTCTCGTAACAGCAGGACATGGAAGGTTGCTGAAGCTGGCCACCTCCCTAAGCAGGAAGATCACCCTCTATGTTTGGGAGCTTGTGCTGGGCACAGAGATCAATAGAATAAAGAGATAAGCTCTCACCAGCCTGCCAGAGCCTCCTCCAAATATCGTGAGTGTCTGTAGCCCAATCCATTCATGTCCCCTCAGTCCCCAAAATCCCTATCTGCACATAGCTGGCTTCCAGTCAGAGCACCAAGAGTCCCCAAGTTCAAGTATGTCCCCAGAGGGGCAGGGTCTCTCTCAGGAACATTCCTAGATAGGGAAGCTGACAGACAGGATTATGGGTGCTCTTTCAAGAAAGGCCAGGGTCAGGCCTTGCAGACGAGTTTACAGGATCTCCCCAAGATGGGAGCTAAGGGGAGAGGAGGCTGTTTGAGGTTTCTGTCTCCACTCACCGAGCAGCACAAAATGTAGTAGGAAGGAAAGGCTGTGGGGCAGAAAGACCCAGAATGAAGCCTTGGGTCAGGAACTGACACATCACAGCAAATACACTAGCTGCCACCTCTGATGACTAATATCCTAGCAATGGCCGAGGGAGACAGAGAAAGTGCTACAAAATGCAAGACACCAGTGTCCCCTCCTGCCATTTATTAAGTGGCTTACAACATGTCAGGCAATGCCAAACTCCTCTCTCTGTGTCTCCATGTCTCGGTGTCTCTGGCTCTCCATCCATCTCTGTGTGTGTGTCTCTGTCTCTGTCTCTCTCTCTGTCTCTCTCTCTCTCTCTCTCTCTCACACACACACACACACACACACACACACACGCAGAGCAGTGAGATGAAGTTCAAAGAGGTAGTGTAGCCAATACCTAAAGCTACACAGCTTAAGGAAACACCAAGGTTCCTTGGGTCACTGTTATGACTTAGATCTTGAACGCCCCCCTCAAAGATCCCCATACTACAGGCTTGCCCACCACCCTGTAGTGTTCTTGTAAAGTGGTAGACCACCTGGGTGGTGGTGGGGGTGAAGTCTAGTGGGAAGATGTTAAGTCATTGACTACCTTCCTGTTCTATAGCCACACCCTCCAAGCCCAAACATTCCCTCCTAGAGGGAGGAGGAAACCCCCTAAAACTCAGGAAGCTACGGCAACTCACAAGGGTCAGCAAGCTCTGGAAATGTCCGTGGTTCACAGAATCTCACAGTAACAACTGCTGGAAAGAGGACTGGCTGTCTACAGATTGGGCAGGGGTTTCAGGGGTGCAGCTTTCGTGAGCTGTCACCCATGCTGAGGAAAACTTTTCAGTGCCATAGCTGCATTTGACTCACCCATGGTCCCGGAAGCAATGACAGCAAACTCCCCAGTTCCTGAGGCCAAGCTGGGGTTGAATTGTTTTCCATCCTCACTGCCTTATTTGGGTTAAATAAACACATGTTTGTGCCTCTCCAGAGAAAAATACACAGCAGTGCTCAGGAAGGGGACCCTGGGACACTAGCTGCTCTCCTTCCCCACTGCCACGAGGACAGCAGCTTTCTTTGCTCCGTTCTGCCTCCTCACAGGTTCCAGAGCAAAAGTTCACACCCATGAAGCCATGGCCCTGAATCAAAGCAGCACCTTCGAGTTGCTTTTCTTGAGAGTTTTCTTACAGCGACAGAAAGTTGACGGCACAGCCACATGTAGGTTCTGCACGGCTATCAATGAACTGTCCCCGCCCCAGTATCCCACCATGCCCACAGCTCTCCCATTAGCAAAAGCAAAAGAGGGTGGCACTGTGGCCTTTTAGATGCCCCACTAGCACGCATTCTTTTAACGCCCTCCATGCCCAGACATGCCTTCCTTCTGCCTACAACCACTTCTCCCAAGCCAACGACCATGGAGTCAAAGAAGAGAGAACAGCCATTCAGCCCCTCCCTGCTTGTGCCAGCATACACGGCCTCCTTCACCGAGGCCGTATGTCACCTCATTTCCTTTTTTACTTTAAAGGGACCAATCAGCGCAGCTTTAATGTCAGGATTTATCTTTATTAACAAACAGTAATAGTCAAGAGCTTCTGGGACCGCTAACAGCACTGGTGGCAGGTGCAGCAGTCTTGCAGAAAACAGTCGCAAGCCAGAGACATCTAAGCCAGAGAGCGAAGGGCATGCAGTGGAGCCTGTGCAAGTTCACATGTCCAACAAGGCTCTGCAGACCTAGAAGAAGACAGTGTCCACAAGGAGCCTTCCCCAGTCAGGAGCCCGGCTCACTATTCCCCATGCAGAAAGGCTTGGGTCCCTAAAGGCTAGCATTCTCGTGAGGCCTAGTCCCAGTCTAGCTGTGTCTCTGATTTAGAGAGCTGCAAACCGCTTGACATGGCTTCAAATATTTAAGTACTTTAAATATGTGATCATGATAATTACCTGGCTGATGGCACTTCATTTTAAATGAAACTCGGAGCCAAGGAGCCACTGACATCATCGGCTCTGCACACACTGCACTCCTGGTTGACTCTGATCTTCCCCCATTATGCCGCTGGCCTTGGGGACAAGCTACCCCCCCCCCAAAAAAAAAGAAATGAATTTAGGGTCTGATGGCCAGGGTGCCACATGTGATTGTGACCATAGAAAAGCAATGATCGGGAGGGTGGCCACCCAGTTTACAGCATCACTGACAGTGCAAGGGAAACTGGGTGCAGCAACAAAGACAGGCACCATCACCAACAGGATAAATGAGTGGCACCTAGGTGTCCCTGCAGCTGACAGGTGTGCTCTGACTCCCAGGGTCAGCAAACAGGAGGGGTGTGCCAGGTGCCCCCGAGAAGGCTGTTTCATGCAAACACAGTGAGCTCTTGGGTGAGGGCCTGGGGCAGGAGGCCTTGAGGCATTCTCAGAACTCTAACCTCTCAGCTCAGGGGGTGCTCTTCCATCCCAGGACACACTGGGTCTTACAACCTGAAGACAGGCAAAAGGGGCTGGGCTGTCGGAGGACAATTGGAACAATGTCAACACCTTCATTTTCCACAGCTTGAGCTAACCAGGATATACAGGACCAAGCAGCAGAGCAAGGCCCTAAGAGGTGAAGGCGGAGTTCTGAGTGAGTCTACATTCCAACATGGCAGCTCTCCTTCGAATGTGGGAGGCAAAGAGGGATGGAGGGATGAGAAAGCATTCGGGTACACGCCTTGGACAGGCTCCTCACTCCATTGTCTCCATTAGGCCCTGCACACTCATGCTATTGGGTGTCTTCCTGGGATCTACCATAGTGAAGTGCCACAGACAGGCAGCTCGTACACAAACGCTCAGCCAAGAGCCTCTTCCCCTTGTAGGTGGCTCCGTTTCCTCACATCTCCACACAGTAAAGGGAGACAGCGAGCCTTCGAGGTCTCTTTCTTAAGGACACATACTTGGGTGACCAGACTCGATACTTGTGACATAGCCACATCCCCCAAAGTCCCCAGCTCCCAGGACCTCCACTTTGAAATCAGGATGTGAACGTGGATTTTGAAGGGACACACCCATCAGTCCCTGGAAGCAGGTGCTGCCAATCTCATGTTTCTAGATGAGACACATAGAGACTTTAAGGGCTTGACGATAAGACATGGTGGTGCTGGACTGACGTCATGCCTCGGACCACTCGATCCCAAAGTCCGTGGTCTCATTCCATATGCCACCAGGCTCCAAGACTGCGGATCATCTGAGCACATGGACCCCACGGGCACTAGCTACATGCCCAGCACTATCTGAGGAGTTCCACAGTGAAATGCAGCCTAAGACACGGGCCTTGCCTCAAAGAGTTTCTAGTAACATCCAAGCGCCATATGGAGGAGGCAGTCATAATGCCAGTCCTAAAACTGGGAGTTCAAGGCCAGACTCACAGCCAGCAAGACGCCCCTGAGAGGCCCCTCTTCTCTGCCCTATCTATCTCTCCTTTGGTGAGTATCTGTGTCACCTTCCTGTGGAGCTGCCGAGCTTAGCAAACCGACCACATATATACCGTGTCCACCCCACCTTGGAGGAGTGGCCCCAAAGGACACTCCACCTAGGCTGGGCATTGACCAACACCTGACAGTCAAATCCACAGCTTGGTCACCCGAAGAGCAGCCTAAAGAAAATATCACTCGCGTCGCTAGAAAGCTGTGAGGAAGAAACTGGGAGCCTCGGGTCCCTCCCCAATCCCTGCTGAGTGAGAATCCTTAAGGGACTGGGACACAGATCAGAGCTGGAGGCAGTCTCCAGCAAGGCCAGAGACAGGCTGGACAATGGAATAACAGCAATGAGAAAACCAGCAGAGGCAAACAAAGCCCTTCCGTGTGTCTCTGAGGAGGCCATTGGACTAGTGCGTACTTTATCAGCATTGCTATAAACTCTCTCAGTTGCCCCAGGCAAGCGGCAAGGGTCAGCTTCATTCTGCGTCTGAGAACTGAGGTGGAGAGGCATTACCTAGCCTGTAAGTGACAGAGATGGAACCCAGCGCCAGAGCTGTCAGAGCCACAGAGTCCACACACGCCTCACCCTGGCAGATCGAGCGCTTCACTAGGAGCGCAGAGGAGCCCGAGACACATCTCACAGTATAGATGAAGAAATACACCCTGCCCAAGACCTCCAGGCCAGGCTCCCCGAACCTGGGTCCACATACTTCCCAGTACAGTAAGCTGCCTTTCACCAGTGCCCAATAACTTTACCCCAAAGAGGCAAAAGAAACAATTTTAAAACAGATAAATTTTCAATCATCTTCCCATTTTGATATAGAAACTTTATTAATTTTTGAGAATTTTATACATGCATTCAATATGTTTTGGTCATATTCGCTCCTTACTCCGCCTCCTAACTCCTCTAGGATTGATTCCCAGCTCCCTCCTAACTTTAAAAAAATAACCCACTGACTTCAATTTGCACTACACTTATAGACAAGGGTGTGGAGCTATCCACCGGAGAAAGGTTGGCCTACCAAGTGTTATACCCTTAAAGAACAAACAAAGACAAAAACTGACTCTGCTTTCCCCAAAGGCCATTAGCTGCCAACAGCTCCTCAGCAAAGAGTGGGGGCTCAGGAGCTTCCTCCCTTCCCCAGTTCTTGTCCCAAGCAATATGGATCTGTGTGCTACCATGTCTCTCCTTACCTAATAGCTCCTGATGCAGGGTCCTAGACTCCCAGAGCACAGCCTGGTGTGCTGGAAGAAGAATGGGAGCTGCTTCCTAGGACTTCGCTTTCTGGTAAAGTAAGTCACTGGAGCGGGCTGCCTGCTCCAAACTGTCTGCAGAAACGCTGATTATGCTCCACCTGCCCATATGCCTCTTCTTCCCAGAAGGCCACCAGGAGACCTCCTCATCCCCAGAGAGATGCTCAGCCAAAACTCTGTGGGAGTGTTTCAATCTGTTTCAGAAACACCCCCACAAAGGGGCCACACAGGCTGTCCGTCAGAGTCAAAGAGAAGGTCCCTGGAGGCCTGGTTCATCTAGTCCCAAGAGCTTTAGTCCCAGCACCGATTTGGGGACCACCTGCCTTACTCCGAGTGGAATCTGAGACCCTGCAAAGTACAGGTTGGCTATGACCCTGCAACTCACAGCCTGGCAGAAAGTACAGAAGCCACATCCAGCCTCCACCTTCACTGGGGGCTCCCTGGCCAGGTGACGCTCATCTCTGGTCTGAGGCCTGTGCACTTTGGCTTTGCTGGTCCAACTGCAGGCTCAAGATCAGATTAGTGTTGGGACAGCCAGGACAAGCCCAATTAGCACCAACGCCTCCACCCCGGTGCAGACAAAATGTCAGGCTCCTGAGGGGGTGGCAGACAGTGCATCAGAGGCCAAGGTACTCCTCCTAGCAAAAGGCCAGCTCCCTGGCCTCCCAGCATGGGGAAAGCCTCAAGGAAAAGGTGGCAGAAGCTGTCAATACAAACAGCAGCAGGCCTGGCAGGGGTACTTTCTGCCTCAGAAGACAATCAGAAGGGAGCAGAGGGAAACTGGGTTTAATTCACACCTGCCCGAGGGGCTGAGGCTGGCTCAGCTTGGGAACTAAGGATTGGCTAGAAGCCCAAGCCTATAGCCAGGTGCACAGGGACAGAGGGCATAGGGCTCAGCAGCAGGAGGACAGAATCACAGTCCCAGCTGCAGGTAGGGACCACAGTGCCATATCAGGAGTATGCCTGTGTTTCAAAGCACATGCCCGCCCACCCCCATGGTTCTTACTGATTTCATTTAAACCCTCAACCAACTTTATGGAATGGGTCCTGTTGCTGTCCCTGTCTTTCAAAGTACAAATAGGAAGACTATCTGTCCAAAGCTACCTGGGTTCAGACAGGCCAGGTCACCAGTCTCTCTGTACATTACTTTCCTGCCCTTCATTACCTCTTCAATTACTCACCCTCCAATGACCCCCAACTCCCAGCCGCTTCCTCCAGGAGGACCTCCTGGACTGGGATGACTTCATCACACTCACCCAAACCTGAGCTGCAACTCCTGCCTCAGCGCTGTGCACTTCCCCTTCCTATCTAGATGGCTAGTCCCTCAGAGGGCAGGAAATGTGACTGCTCTCTACGCTCAGCATTCTAACGTAAGGCATAGCCTGCTTGCTCAATAAATATTTCAGAAAGGAAGAGCAGGAGGGACGAAGAGTGTTCTTTCCTGGAACGCTCTTTACTTCACATGTATTTTTCGTGGTACAGGGGAAAACAGCAAGAATTGTGTATGGGTTTCTCCCTTTGCTTGAGAAGTCCCTCTAACTCAGAGCTCACATCAGGGCTGAACCTGCAGGAGCAAGGATGCTAAGGAACTTGCCTTCCTTGGGACATTTGGAACAGACCTCCCCCGCTTCTTCAACCCAACAAAGAAGTTCATGACCCCCAGTCCCCCCACCCTGCATATAGCCAACAAACTGTGGTTGTCATGGTAATTCCTGTACTTTACAAGCCCTTCTCTGCCTATGGCACTGATGTCAGGATGAAGCGTGGGAGATTGGCCCTGACCTTAGGAGACCGACAAACTCCAATCACGGTATTCTATTCACCCAGGGGAGCTGAGCAGGCCACGAGTCACATCTCTCATTTCAGATAAGAGTAAGGTGGTTTTTGAGACAATGAGTGCTGAGGGGTTCCTGGGGTGCCAGCTAGTTTTATGTCAATTGACACAAGCTATAGTTACCAGAGAGGAAAAAAAACCTCAATTAAGAAATGCCTCCAGAAGATCGAGCTATAATAGGCAAGCCCGTAGGGTGGTATTTTCTTAATTAGTGGTTGATAGAGCAGGGTCCCGCCCACTATGGGTGGTGCCATCCTTGGGCTGGTGGCCCTGGGTTCTATAAGAAAGCAGGCTTAGCAAACCATGAGGAGCAAGTCAGTAAGTAGCACCCCTCCATAGTCTCTACATCAGTTCTGCCCCCAGGATCCTGCCCTGTTTGAGTTCCTGTCATGACTTACTGCAATGACGGGCTATGATGTGGAAGTGAAAGTCAAATAGACCTTTCCTCTCCAAGTTGCTTGACATGGTATTTATGACAGCAACAGGAGCCCTAACCAAGATGCTGGGGTACTCATGGTACAATGAACTACAAATTTATTTCCAGATCATGACCATCAAGATCCTGTCAAACTGATATAAAACTAGCCAGTATACCAGGCTAGTCTTTAGTTTGCGGTGTCCTTGAACTTCTGATTCTTCTAGCTTGTTCAAGTTCTGGGATCACAGGTATGCATCACCATATCCTGTTTAAGACATATATGCAGGCAAAATGTTCATATGCACTAATATTTTTTTAATTTCATGAATAAAAACCAATAAATAATCCCATGCTAAAAGAGAAGAGCGTGCTGTCCGATGGGGAGGGTCTATCTCTGCTTGTAGCTCAACCACTCCTGATGAGAGCGAGTGTCTAGCCTCTGGTCTGAGGGCACACCTCCTGCATGACAGCCTCTGGGGACATGTAATCCTGAGGCCACAATGGCAATAGCTGTGTGGGGGCTTCCTTTCAGCTCCACCTAATTCTTGGACAGGTGTCCCTGTTCCTGGAAGGTGACAGTCTTTAGAAGCTGCCAGATAGCTCCATGTCCATTCCATCTCCCACCCAATTTACACCAAGAACTAGAGAGAAGGGGAAGAGCAGGAAGCAAATTCAGAGAACCGGTACGTCACCCAGGTCCCACTTCTAGAGAAGTACAGGAGGACCCCGGGGAAGCAAGCACAACAAAGCAGGAACCACACCCTGGGCTAGGGCTCTGGTCTCACTCTCCCTGCATCACCTACCTGTACAGTTTCTTTGGAAAAGAGCAAGCAGGTAGGGCCTTCCGTATCATACCAGTCTGGGGAGATGGCAAAGCCTGTTGTTCCCACTGATGAAGCAAAGACTGGGTTAACATGGGCTCTCGATATTACAGTATTGATTTCCCAGCCAGTATAATGTGATACCTGTTGTGTGCAAAGCCCTGGGTACTTGCAGTAAATACAGCAGACTACTGACTCAGGGGGATGCAGAACTGGACAAGCTTAGAAGCATGGCCCAGGAGCTCCTATGTCAAAGCCAGGCCTCTCCACCGGCTGGCTACTGCCCCTCAAGCACCGCTGCCCAATGCTTAGTGTTGCCCGACTAGGGCTAGCTGGCTGCAGGTCACATCAAGCCACATTTCTTCGTGGAAAACCATATAACTACTACTTTTGGCAATTTAGCCAAGAAAAGTCCTGACTACGTAACTTCCCCACCCTTCTCTTGAAAAGTCTCAAAGGAAGACGTGTGTGTGTGTGTGTGTGTGTGTGTGTGTGTGTGTGTAGGTTCAGCAAGGTTCTGGATGATGTGTGTTCAGAGCAAAGAATGAACAGTCTCATAAAAGGAAGCAAAAAGGTCCAGATGAGTAGATGGATGAAAAGAACTCTGTTCTAGTGATCGCTGGGAAGAATCTGGAAGAAAAAGGGCAGAACTGAGGGGCCTAGTGGCAAGGACTGTGTCAGAGGAAAGACAATATTACACCCACAAAGTCTACAGTCACCCACAGTGTGGCCCTAGCGCAGCACAACCTCCTCGGTAGTCTTATAACCCTCGCCTGTAAGAGTGAGGAAAATTCTCTTCCTTCCAAGAAAGTTTCAGGACTAAATCAATTAAAACAGGTAACGGAGACAGAGTAATGGCTCACTGAGAAAGAACACTTCCTGTCTGTGCAAGCATGGGGACCTGAGTTCAAGTCCCCAGCACCCACATGAAAAAAAAAAAACAAGTGTGGCCATCCACTCCTGTAACCCTAGTACTGTGGGAGTTGGAGACAAGAGGATTGCTGTGGCCTGTTAGTTGCCAGACTAGCTCCTGCTTCAGAAAAATCTTGTTTCAAGACAATAAGGCAAGCAATGATAGTATAGGATACTTGACATCCTCTCTGGCCTCCACACACATAGTACATAACACACACACACACACACACACACACACACACTAAATGAAAGGAAGAGGGAGCAGGTAACATTTCAGGTTCTTACTGGTGTCTAATCTAAGTAACATAAGCTCGCTTCCTCCTTCCCAAAGTCCGATTCCTCAGGCTGGCACAGCTTCCCCTCATCTGTCACCAGTACACAGGAGAGTGGGCAGGGAGTTGAAGCCCCCCTTTCCAGGGCTGCTGATGGCCCTCTAGATCCGTAACAGCTGTAAGAACTCAGAGAGATACACATACATAATTTTATGTGGTCACCCAAATGAAATCTTTTTAAAACATCTTTGAGGGTAGGGGTATGTTCACTTTGAAATAATTAAAGTCTTCCATCAAATTACCCTGAAGATCTCTTTCCATGAAAAGCCTTTAATTTCATTCTCCTTAATGTAATTCCATCCCAGCCGATGAACTGGGCCTTTTCTATTTCTTCAAATATTGTGTCAGGGCCCTTCATCAGAAGAAGAGGCAGAGCAGAAGAGGTCTGGGGACAAACCCGGGCAGGACCGCCATCCTGGATTCCTCCCCATACCCGCAGGCAGTCTCCGCACCCAAAGCACGAATCTGCTTGGCAACATGTCACTTCCACCTGGAAAGACTGATTCACCCATCCTGCCGCCCACCAGCCCACCAGACAAGAAGCTTCTACCATGTCTCGGGCCCTCCTCTTGGAATGGGGAGAAGATAAAAATCCACAAGCCAGCTCTAACTTCTGTCCACCGAAACCCAGATCAAAATGTTCTCTGTGCTGGGCAGATGGAACTGTCCCTATTAACAAGGGACAGAGAGAGCTACAGAGAGAAAGTGTAGCAGACGTGCCGAGAAATTACCACTTGGATGTCAGTGATAAGAGCAATAATACTTGTTAGTTAGCACAGGTTAAGTCAGGCATGGTAGTGCCCGCCTGTGATTCCCGCAAAGGACAATCAGGAGTTCAAGGTTAACTTTGCCTATCCAGGGAATTCATAGCCACCCTGGGTTTCATGAGATTCATACCTACAGCAATTGGCAGTCCTTTCTCAATCACAGCCCACCCCACCCCTCTTCTTTTCTCTCTATCCTTCTAGGACCAGTCAGTAGGTAGCTCAGTTGCATACCCAACGCAAGCACTCCCCAAGGAATTCCCCTTTCCCAGTTGCCTTGGCTAATCATGACAGGAAACCCACACAAATTTTTACATGCATACTCTGTTTATCTCCAATGAGGTCTTGCATTGCTAATTTTTTAATAATGGGCACATTTCATCTATGCTAGGTCTCTCTTCCGTCCCCACCACTGCGGGGCTCTCATGTGACCAGGGATATAAGCCTAGCTGTATAACACACACACACACACACACACACACACACACACACACCCTACCTACACTGTGTGGCTTCCTGTGATTTCTTTCCTGAGGCATCAGGTGGGGAGGGAGGCTGGCCACGCTTGGGAGCTGTTTCCTCACCTGGAAGGAAGGGACTAGCAGGTTCAAAGGAACAAAGACCCAGAGAGCAGTCCCCAAGGTGCTCCAGAAAATACAAATGAGGTTTGAGGAGGAAAAGATGGAAGCATCTACTTGTCATATGCCCTACAAAGAACTTCACCCAGGTGGCCTTCCTCCCACTGAGCCAGCTGACCAGAGGTGCTGAAAGAATAAAGGATTATGAAAACTGACCTGGGGCAGGACCTGTGGGCTACTTATAGACAAAGAAAGAGACCAGAACACAGATAAACAACTACAGCCTGGGGCCGAGACCAGGACCTTTGCATCTGGTAGTGGGTGAGGAACTGCAATAAAGGCAAACCCTGCCCCTGAACTGCTACCCCTCACGCTCCACATTGAAGGTCAATGGAAGACTAGGACCACAAGTGCACGGCTCTCTGATGGTGCTGGCCCCTTCCATCTCCAGTCACAGAAGCCCTTGACAAGAGGCTGAGGCAAAGCCTTGAGAAGGTGTTTAGATTTCAGCGTAATCATTGCAATAACAATTTAATCATTTAAAACACTGTCTTCTGTTGCTCTAATGAAGAGAGAGGCTCTTTTCCATATTGTTTGTGCCATCTGCAAGCAATTTCCACATTAGCCTCTTAGAATGGCAAAGCAGAAGCCAGGCTGTGATGAAGCGAAGCAGGACAAGAAGGGGAAGGAGGGGGCAGGGAGGAGAAGCCAGGGCTGGGAGAGGGGACTCGTACTGGAAGGATGACCAGCGGGGCGGAAAGAGGGAAAGTATGTGAACACCCCATCCTGGGCCAGGGGCTAGCCCATAGATGGGTGCTGGCCCTCTCTTTGGAAAGCTTCACTTTCTGAAGCAAAGGAAATTCCTAACTTGTGAAGAAGACAAAGCAAAGTAAAATATTCCAGTCCCGTGCTTCTCCCACTGTGGGTCACTGAAACCAAATCAGCAGGTGATTGTCTGAGCCGCTTTTTCCCTATTTCGACAAGTACAGGACAGAGCAGTTGACAAGAAGAAGGATTTACTGTGGCCCACAGGTGCAGTGTTCAGCCCATGGCGCCTCGACACTACAGTTCTGAGGAGCAAAGCAAAGCAGACATATCATGAAGAGGAGCGTGGGCAGAGAACTGGCCACTTCATAGAGGCCAGAAAGAGAGAGGAGGAACAAGAAGCAACCAGGGTCAGGATGTACACTTCCAGCGCCTGCCCCTAGTAATTCACTTCCAGCAGCCTTTCTTTACATGGTTCTACCGTCTCCTAGAAGTCTATGTACATTCTTAATCCATCAGCAGATTCAACCATTGATTAGGTCACAGCCCTCATGATATAATCATCTATGGGAACTCCCTCACAGACACACCCACAAGTGTGCTTTACAAATCTCCTAGGTGACTCTGAGTCTAATAGTTGACAATCAAGATAAACCACTGCAATTATAATCAGCATTCTTCCTTCAATGAAATAGGAAAGAAGGAAAAATAAGAGAGAACTGCGTCTCCTCCCCACCCCCACCCCCCCCACCCCTACCACAACTGCCAAAGATATGAGGGTGACTGAAAGAATCTCCACGTTAGAGGCAAGAACACACAAAGTTGGCCAATGCTATTTTGTGTCTGAAAGATTTGCTCCCAGGCTCTGGGATCTTGTTCTGGGATCACAAGAACTGTCTCTGGGAAGCTTCTGATGCTCAGTGATGTGGCTACGTGGGCTGCAAAAAGAATCATGGGCAGAACTAAGTACACAGTCAACTTAAGGGGTGTGTGAGTCTGTAACTATAAAACGCTAAATGGTGGCAGCTTCTAATTGGCAGGTCAGCAACCTCAGCCTCAGAACTGTGAACATAGATGTGGTTATGTCAAGGACCTTGGGAGGAGGGGTTCTTCCCAGACCATCAGGTGGGCCCCAAATGCAGTTATGTTTGTTCTTATGGTAGGAAGAGGGGACAGTGTGACCACAAAAGCCAAAGTTGGAGATGAGGCCACAAGTGAGAGACAGCCTAAAGCCACAAGAAGCTGGAGCAGGTGCAAGACTGCTTCTCACTGGAGCCTTCACTGAGAGCGTGGCCCTGCTGCAGCCTTGATTTCAGACTTTCATGCACAGAATGCTGGGAGAAATAATTTCTGCTACTTTAAGCCACTCAGTCTGTGGTCATTTGTTACAGCAGCCACATGAAACTAATAGAATAATTACAAGAAAGAAAAGTCAAAAACGAGGACAATAGATGTGCTCAGAGCACAGAACACACAGCTTCATTCCATCGGAGATGCAGAGACTACCTGGGCGACCCTGGATGAGCTCGGAACTGGACTCACTGCTGAGTCACGGTCAACAAAGATGTAAGGGCGGGCTCAGCAGTTCAGGACGTGGAATTTGGAGTTAACCTGCATAGACAGGTGTCATCTCATCTGCCCCATTACTGACTGTGACCCGAGGCAGGTCACCCTCTCTGTTACTTGATTCCGATGATCAGTGTGAGTGATGATAGCCGCGGACTCCCTAGGCTGCTGGGAGGGATGGATGAAGTCATCCACTTGCCACACTGGCTGGCATCCTGTAGCCTCGGTGACCATCAGCAGCTCTGTGTGCATCATAGTTAGGAGTGACATAAACACACGCAGAGACCAGCCCCAGCTACACCCCTACCCCGTAAATAATTACAGTGTCCCTTTGTCTTACCGCTCCTGCTGCAAAACCTGTATAGACTGTGGGTACCAGGCTGTGCTCTGCCCTGAGTCACGCCATATTATAAACACAGTGGAAGAGTGAGCCTGCACCTCACTGAGCATATAAACACCACCACCAGTTCACACCACCCAGGGGGCAGATCCACTGAAGCCTCTTTAAGGCTCTGCTGCCATTCAGTAAGCTACGGATGTACTGATAGATGGATTTACTGTGTGATGTGTAACGCGTGATCTGAGAGTTGACATTCGTGGTTAAAATGGGAATAAAAGAGAGCCCGTTCCGCCTCAGCCAGCTATCAAGGAAATCAGGGCGACTTGGCAAATTGCCGCTATCAAAACTCACATAGCTTGTGAATTTATTGTTATTCAATAAATTCCGACATTGTGGAAAGACAAGAGCATGTTCACTTCTGTGTCTGATTTAGCATGCTCATGATGCTTAGCATATGTCAGAACTGACTAAAACCACACAATCATGTGTCACCGTTTTAAAAGGGAAGCAATCCATAAGGACTTATCCAAGAGCTGTGTTTGAATAATGCTCCCCATAGGTTCCGGTGTTGATGACATAGTCCCAGTCCAAGGCTCCATTGGGAGGTGCTAAAACCTTGAAGAGGTGGGTCCCAGTGGACTGTCTCTCAGTCACAGGGGTATGCCTTTGAAGGGGATCTTGAGATCCTGACTGGTTTTCCTTTCTTTTCAACAAGTCCCAGCCAAAAGACCAAGAGACCTTGCAGAGATAAAGCTTTACTGTTTTTATAAATCAGTCAGCTTAGATATATTGTTACAACAGCAGCAAGCTTGCATCACAAATGGCTGACATCGGACTAGATCCCAGTCGTGAAGCTCTGGATCTAAGGCAAAGGAGAGGGAATTCCAACTCCCCACAGCCCCTCACCTGCTCTGTGGAGGTTGTGATCACTACTCCGCCAGGCCTCCTGACAGCCTAACCCTTACCCCACCGCCAGGAAGTGTCTTATGTGTGCCCCCTAGGAAATCCCTAAATACCAAGCCCACTGACTACCAGGGAGGGGTAGTCTGGGCGGGTGTGCACTCTGCGCAATGAACAATCTCACCATACTCTATGATTACCTGTTCAAATGATTCCAATATTTCTTTCTGACAGCTCTAAATGCCCAATCCCCTGAGAGCCTGCAGAATGCCATGAACTCGGCTGATCACAGGCAAGATGAAGCATAGAAAAGACTTAGTCCGAGGGAAGGCCCTTGGGATGACTCCCAATCTTCCAGATCCAGGTCTTCCTCCAGCATCTTTTCCTATCTTTACCATGACCCAGAGTGACCTGGATCATGCTCCTTTGCACACCCTATAGGGGCTTCAGGCGTGAAATTTGCATCCCAGCCAGAGAACTCAGCCCGCCTACAGGAGCAGGACACAGGTAAAGCCTTGCTTGCCGTAATGACCCACCCAGCCCTAAGAAAGTATCTCCACTCTGCATCATTGTGAGGTGAAAGACAACTCTCTGAGCCTCGTCGGGGGGGGGGGGGGGCGGGCAAAGAAGACATGATGTCAGCTTCAGCGTATCACTGTGGGGACTGAACCAGGTCTCATGGTGAAAGGCCCTGAACAACGTCTGATGCGTCACGTGTGTCCGATAAATGGTAGCTGGTAGC
The DNA here is from genome assembly GCF_018167655.1 of Microtus oregoni. Classification (NCBI taxonomy): domain Eukaryota; kingdom Metazoa; phylum Chordata; class Mammalia; order Rodentia; family Cricetidae; genus Microtus; species Microtus oregoni. The sequence continues at coordinate 58,571,097 of NW_024543067.1, forward strand.
GGCAGAGGTAGCAAATGCTGTAATGATACTATGCCCTTGGACACGCAGTGAGGATTCAATAGATATTTATCAAAGAAATTAAACCAGAAGTTTTCTGCAGGGCTATGCACATCTTCATTAAGAACCTGCCCCATCCACGAATCGTTAGTGTCTTAATCACCTTTCACTGATGGTCATTATGAAGTACCTGCTCGGCGCCAGGGACTGAGCAAGGCACTGGAAACACAAGAAAAGAACAAGGCACAAGTTGTTCTCGGTGCTAACGGGGGCTCTTAATCTTAACCTTTTAAGAGGCCAAGAGGCCATTCTGAGTCTTATTGAAGACTGCAGATTCTGCCCCCAGAAAAGCAAAACATATCACTGTAAACACGCGCCCACACCTAGACTCGGAACTCAGAATCCAGAGCTATCATGGGATCGGAACCAAGATGAGACCTGCATGAGAGACTCTTGACGTGGTGCTCGGCACACAGGAAACCTTGGATAAATATGCATTGTCCATGACTCTAATAAGCCGCGTCACACTGCCAGTCTCCTCCAGAAGCAAAGCTGGCAGAACCTTCTAGAACCCAGAGGGCAGCTGTCATATATTAAATGGAGTTACAGCCAACAAGAAATGTGCTCACCCCAGCCTAGACAAGCAGGTATGGTCTGGAAGTAGACTGAGAGTGGGCAAGAGAGGACGGGCCCTCCTGTGCTCCCCTACACTCAGTGATGGATGGTGTCCTGATGGGGATCCCCAAGGCTCACCTGGGAACTTCCTGGTCTCTGGCATCCACACAGCACTCATACACGGGACAACCTCACATAAAGCAACCCTGACCAGTGGGCTATCCTGATCTCAGGTGCCTTCCAGCCTCTCCACCGTGCCCTAGTGGAACTGGCCCTGGTTGCGTATTGCTTTGATTACTGTCTTCTGCCTTTGTTTCTGACCTCCTTCGCTTTGTGGCTGCCCTGTCAGGCTAAGCACCAGGGCTGCCTCCCAGACAATCAGTTATCACATACACTAGCATCCACACCTCAGGTCTGCTGTTAGGGGCTGATGACCAATACAGGATGCAGAACAGATAGACCAGGGCCCTTTCCCAAGCATAACTGAGAGCATAGGGGTACAGAGACAAGAGCCTGCTCATTGCCAGGGGCCAGGGACAGGAAGAGAAAGTGATTGACAACTTTAGGTTCCAGCCAAACTCCAAGGAGAAAACAGACTGACTACATGCCATAGAATGGCACAGAACATAATGTCTCCAGGTTCACAGATTTCTCCCCCATCCAAAATTGTGGCCAGCTGGCAATCTGGCTGAAAAGATTATCAGGACCAGTTTCAGCATTCCAGGCACCCTGAGACAAACAGCAGGTTAGAGTGCAGAGGATACCTCACCTGACCGTGGGATGCAAAGCCCCTTGGCTTGGACCACTCCCCTTGGACCACTCAAGTACCCCTTCAGAGCGCAGGAACTTCCTGCCCCGGCACCTAAGCACCTTCACACAGGGATCCAACAATTTCTGGGGTGGAAATACATAGGGTATCTCCTCCATGTGAGATCTGATTCAGTGATCGTACTAATCATTTCTGCACACTTGAGGTAAGCATAAACCATGTGTGCAAGTGCACACATGCATGCACACGTGTATGCACACACACCATGTACATATTTCCTGTACTCCTGGTAAGTTTTCTCTTCCCTGTTTGGCTTGCACATTACATTCACACATCAGCCCTACCCAGATTAATGGGTTTCACAATGTGGAACTTTGCGCCTCCGTAAGTTCACCAACACCAGCAAGCTACATGGATGGTTCCCTTTCCCTCAGCAGCAGCAGGGTGTGGAATTCACAAGACCTGGGTTCTAGTTCTATCTGAGAGCCATATCTTCCTGGACATGAACAGAGAGAGGTGAGGACTGTGACGTCCTACAGGAGAGAAAAAGACAGAGTGAATGCTACTTACCCACGGTCAGTCTGTCAGCAAGCATGCGACCAAGTTCAGGGATAACCCAAAGTCCCTCTAACTCCAGAACAGAGCTCTCTCAATCCCGTGCCATGCACACACTGACAGCATCTTCAGTGTTTCCAGTCTGAGATCCCACAACAAGGACCAGCCCCGGTGGCCCCCATCTCCCACCGCTCACACATGGACCGCCTCTCAGGAAGGCGGTTGGCTAGAAATTGTTTTTCTCATGTGAACACTCCAGTCCACATCACGTGCCTCGTCTCTTTCCCCCAATCCCCTTCTCTCTCTCTCTCTTGCTGTGTTCCCTGCCCCGCACAAACCTGACTCCACACCCTCATGGCTGGTGAAAGCTTGGAGCTCCTCTGTGCCTCATTCTGTCCTAGAATAAGCAAAAACCTCCGTCTCTTTCTGTCACAGACAAAGCCCCAAAGCCATCTACTGTCCACCATAAGGCAGTTCAAAATTAATCAAGTCGTTAATGAGGGCTACATTTACAACTTCAATTGTCAAGTCTAATAATTCCCTTTAACTGAGATCTTTTGCCTTCATTAACGTAATCAGTGCCTGTCAGGGAATGCTCAGGAAAACAAGACATCCACTTGTGCAACCCCACATGCTCTGATTTCATCACAGGGAATCAGGCTCAGTCAATTCTTTCAAATATCGCCATCCCTTGATAAGACTAATAAGTTGGGGTTTTTTCCTCCAGAAGTCTTAATAAGATAAAAAAAAAAAACATTAGATGCACAATCAGGAATTAATTAACCATTAAACATTATTTGCTCAATACCATGGAGACTCAGAAATACTTGATAAAATCCTTGTTTTCATTGAACCTAACATAATCAAAAAAATCAGCCTAACACTAACCAGTCCAGTAGATTTCTATACTACAAATATAGTAAAAATATAAAAATAAGCCATTAATTCATTTAACAAAATGCCACTTAGGCTCTATTAGAGCACACAGAGCATGACGTCACTCACAGACAAGCTGTACAGTGCCCTAGTTAGGGTTACTGTTGCTGTGATGAAACACCATGACCAAAAACAACCTGGGAAGGAAAGGGTTTATTTGGATTGTACTTCCACATTGTAGTCCATCACTGAAGAAAGTCAGGACAGGAAACTGGAGGCAGGAGCTGATGCAGAGGCCATGGAGGAGTGCTGCTTACTGGCTTGCTCCTCATGGCTTGCTCGGTCTGTTTTCTATAGAGTCAAGGACCACCAATCCACAGTGAGCTAGGCCCTCTGCCATCAATCACTCATTAAGAAAATGCTTTACAGGCTTTTTTGGGCCTATAATCGGTCCTATGGAGACATTTTTCCCAATCAAGTCCCCTCCTTTCTGAAGATATAGCTTATGTTCAGTTGACATAAAACTAGCCAACCCATGCAGTGAGGATCGATATAAACATACCATCCAAGAGCCTATAGGAAGTAGGTTACAGTAGCAAGTGATAAAGGACAAGATAAAATATGACAAGCAAGTTTGGAGAAGAATGATTCTAGTTCCATGGAAGCAGGGCAGCAACAGGGGTTACCAGAAACTTTCCTTAAACAACAGGGCCCAAGCTTCAGTTCCTCAAAGAGGTGAGCTGGTTCACTGCACATCACTGGGAGACTTCTCTGATCCCTAAACAATCCAACATTCACCTCATTCCATCATCTGTGTGTGTGCATGCATGTATATATGTGTACGTGCGTGTGTGTGCATGTATGTGTGTGCATGCACGCGTGTGTGTGTGTGCATGTATGTTGTATGAGTGGCTGTATGTGGTATGGCCTATGCACATGATTATATTGTTGTGTGCACCTATGTGCATGCAGAGACCAGAGGAAAATGTCAGGCATCTTCTCTCCCTCTCCACCTTATTGCCTTGAGACAGGGTCTCTCACTGAACTGGAAGCTCATCTTCGGCTGCCTGGCTGCCCAGGTAGCTTCCAGTATCTGCTTGTCCCTACCCTTTCCTAGTTCTGGGGCTATAGGTATTCATAGGCATGCCCATAGACGCTGAGGATCCTAACTCAGGTCCTCATGTTTGGGTAGCAAGCTCTCTTATTCACTGAGCCATCTGCCCAGGCCAGAACCACCACCTACTGAGTGCCTCTAATCGTCTGTGCTGGGACCTGTACTTGGTGTCTACATACACATTGTTTCTAAACACATCTGAGTGTGTGCGCTCAGGGTGCAAGTGACCCTAACAATGATGTGACACACCAGATGCTATGCCTGCATGACGTGATACACCGATGCTAGTCCTGCATGACATGACACACCGGATGCTGTGCCTGCACAATGTGACACACCGGATGCTATTCCTGTATATGAGACACAGTGGACGCTGTGCCTGCATGACGTGACACACCGGATGCTATACCTGCATGACGTGACACACCGGATGCTATACCTGCATGATGTGACACACCTAAGCCTGCATGACGTGACACACTGGATGCTAGTCCTGCATGACGTGATACCCTGGATGCTGTTCCTGCATGACCTGACACACCGGATGCTATTTCTGTGTGACCTGACACACCAGATGCTATTCCTGCATGGTGCATGCAGCTGCGAAGGCCTAGAGAGTCATAACTGGGATTGAAATCTGACCATGCTCTGTCTGGTCTTCCACATTTTGGAACTCTTGGGGTAAAGTCCTTTGCAGCAACCTGGACACCATAGCCCAGAAAGTCACTAAGTAGTCATGGTCCCCAAGTCCAAGCACCCCAGTCTGAGTACTGAGGAGCAACAGATGGGAGTGAACCACTCCTGGCTTTACTTTAGGCTGTCGGCAAATCAGTCTGCTCCATTCCTGGCCTCAGTTTCAGTGGAGAACAACCAGTCTTGGACCTGATGCTCTCTTCAGATTCTTCCTGCTGCGACCTGCTGCGACCTTGAGGTTCTAGCCTAAATGACCTAAGTGAACGCAGACACAAAACTGGAACCAGCTGGGTACATATCTTGGCATCAGTGTACTTGGCTTGGCCCAGGCCTAGCACATCAAAGAACAGCTTATCTCAAGGAAACCCAGGGCCAAGAGAAGACCTGACGAGTGCCCAAAGGCAAATCCCCGAGCCTCTCTCCAGAGTCTCCCAAAGCTCGCAGTCCTACAGTATGCCTGTCTCACCATCCTTCCATCCCTTTACCCTTCCCTACCCCAGTCACAGATGGAGACCCATAACCACAGACCACAGAGAGGATGCCACGGTATCCTCTAGGATGCTGGTGCTGGATCCATGTTCTACCCCCTCCCCACCCCACAACTCCTGATTTTTCTGCACATCACCTACGACCCCACCGTGTTCTCCATCTTCTATCTAGCACAGAGAGATGAGGACCAGCATGTTCCTCAAGCAAGGACCACAATACCAACAAACTGTTCCTCCACCGTCTTCTACCTGCCACACACACATAGCCCACCGCCTGTTGTTCCTTGGCTTAAGGGGGTGGCAAACAGGCGCCCGCACACAAGAACAAACACTCAGCATGTTCCTCAAGCAGGGACCACAATGCCAACAAACTGTTCCTTCACTGCCTTCTACCTGCCACACACACATAGCCCACCGCCTGTTGTTCCTTGGCTTAAGGGGGTGGCAAACAGGCGCCCGCACACAAGAACAAACAATCTCATCTCCAAGCGAGTGTATTTTGTCTTCATTATGCCACTGTGAAGGTGTTAATATACAACTTACAACATATTAATCACCGCTCTAACTTCCAAATGCTAAATGCATCATTAACATTCATGTTTTCTTCAATTACCTGGCTGTTCTGGGGGAGGGGAGCAGGTTGGTTCCTCACTATACCCATCTCCTTTGGAAGACTCCAGAATCATAAAAGGCAACCTGGCCTGCCACCACTGCTATACAAGGGGAAATAACTGCTAGGGCACTCAGTGCTGACACCTGACTCCAGCGAGGGTTCGTCGTCAAAATACAACTGGAGGGCAAGGGTGAGAGAGAGAAAAGGCTGGCGAGAAGGAAAAGGAGCAGATTTAAGGTGGTATAGCATTCATGCTAACCAATGAGTCTACCTCCTTCATTGGGAAGAGACCGTGACTCAGGGAGGATAAGTGACTTGCTCCCAATCACACAGCTGTTGAGGGGAGGAGGCAAAGAGGGAAAAACTAAACAGAGAAGAGCAGTAGAATGCTTAAATATGAGCAAGAAAACGCGAAGCCTGGAGAGAGGGATGGGGCAAGGGCAGGTACAGGATGGGGACAGAAAGATAGAAAGATCTGGATCCTGTGTAAGCTCCACGCTACCTTGAACGTCCCCCAAACTGCTCAAGCCTAGGCAGGGGATAAACAGGACTCGCTGAAGGGAGCAGGAGAAGCAGAGAGCCTCAAGGGTTGGCCCTCCACCCCAGGCCTCTAAATGCAGCCAGACTAAATATGACACACAATTAAAATGTCATTACCTCACAATTGTGCCATCCAAACTTCACGAGGAATTTGTCACAGACGCTTGTGGCTACAAAATCAATCTGCTATTGTACTTCAACAAATCAGATCCAATCAGCTCCCTGCCAGGGGGTTGCAGAGTGGCTGGAATGGAAGAGGAAAGAGAAGAGGAGGCTCCTGCTGGCAGGTCACTTCCTTGTCCATGGGCTGCCCTCCAGCCAGGCCCTTCAACCTTGAATGGGAGCATTCAAGGTCAGCACAGACTGTGGCTTCCAGGGGGCTAAGGCAAGGGACTCAGGTAGGACTAGTGGCAGCAGGGTCAGCTTCTGTGACTATCTCCTGGGTCTTGGAAGGCATAGGCCTTCATGGCTATCAGGTACACAGGCAAAAACCCACCAGGTGTATCACCACTGGTGCAGGACTTCCTGGCACTCTCATCCCTTATGAAGTAGCTCCTTCCTTTTTCCTTCCTTCCCCACAAGGAAGAAGTCTTCGAGTCTTAGTGGGGGTCATGACCAAGGTCACCTCTCAGTGGAAAGGGCAGAGGTTAGTGTGTAACTTAGGACAGCATTTATCCTGGAAAACACACATACACAGACACACAGAGATACACACAGACACACACAAACACATATACACAGACACACACACAGTCTACAGGCTCCCCAAAGTATGCCAGAAGAGCTGGCCTTAATGGTCTGTCATATGCCCCTTTAGCCTGGTGGCTTTGAGCACTAACTAGCCCCCCAGCGGTCTCCTTTGCTAAGCCCTCTACCTCATTCCGGGCAGGCAGCATGCTGTAGAGGTTTCTTCTCTGGCTCCCCCCATCCTCCACTTCTTCCTTTCTCTGACCTTGCACATCCATTCCAGATGAAGCTCCTACAATGACACTTTGACCTTGACCCTCCATGTTCCAAAATCTCCAACAGCTGCCTCTGAGTCTCAGCCCCGCCCCCTCCTCCAACAACTGGGGAGAATGTGCCCCTCAAAGCCTCTATGGCCACCTCTCCATGAAGCAGACACTTCTGTCCTCACTGACACACTGTCGCCACCTCTTCCTTCCCCGTGACTGCCCCTGACCGTGCGTGTACTTGGCTGTTTTATCTCTAGCGCTTCGCTTATTCATCAGTTGGCTTCCTGGTTCCTTCCCTAGCTTGGTCCACAAATGCCTATGTTTCCCATCTCTTTTCCTGTCATGTGCTTCCCGCCCTTCTGATGAGACTGTGATTGTCGTCATCTGAGCCCACAGTCTTGGCTGCTTCTCTACCCAAGTGAGTCTCCCATCTCACACCCACACTCTTCTCCTGGATTCTAAATCCCATCCATTACCATTTCCCACCAAAATCCTGCCACTGAGCCAGCTGCATAGCCCCCTGCCTCCGTCTTGCGTGCGCACAGCTATGCTGTACAATCTTGTCTCAACATCTAGGAGGTACAGAGAAAATTCCTTTATCCTGTGTCTTCTAGGACACAGCATGCCTGACCTGACTCTCTCCGAGACCCTCCCTGAGCCCTTAGATGGATGCCACCCCAAGCATCTCCAGCCTAGAAACAGGTCCTCATCTCCCATCACCATGCCATCCCTCAGCATCACACACTGTGGCTGCCCTGCCTCCCCACGCCTTCTGCCCATGTACACCCAGACAGCACCTGGCTCCATGAAGAGCTAGTCCTTCTCTGAACTCTTCCCAGCTACCCCACACCTGGGGGTTTGGCCTACTTCCTCTTTGGAGGGCAGGGGCAGATGACGCAATGAGTCTTCCTCCTAAAGTCCCCAGCTTGGTACCCGACCTTTAGTAGGTGCTCATTAAACCATGAGGGTCTGGGAGCAGAAAGAAAGGGTTGGAAGAGATGCCCTGGCCTGCAGGAAACCAAGCCTTTCCCTTCAAGCTCAGCTACCTTCTCGGTCACTGTCTGGCAGAGACCTTGTCCTTTCACAAATGTTTACAGAGATATGTAAATAACTTGCCCAGAATGATGTATGTGGCCTTTCTGCCCTGAGCCTGCCATGGTCCACGCCAAGTGTGCTGTCAGCGTGGCTGCTCAAGTGAGACACTGAGGAACGTGGTCTGCGTGGAGGGGTGGGTGAGGGTATACCATAAAACATTGTGCGCAGACAAATCTGGGCCCCATGCCATGAAAAATGTGAATCTGTCCTTGACTTCAGCGGCAAATGAGGCGTGAAAACGTATCAAAATGTGATATTCAATATATGGATGGATTTAATATTTTATGAGACTGGAAATCAGTTACCGAAGGTTTGAAGGATAAATCAAGCGCCAAGCAGATGAACCTTCAAGCATCTGCCCTGATGTGTACCTTTCCCTGGGAGGGGAAGAAAGAGGAGGAGCTCTGACAGGAATCCAGCCCTGGAGACTCCAGGGGGAACAAAGTAACCCTCAAATACATACTTTACAAACCCACAATCCCCTCACTATGCCTCACACGTTTCTTCCTGGAGCCGTTACTGCCTTTCCCGCCTAGAGAGCTTCATTCATCCTGGGAAATCCTGCTGCCTCCCTTGGCGCACAATGTAGGCCAGTGGTTCTCAACCTTCCTAATGCTGTAACCCTTTAATACAGTTCCTCAGGTTGTAATGAACCCCAACCATAACAGTATTTTCTTTGGTACTTCCTAACTGCAATCTTGCTACAGTTATAAATCACAATGTAGATATTTGGTAGATAGGATATCTAATACGCAACCCCTGTGAAAGGGTCGTTTGACCCCCAAAGGGGTCATGACCCACAGGTTGGACACTATGGCTCCAGGCATTTTCCTTACCAAGGACCACGCCCTCCCTCACCAAGGTCCACAGACAGCAGGCATTCCGTTGTTCCAGGCCATTTCATACCCAGTGAACCCTGGTGTTGCATACAAAGTTAGGGACTTTGTGGTTTGCATGTTGGTCTCTCAGGAACCCTCAAAGATACTCCGTACCCTAAACATTATTTCTCTTATTGAATGCCTGAAGGAAGTGAGGCTCAGAGAGATTTTGTCACTGGAGCTAATTCTGTTCTGTGTGGCCTGGGAGCAAGACACCTGTCCCCAGTCCAGCAGTGAGCCCAGCCTTGTACAAGCATGTGATCTTCCTACTGTGTGCCATGAACGAGTGTTGAGTCCCAAACTCTTTCTCAGTACTCAATGCAAGGTCAGCCCTCGCCAACAAATGGAATGCTCCTCTACTCCTGGGGTCCCCAAACTCTTTCTCAGTACTCAATGCAAGGTCAGCCCTCACCAACAAATGAAATGTTCCTCTACTCCTGGGGTCCCCAAACTCTTTTTCAGTACTCAATGCAAGGTCAGCCCTCGCCAACAAATGGAATGCTCCTCTACTCCTGGGGTCCCCAAACTCTTTTTCAGTAATCAATGCAAGGTCAGCCCTCGCCAACAAATGGAATGCTTCTCTACTCCTGGGGTCCCCAAACTCTTTCTCAGTACTCAATGCAAGGTCAGCCCTCGCCAACAAATGGAATGCTCCTCTACTCCTGGGGTCCCCAAACTCTTTCTCAGTACTCAATGCAAGGTCAGCCCTCGCCAACAAATGGAATGCTCCTCTACTCCTGGGGTCCCCAAACTCTTTTTCAGTACTCAATGCAAGGTCAGCCCTCGCCAACAAATGGAATGCTCCTCTACTCCTGGGGTCCCCAAACTCTTTTTCAGTACTCAATGCAAGGTCAGCCCTCTCCAACAAATGGAATGTTCCTCTACTCCTGGGGTCCCCAAACTCTTTTTCAGTACTCAATGCAAGGTCAGCCCTCACCAACAAATGGAATGCTCCTCTACTCCTGGGGTCCCCAAACTCTTTTTCAGTAATCAATGCAAGGTCAGCCCTCGCCAACAAATGGAATGCTTCTCTACTCCTGGGGTCCCCAAACTCTTTCTCAGTACTCAATGCAAGGTCAGCCCTCGCCAACAAATGGAATGCTCCTCTACTCCTGGGGTCCCCAAACTCTTTTTCAGTAATCAATGCAAGGTCAGCCCTCGCCAACAAATGGAATGCTCCTCTACTCCTGGGGTCCCCAAACTCTTTTTCAGTACTCAATGCAAGGTCCGCCCTCGCCAACAAATGGAATGCTCCTCTACTCCTGGGGTCCCCAAACTCTTTCTCAGTACTCAATGCAAGGTCAGCCCTCGCCAGCAAATGGAATGCTCCTCTACTCCTGGGGTCCCCAAACTCTTTTTCAGTACTCAATGCAAGGTCAGCCCTCGCCAACAAATGGAATGCTCCTCTACTCCTGGGGTCCCCAAACTCTTTTTCAGTACTCAATGCAAGGTCAGCCCTCGCCAACAAATGGAATTTTCCTCTACTCCTGGGGTCCCCAAACTCTTTTTCAGTACTCGATGCAAGGTCAGCCCTCGCCAACAAATGGAATGCTCCTCTACTCCTGGGGTCCCCAAACTCTTTCTCAGTACTCAATGCAAGGTCAGCCCTCGCCAACAAATGGAATGCTCCTCTACTCCTGGGGTCCCCAATCTCGGCTGGTCATCAACATCACTGAAAAATTTTTTATCTTATTTTATTTTATTTAGTTTGTTTTTTCAAGACAGGGTTTCTCTATGTGGCCTTGGCTATCCTGGAACTCACTCTGTAGACCAGGCTGGCATCAAAGATCACAGAGATCCACCTCCTGAGGGCTGGGATCAAAGGCCTGTGCCACCACCACCTGGATGGAAATGTCTTATAAGTCCATCTTCAGGGTTCCACTCCTAGATACTGTAATTAAATCTGGGGAAAGGGCTGGCCACACGTATGTCGGCTTTTGGGTTGTGTTGTTGTTGTTGTTTCTTTGACGTTTGTCTCTCTGTGTAGCCCTGGCTATCCCAGAACTTGCTCACAGACTTGTTTCTCATTGTTAACACCCCCACTCACTCTGATGAAAACACAAAGCCAGGCTCCACTCATGGATGCTGCACTCTCCTCACCTAGGCTAGTTGGGTATTTGAAATGGGGTCTGGCTATGCAGCTCAGGCTGTCTTTAAACTCCCAAACCTCCAGCCTCCACCTCCTCAGTGCTGGGATTATAGGCACGCACGGCCACGCTGACTCGATCTAGATCCTGACTGTATTTTCTCTAGCTGCGGGTTACAGGCTAGTGGCCACCCGTGGTCCCTCTCTGGGAGAGGGGCTCTTTCTGCTAATCACCTCCCCATATCGTCCTTTTTCTTAGAAAATTCTCTCCATCCGACGGAGTGGTGCAGTCCTGTAATCACAGAACACAGGAGATGGAGGCAGAGGATCAGAAGCTCAAGATTATCCCTGGCTATATAGTGAGTTTGAGGTCAATCTGGGCTATACGAGACCCTGCCATAAAGGAGGGAAGGGAGGGAGGGAGGGAGGGAGGGAGGGAGGGAGGGATGGAAGGAGGGAGGAATGGAGAGAGGGAGGGATGGAGAGGAGGGGAAAAAGAAATTAATCGTCCTATGTTCTCTGTCTTTAGAGCACAGTTCTCTCTGCTTGAGGTGACTGTCACCACCCCTGTCTTAATATAGTCCGCAACACTGTGTCTAAGTCCAGTGTGAGCTGAAAGTTGCCCATTCCACTCACCTGTGTAACCCCTCAGCAACCAACTTGCCTTTCCTACCCCAGGCGAATGGTGCCGCCTGAGTTTCATCCCTTGTGTGTTCTGGGGCAGCAGCGGCAGGCCAGGGCCCCTCAGCTTCCACACTGCTGCCCCTGGGACCTGATTCTATAGGACTGTCCTGAGCACACAGAGTGCTCAGCAGCATGACATTGACCTCAGTGCCAACTATGGCTGGGGAGACGCTTCAGGTAGTAAAGTGCTGGCCACACAGACTTTTGAGTTTGATCTCCAGAAGCCCTGTTAATTAATTAATTAAAAAAAAAAAACAGGCCTGTTAGCAAGGTTTTGGAATCTCTTGCTTGGGAGGTAGAACCAAGTGGATCCTGACCTCCCAGCCTGTTCCAGGCCAGAGAGGCTCTCTCAAAAAACAAGGTGACAACACCTGACACACACACACAAAAAAAAACAAAACACAAAAAACTTCCAATCTTGCCCTGAAGGGTGACTCCTGCCCAACTGAAAACCGAGGAGCTGATCCGTCAAAAGGCAATGGGCTCCGAGGCAAAGGACACATCTCTGAAGCCACACTCTGTTCCACCCATCAGAACGAGTTTCTTTATCTTCGTGACAAGGTCAATGTCATGAAACGTAAATGAAATCGAATTAAATAAAGCAGTCTCAGTGAACAGGGCTCAGACAAATTGAAGAGGCCTTTAGGAGGAGAGCCGAGAGAAAGCCCAAAGGCAGCTTACAGTAGGCAGGTAAACTAAAATGAGCCAACTAAATTAAATAAAGAGCCGGGATGTGCAGTAGCCACTGATTTCCATGGTGGGAAGACACCAAAATGGTCAATTACAAGCAAGCAACCGGATGTCACTGTGCACAGCATTGAGGAGGGATGGGCAGAATCATGCTCTCGGGAGCTGGAGAATAAACAGGACCCACCAGGTTTGTGATGGTGGGGAGAGCGGGTCTGCGGTGGGCTGGAAACGCTTGCCCTGTCTGCAGGCATTCAGTCATTTCCGAGCAAAAACAAAAAGCGTTTCTGCAGGGGGCACATCCGCCAGTGGGCCTCAGCCTATCTGACAGTGATCTCAGTCCTGCAGTCGCCCCAGGGGGAAAGCTAGACTCAGCCTTCAAGCCCTCCTGTCTGTTTTCAGGCCTCACTTGTAAGAGGCAGCGATAAACACAGTGGAGATATATATATATATATATATATATATATATATATATATATATTAGTGTCTATACTAACAGTGAGGTGGTTGGTTATGAAAGGCAACGGCACTGCTATGTCACCATGCTTTTAAGCAGGACAGGGGGCTCTGAGTTGGATAGTCCTAGGTTCGCCACTTTCTCTGTCAACCGTAACGGTTGTTCATTCTCTCTCCCATGTGTGTATGAGTGTCTGTGCGCGTGCGCATGCATATGCACATGCTCACATGCATTACATGCATTTGAGTATTCAACTGCATGCACCATGCCAGCCACGTGGAGGCCAGAGGAGGGCATCACATGTCTCCTCTATTGCCGTCTGTCTTGTTGCTTCACTGCCTCAGGGCAGGGTCTCTCACTGAACCAGGAGCCCACTGTTTGGCTAGACTGACTGGATCCTCTCAGGATCTGCCTGTTTCTACCATACAATGCTGGGGTTGCACACACACAGCCCTGCCTGGCTTTTCATAAAGATGCTGGGGATTTGAACTTAGATGCTCAGACTTCTCTGAGCTGGTTCACAGATCTGCAAGATGGATGTGCAAACCAATGCCCAATCCAACAGGGCCACAGTGAGACTGGCCTATGGGAAAACCTATGAGATGCTAAGCCAGCGTCTTTCTCTCCAAGTGGGTCCCCATATTGCCAACTATCCATTTCCATACAGGACCCAGCACATCCTTAATCAGATGTTGGCCTGTGAGATCCCACTCGTACTAATCAAGTCCTGTAGGTTCTGCTTATTGACTAACAGATACCAGCCCAGGCACTAAAAACTATGGCTTCTTAGCCTTCACTCTAGTCCCGACCATGCTTCCTGACTGGAGAGACCATGTGACCAGCCACCCCATGCTCCTGCCAGCCATGCCCTTCTCGTGAAGACAATATCCTCTTGAACTAAAACCCAAAATAAACCCTTCCTTCCTTCTTTCCTTAGGTCGCCTCTTGTCATATATTTGGTCACAACAATAAGAAAAGTAGCTAACACACCAGCCAGCATTGCAGAAGGAACGAATGGATGAATAAGTGAGTAACTAAATGAAGGGGAAACTCAACAGCCCAGCCATGAAGGTTCCATTTCAAACCTCCAAGTGCCCTGTTCAAAGAGAAGGGTAAGCCCCAAGCCTCATGATACCTGGTAACAAAACCAGTCTGCTCTGGCTAGTGTTTTAGCGTAAATGCTGTACTTCTCCTGTCTCATTAAGCCAGACAAGGAACATATAGAGTCAGGGCTTCACTGCACTAGCTGGTGGTTCTGAGCCCCAACTCAGAATGGTTTTACCTTCTAGCTCCCTCCCCCAAAACACGGAAATTGAGTCTGCCTATTCCTTATTTATTTTGCTCATCATCTCAGTCCCTTCATTTCTGGGAGTGAGTCCAGCTTTAAAGACATGTACACACCACACACACACACACACACACACACACACACACACACACACACACAAACAAATAAAACTACAGTCCAGAGTCAAGCTGCTGGCAAATGACTGGTAAACAGAAGAATATTGGCCTCCTTGTTATTGGCCCCTCCCTGGGAACACGGAGGTTTTATCATTAAACAAGAAGTCACTGATACATTGTGTGATTTGATTCAAGTCACTCGCCCCATCTGGACTCGTTTTCCTTTTGACTACATTGAGGGGGTTGCACTGAGTCTCAAGGGTTCTCAGATTTGTAAGGGTCACTGACCTCTTTGAAGCTCAGAAGCAAGGCACAGCCTCCTTCATTCCACTGTCTAGACAACACTCTGCCTGCTACTTGGAACCATCTGAGTGTCCAGAGTCGCTGGAGTCCCTGGGGTGGGGGCAGCCCCGAAACCTTGGCTCCAAGCTCCTGAATAGAATCTGCATTCTGCAGCTCTGAACCCAGGAGCAAAGCCAGGGCCGGCACCTCTGATGAAGGAGAAGAGTGAAGCAGGTGGCCTCTCCAGGTGGCCCTGGGTTTGCCTGAGGCACTCCTTCTAGAAGGCTGCCACACAGGCAACAAAGCTGAGGGTAACATTTGTTTAATTTGGAAAAAAAAATGCTTTATTTTTTAAGACAGAATAGGAAAGAAAAAAATCCTCATAAAGCCCTTTTCCTCTCTTTACCTCTTGATGTAAAGACTGTAAAGACGGTCAGTGCAGCCAGGCAAGTGAGGAGGCCCAGAGGTCCCTGGAATCTAAGTCACCTATCACTATTTTATCTTCTTGGGGGAGGGAGGATCCAGGGCCACCTAGATTCGAGGCCTGAGGGTCCACAACCTAAGAAAACCCCCAGCAGGCTTTCTGAGTCAGGCTGACACAAAACCCTGATCCCAAGAATAACTGCTTTAAAGATCTATTACCTAGGGTTTCAATCACACAAGGGAAGGGTAAGGGCTAGGGATATAGAACCTGAGGTAGGAGCCGGAAAGCTAGTGAGCCTCTATCACTGGCCTGGGCTTCTGAAGAATATAAAGGCCTATAGCTCTTTGGTAAGTTTCCCTAAGTTGTGGGGAAACCATAGGTATAGGCAGAGAATATGGAGCACTGCAGTCCTGGAAAAAGGGGTCACCAGTCCAAGCTTCACCTTCTTATCCCCTGAGGCTCTCAATGAAGCGGAGCCCTTCCCCACCACCAACTCCACACAGCATCTCCCAGGCACCCAAGTAGCCAGTCCTGGGAAACAAAACTCACGAAGGATAATGGCTGGCCCTGGGAACCTGGAGAGATTGTCAAAGGAAGATTGGAATTTTTTCATTCTCTGTGTATTATAAAACAAACAAACAGTTAAAAAACTCACTTGAGACATCTATCTGGACCAGATTTAGCTACTTCCTGTGCAGATAGAAGATATGCCAGCCCTGGGTTTACAAACTGAGAAGTCATGAATGGAGTTCTGATAAGGGCCCTCATCTCTGGAATAGTCTTCCAACACAGGTCCTTTTCCATGAGTCCTTTCCCCAACCACAGAGGTCTATCAGCCTGTCCTTGGATCTGGGAATGGCACGTCCTTTGAGAGCCCCCCCCCCACGGCATTCACAGACATGAAAAACAGAGGAGAGATGTAATTCTGCATTGAGGTAATGGTTTTTCAAAGATGAGAAGACTTTCATCAGAATAGTTACTAGTAGTGTGTCCATGTTCCTGAGGTAACCCTCACCATGCTCCTGAGATAACCCCCACAATGGTCCTGAGATAACCCTCACCATGCTCCTGAGATAACTCCCACCATGCTCCTGAGATAACCCTCATCCATGCTCCTGTAAGTAACCTAATTTGGATCACTGGCTTGGGTTCCCAGGATCCACAGGGCAGTTCACTACTCTCTGCAACCCCAATTCCAGAGTATTTGACATTCTCTCCTCATAGGCACCAGGCATGGACAAGGTACACACACACACACACACACACACACACACACACACACACACATATATATACAAACAGACAAAACACCATACATATAAAACAAAAATAAAAAAATCTCTTTAAAAAATCATGAGGTCACAATTTAAAAAAAAAATCATAAAACACCAGGTGGTGGTGGCACGCACCTTTAATCCCAGTACTCGGGAGGCAGAGACAGGAGGATTTCTGTGAGTTTGAGACCAGCCTGGTGTACAAAGTGAGTTCCAAGACAATGAAGGCTACACAGAGAAACCCTATCTTAAAAAAACCAAAACCAAATAAACAAACAAAAAGACATAAAACTAGAAGGGAACTAGACAGGAGGAGGAGATCAGTGGAGGCAGAAGGATGACAAAGGGGGTAAAGAGAGGCTTGACCAAAATACGTATATACAAGTATGGGAACATTAATCCAATAAAATGATGCTGGCCTTCCTTTCGAGCTATGAGGATTTCTTACAACAGAAGAACGAGGCAGAGTTTAACCAGCAGAGGCACATTCGTGAGGAACAAGGGACAACTGTGTGCAATGTGAGGTGTGTGGCAGATAAGGCCCAAGCACCAGCCAGCCTCCTGGAGGAGGACAGGCCCTTATCCAGATGAAACCACATGAGGTAATCCCAGGGCTGCCGTGAAAAGATCGGCTGAAGGCTGGGCTCAAACTGCTCAGACACAGTCAGACACATTGCACCATTGGGCAAGCAATGTCCACATCGCTATGAGGATGTCAGTGTGGAGACAGGAAGAGCCGGTAACAGCAAGTGCTCAGTGACGCTCGTGTCTTTCTTAACCAGCCAGACTAGGTGGTCAAGATGTTAAGGGGTTTCCTACCCTGACTCTGAGAAAGCAGGAAGTACAGAAGGGGTCCCAGGAGCCTTCCTTTTGTCTCTAGACCAGCTCAAACTGCCAGACCAGTGCAAGATAGAAAGGGCCTCTGAGACAGCGACTTGGTTAGGTCACTGAGGCCCTTAACTTTTAATCTCTCAAAGGAAAGAGACATTTCTTGCCTGCATTCACCGCATCAGCAACTCTAAGTAAAATGTAGAAAATAAAAACAGTCTTTATTCATTCCATCAAGTGGTAATTAGGGCTCGAACAGGAGCCTCCACTGGCAGCCATTCCAGCTCCTCAAAGCTGAGCAGCGTTCTAATTGGGCTAGAGTCTGGCTAAGGGGCTCATCCAGGCACTGGCTCCCTTTCCCCCTCGCACCTTTCGAGAAAAAAAAAAAAGGGAAAGAACTCCAAGACTTCACTGTGTTGGGAAATTAGAAAAAGTGAGAAGCACAACAAACAAGCAGAAAATACACGCAGCCCCAACCTGGGGGACCCCCCGCAGATGCCTAATGTAAACATGCTGGCATCAGCCGCCAAGGAAGCCTGGGAAGCAATTTGATTTTTGTTTTTTAAAAGGAAGCAGTAAAGACACTGCCTCACATTATACCGAGGCTCAGCTGTCTCCTGCTTCTGAGCTCAGTGGAAGGAGAGGGAACCAGGGACAGCGCAGGGCAGGCGACACCTGTTAGGGAGAGCAGCCAAGACAGGAAAAGACGGAGGATGGGCAAGCGGGGAGCCCCTGCCTGTGCAGGGCACCTGGTAGACACCACTCACTCACTCACTCACTGGTCCCTGAGCTCCAAGGCAAAAGAATGACCATGGGAAGCGTCTTTTCCGGGCAGGGAAGGAGCACAGCCGGATGCGAACCCAGGAATGGAGGGTCAACCTGAAGGGACATCACTGGCTGCAAAGCTACCTGGGCTGGACTAGGATGAGGCTGCAACACCCCCAGCTCTGTGAGCTGCTAAATCAGGTAGGCTTGAGCCACGGCCCCTCAAGGTAAGAGAAGGCTGGAATGTGCAGCAAACTGCTGGGCCCCCTTCTCACTCCTCCCCTCCCCTTCCCCATGTGTCCTCTGCCTCATCTCCGCAGACGACTCCTTCTCCCGAATGGAGAGCCATCTTTTCTCTCTGAAATGGCCTCACTGGCTGGAGCCCCATTCTGCTTTTTCTCTGATTGCACCCCCACAAGCAGCTGTAGTACCTCCACTGTCTGCATCCCAGGCAGAGTTCATTATGGCCCACAGCTTCCTTTTCTCCACCCCTGCCATCACTCTCTTGCATTTTCTGGTTAACAACAAGCCTGTCTGCCTAGAACAGAGGACTAGAGACAATATCTTATCTTTAAACCCCCAAATTGCAGCAGTTCTCAACCTGTGGGTCACAACCCTTATGGGAGTTGTATATTAGATATTTACATTACAATTTATAGCAGTAACAAAATTACAGATATGAAGTAGCAACGAAATAACTTTATGGTTGGGGTGACCATGACAGGAGGAACTGTATTAAAGGATCATAGTAGCACGAGGAAGGTTGCAAACCACTGGTTAACATAATGTTTAACACAGTAGGCATCTGAAAATATTAGGTGAAGAAACCAGTGTGGCAAAGACTTGTAGGGCCCAAGACAAGACTCCCTTATCCTATGATAATGAGGGCACACCTCAAGGAGCTCTGAGTCTGGGAAGGGGTGCAGCACCGCCTGCTAAGAGCTTCAGAGGACAAGAACAGGGCCACAAACACTCATAGACAGAGTCGGGAGCTTCTTGGAAGAGTAAAGAACTGTTCGAGCAGACTGAACTGCATATACAACAGAAGTGAGGAAGACCAAGAAATGTTCTAGAAGTTACAATACTATAGGTCAGTATGGCTGGGATATCAAGCATGAGAGGCCCTTCAGTGGCAGAGAAGAGAGTGGGGAGTGAGCACAGGTCAAATTATCCCTCTATCTGTGCAGTGCAGCCAGCAGTGGGTGGGGCGCCTCTCAATGCTGTGCACCTCTACACACGACTGGAGGGAGTTGTCGAACGAGACGCAGGAGCTCAACCTTTATGGAACTTTCTGTCCAGAGGGGTAAAGAGAAGGAAACACAAAAAGTAATTTCATAATGTACTGAGGCCATGACTGAACCTCGGGAGCAGCAGAGATAAAGATATGAAGGGGCGGGAAAATCTTTGTGTGAGAAGTGCCGGAAACTTCAAGGATGGATGGGCACAGGCAGAGTGGAAAGCAGGGTAGGAAATCTGAACAGGCAGTGGTGAACACAAACACCCAACCCAACCCAGACAGGAAAATCCTGGCAAGCCACAGGTTGGGAAGCCAGAAAGAGTGACACCATGGGCAAGAGGCAGGATGTCAACATGAATGTGTTTGGCTCCAACAGCAGACAGCCTTCCAAAAAGTGCCTGGAACTATAAAGACATGGTTATCACATGTGGGGGAGGCTGTGAATCCTGTGGTTGAGTTTGGAACTAGGGCAAGCCTTTAGGGGCCCGTTCCTTCCACTGCCTGTCATCAGAATGCAAACAGTGCCTCCTTCGTGGTCAAGCACCATCCTCAAGCCACAGTTCTGGTCAACTCTCTGCTGCTGGAACAGGATAGCAGAGGCTAGGGAAGTTGTAAACAATAGATGCTTGTTGGGCAATTTGTTCTGGGGAGTCCATGACCAAAGGGACACATCTGATGAATGACACCTCTGGCGGCACCATAACACAGCAGCAGAAAGTGACAAACTGTGAGGGCACAGATATGAAATAAGAAAAGAAAGGTCACTTACCACTAATGACTCCATGATAATAGATCTTAATCTATTCATGAGGACAATGTCCCTGTGGCAAATATCTCACCTCTTAATGCCAACATTTCAATATGAGCTCTGGCCATGGGCAGCAGACATTCAAATCATAGCAACCTCCTGAGGGTGAAGGTAGTGTTAGATGCCCTCTACACCTACCCTGGTATTTCAAATGACAATCCCCCACCCTGAGGCTTCGCAAGGGTTGCCTTCTTCAGGCAATTCATTACCAACATGAAAGACGCTTAATAGTGTAAACTGAGATTTTAGGTGATGTAAGCCAGGAGATAGAGATGCAGGCCGAGTATACATTTCGTAATACCACAAGGGATTCTTTTTGACTTCTTTCTCTTCCACATACATTCTAACCCTACCCCAGAGCTTCACTTATGCCTGCCTTTAATTCCTGTCTGCTTGTCTCCCAGGGTGAGGAGAATTTTCTGCAGGCCTCAGCCTGGGCCTGGTGGGTTCTAGTAGCTTCAGGCTCTGTCTTCCAAAGGAACTAGTGTAAAATTTCTACCAAGTAGCACTACTAAAGGTACCTGTCTCCAAAGGGCACTCTGCCTGGTGATCTGGGTCTGTAGTTCCAGACAAGTCCTAGTGATGTCTCCTTCCCTTGACGTGCAGGTGCCACTTGCCATTGGCATGTTATCTTGCTCATTGCTGCATTTACTGGCTGAGCACGGTCCTTGGAATGCATCTGATGCTCAATTCAGCTGCTGAGCGAGTAATCAATTGAACTTATCTACTTTGCTCATTCTACTGATTTGGGAGTCTAAGGCTTACCTACGATGACTCAGGCTGGACTCAGTGGCCTGTGTCAGCAGGCCCCCCAGTCCTTTGGAGGCTGCGTCTACTACAGAGTCCCCATCTGACCTTTCCTTTGTACAATACTTACTAAATACCTGACACTACACGAAGCCCTTGCATGTATGGCTGATCTTCTGCATGGCAGATAGGCTAGGATGCTGAGAGTTTAAAGGACTTACTTAGGTAAGCTAATCTGGCTACCTCCCTTCTTTAGTTCATTGACCTTGGACCTGAGAAATAGATGGTGAAGGTCATAGCCAAGTGGTAGTATATTCAGTGATTAAGTCACAGGCGATCTCGCTTCTTCTTGGATGGAAGGGGGAAACTGAGGCAAATCACTATAGTACGCAATATTGCTGCAAGTGGAAGAAAAGTTTCGTGATGCCTACATTTATAGTGTCTGTCCCCCTTGCTCAGCTCCTCCTGCAGCTCTTACATTGACCTCTGACCCTACTTCCTAAGCCTGGCTGCAGCTCAATCTCACATCCACTGCTGCTCTTGGTGTGTTCTCACCGTGGCAACCATGCCAGTCATGCCAGGATCTAAGTTAAACATGTGTGGGATGGTGGAGCATCCATCTCCTGTGTTCCCCAGCCACCGTCCACAGCTGCCACCTCTTCTGGAGAGTCTCCCTGATCAGTATAGATGAGCCCCACCTTCTCCTCTCCCTGTCTTTGCCTTTGTCCCATGCAGTTCTGGCGTGTGCTTGTTTAGATTGATGTTCCCAGACATATGGCTGGTGCTTCCATCTCAGTGAACAAACAGATGCAAATGCATGACCACGCTTCCTCCTCTTGCGGTAGTCCCATCGGCCCAGGGGCTCCTGTTCTCTCCAAATGAGTCAGGAGAGAGACCCAGGAAGAGTAATTAATTTGAGCAGATGTGTATCAGTGTCCTAGGAAATAAAAAATGTCAGGACAAACCACCTGTGCCTGCTCAGGTCACATAGCACCAGGGATGCAGGTGAATCTCTTTAGAAACAGCCCGACTTAGGGGATGTTGTTCGCATCGCAAAGCCTTCCCCGACAGAAGGGTGTGCTGTCTGCTACCTCGAAGCTAGGACCCTTTTATCTTATTTAAATATTTTACAGGTCATTAAGTACTTGTCTGAGAGGCTTTAGGGACTGGGAAACTTTTATGCTAACACGTTAGGACTCAGCATCAATTATGGACCCTTCAGAAATGAAGATGTCACATCCTGGAAACTGCATGCAGGTCCACAGGGAGTTCACAGCGGGGATGCCCAAACACGCATGCACATGCTTCTTAGAGCTGATTACTCTCCTAGGAGGCCAGGGACCCCTACATAAATGGATCTTTTCTTCTTCCAGAAACAGAAGCAAAGTTTCATTCTGTGCCAGCATCCTAATTGATCTCTGCTCCACTCAGTACTGTGTTCTGAAGAGGAAAACCCACTTCAGTGGCCTTCTAAGACCTCACACGGAATGGTGCTTCTCTGTAGATGTCCTTTCCATTTTCAAGGGATCCCATTTCTTACCTTCTGGGAACCTAGCTGTGGCCAAGTAGACTGACTTGGATCCCAAGCTGCACCCCGCTGTGTTCTCTGAGAAACAACCGCATGCTTATTGGAGAAATCTCCACACCTTTTTGGGGGTTACAGAAATCTTTTAGACTGATGGTTATACAACCATTCTGGCTAGAATAAAGACACCCTAAGTGACATTTATGCCCCTCTGTTTGGCCATCAGAATATTGAAATAATGCCCTCCCAAGAAATTTGCGATTCCCCAGGAATCTTGGGCTGGGAAAAGGAAAAGTCTGAGAGGAGCTGGTGCCAGCCAGAGGGGATGCTCGCCTCCTGTTAAGAGAGTCCACACTCTTCTGACAACTTGTCAGAACACCTTACAGGAGAGACTAAAACTCAATAACGAGGACTGGCAGGTCCACATCTGGACCGGGACTGCTTCATTACAGTATTTCTCGCCCTCTATTTAAACCTAAACAGGAATATCAAGTCAGGACCCTGAAGATGAACTCTGGGAAGGAGGGAGGGAAGGAGGGAGGGAAAATGTAGTCACTGACCCTCTTGGTTCCTCTTCCCAGTGTAGTCCCACTGACTACATGAATCTTTCTTTCTTCCACTCATACATCCTATTGAGGACGGGTGCTCAAGCCTGGCTTGTTAGGGCTGCTGAGACCCTGGCTCTGACTCCAGCTCCAGCTCCATCAGCAACACGGGATGAGAACAAAGGGGAGATGCTCTGTCATTCTTCACAGATGACGCCGGCACTGAGAGGTCCCCTCCAGCTCCCCTTCACCTTGGTCACAGCTGCGTCCAGGAGTTATCAGGATGCAGTCACCAAAGCACTACGGGTTGCCAACCCTGCCTGCTCATCTTTGATTGCATCCCCCCGAAACTCTAACCTTTGGGCTCAGGGGAGTGGTCACCCGACTTTTGTTCTGGACTTCTTACGGTGAAATCATAAAGAGCCTTTACATGTGAAAATGCCACATGCCCGAGGAGGACCCTCTGTGTCCCTCTGGCCTTTTAGACCATCAATACCTTTTAAATATATATTAAAAGGTGCCTGTTCCCTGCCCAAGACAGAGCTATTGTTCAGTAGCTACACAGACAAGAGGGCCCAGGGGAAGGTTACAGTTTGACTTATACACTCCTCCCTGGCGGGCTGGAAGCGCAAACAAGGAATGCTTCCCAAGCCACTGGGTCAATATGTCTGTGCCTCTGTCAAGTTTCCTGAGCCCTGGCCCTCTTTTGGGCTTGGTTCTAATACAGGAGGTTCCAGTGCTTGTGTGAAACACAGGTAGCAAACACCACAAAGGTCCCAGAGGCTGAGATGCCAAGAGTCCTTGACCTTGATCTTGAGCCAGGAGCATATGTCTCCCATCTCCTGTGCCCTTCCTGAAGCAAGCTTTGTCACTTAGATAAAGGCCAAAGCAGGACTCTGACTTGTGCTATGTGAAGGCTGCTGATTGCCAGCTGGGTTTCATCTGGCTTTGGGAGTGACTTAAAACCAAGCAGTTCAAAGAGTCTCAAAGTGTGATCTCTAGGACAGTGATGTCAACATCAATATCAGCTGGGAACCTGTGAAGAGGCCAGGTTGGGGACCCTGTTATAGCTCAAATCTGAAATATCCCTCTTAAGTTTGTATTTAGAATGTTTGCTCCCCAACTTCAAGCACCATTTTGAAGTAGGTCTTAGTTAGGGATTCTATTGGTGTGATAAGACACCAGGACCAAAAAGCAAGTTGGAGAGGAAAGGGTTCATTTGGCTTACACTTCCATATCACTGTTCTTTATTGAAAGAAGTCAAGACAGGAACTCAAACAGGGCAGGATCCTGGAGGCAGGAGCTGATGCAGAGGACATGGAGGAGAGCTGCTTACTGGCTTGCTTCCCTATGACTTTCTGAGCTTTTTTTATTATAAAACCCAGGGCAATCAACCAGTCCCAGGGATGGCACCAACCACCATAGGCTGGGCCCTCCCCCATCAATCCCTAATTTAAAAAATGTCTCACAGGCTTTGCCTGCAGCCTGATCTTATGGAGGCATCTTCTCAGTAGAGATTCCCTGCCGTTCAGAAGACTTTAGTTTGCGTCAAGTTGACATAAAACTAGACAGTACAAAGGGTATGGGGCCTATAAGGTGAAGACTAGCAGACAGAAGTAGGTCGCTAAGGAAAGGCCTTTGAGG
The DNA here is from genome assembly GCF_018167655.1 of Microtus oregoni. Taxonomy (NCBI): domain Eukaryota; kingdom Metazoa; phylum Chordata; class Mammalia; order Rodentia; family Cricetidae; genus Microtus; species Microtus oregoni. Next base: position 58,595,680 of record NW_024543067.1, read on the forward strand.
GTCGTACCTGCCGCCTGGGTTCTAAATAATCTTCTACTGCTGCCATGAGAGCAAGCCACTGCCTCATGTTCCTGCCACCATGGACGGAGCTATTCCCACAGTCGTGTCTTCCCCAGCATGATGGACTGAAACCTCCCTGAAACGATGGGCCAAATGTGACCCCCTTCCTTCCCATAAGTTGCTCTGTTAAGTATTTTGTGCTATGAGAAAAGGACTAATGCGGTCCCTACAAACTGAAGGCGGAGGCCTTATACTGTGTTTCCACAAGCCCTCGGGTGGATTCCCACACCTCGTGGAATCTGACCATCAGGAAGAATAACCACGTAGGAGCCACCCTTGGGCCCATTACAAGTTGGTTAGCAGCAACTGTCTCCAGTTAGACCAGCTGGGCTGCAAAGGACATCTGCCCTATCTGATCCCTTCCTTCTGAAGGCTTCCCCGATGCTGCCACTCTGTCCCATCTGCTTGCTTATAAAAGGTTCCCCATCATTTCCAGAATGAGATTCCAGGTCTCTTAACTGGAGCTCAAGGCTCCCTCAGACTTGACTCAGCCAGTACTTTATTCTTATCCCTGTCACCTAGGCCAGCTCTCAACTGGGGACAACCCTGCCATCTATGGTGCAACTGGTAAGCCTAGAGACTATTTATTTTATTCCAGCTAGGGGCTTAAGGGACCCAGCTAGTCACAAACACCCTACATGAACAAGTCCCCCAAGAAGAATCATCTGGCCCAAACATCAATAACCCTGCCCTGCGCTCTCCTCTGCTGCCAGGTTCTCCCACTCAGCATCTAAACACCTTGATCCTTGGCTTGTGCTCTTGACCTCCTGGCAGGCCTGGCTCCTGATGAAATCCTCCCTCTCCCATAAGGCCAGGCAGTCCCAATCAAGGCAGCTGCCAGTCCTCTGATATGTGCCTCAAGATAACCAGACATCATGAAATTCTGCTATCATGGCTGCTGTCCTCTTAAAATCAAGGCGATCTGAGTACCCAAACGAATCCTTCACAACATCTCCTCATAGAAGAGAGCTCCATCAGATTCTCTCCTGAGGCTCCAGACACTCCCTCCCTCGTGTTCCACCCTGAACTGAATATAATCTTGTACCGGATGCACAAGGACTTAGGAGGAGATGGCAACTAAATCATATAAGAGATGGAAGGGGCAGGGGGTTCTAATCGTGTAGCTTTGGGGAGTTGTTCGGCCATGTTGGAGTGTGACACCAGCCAGAGTCACCCACACTCCTTCCTATAAGTAACTCTTCACCCATGCCCAATAAACTCACTGGTTCGCCTAACTAGATGTGGTGATATCAATTCCCCTCTACCTGGGATGGGGAGAAACAGATTCCCCTGGAAAGTCATACACTAGCCTAGCTGATCAAGACCTTGCGTTAGGCTTGCACTCACTTTGTCCCAAGAAGTCCCTACAGGACTCCCTGTGTGACCTTCCTTTATAGTGGTCCTTAGGTACCAGATCTACTCTGGTGGTGGGCTGCCGGAAGCTGACGGTCAGGGTGACCTCCTCTCTAAGCACCCCAACCCCAAGAACATCACACTCCAAGAAGGCTTTCCCCCAACAGACTCTGGCCTCAAACCCTGCAAAACCTGAAGGCTGGGAGCTATTTCACCTCCTTCTAGATTCCAGATGTGCCCAAGAGCTTTCCAAGCCTGTCCATCAGCAGCGGATGAAGGCACTGGGAGCCTGATTCTCAGGCGCCTCCTGCCACTGCAGCCCATCCTCCTGAATATGCACACCCACACCTCCCAGCCGCGTCTGCGCTGCAGCCCGCTGTCTGGGGTGACAAATGGAATTCATGAATACAGTTTGGCAAATCCCGGCACCCAAGTGACTGACAGCGGTTTTCATACTGAACCCTGCTGGGTGGGAACAATTACCCTGATCAGAACAGAATTAGAAAGATCTCTTTATGATGCAGCCGCTTTCTCCAGGAGCAGCAGCACCCTTGTCCAACAAGGCCCTGCTCCACCCACACGATTGAAAAGACAGCAGCCAGCTCCCTGGCATCTGGGCTAGCCCACAGAATCCCCAGTAGCATCTGAGAAGTAACTACAAAGGTCACCCAGCAGGCCTCATGTCACGCTACTAAACATGCATACCACCTGGTGCCTCACCTGGATGACACGGGCCTGAAAATCAACTCCCAAGAGCTCCTGGCTTGTGCACTTCACGTTACTGGTCCAGGCACCTCAATGCACCTATAGCTCCTTGAAACCCCATCCACTCGGAGGGATCACGACGTAATAATCTCATCTTATGACACTGGCCACTGCCCACCTGCCTTCTTATTAAGTGTTGTTATCCCTATGTGGGATGTCAAAGTCTTAAGTAACTTCTCTGCAAGGAGGAGCAGAGCTGGATTCAAACCCCAAGCCTTCCGATCCAAAGCTCATGTGTCTCTCCACAAGACCTGTTCCATATCAGCATGTCTCCAAGACCCCCAGCAAGCATTCCTCACCTGCAGTCACAGCCCAGGAGGCCTCTTAGCACTGATTGTCAGGGTCATTACATTAGCCTCTTTTCAGTCTGATTCCCGTTACGCCATCACAGCCTGGCATTATAAAAACAACCCATCAAAACCAGCAGTTTGATTACAAGCAGAGACTATTGCTTCTAATGCATAAGCATGTGTAATGTGTATGGTGAGAGAAAAAGACACCTCTATATTTTTGGTTTTGTAAAGACAAATAGCCTCGATTGTTTAATCAATAAAAATGCCTCTCTAACTCCTACTGTTATTACAAAGCAATTTCGGACAGACTGAGAAAGAAGCATCGAATCTGTATTCCTGTCAGGGCAGACAGGGTCTGATTAAGCTGATGAATGAACGATCAGATCCACGCCAGGCCACTGATGACTTGGTCTGGACCCCCTGGCTGCTCCTGGGGCAGAGGATGGAGAAGGAAGTATCTCTCCAGCCGTGCCATTGGCATGAGAGGTCAAAGCACAGAGAGGATGTAGACAGGGAAAGACAGATACACCCTCTCCACGGGAGGAAGGACCCATGTTGTGGGGTCAGAGGATAGGGAGAAACTATTCCATGGTGATGCATGCCTATAATCCCAAGCCCAGGAGGCTGATGCAGGGGGTTTACAAGTTCCAAACCAGCCTGGACTACACAGGAAGGCCCTGGTCTCCAAATACTAAGGCGTGGGGACAGGCTGACTAGACCGGTTAGCTCTCATCCTGAACATACTACTGTGATCCCTTCTTCTCACACCTACAAACAAGGCACGTGGTCTTGGATAGGAGCCTCCTCTGCTCCCTGTCTCAAGACTTTGCCTCACTCTGAGGCCAAGGCAGGTTGTCGGGAACACTCAGTGTAGAGAGGAAGGAAGTTATGGTCACTCTTTTATCTTTGGGCCCTTTAAGATTTCTTCCTGAAATAAAGGCCCCACGTGACCCAGTCCTGCTTCTCTCCCAGCCTCAGCTCCTGTCTTCACAGCCCCATACCCGGACACTGGCTGCTCCTCGACATTCTGCACGGCACACCTCAAAACCTGGGCCTTGGATGGATTTCCCAGATCCTCTCAGGGAAAATCTCCATACGTCCTTGAAGACCTGCCCAGGTGACCTCCACTAAGACTTTCCCCTGCCTGCTCTCATAGTCCAGAGACCTCACACACCTTGCACACAGCCCTGTCACCGCTTGCAATGCATGCTGGTCTTTATGTGGGCTTTCATGCCCACCTATTTCTTTGTGTACATTGGCAGCTTGAAAAATGGGTATTGCAAGTTCATATCTGTGTCACAAACTCCAGACTCAGTTGTGCCCCCAACAGGTACGTGTGTGACACGGGGGCCCAGCCAAAACATGGCTCTGAACCTCCAACCCCCAAACTTCCTCATTCAGTATAGCATTTTGAAATATTTGCTCAAACCAAAGCAACTCTTCCTTCTCCTCACGTTCAAGTCCCAAACCAAGGTCATCTGTCCTATCTCAAACCCAGGAGACAGAGGGAGCACAGACTCTTCAATAAGTAGGGTTAAAACTGTTGGATATGGATTTTCAAAAGGAGAAAATACAGTGAGCTTTGGTCTCGACCTTTCACTATATATGAAAATGAATCATAGTATAAAAAAAAAACCAAAGTATAAAACGTCTAGGAATGACACGAGTGACCTTGGATAAGGCCATCAGTTCTCAGAAACAATACCAGAAGCGCAATTCATAAAGAAAAATTGGTGACTTAGACTTTATAGAAATTAAGAACCCTGCTCCCAAAAGGTCCTGTTAAGAGAATGGAAAGGGCCCAAAAGGGCTAAAGGACAGCCCCACAGGGCCCACAGAGTGTGGCCTATACCACGATTAGCATTATAACTACAACCACCAGGCAGTGAGGCAAGCCTGCAAGCGCTGACAGAATCGCATAAATACAATAGAGCATTCCCTCTACAAGGGAATACTATTCACCATTAGAATGAAGCGAATTCTGATAAAAGCTTCAGCAAGCCTTGAAGGCATTATTCCCGGTGAAATAAGCCGAGCAAAAAGGACTGGCAGGATATGATTCCGCTGTTTGGGGGCACCTAGAAATAGCCAAATCCACTGAAACAGAGTAGAGTGGAGTAGCAGGGAATGAGGTGTGGCCACTTAGGTACAGGGCGTTTTTGTTCTGCAAGATATAAAGAGTTCTGGAAACTAACTTTGTACACGTATTCAGTGCTGGGGAGCTAAAGTTAAAAACAGTTACTACAGTAAGTTTTATGGTAAATGTATACTGATACTATTACAAGACAAAGGAGGAAGACACTGACAACTCTGGGCCACCCAGGTAAGGTTATCAGAGAGCATCTCTTTCTCCTGCCATTTCCTAGACGACAATAAAGGGAGGTGGGGGGGGGGGGGAAGAATTACATATTTTAGTCTCCGTTCCATTTTTATAACTATACTTGCTCTTTTTCTTTAAAGAAAAGAAAGAAAGGAAGGGAGGGGAGGATAGAATGAGGAAGGGAGAGAGGGAGGGAGGGGAGAGGGATGAGGGAGGGAGGGAGGGAGGGAGGGAGGGAGGGAGGGAGGCAGGGAGGGAGGGAAGGAGAGAAGAAAAGAGGACAAGCTTCAGCCTAGCAGAAAGTCCTTGCAAGCACATATTGTATACAAGATTCATATCCCAGATATATTTTTTAAAGTCTCAAAACTCAACAATAAGGCAAGTAACAATTGATCGAGAAAAAAAAAAAACATTCAAAAGACTCAGGCAGATCATTCACGGAAGAACACAGAGTTTACAAATAAGCACATAGGAAAACGCGAATTAAACCTGCAGTGATATGCCAGTCTACGCCTATCAGAAGGGGGACCAAATTGTCCAGGTTTTTATTTACAGGGTAACAGCACAGGGCACTGAGGACAGGGAACAGCCAGGCTCCTCAGATTATGTTTGCATCTAAAGCTGCACTCCAGTGCATACAGCAGCCCAATTTAAAACTGCTGGAGAACTGAAAACAGCCCCGCTCCCCTCCGCTGGCGAAGGAAGAAACTGCGATTTCTATACAATGGAGTACTGCCCAGCAGTAAAAGGGAGGAGAAAATTCATCTACGCTCCTGTAGATGAATCCCTGATGCATTATGTTGAGTGAAAGAAGCCAGACCCAAAAAGCTACCTCCTGCTTGATTCCATTTATGTGACACTCTGAAAGAGGTATGCCTCCGGGGGACAGGAAGGAAAAAGAAAGCCATCAGGAGCTGCCAAGGGCGGAGGCGGGGAAGGAGACTGAGTACAGGAGGAGGTAGTGTACCTTATCTTGATTGTAGTGTTGGCTGTACAACTTTGGGGCCCTCAGAAGTCAGGGAACCCTGGGCAGAGCAGGCCTCACAGTGCGTGTGGTACGCACCTTCCTAACAATATGTAAGTCCAAGGCCCAGGCTGCCTCCTTAGGTTCGGTGCCTGTAGGGCCGCCCCATCCCAAAAGCGCTGCCAATTCTCACCCAGCCTACAGCAACTCAGCACTTCTTAACTTCTCCTCCCCTCTAGTTTATTCTTAAGAAGCTGTCAAAATTACTCTTTTCAAATCTAAATCACACGGCGTCACTCCTCTGCCTAATCCCTCCCATGTCTTACTGCATTTTAGAATAAAAGCCTAAATCCTTTCCCAGTGTGCAGAGCGGAGCCTGCTTCTCAGACCTCAAACCTCAGACTTCCCATCTTCACCCACCCTGATTGTGACCACCACCCTGGCACCTGCCCATTCTCTTAAACACACCAACCATGTCCCCAAATGAAGGACTGCGTTCCTTTTGCCCTGATCTCCATATAGATCTGATATTTGTGTCTCCACAATTCTTTACACACTTCCCCATCTAGCATCCACAGCTCATGAGCCCCGGGGGTTCCATGCTGTCCTGGCACTTGTCACTTCCTGGTTTATTCCGGCCCATCATCAGCCTTGTTCCTAGATAAGTCATCAGGTGCCAAGGGGAGGGCCCGCACACAGTAGCCGTTCAACAGATGCTTGAACTCAGCTGTGACCTTCAGGTAAGGGTCTGTCACCTAGCCTTCCCAAGAACTCTCTGAGGATGCTGCCTTTTAAACAGAGGGACTCAGGGTGCTGCTCCTGGGACCTCCCTCCTTCCTGGCCCCACTGTGGCTGCGCAGTGAACCTGGAATTGGCATCAGCAGGTGAGTTTGCATGGCAGTAGAGTTGCCCTCAAATTCAGCTTCACCTGGTGCCTGGACAAGTGTGTTCCTCTTCTGCTCAGAGCCTGTGTGTGTGTGTAGGCCAGGTGAGGAAGGCAAGCAGACAGACAAGGCAGGCCTGGAAATCGTATTAGCTGGCTCTCTCAGTCAAGACCTCAGCCCTTGCTCAGCCTGTCCCCAGACTTGCCCAACTCCCAGAGGCCTAAGGACATTTCTGAATGGCCATTAGGATTTGAGATCCAATTCTGCCAAGTGGTACTGCGTGCCTAGCAACCGTATATCCCATTACTGAAGGAAGCAGAGGCAGGGTACCAACTCGCTGGACCTACCAGAAGCTCTAGCTGTATTACTCCATTTAACCCCATAGAGTCAGCAGGAATGTCCTCATTTTATGTGATCCGAAGATCATACACATCTTCAGGTGGTAAACCTTTATCGAACACACATCCATGGTTATGTCTATGGCATAGCCGAGTCACACCTTCCCTTCATCTAACAGGAGCCCCGCATCCGGCCTCCCTTTTACATCCCTGGGCTGTGCCCACTGCGGTGCCCACTTCTGTCCCTCCATTGCCCTACTTGCTGCAGCAGCGGTGCAGACATGCAGCTAAGATCAGCTTCCCCCAACTAGCCCTACCCCACAAGTAAGGACAACCATGTCCTCCTGCTCCTCTCTAGACCTGTTTCTCTTGTCCCTACCCCCATGTCTCCTCACCTTCATCCCTGCCTCGCTGCCTCTTGCTAACTCTACATCTGTTTCACGCATGCACACACTTACATACACACGTGTCCACATACTGCCGCCACCCCTTTGCCAATTCATTTTCTCCGACTGTTAAACTCATTGTACCAAAGGGGCAGGCCCCTGTTGGATTATGGCTCTGGCAACCAGTTGCAAAGGATCCAAATATGCCAAGGTGGTCTGGGCTGTGGCTGCAGCCCTGGACAAGCTGGAGGGATGCGGGGGGAGGGGGCTGTATGTGGACTGCACAGTGGCTTGTATGCTTTGGCAGCCCAGACTTGGTGGCTGGGAAGGCAGGAGACAGGAGGGTATGGACTGGCATAATTTCATGTCTGGCCTTTCCAAGTCGACAAGCAAAATGACTCTGTGATCCCCTAGCTCTCTAAATTAGCTGTGTTTTACAATCCCCTTGTCTGGCAGAAAATGTCCCATTAAATCTTAATGATCTTCCTTCTGAGGAGTGCCCCTGCCCCTTTAGCCCTTGAAAGACACTTACCCCTGGAATATCAAAGCAAGGGGTTAGGGGGGAAAGAGGGAACAGGGACAGTCCTGAGATGGAAGGCCACCCATCTTTCAGTGGACAAATGCCTTCGGAACCAGAAGCCAAACCAAGAGGTCCCTAGCATCCCGGTCTATTCTTCCCAAAGAACCCCATTCTTGATATATTTTTGCCACAGTCTGTTCCCCCTCTACCACCCCTTCTAGCTATTTGTGGGTGTCTCTAGACTGCCCCAGCTACTGGCTTCAGTCCACAGGCACAGCTTGGGATGACAGTGAACCAGGAGGTCCCATTTCACCTGTGTAAAGAGACCAGACGAGAAATTTTCCTTGGGAAGAGAGTTGTCACATGACCTTCAGGATTCTTCAAATATTAACCACCTGGATAAACAGTTTCTCCTCGGTCCTCATTACCACCTCCCTGGCTAGAGCTACTATGAAGTATTTCTCTTTTATATCCAGAGAAGGCACGGATTCCGGTGACTCCTGGGGAGAGGGGGAAACTGAAAGGAGGGGGAGGAGAGGCAAAGCACGGGAAGCCAGAATTTCTGCAGCTCCCCACCTGACTCTAGCCCTCAGGGGAGATGGCAACCAGAAAGCCAGTCCCTGACCCGCCCAGTCCGGAGGTCACAGAGGGACCTGAGGATGGATTCACAAGAACCCACATGGTTCCCAGGGGGCTTTGCATGCCTTCAGCCTTGTCACTCTTTGGCACCTCCCTAGAGGCATGCCAGGCCAGGATTACTGTTCATGACCACCAGAGTTTAACCAGGGCTCTTCTTCCCTGACCTCTAATTAAACTTTACACGATCTCAGCGGGGCTCCTCATTCCTGCCTTTATTCTCTCGTCTCAATCATCTTTGGCTTCCACCTTGCTTTCTTTGGTTCAGAGAAAGCATGGGTGTTTGAATCCCAGCCAGATTCCCTGCCAATCAAAGGCCTCACCAGCCCTCCCTAGGCAGGGAAGTCCTAGGTGTTCTGAAGTCCAGCCGTACCCAACAGAGAAGATCAATCTATTACCAACTTCCACCATTGCGACCAATTTGAAAGTTATTGCTACAGAGTCTTAAGATGTCAACAATGAGGAATCCTATTGTCCCACTAATTAATTCAGCAGTCTCCATGAAATAATAGGAGCTGTAATTGTAATTCCAAACTCACCCCTCGACCACTGGAATCAACTAATTAAACAACAATCAGCCAGCACTGGGCTTTCGTGGGGAAGATGGACTATTCCTTTTTATAGCTGCAATTAGGCGACACATTCAATAATCAGAATGAAATACAAATTCACCCAGGAGCCCAGTAAATTATGGCCATTCACACTTTGTTTTCCTCCGGTCGCCTCCCAGAAAATGAAAGCGGTGGCATCGCCCAGCTGCAGCAGGGTGCTGTCTGGACTGTCTACAAGCCACTCCTCAGGGTCCCTTCTGAGTCAAGGGCTCTGTTTGCTGTGTGGTTCAGAAGCAAGACAAAAGAGGGGGGCTGCTGACCAGCTTCAGTCCTGCCCAAGTCCACACCCAGCAGGAAACGTGGATTCCCTGTGGTCTCAGAGAGAACTGTGGAGGAAGAGACAAGAGTTCCGTCTCCACTTGTACCATGATAGGCGTGTAAGACCCCTATCCAAGCCCTCACTCACACACTTACAAGTGTAACACACCTAGCCAGACGTGCAACAGATAGAAAACCCTTTGCGTGTCCTATAAAACATGCTTCAAGTGGGGAGGAGGGCTTTGACAACGGTGGAGCCCTCACGCCCGAGGAAAGAGAAGCAAAGTGAAGCAGACAAGGTCCATGAGAAGCCACTGAATCACTGTGAAAATTAAATCAGGTACGAGGCAGCGGCTGGGCAGGGAGAGGGAGGAGAGGCGTGGGACAGATGATAAATGGAAAGATAGTCACTCTCAGTCGCTGTCAGCCACCACAGGCTGAGCGGAAAGCGTGCACTCTGCAGAAAGTGCCAAGATGCTCACAAGATGCTTGTGTCCTCCAAAGGCTGTGTCAGGATCCCACTGCCGAGGGATAGTTCTCCAGAGCAACGGGGACCATGTGGGGTGCCTCGGAATTGAAGGCCATGGAGAATGGCGCCCACTTGAACATCGAGAGAGCTAATTGGGAGTTACTTTTCAGAGATTAAGCATGTCATAGCTTTAGGACAGTGAAGTAATCCATAGACCCTATACTTTTGATGTCAGAAGTTCCCTAAGGTCAGAGGTGTCTTGCTTTGTTACTCAGTGTGGATGTGGGCACATAGCAGGTTAAACAGAGATGCTTAGTTTTGGGTCACCTCTCTACCCAGCCAGCATACCCTGCTGGGAATCTCAGAGCCAAGAGCCTCCTCCCTGAGGATGAATCATAGGAATGCTTCCAGGGAGGCTAACTGATGTGAGAAGGTATCTTAGTTAATGTTCTTATTGCTGTGACAGACAAACAAACACCTGGTGAAAATAACTTAGCAAAGGAGGGTCAAAGGCGCAGCAAAGAACACGACTTGGCAGTGAAGTGCACCTGTTGCTCTTCCAGAGGACCAGGCTTTGTTTTCCAACACCCACATCGGCAGCTCACAACCTCCTGTAACTCCAGAGATGGTTCTCCTTTCTGGCCTCCTCGGGGATGTGTATACATGTAGTGCACATACAGACAAGTTAGTGCAAGTGCACGCCACGTGTGCGCATGCACACACACATAAAAAAATAAATTTTAAAGAAACAAGAGCAGATAAGAAGTGGGGTCAGACTATAAAGATCCACCTCACAGGAACCCCACTTTTTCAAGCAGGATTACCATAACCTTATAAAACAGTGTCACTAGCTAGGACCAAGTATTCAAACACATGCCTCTTTGGGGCCGGTCCCCATCCAAACTGCAACAGGATGTGCATTTACATACTCAAAAGTACTTGACTGAACACCAAGTCCACAGCATCTATGTGTGAGCGCCTTGGCTCAGCAGGGGGTTATTTAGCCAACAGTGGTCAGGAAGGAAGAGAAAAGCAATAATGGGAAATGGCATTGAAGGGGGTGACAGCCTTCCAAAGAAAGACATTTTCAATGGGGACCTGAACAACAACCCAGAGTCAGCCACGGCCTCTACTTCCTCACCTGTAAAAAAGGGAGCAATCTGAGCATCCTTATAAGCATTGATTAGACACTACACAGCAGGTCACTGCTTGGTGGCAAGTGTTGTTGAAGGATCCGCTGTTTGGGTTCCTGCTGTCATTACCGCCTCTAAATCACAGCATCTTTCTGACAAGGCCTCAAAGGAGGGTGGAGGGATTCGACCCAGTCACTCCCAGCGCTGTTTCCTGCCCACTAGGTTATACTCACTGCTCAACTCACTAACATTCCTACCTGCCCTGTGGAGCTTCCTTATGTCTTGACCAGGGTTGAGGAGCCTTACTTGTTCTTCGGATGCTCATGTGAGGTTGGAGAGAACACATGAGGTGGAGAACAAAAGGGATTGAGAGAGAATAAAGACAGAAAGGAAGGGACCAGGCATGAGTGAACGGTTTAATTCGAGGTCAGTGGAGGGAAACTCTACTTAAAGCTCTAGTGGCCATGGACAGCCACCCTGACTAGCACCTCAAGGCAGGGCCCAAGAGGTGACGAGGTTAAAGACATATGCAAAGACTTTTTAAAATAAAAGATTTATTTAATTATGTATACAGTGTTCTGTCTACACGTTTTGCTTACCTACCAAAAGAGGGCATCAAATCTCATTATAGATGATTGTGTGCTGGGCATTGAACTCAGGACCACTGGAAGAGTAATCAATGCTCTTACCACTCTGAAACATCTCTCCAGTCCCACACCTCCCACAAAGACTCATTAAAGCTGAGTGTATTCTCATGAGGGCTGTGTGATTCTTGTGAGTCTGGGTTCCCAGGCCTCTGCGGCCACCACAGGACCAGATCAAAGACTAGCCTTCTTGTTGAAGTCTCACCTTGTAACATTGGCCCTTGGAGGTGACTAATGAGGGATTTGGGGTTCACTTCCCTCAGTCTTCCTATGGTTTCTTTTTGTTCACCAGTTATCATACTGTCTGAGGGACTGTGGCTGCCCCCCCCCCCCCGAGTTGACAACAGTTTTCAGGGATGGTCTCAGGGTTCTGAAGCCCTAGCAGAGTAGCAGGGAAGTCAGTGAGATGAGTTCACAGAAGCCAACTGTTTCCACTGGCTTACTGAAGCCGGCTCTGGCCAGGCTTCAAGGCTGAGGAGAACCCTGGAGACTACTGGCTTAGAGTCCGTCTGGACCACCTCCATATGCTAAAGAGGAAAGCAGCTTGAGCCCCAATTCTGAACCTCTATGACCTGGTTCTTTTTTTGCTTGTTTATTTGCTTGTTTTGTTTGGTTTGGTTGGTTGTTTTGGGGTTTTATTTGTTTGTTTGTTTTTTGAAACAGGGTTTCTCTGTGTAACAATCCTAACTGTCCTGGAACTCGCTCTGTAGACCAGGCTGGCCTCAAACTCAAAGATCCACCTGCCTCTGCCTCCTGAGTGCTGGGATTAAAGATACATGCCACTAGGCCCAGCTGTAGCTCCATCCACTCATCATCTACAGCAGTCTTGATCCCAGTCCTGACCGCAACTCCTAGCCTCAAATACTTCTCTGATGGCAACAATGTAATCAGGGACCTGTCCCAGTCCTGAGCCTCCCAACCTTGACTTTCCATTGTGTGTTCATATCCTCCTCCACACAGGGAGGCAAGATTCGAGCTGGACCTCCCAGGACCCACAAGCCAACACTGAGCTGATGCCTAGGTGCTCTGGGTGGTCCTGGGTATAGTGGGCAGGCATGGAAAACAGAGAAACTCCTGGCTATTTGGCTTCTGGTCAGCATCAATCCACCGAGGACTTTTTCATCACACCCTCGCTCTCAGCAATAGTACTGAGTCTGATTTAGAGTCCTTAGCATCACGTTCAAGGGGAAATTCTCACGAGCAACTGAAGATTCATATCTTGACGACAATGGAAGGATTAGCTTTATTGATCAAGCAGCAGCAGCATCAACAACAAACACAGGGTTCTTGTTCACACACCACAACGGCTCTTCCTTCAACCCAAGAAGTAGAACACACGGGACGCCTTACAGAGCGAATGAATGAAGATGAAAAAGGAATGGAACATGGACATCTTCTCCATGGCTTCAGGCCTGATTATAGAATTTATGGATGCTGAGGCCTCTTGCTTTTCCCTCTTCTTGCAGAACATTTAACGGCCTTACTGGGGTCATTTCATTACTAATTTGTACCTCAATCAGAAGAGGGAGGGAGCCGAGAGAATGAGAAGGGGCATGTTGCAAATCAATCAGCGCTGTTCCCTTAACGGCTCTGGGAGAGACTTCAGTGGATGATAACGATAGAGACTAATGGCTAACACTGGGCCTGGGAATTATCTGTGGGTTTATTTATGCATGACTTCTGCCATCCACTCTGCCTGGAAAACTTCCCAAGAAAGATGAAGCTTAGGAAGTGACTGAAGGAGGTGGGGGAGGCACAAAGCTCGACAGGCAGGTGTCTGTCTGTCCACCAGTCCATCCATCACCCCCAACCCCCAGCAGCCTGCCAAGGAGGGCTCCTTCCTGCTCCCCACCACAGCATGCGGGCACACAAACATGACTGCAATGGCCGGGCAATGGCCGTCAGGGGACGCCACCTGTCCTCCTCCCTCAGGTGCCTGTCCCACATCTATAGTTCCCTGGTAGGAGCTACAAGGCACTATACTGAAGGGATGCATAAGACATTAAAAGTTTGTGTTCCCTCTAGATTCATGTTTTGAAATCTGAACCCCTAAGCTGAGTGTGGGAACTTTGAGAGGTGATAGAGTGTGGGGCCCTTTCAAATAGGATCGGTGCACTTAGAAAGAAATAGCAGAGCTTGCCCTTGCTCTCTTGGGCCCCCACCAAGATAGAAGGATATCTGTCTGCAAACCCGCAAAGGGAACTGGATCTGACAGTGTTTGAAATTTCTAGGCTCTGGTATGGTGAGAGATGACTGCTTGATGCTGAAGCTACCCAGCCACTGGTAGTTTGCTACAAAAGCTCCTACAGACTAAAGTGTGAAGTCTTCAAAGTAACATAAGCAGGGTCATGTGATAACCAAAGACGAAACGAGTGATGGTCAGGGTTCCTATAGAACCACATTTCCTACCATCGAGTGGCCCGGTCACCCAGAAGAGTGTACAGCAGCCAAGTCGTCACTGCATACTGGAGTTCCTTCCTGGCAGCTCATATCCTAAACAGGGTCCAGGCAAAGGGTCAGGATATCAGGGAGACAGACTTCAACAGAGAGGCCTGCCAGGGAGAAAGGGACAGCAGATGAGAACATGTGCATGAGGCCGGGTGTGTGGTCTATGGCAAGGGTCAGGGCAGGAGCTGTCCCTGTCCAGTCAGTAGGATCAGGAGTCCAGATCACTGTTCTGAGGAAAACCACCTGTTCTGGGCCCGGGCAATTCTGCCACTTACAAGTGTGACATATATGAAGGCCTTTCCAATAAGCCTTCCTAAATATCAAGACCCTCCAACAGGATGAGGAAGCATACTAAACCAAGATGGGAAATAGGAGAGCCAGTGTGAGGAAGGGACCATTCTGCACCAAGCACAGGAAATAGCGAGCCAGAGTCTGAGAAAGTGAAGCATAACACAGGCACAAGGACAATGCTCATGACCAAGTTTTCAGCAGCTGAACACCTTCAGCCTGAGGAAACTCCTAGAAAATAGCCCCAGCAGAATAACGTAGCAAAGCAACAAAGAAGATGGTATAAGATCCCTGTCGCCAGGACTGCAAACCACAGAAAGGCTAAAGCAGTTTCAAAGCAGAGCACAGAAGGCAATCCCAAGAAAGCACCAATGGGACAGACCCAGGGAGCAAGGGGCACAGAGGTCCCAAGTGACGTCTCCAAAAGATGTGCTGGAACTGAATGATCACCCAATGAAACCAACCTGGAGGAAAATCACTCCAAAAGATAAGTACAAAGAAAACAAACATGAATAAACAAAGCCATCGCCAACTTCGAAGCAACACCAGAGATGAGAAGAGAAAGAAGGCTGGGGAGGCTGACTCACCAGTGAAATGCTTGCTGCGAAAGCATGAGGACCTGAGTTGGAAGACTCCACACCTATGGAAATGCGGGGGAGAGTCGCATGTATCTGCAACACCAGCTCTGGGGGTGGAGACAGGAGGACCCAGAGGATTACTGTTCAGCCAGCGTGATGGTTTAAATGAGAATGGTCCCCATAGGCTCATCTATTTGAATATTTGGTCCCTAGTTGGTGGAACTTCTGTGGGAGGATTAGGAGGTGTGGTCTTATTAAAGAAAGTGTGGCACTGGGGGCAGGCTTGGAGGGTTTCAAAAACCCGGGCTATTCCCAGTTAGTTCTTTCACTGCTTCTTGAGTTTGTGTTAGATGTGGCCTCTCAGCTACTGTGACAGTGTCATGCCTGCCTATCTGCTACCAGATTCCCAGTCACAGTGGTCACAGACTTCAACCCTCTGGGACTGTAAGCCAACCCCAATAAACTCTTCCTTCTAGAAGTTGATTTGGTCATGGTAACTCTCCAAAGCAATAGAAAAGTTACTAAGACAGGCCCCTATAGGTTTGTGTATTTAAATATTTGGTCTCCAGTTGGTGGAACTCTTTGAGAAGGATTAGAAGGTCTGGCCATAGTGGAGAGGTGTGTCACTGGGGCTAGGCTTTGAGCTTTAAAAAGCCTACACCATTCCTAGTTAGCGCTCTGTCTTGTGGTTATGTCTTAAGATGTAAGCTCTCAGCTTCTGTTTCATTATCATGCCTGCCTTCCTGCTGCCATGCTGTCTACAAAGATGGTCATGGATGCTAGCCCTGAAATTGTAAGCCTCAAAAACTCTTTCTCTGTGAGGCACCTTGGTCATAGCGTCGTATCACAGCAACAGAAAAGAAACTAATACAGCTGAAATAGTGAGCTCTGCATTCAGCAAAAGACAATCTCAAAAAAACAAGGTCGAGACTGGTAGATGTGGTGCACAGGCATATAACACACACACACAATCACACACGAAACAACTACGATGCATTAATCATTTGTGAATAATATTCAAGTCAACATAATAATGTAAATTCTGAATATTGACTTAATGAATGCTTGAAGGCAAGAATAAGGGGGAGGGACGGTAGTTTAAGACACTCCATCCTCATCACCATAAATAGAAAGTTCAATAATTCATGTAATCAATGCATTAAAATAGAGCCGCACACACATACTATAAAAGAGATATGTAAGCCTGAAATGAAAGATCTAAAACCTGTTGTGGGCCATTGTTTCTAAGAAGAGAGACTGGGACTCAGGAACAGAGAAACGCCACAACACTCTTAGGAGCCTTTCAAACATTTCTCTCATAATCTAAAAGCAATGATCATTATTTTTCTTAAATTCCCCAAGGCTGACCCTCTGTGGTTGACAGTGAAATGATGAGCTGGGCAGCAGCAATTCTGCCTTGACCCTGGTCACCTGTACTTCATCATGCCCTAGGGTACCCCCCGGCAGCCAACTCTGCTTTCATATAAGGCTTTGCCATAGAAATGGGTCCTAAGAAGTATGTCTAATGAGAGCAGACCCTGGTGAAAGGGATGTCTTCGTCCTCCTCTGAACACCAGTGGGAAAGGAACAAGAGGGCACTCCCTCGGCTAGCTCCTCACTCTGCTAGTGTGTTAGACCCTGCATGCCTCCCTTCCCAGTTCATCCTGTCCAGCTCCTGCCCACCATTTAGAGTTTTCACTATTGTTTATGCCCTCAAGTCTGAATGTATAATAGTAGGGTCTACAGCCTTTTCCTGGCCATCTTGGAGTCCCCCTTGCCACTCCTGCTTCTCATTAATGCCTTTTCTTTTTCCCTATGACTGACACCATGGCTTTAGGAGAAGTCACCCTTCACTATCCCCAACTCAGAAGTCAATGAAAAAAATCCCTATTGTTTACATAGGGCATACCCATCAAGAAAAACAGGAGGATGGAACAAGACATGGTAACTACTATAATCCAAGAACTAGAGATGCTGAGGCAAGGGGATTGCCATGAGTTTGAGGCCAGCCTGGGCTATAGAATGAAAAAAAATTATAGTGGTATATTGTTTGTATTTTAATAAATCTTGCCTGAAGACCAGAAGGAAAACTAAAGTCAGGTAATGGTGACACACACTTTTAATCCCAGGATTTGAAAGACAGAGGCAGATGGATCTCTGTGAGTTCAAGGCTACCTGGCCTACACAAGATTAATGCAGAAACAAATCCAGGTGGTGGTGGCTCACACCTTTAATCCCAGTACTAGGGAATCACATCTTTAATCCCAGCACTAGAGGGAATATAAAATGGGAAGAGAGAGATGCTTAGGCTGCTTAGTTTACCATCGTCCAGTCTTGGTAGAAGTAAGACTTCTTTAGTGGCTTGGCTGTTTTGTTTTTCTAGTTTTGGGGCTGAACCCTAATTTCTATCTCTGGATTTTTTTATTATTATTATTTGTGCTACAAAAATTGAAAGGCAGGAGGGGAGGGAGAGGGGGATGAGGACTATGGTATGGTTCAGCACACACAGCATTTGCCCAGTGTGATAATTTGAATGAGGAATGACCCCCAAAGGTTCATATGTTTGAATGCTGGGACAGTAGGTGGAACTGTTTGGGAAGGACCAGGAGGTATTGGAGGAGGTATGTCACTGAGTGGTGAGCTTTAAAGTTTAACAAACTCACACTATTCTTAGTTAGGCTCTTTCCCCGCCTCTTGGTGGCATCCAACATTAAGCTCTCAGCCACTGCTCCAGGCCATGCCTGCTTTTCTGTTGCTATGTGCTGCGCCATGATGGCCATAGATCCCTCTGAAACTGTAAGCCCCAATAGACCTTCTTTCTCCTGATAGATTGTCTTGGTCATGGTGTCTCTTCACAGCAATACAACAGTAACTAAGACACCTAGCATGTTTGAGGCCTGAGTTCTATGCCCCATATCATCCAGACAAAACCAGAACAATTGAGAGAATGAGAGACAGGAAACCTTGACCCTTGAGTAAAGTATTAAACATATCAAAGTCTTAGTTTTCTCTCCTGTAAAATGGGGCATTCATATCTGTTCCAATCACAAAGAACTCTCAAAACAAGTCAGCTATGTAAGCTGGAGAGCCCTTCAAACATGAACTAGTATTATTACCATTACTATTATTATTAGCTGTGTGTGTGTGTGTGTGTGTGTGTGTATAAGTGCACTTGCCCTTGCATGTGAATGTGAAGGCCAAAAGATCAGGGGTCTCCCTCAGCCACATTATATGTTTTGAGGCAGTGTCTCTCAATCAGTCTAGAGTCTGGTGTTTTGACTAGACTGAATGACCAACAAGCTCCCAGCATCTTCCTGCTTCTACATCTCTGCCCATACTGATGTAACAGGCATTTGCCACCACACACCTCTTTCTATTAGGTTGCTGGGGATCTGAACTCGGGTCCCTATGCTTGCACAGCAAGAACTTTATCCACTGAGCTGTCTGTCTCCCCAACCTCAGCCGTGATCACTTTGGAAGATAGCAGGCGACAGAGAGTCTCCTGACTAGTTGGGGACCCATGTGCTGAAATTAAAAGCTGGCACCTCGGTCACCCTTGTGGCCCCTGTGAACCACTGGGTTCCAGCAGGTTGGTCTATTATCCAACCTGCAGCCATGCCAGCTGCCCCGCCCGGAGCAGCAGACGCCCGGGGCACAGACCTCACTCGGTGCCTCAGGCAAATGGCTCTGAGCACCTGTGCCACTTCCCTTCATAAAACCAAATCGCTCGCTAATGCTCCTCAGCTCCTCTCATCCGAATGGTAACAGCCGTTGTTCTTATTGGATTGTAGATGAATCACTTGAAAAATATTTTGGGGCACATTATAGAGGCAATAACATAAAAGTAACCTGGAAAATGGTTCTGTTTTGTTTTCTACTTTGCAAACCCAAACTGGAGCCTGGGGTTGTGTTCCAGATTTTTGTCTCTTTTTTTAACAGAAGTATATTTTTGCTTACTTCCTCTTCGTGCTGGGAAAGGAGACTGGTGACTTTCTCCTGGGTTGGAAGGGAAACCCTTTGGGGCATCTAGCCTGGGAAGGGCTGGGTCAGAGCAGACAGACCCACACCCCAGGTTTCAGGACCAGAAAAGGGGACTGGAAGGAGACAAACAATTGTCTCAGCCTTCCCTGAGGACAGACAATGAGGATACAGAACTGAGGCAGGCAAGCAGGCAAAACTGGCTCACCACAGACAGCAGGATTGCCTCTCTAAAGGGAGTATACGTCTTAGCTGGAAATTTCCAGTGGCCAGATACCTACCTTTTGGGATGCTTCCCATCTACCCCTGTTGTTGAGGCAGATGACTGGGGCAGCTGCCCTGTGAAAAACCCAACAGTATGCCTGCTAGACAGTCAAGACCAGGAGTCACATCCCTCCAGAAACCCACTTGCAATATAGGCCCATAATCAAGTGTCTTGGTAGGGCAAATGGACTCTCTAGAGTGGCCAGGGCCATCTTTCTCTTCCCTGGAGGCCACCATCTCCCCATTTTCTTCCCTGTTCAGGAAGTACTGGCCACTCCTCCCGGCTGCCTCCCTTTAAGTCCTGGCATTCAGAACTGTCAACCTGGCTGTTCTAAACCCTTGGCTCTGCTGACTCTAACAGAGAAAGCCCCATCCTCTGCAGGTCCAACACTGGAGCTTTCTGAGCCCTGGTTCCAACAGTGAGCTTCTCAAAACCTTCAAGGTAAGGATCAAGATGATCCTATCCGGACTCCCCTGGGCAAGACGCTTGATGTAGCTGGGCCCCAGTGATTTCTGAAAAGCAAAATAAAGTGTGTGTGTGTCTGTGTGTGTGTGTCTGTGTGTGTGTGTGTTCGCATGCGCACATGCGAGCATGCCCAAAGACAACTTCAGCTGTCATTCCTCTTAGTTGGTCCCTTTTACATAGGGTTTCTCACTGGTCTAGAACTCACCAAGCAGCTTAGGTGAGCTGGCCCGTGAGCCTTGGGTATCTGCGCGTCTCTCTCATTAGAAGGGTACCCAACTACATCTGGCTTTAAAACAAACAAACAAGGGCTCTGAGAGATCAAATTTGTATCCTTGTGCTTTCAAAGCAAGTATTTGCCAACTGAGCTATCACTCCAAGCCAAGAAAAGCTTACCTCCATCAGGGGATCTCTTGAAATCCCTGCAGCTTAAGAACTAGAATTCCCCGTTAAATGGCCTCTCAAATGAAGGAGGCTTTGGCCTTTTCATTTGTGCAGTAAAATCTGAGGCCTAGGGTGCTAAGGAAAGAATAGCTGGGTCTGAAGGAGTGAGCTGCAAATCCAGGCAGCCATTGACCAGACCTTGATGGGAAATTTAACCTCTGTGCCCTGGCTCTGATCTTTATCACCAAAATGACACGTCCTTGCGACAACACAGCTGAGGCAAAGTAAACACAGCCATTTCCCCAGCCAGCTGAAGCAAGGAGGCAAGACCAGCCCTGGTGTCTCAATTTACTCCTCTATTTCCTGTCTTGCTTTTCTGTTCCCTTTAGGAAGAGACGACTGTGTCCACTCCCTACCAACTAATGCGCTATTAGTTAAGTTTCCTCATGTGGCCAGATATTACCTCTGAATCGTAAGCGGAAAGAGTGAGATGTTGGGAGGAGCCAGGGTGGCAGATGTAATTAATGAGATGAGCCTTAAACCAGCCCCTGCATTTCTGCTGGCTCTCATTAACTGCGCTGCACTGCCCTTCCTGGGAGGCCTCGCCCGACCGTCCCTCCCCACTGGCGGATCTCTATTGTACTTCTTACTATCCTGGATCTGTTCAATGCTTTATATTCCGTTTGCCAACGCAGGAATGATTCAGAACAAGATTGGGTTATTACAAATTCAGGAGGCACTACACACACACGGCTGTCACGTTTCAGTTACCCTTTCTCTTGGTTTAATAAAATTTGCCACACTAATACAAAGTCATCTTTTATCGTTTCCCTGCTGTTGTAACAACTTGTCCGGCTTCCCTCCTGCTAATTAAAGGGGGAGGCCACGCCGCAGCTCATTGGAAAGTGGGTTTCCAGGGAACCTGTCAATATCTTCGCAGTCACTTAGCTCTGGGTCCTATGGTCCTTTAGTCACCGCTCCTCCATGATTGGAGCCCTAATGAGGTCGGCAGCTGGTGGCGACATGGCAGACATGCCCCGCGTGGCGCGCTGGTGGGATGGCAGACGCAAGCAGTCCCCAGGGGCACGATGACGCGAACTCCGCAGCCTGTCCTCCCACGCTGCCCCAGCCGGCCCTGACTTGCTTGCGACAGACTCACCGGCAAAGGGTCCCCCAATGCAAGAGCGAGCGGCGGGAGCTGGGAGGTGGGCGGTGAGGCGGGACCCCCGCCCCCGGGCAGAAAGGATAACCGGAAAGAGGAGGCAGTGGGTACCAAGGAAGCGGGGAGGGGAGGCCAGCGAAGCTGTGCACAGAGCCGCTCTTGTGCGAAGTCCTGAGCCAGGTCCAATCAGCCCGCTCCCGGAAGGCCCACGCGCCACTCTCCAGCCCACTCGGGGGCCTCGAGGCGCCCCAAGGCGCGGGGGCGGCGCGTCTGCGTTGAGTACATCTGCCCCAGCTAATTGCCTCACTACAGCCCTAGCCACTGCCCTTTAGAGGGACCAGGGCGAATTCATTAGCATTCCCAGCAGCCGCTCCCTGGGCGATCTGGGTCGATCCGGAGCCACGGTCACCCCGCCAGCGGGGACTACCAGGAGTAGGGGAAGCTCCAACATTGGGGCGAGGAAAGTGTTTCTCCGTTGGTGGCACCTATGTCCTCTGTGTACCCAACTGTGTACTCGGAGCCTCATTCCTGGGCGAAGCTTGAGCTACTGGGGCAGGCAGGGACAAGGTCAAGCCCCGGGTGCTGGGGAAGAAGAAACCTAGCGATCCCCTGGTAATCTTGCGGTAGTTGGGGCCCCCTCCACAACCAGATTGGCCGCGGGGATTTCTGGGCCAAATCCCCGTGCATAAACACTAATAAGTTTACAAATGGAAGCCGCTGGCGCCTCTTGCAATAAAAGGCAGAAGCTCCTCTCTGGAGCTTCAATGGGAGCATTTTCCCCCTTAACAAGGGGCTGGATTCAGCTGCCTGGTGCTGTCTGGGCAGGGCGGGTTGCCAGAGTAACCAAGGCCTACCGCACACCAAAGGCCTGGAAACAGAGCTGGCTCCGGGCTCCAGGACTTGCCTAGTGCTAGTACACCCAGATCCTGCAGTGTCCTTCTGGGCCATTCCTCTTAGGCATCTCTCTCCCAGCCCAGTCTTCCTAAGCCACAGTCTGTCCCCCAACCCGACCCAACCTCAACCTCATAAATAGGTTTGTATGAAATGCACGAGACACATACCCAGAACACCCATGGTAGATCTTGTGCCAGGTCCCTGCAGGCCAGCTAGGGAGCACACATCATACTGTACTCAGGGGGCAATAAGTGACCCCAGGAAGGGAAAAAGGAAAACCACTAGAGTTCAATTCTCTTGTGAGTCTGTCTTCCGGAAGGCATGTGGGAAACTCAGGTCCCACTGGATAGCAAACAAAGTCACCCCGCCGGTTACTTCAACGCCTCAGCAGATGCTTTGTCCAAGCCTTAGCCTAGCTTGGTCCAAGACTCAGTGTTCAGACCTCACATTTTAGAGCTAGAGAGATAAGGGCATCTGCTACCAAGCCCGATAGCCTGAGTTCAATTACCAGGACCCCCACATGGTGGAAGGAGAGAACAAACTCCCGTAAGTTGTCTCTGACCTCCACACATTCACTGTGAAAATTGTGTTCCCCTCCCCTACACATAAATAAATTAATGTAATTTAAAAAAAAAAAAACTTCAAGTTCACATTCCACGCCGCCTCAAAAAATTAAAATTACATTCCACATTGATTTCTTCTAGGGGACACCAAAATACAGAGACCTCTTAACTCCTTTTACAAGTTCACTGTTGGGCATTGGAGTGTATCCAAATCCCAGAAGTTGTATTTTAGGATCCAGGGAACCTGGACTATGGAGGAGTCTGGAAACACACACACACACACACACACACACACACACACAAAGGCATATACCCAGAATCCCAGAGTGCCTGTCTTGAAGCTAGCCTGGAGCTAGGCTGAAGGCTTCCCGGTGGCTGCCTCCTAAAGGGCCTTATCTATTAACCTTGGAGAAGCTGTGCTCAGAAGTACCCACCAGCCAGCAGACCCTAGACCACACCAGCATTGCTCATCCGTCTAGAACAGAAAGACTTTATTCTCTTCACAGCTGACTAAAGGAGGCCTTTTCCTAGGAAGGAAGCAGTGAAGAAGCCACCACCAGCCAGCTCCGAGTGCCTGCCCGACATCTCAGGGGTCTGCCTCGTGCCCACCTGCTAGGTCACAGTGCACGCACACAGAGTGCCTACTGACACTAACCAGCTGGCTACCCACTCTGCCCCACCTCAAGCCTGGGGTCTTCCCTTCTCCCCACATGATCCCCTCCATGTCCAGTTCATAGCGGCACCCACACACATTGCTCATTGATGTCTGCAGCAGACCTGCAGCTTCTACTTCCTGTCAACTTAGACCAGCCTACCACCTCCACCAGGTCTTAGCCAGTCCCCTCTTGCAGAAACCTAATACACAGGGCTCTCAGTGACTGGTTGCTATTTCCTGCCCACCCGGCCCTGCACCCTGGCTTCATTTAGCCTCCTTGCCTGACCTAAACACAAGTCCTCCTTCACTTCCAGGCATTTCAAGATCTCCTCCAGTTCCACAATCCTCTAGCCCTCTCTCCCCTTGTTCTAGCACATCCTATCAGTTTGTATGCGGCCTCCTCTAGGAAGCCCTTCCTGCTTCCTTGCTGCTCATCCTTGGCTGAGTCTGCCCTTTGTCTTAATCCATTTTACATTGTTCACCTGGTGCAGAACAATGAGTGCGTAAAGAAAAGGTTTGTTCAGGCCTGTGATTATTGGAGGTGTTGGTTGCAAGACTGAAGGGTCCACTTGGTCTCCAATGAGATCCTTCTGGCTACTTCACGGCGAAGCAGTGGCATGGTATGCTAGGAGCATGCGTGAGCACGCACAGCCTGGGTGCAGAGCAAAGGGGCTGGGGGTTGAGGAGCCAGGCCCCCTCTTATTATAGCAGCCTGCTCTGGCAAGAAGGAAAGTCCTCCTGCCATATCTAACTACTCCATGAGACCAACATGAGGACAGTTAGGACCCAGCTACCTCCCACCCCACCTGGGGACCACGGCAGGGGGCTGCCAGGCTGACTCACTCCCTCTTAGATATTTTGCAGCTTTAGGTCTAATTCCTCTAAGCAGACAAGATTTATGGCCCACTTGACAGAAATATTTAATTTTCCAAATGTCTATTATTCAACGACCGTGGAACTCTCCAGCTCCGACATTCCCATATTAAATATCACCTCAGGCTCAGACCCAGTAAAGCTCTTCCCAGTAGCATGGAAAGGAAGGGAGAGAGGGAAGGCGTTGGCAGAGGAGAGGCCCATAGAAATATCCTCACCACGTTCAGGCCATTCCCAGCCCTCTTCCTCAAATCAAACAAGAATGCTCTTATTATCATCATTAACAGAACTAACGGCTTGCTACGTGTGGTGATTAATCTTCACGCACAACATGACTGGATTAAGAATCACCATGGAATTACACTTCTGGATGTGTCTGTGGAGAGTTGCCAGAAAGCTTTCCCTGAGGAGACAAGATCCACCGTGGACGTGGAGGAGCTGTTCTGTGGACTGAGGCCCTCAACTATAGAAAACAGAGAAAGTGAGCTGAGCGCCAGTGCTCATGTCTCTGCTTTCCTGACGGAGAAAGTGGTGTCTAGCCACCTCATGCTATTACTACCACAGTGAGCCACGCCCCTTCCTAAGCCATGAGCCAAAATAGGCCCTGCCCTCCATACATTGTTTTTGTCAAGGATTTTGCCACAGCAGGAGAAAAGTACATAATATATTATATGCTGTGCTAAGCAGTGTGTGTGTGTGTGTGTGTGTGTGTGTGTGTGTGTGTACAGGTTTTTGTGTGTGTGGTATCATTCCTCCGGCCACCATCACCTTGTTTTTTGAAGCACTGTTTCTCACTAGCTTGAAACTAGTGAAGTTGGCTAGGCCAGCTGCTCAGCAAACCCCAGGGGCCCTCCAGTTACTGCTAGGGATTACAACATTCAGATGCCCCTGCATTCTGATCTGACTGACTGAGCCATCTCTCTAGGCCTGTGGTAAGTAATTTTAATAGGCATGGTTTAATTTAATCCTCACAGCCCCGTGAAATAACCATTATAACTATCCCATTGTGTAGGCGGGTGAGGGAGCGAAGGCACAGAGAAAGCCATGATCACCTGGCTGCTGGAGCTGACATTAGACCCCCAGCATAACTAACTTCAACTCTTCAGCCCTCATGGAGTCTCCCCTGCACCATGCTAACTCTCTTCCTAACCACTGTGCCGAACTCTGTTTAATTCCACACCTCATTGTTAAGCAGATTCACTGATACATTGACTTGTGAAGTGACCCTGCCACACTGGTAGCATGGCTGTGTGCCTGGCATAGCAAATGTAAGGCCCTTTGTCTACAGAGACATTGTATATGCAACAGAGAGAGTTTATATGCAAGAGTGGGGCAGATGGAGGAGGCAGAGAGGTTATACCAGCCACTGAAGGGCTCCGCTGCCTCCAGACAAACAGGAAACAAGAGTTCTGAACAAACAAGGGAGACTTCCTTAGGCCTCTATCTCAGTCAGTCTCTCTTGTACTGGTATAAAGCTGATTCTGTTTACACACGGTCAGCTCTCAGCACAGGGAGGGCAGAGCAAGCTTTCCGGCAAGATAAGAGGCAACTGTTAAGGAGAAGGGAAGAGGAAAAGGAGGAAAGTGGATGAAGAACTCAAAAGGCTCGGCAGCTCAGGCATCTAGTGCAGAAGGAACAGAATCCCTTCCTAGCCCTGGGGAAGCTCCCCGATTAGAGCACAGGAGAGCAGCAGATGCTGGTGTTAGTGGCTCTGAGTGATGAAAAATATGATCAAGGGCTCCTGCTTACTGTTTAAAGAGTGCCTAGTGGTTGCTTGCTTCTCCTGTCCATTTAAACAAACACAGTTCATTAAGGCAGACAAAGCATCTGTTTTAATTTCTAGTGTCTCATGTGCTTTTGGAATGCAGATAAAAGATGAGTTAAAATGTAGTTAAGCACCTTAGCTGGTCAGCAACTACTGGTGTTGTTGGAGTACAGGGACAGATTGCTTGGGGTCAGTACAGATACCCAATGTGAGGACCCATCACTGGGTCAACATGCAGTGCTAGCATCCGGATGTCTCATTTATCCACAGTCAAGAAGGGAGGGGAGCTAGGGAATCTGGGTGCCCCAAGGCTAGTTCTAGTACTAAGTACTTCATCTCTCCAACCCCAAATAGGGCAAATGTAGGGATAATTGCCATCACCAAGCCTAGAAGCTTTGGCTGCGCCATTAGGGGTCAGGTCCCATTCCTATTTGTCCAGAAAACATTCTCACCTGAGCCACAGCTGCCAGCCACAGCTAATAAGATCCAAAGTCTCTCACGTCCTCTTGCCTGGTTCTAAATAGCTCTAGCTAGCTTCTGTCTAGGACAATGACAGGAAAGTAAAAAAAACAGCAGAAAAATGAGGATCCCCTAGCATCCCAGTGGGAAAGCCTCACTTTAGTTTCCAAAGCCAAGCTCTCACAGGGAATGGGCCAGATCAAGATGGGAAGCATCAAAGAGGACAGCCTGGGAAAGTCACACAGTATCCAGAAGATGAATCTCTGCCCAGTTCCTGTGTGCATTCCAAAGGGCCCCTGAGCCGTGTCAACTAAATACATACATACAATACTACCTGTGTGCAAAATCATGTTAGTCTGATATGGGATTCCCCTCTGTATGCTGTGAATACCATGGGTTAATAAAGAAGCCACTTTGGGCCTATTGTAGCACAGAATGGGGCAAGGTGCGAATTCCAAGCAGATAGAGGAGGAAAGAAGATGGAGTCGGGGAGACACCAAGTAGCTGCCGCAGGAGACAGATGCAGGACACTGGACAGAATATTACCGGTAGGCCAAGAGCACACGGTGATGCAAAGATTAATGGAGATGGGTTAATTTAAGATATAAGAGCTAGTTAGCAATACGCCTAAGTGATTGGCCAAGCAATGTTTTAATTAATACAGTTTCTGTGTGATTATTTTGGGTCTGGGTGGCCAGGAATAAATGAGCAGCCTCCACCTACAGAATGGCACCCACCGTCTGGGGCATGAATCCACATAAGATCTTAAAAAAAAAAAAAAAGAGGGCTTCTAGACCCACAAAAACAAGAGCCAAGCACAGTTTCTTGGTATCCACATTTTTTTTTTTCAGATAGGCTGTTTGCGCTCAGGGGTGCCACGGCTCCTTTAACAGAAAATTTACTGACCCAGCAAAAGAAATGGCGGCTTCCTGATGTGTGCTGCAGCATGAACTCTGGCTTTTTCCGGAGGCCAAACACTTAAATGGGGTTTTTGAGCAGCATGCTACTAGTTGCTTAAGGGTGACATAGACCTGATGCAACCCTGGAGCTGGGGCAGCATGCATGGCTCTCAGAGGAAGCAAACTTGCCCCTGCCATGTTGGACTGGGTGGAGCCAACAGGCAGGACCACAGAGTTGGTCCTAGCCACTCACACTTAGCATTAAAAAAAAAACCACACCTGGTCAGAAAAATACTATAAATACGCAATAAAGACAAATTCAGACAGAAAAGACCTCTAAATGAAACACAGTGTTTCAAAAGTATATGTAGGCTTGGGAGAGAGAAGAGTATAAACAGTTATAAAAAGAAGTAAATTGCTTTTTAAAAAAGTCTTTAAAGAGATAGAGTACAGACAGTCATAGATTAAAAGAGTAAAAAAAATAAGCCACATAAAAATGGAATATACACAGAGAGTCTGGATTATGTATATTATTGTGTTTTCTTTAAAATTTTTGACTGTAAATGAGCTAACTACAGAGATATTTCATTGTACGTACTGCTAAGCTAAACCAACATATGTTTTAAAAGTATCTTGACTTCAAAATTGGGTCTAAGGATATATTGCTTTGGAAAAGAGGTTCTTCTTTTGTTTTTACAGAACATGAGAACCTGTGGATTCCTTCCAGGCTAATGTGGTTTGACGGAACATGACCCTCTGAAAGATCTCCAAGAACCCCAAAATTACTTTGCACAACAAAAAGCAGGAAGAAGTTTGGAAAGAACTATGCCCAAACTCCCAAATATTGTTTATAAATGTTTGTTTACACTTAAAGGGGGATATGCTATTGAAATGAATACTTTGCATTGGTATGAATCTTGGTTTATTGATACAAATTTAAGATCAATTTTGTTACATTTATTTCTGCTCTTTATTAAGGTATTTTTGTGGCAGATCATTTAAAAATGTAATGTATAATTAAGAAATACAGGTTGATAGATAGCCACCTATAATAGTCAAGCTTGTAATCATGTTAGTTAGGTTTTCTAGATGTACAGAGATAGATTTCAGATGGATAGTTATTCTTCAACCCTTTCAAAAACTAACAGAATATGGTATTTAAAATGTTTTAAAAACTTAGGACTTTTCATGACAATGAGACACATCTGCTCCTGGCAGCACCAATCTACTTCAAGAGGTTAATGGGCATCAAAGAGGCTCCTTATGGACTTTAACAATTTGGGCAAGAAACTGCTCTTGACCGGACTACTTGATATTATGCATATGAACTGGACATGCAAGAGCCACAGAAAAATGCCTGCTGAACTTGCCTTCGGTTCTTCAGGGTTCCTGCTTCATGAAAGAGTCTGCCAGACATTCTGCCGGACACACAAGAAAGTAACTGACAAACTGCCAATAAAGGCAGAACTGTCTTTGAAATTTCCTGCTTCTTGGAAAAGGCTGCCAGATACTATGGGCCTATAGGCCGAAGATGGAAGCCCCAATGTTATAGAAGAACTTTGGGTGACCATCCAGACAGCGAGATGTCTCTGTGAATTCTAGAGTTTTGGAAGCTGCTTATAATGGCACTGTTAACTTAGGTAATATTATATCCTTCTGGGGTCTTTAATGGAGTTGAAGAATAGATAGTTATAATTATAGTTTTCCTTAGTTATGATAAAAGATAAAATCGATATAAATATTGTAACTATAACTCTTGCTTGATAACTGTTTTGTTGTGTGTAATCTTGCTATGTTAAAGTTAAAACCTTCCTTTTTTTTTAGATAGAAAAGGGAAGGTGATGTGGGATTCCCCTCTGTATGCTGTGAATACCATTGGTTAATAAAGAAGCTACTTTGGGCCTATTGCAGCACCAAATAGGGCAAGATGAGAATTCAAAGAAGATAGAAGAGGAAAGAAGATGGAGTCAGGGAGACACCATGTAGCCACTGCAGGAGACAGATGCAGGACACTGGACAGAACCTTACCAGTAGGCCACGACCACATGGTGATGCACAGATTAATAGAGATAGGTTAATTTAAGATATAAGAGCTAGTTAGAAATATGCCTCAGTGATTGGCCAAGCAGTTGTTTTAATTAATACAATTTCTGTGTGATTATTTTGGGTCTGGGTGGCTGGGAATGAATGAGCAGCCTTCCGCCTACATTAGTCTTCAATTTTGTTAGCAGATATTAATTGTGTAATACAACTGGTTTCATTTTGACATTTTCACACAGATACAGTGTACTTTAATCATATCCCCTCCCCCAAATCATCCCCTCTCACTCCTTTCTCACCTCCTATTGGCCTTTTCCTCTTTGCAAATAGATCCCTCTTCTTTTTAAATTATTTTTTACAGTGTGTATGTGTGTGTGTGCATATGCACACATGCACGCACACACAAGCACATGTCACAGCAAAAGGAGGGGGTCAAAGGACACCTTGCGAGAGTTGAGTTCTCTAGCTTGAACTCAGATCCTCAGGCTTTCATGTTGCTGTTATCTCAATTCTACCTACGAGGGAAATATGGTATTTGTCTTTCTGAGCCTGGCTTATCATATGATGCTCTCCAGATCCATCCATTTTCCTGAAAATGGCTTCTTCTGAGTGGCTGAATAACACAGCACTGTATACACATACCCCACTTGTTCACCTTCTAGCACTTCTGTTCAGCGCAAATGGCATTCCTTGAGCATGGCTGTCTGAGTAGAACATATCTGTGGAGTTCTTAGTGCCCTTCACATGGCGGGAGGCGGGGGAGAATGAACCAGAATGGTTACCTTGCTTAACCTCCCCGTAGCCCTTAAAGGAGGTCATTTCCTTCAGACACATAAGGACACTGAAGCTCAGAGAGGCCTAAGGAACTTGCTCAAAGTTGCCCAGCTGGTAAATGTCGAAACAGATTCTGTTTGAGGCCTGTTGGCTCTGGCACGAAGGACCACAGCCGTGCCTTCTTGAAGTCATCACCAGCAAAAGAGCAGAGAAAGAGAGCCAGGCCTCTCAGATGGCTGATCTGGGGAGGAGGAGGAATAAGACCCTTCTGCCTCTAGAAGGGAAGGCTCCTCACAGTGGCCTCATGCGAGCTGCTATTTCAAGGGCTGACTCCCATGATGAATGTGCTAAGGGCACATGTGAAATGTAATACATCTTGATTTAGTGAAGCGCTTGATAGGTCGCCTGATGAAATTTTACTTGCAAAATTAATTCAGATTGTCTTGGCCGGGTACTGCCGTCACCTAGACAGCAGACAAGCTGGAAAGTATACACAAGCAGTCAGAAAAAGGCACTTCGAGGGCCAGGACTCGGGCACTAGAAACAGGCACAGCCCTATGGGATGCTGAGACATCAGCAAGAATTGTTTGGGGTTTTTTTTTGTTTGTTTTTTTTTTTTTTTTTTTTTTGCCTCTGATGTGCCAGAAACATAGCCTGTAAGAAGATGATGCCAGTCTGAATGTAAGAACACACAACAGGGAAGGAGTAACAAGTGGGAGAATGGGGCAAGATGAGCTCACAGGGCCTTCGCAGTCCCCTGATTCTGTGGAATGCAATGAAAGAGATGTAAGGCAGCCGCCCATCCCCAGATCGGTCATTGAGGATGCTGAGAGAGCAGCCAAGTCCCCAGATTGGTCACCGAGGATGCTCAGAGAGTAGCTGAGTCCCCAGATTGGTCACCGAGGATGCTCAGAGAGCAGCAGCCGAGTCCCCAGACTGGTCACCGAGGATGCTCAGAGAGTAGCTGAGTCCCCAGATTGGTCATCGAGGATGCTCAGAGAGCAGCCAAGTCCCCAGACTGGTCACCGAGGATGCTCAGAGAGTCGCAGCTGAGTCCCCAGATTGGTCACCGAGGATGCTCAGAGAGCAGCAGCCGAGTCCCCAGACTGGTCACCAAGGATGCTCAGAGAGTAGCTGAGTCCCCAGATTGGTCATCGAGGATGCTCAGAGAGCAGCCGCCCATTCCAATCAGGAAAATGTGAGCCTCAGCCAGCAGGCCTGCTCTCCAGAAGAGTTACAAGTCAGTGTCTTCTGTGGGCATGAGGAGCTGGGCAGTCAGCTCATGGGGAAAATGTCCACTAATAAGAGGTCAGTGAACCCCTGCCCAATGCAAGAGGCTGGGGCCTGGGTAAGGGATAAGACAGAACATGGGAAGAGTAGCTGAGGAGGGAAAATGAGCCCAGCACACAGACTTGACTAAACTGCCACAGGAGGTGGGGGCATGACTGCCATTCACGATTAATGAAGAAGGGAGAGGAAATGAATTACTGTAATTACAAACCCATGGAGTGTGGTTTAAAACAAAAGTGTTCCTCTTGTGTATCCACAGGAGAGAATATAATACTTTATATTAAAAATGTTAAAAAGAACATTTTGCTTAAAAATTTTATACATGTAACTAATGCACTTTGACCAAACCCACCCACCCACCCCTTTTCTTCCCTTCCAACCTCTCCCCTATCCCCCGACCACTTTGCCTTTTCCTTATCAACTTTTTGTATGCTGCTTGTATGTATGTGGATATAGGACCATCTACTGGGGCCAGGGTAGCCTCTCAGGACCTACATCCCTAAACAAAACTGATTCTCCCTCCCCCAGCAGCCGTCAATTACCAACAGCTCCTCAGTTTAGGGGTCAGACTCCATGAGCCCCTCCCCCCGTGCCAGGATTCTACTTGACTTGATATTGTGTAGGCCTTGAGCATATTGTCACAGACGGTGTGCCTTGGGCATAAAGAGAAGAACTTAGGGGATAGTTCATTTCTTTGTCCATTTAGCAGAATAGTAAATCGTACTGGGTTCTGCCCTAGGCCTATGACCTAGCAGCACATGTTTTTGGAACCAGCAAATGGTACCAGATATGAGTTCCAGCTTATGGATCAGGCTTTGAATCAAATCAGAAAGATCAGGCTTCGAATCAAATCAGAAAGTGGTCGGTTACACCAATCAGCAAATCTTACCAAGCCAGTCCTAAAGCGAAGGTAACGTAATGCTCATTTACAAAACAGGTATCACCTATTGGATGTCAAGGAGCCTAGAGACTGAGAGAGATTAGGATGAGCCAAAGAATAAACAAGTGGATCAAAAAGCAAGCCCAAGAAATCGTCTCGGGCTCTTTAGGGAACTGATGGGGCCAAGTGGAATTGGCTGGAGTGAAGGAGCCTGAGTCGTCACACATACTTGGTGCTACCCTCACAAAAGGACTTGATACAGCTTGCGTTCTGAGTTCACTCTGCCTGTCCTGTAACGAGTGAAGGGAAACAGAGAGAACGTGACGGCTTGGACCAGAAAGGATGCGAGCAGATGGGGAGGAGTGATTAGAATATGGGTGTATTTTGAAGGTAGGACAAACGGGGCTGTTGGGGGAACTGAACATGAGCGGGAGCTACAGAGGGGCCATTGTGAACTGAGACATTAGTACCCATGCCTGGGTCGTTACTCTGAAGACCTGGTGGTAAGGAAGTATCCAGGCATACCCACCTTCTCCTTACTTCCAAACGAGTCCAAACCTTTGACACTGTGCCGTGAGGCACTCATCTACAAAATCCATGTGCAAAGCCCTACAGAAATGGCTCGGTGGTTAAGAGCCAGTGCTGCTCCTCCAGTGGACCTGACTGGTTCTCAGCACCCATTTCTGGAGGCTAGCAGCTGCCTGTAACTCCAGCTCCCTCTTCAGGCCTCTGAGGGCACTGCATTCACATGCACAAACCCACAAACATAGCGGAAAATTAAAAAAATTAATATGCTTTTTAGACTAATGCTCGAGAACCACACAATCGAGTTACACAGGAAAATCAGAGTAACTGTAGCGGCACAATCCTTTAATCCCAGCACTCGGGAGGCAGAGCAGGCCGATTTCCATGTGTTCCAGGCCAGCCAGGACTACATAGTGAGACCCTGCCTTGATAAATAAATAAATTTCATAGTGTTTAAACTACATTTACCATTTGTGTTATGCAGTAGTCATAGACATCTTGGGCCACAGGTTAAATATGACTGAGCCTTGATCTAGACCCTTCCCCTTCTATGTAGTCACTAGCTTCAAGTGAAACAGCTCTCTGTGCTAGTGTGAAATCCCAACAAGACCTGAAAATGTTTGTTTCTGAGAACTGGTCTCAAATAGCCAAGACTACACCTAAAAACAAACAGAAATATGACCTTTACATGATAGGAAACTGCCAAGTCAACGCCAGTAACTGTTACCTAAGTCAAGTCCATGCAAAGCAATTTTTTTATTGTCTCCAAGACAAGTAGTCCAACACGGCCTGATTCCCAGCGAGCAGTGGCGTCGATAAATATGGCAAAGGGAAGCATCCCAGAGCCACGCCCAGTGACAGGTAAAGGCAACTTTTGCACACTGTGTATCAAGCACAGCTTCCCTGAGAGCAGGGAGCAGGGGCAGGGAGCAGGGGAAGGGCAGGCAGACCCGGCCCCCTCCATCTTGCTTCCTAGGTCCTGGGTGCTTATCAACTCCATGAGTGAAATACCAAAGTTCCCAGACGTGGTGTGTCAGGAAAGGCAGGTGGGCCAGAGAGGAGAGGCTCCAAACTGTGCATCTGGGAGCAGCGTTGGCCCAGCATGGATTTTACTAAGAGATGAGAGGGAAGTGTGAGCATTGGCTCAGTGAATCTGGAACAGACAAGGTTGACGCAAAGCAGACTTGGAGACACAAACAGCATAGCGCTGCGCTTGCTGCATCAGTGCTCAGTGGTCTTTCTTTTCTTGTTTTCTTTTTTCCCCCCACTTTTCATCCAGCCCTGGTGGCCTCACCATGACTTCTGGGTCACCAACCAATAATGAGAGCTCCCATGCTTATTGCAAAAACAAGAAGCCACCTGCTGGAGTATTGTCTTGGAGCCCCAACAGCAGAGCACCAGGCCTTCTGGGCTTCATGTCCCCTTTGCAGGAGATAGCATGAAGTCATGCAGCAAATAGCAGACAGTGCAGCCTGCACATCTGCAGGATAAGAGAAGAGTATCTGTGGCTCAGAGAGCCTCCTCATATCTCCCTCACTGGCTCCAGCCTATAAGCCTGGATGTCCATGCGGCAGCGTGTAGAGTCTCAGAGTTTGGCCACTGGCCCTGGTCTTTCTTACTGAATATACTTCCTCCAGCTCATGAGGTGAGCGTGCCTACCACCACCACCAACAACAACACCACACACACACACACACACACACACACACACACACACACACTGAACAGACACTCCTGGTTTGAAAGGAAGATCATAAGGGCTCACCAGCGGAGCCTGAGACTGGACAGAAGGGGAGGCCAACTCGTCCCACTGCACCAGTCCTGAGAGTGTGGTTAGGAACCCAGAGAAGGAGGTTGGAGCCCAGGCAGAGGCTGCCGCTCTGCAGCCACAGAGAATGGACCCTGAGGATACTCAGATGGCAGAATTCTAATGCTAGGAGGAGTTGGGAAGAATAATTCACTGCCACCACCAACCATCCAGGGCCATTTCAGAATATAAATAGGCCCTACCAATGGTATCCGGGGCACACCAACTTGTCAGATGATATTTCTGTGGACCCATTTGGCCCTGACCCGAGTTCTCTAAACATGCGTGTTTATATTTATCTCCTTTTTTTATATAGTCTTAGAACTTTATGGATGCCTACAGCAAAGGGCATTCTAGATTCTCTCTCTCTCTCTCTCTCTCTCTTTCGTGTGTGTGTGTGTGTGTGTGTGTGCATGTGCGTGTGCGTGTGTGTGTGTGTGTGTATGCTTGTGTGTGTGTGTGTGTAACCTTTACCATGATGGGAACCGCCAACCTCCAAACCCGTTTATGTTTCAAGGCTTGACTTTGCGCCTTGGACCTTTAGGTCCCTGCCCGCCCTGCCCACCCTGCACTCCGTCCGCATGCAGAGCACACAGTCCACTTTCCCGGGCAGCGGGAAGTCTCACGAGGCAGGCAATTACAGCTACTCAGCCTGAGCCAGGCTCAGCAGCATCTCAGGCCTCACTCCCAGCCTGTTCCCTGACTGACCCCTTTTAACTTCCTCCCTCTCCAGGCTCACACACTCCCTCACTCTGCTCCAGGCTCTGGGGAAGCCGTGTGCTGTTTACTGGTTCAGGACATAACCCCAGAGTGTGGGTCAGGCCTCCTCTTCCCTACAGCCTCTTAGAAAATTAGCCAGTTTCTCATTCTCCCAGCAGGTCAGGTTCATGGGGCCTCACACCTCCCCCTCCTGACTCCCTCACTGTGGCTGCAGCCATCTCTCTTCCAATCTCCAGCTCTCCCCACCAGCTCTCCAAGGGTGTTCTTACCTAGCTCTCCAGGGGCCTCTAATTATCCAATGCAACCTCTCAGGATTTCTTGGAAGCATTCAACGGGCAGCCCCCCCCTCCAGTAGCCATCCCTCCACCCTATCACCAGCCACCCCTCCACGTCTCCATGGCATCACCTATCCTGTTTCACCCAGGCTGTTCAGGAGACTCCTGTCCTGGAAACACTGAGACTCCGAGTTTGACCGCGGGCCCTGGTCTTTCTTACTGCATACACTTTCTCTGGGTAACTCATACTCTCCACCCCTACCTATCTGTGGGAGATGCCAAGACCCTATTTCCAGTGCCATTTCTTCCTGGAAGGGACTTGGGTGTGCACCAGGACGGTGTGCCATAGTCTTGCTTTATAGATAAACTCTAGTGCTCTGCCCCTGCCTCCTGCCTGCTTTGCATCCCTTGGCCACAACCCCCCCCCCCCACCTCAACCTGACACCACATGCCATGCCTTCACCAACAATGGAAGGTTTCTAGAGAAATTACAAAGCCAAGCTGGCTTCTTACTCTTCTAACACAGCTGCAATCCCCATAGGTCCCTCAATAATGCTGTGACACCCCACACACTGATCCCAGCAAAGCAATCACCCAGGTCCCTCCGACAACTATGTTAGCTAATCTAAGCAATTTAACAAGGCTCTGACTCAAAGGACTAATGAAGAGCTGGCAGAAATGGGGGGATGGGGAGTGGCATAACTTAGCAATAGAACACTTGCATAGACTATGAAAGGCTTGAGTTCAACCCTTATACCACAAGAAGAACTAAGCAAGTAATATGTATATAAGCAAGCAACAGGTGCCTGGCCTCACATCCCCTGTAGCCAGCTTTTCATTCACCCATTCTTAATTGAAGCACACCTAAGGATCTCTCCGCTGAGCTCCTGCTCCTCTCCCCGGTCACCCAAGTCCCACCAGCGATCATAAATGCCTGCCACGATGTCAAACTCCAGAGACAGAGCTCGTTATTTTTCTTTTGTCTGCTCCCCTCCATACCCAGAACCCACAGGGCACATACCTCTGGACTGAACTACCCTTCCTCCACGTCCATTGCTGGCCTCTCCGCCTCTCTCCACTGTGTCTGACAAAGTTCGGGACCCCATTCCCAGACCTTCTCTCTTCAATCCTTGCCTTCTCTTAGTCAGCGATGCTTCCCAGGTTCTGTCTCCCGCCTTGAACTTCTGTCTGAGCAAGACTGACAGCCAATGCTGCCTCTGTCTACTGAGTGCTCGAATCAACACCTGAACAGTAGAGAACTCCTGTTCTTTGATTCATGAATTCTCTCAGGCCTGCTCTGCAAGGTTGTCCCCAGGCCCATACTCCTCCAAGCACCTAGAGCTGAAGTTCTGCCTCTTTCCCGGAAGTCTCGGTGCTTCTTCATATCATTAAATAATAAGAATTAACTTTCCGAGAGACAAATGGTTAGGGGGTCGATATCACACCTTCACACCTCAGTATCCAGCCGGCCTTTTTCTGAGTGGTCATTAAACGAGCAGCAGTCCTGGTACTCAGCTCACAGTGCTCAGCCTCCAGGGTCTCTATCCGCTCAGCAGGGTCCCTCATCCCCCATCTTCACTACAGCAGCTGCTGCCTCTCCCAGAACCTCCTCCAACCCCATATCTGCCAGCTGCTGGCAAGGCAGACTCCTCAGTCTTCCTAGTCTTATCCTTGCTCCTCCTGGGAGCTAAGCAGCTGTGCTTTGGGTGGGCTTGCTGACTTAGCCTCCTACCCATAAATACTGTTCCATGCCCTCTTCAAGGACAGTGACCTCTAACAGGTATTGCTCCATATTCTATTTGGGTATCACAATTGAGGTCAATCCACCGTGACTTTTAGAACCCCCACAGTGGTTTGAATGGAGAGGGGGCATATTTCTTTTAATAGGAAACATGCAGGAGTATATCTCTAGGTCCCATAGTTGCTGAGATGATGAAGGGGCAAAGAGGGAAACCCTGGGCCAGGTGTCATGCACCAAATCTGAGAACTACCCACTCTCTGCCCCAGCCCTGTGTGCCTAAAGAGGAGTATATAGCCTTTCAGTTTCTGGAATAGATGTGCCCCTAGCAAAGCTGCTTCTGATGCAAGGGCCCTCTCTCCCCTGTACATCTGGCCATCTCTTCCAGGGCCTTCTGATAAATCTCTTGGTCTAGGGGGTCCACCTCTTGTTTGTACTGGTGGTTCCAATGTCCAGCCTCTGCTCTGGGATGTTTTGATCTGGAGTTCTCATATCCATGGTAAGGCTTCTCTCTTCGCACTCTCCCAGTTAAAAACATCAAAAGGTGATGCCATTCTTTCTCCTAAAACCCTCTGCTTAGGATTCCCAGCAAGGCTGTCATCTCTGGGAATGCCAGCATCAAAGAATACCTCCTGTCTTCCTGTTCTTAAGCCAGCATGCCTTCACTGCAGCTGTGACTGGTCTTGGAAATCCTCACCTTCTGCCTGTGACTCCACCTAGGAAAATCTGCTTTCTAATCAAAGCTCTGCTCAGATGGCCCCGAATCCTCCCTACACCTACCCCAACTCAGAATGAAGCTCTTCAGTAGGCATTCACGGTGTGCAGGTCCCCTCCACTCCCACCCTAGCTGGCCCTCATGGCATGGCACGGTGAATGCCTTCAGACAGTGGGAGTTCAGGGAGGCAGTGTGGGCCTCAGTATCCAGAAGGCCTGCTCTGTGATTCAGGCTGAGTTACCTCCCAAAACCAGTCCTGTGTGACCATGCACCCAGGTCCCACGCTTGAGTTTCCCTAGGATATTTCCCCTATGTGTATCCTCACTCAGCCAGAGCCTCGCCCACTCTGGCAGTCACCCAGCAGCCCTGGATACATTTATCCCACTAATGAGAAATTTCTTAAAGCCCTAACAAGGCCCTTTCCACCAAGCAGGTTCAGCAACAGATTCGTATAAAGCATAAATTCAGTACATTAAAGCCAGATTTTAGCACATTAGTAGACCCATGGGGAGGGGCCTTGGGTTTACCAAACACCAGGCAGTTGCTGTCATTTAATTAAAAAATAATAATGAGGAGCTCCTGTAATTTCTGGTCTCTCATTAAGAAAGTTTTTTTTTCTCTTTCCTGATTTCCCATGTCAGATGCTGCTGTGGAAAAAGACAAGTTCTTGTCAGGACAAAAGCTACTTCGGAATGGCTGCAAACAAGAAGAAACCTTCCTTGCCTAGCCCACCCACTGCAGCCTCCCAGCAAGGGCTCTGGTTTCTTGTCTGATCGGTTCCCCAAACAAATCTGAGAATTCTTGCCCACACAGGCACCCGATCCCCTCAAGCCAGCTTCTAACTGAGCTCCAACGCATATCTCCGTATTGTTTGTCCACTCAGCAGTCTCTCACCCAAACAGGCACTTGTCACAGTGCCCATGTGCCAGGAGCTAGACATACAAAGGCCTGGAGTGAGGGCTGAGTACTTGGGGACTGGACGGCCTGGCGAGAAAGATGTTAAGGACCACATAGGACAACCCAGGACATCCTGGGGACAGAGAGGAGCGAGGAGCATGCTGGAGTCTCTCAGAGAAACTTAACTAAACCAAGCTTTATTAAGAAGATGAGTATAGAGCCAGGCGTGGTGGTGCACGCCTTTAACCCCAAGTACATGGGAGACAGAAACAGGCAGATCTCTGTGAATTTGAGGCCAGCTTGGTCTACAGAGTGAGTTCCAGACAGCCAGGGCTATTACAGAGAAAAACCCCGTCTCAAAAAAGAAGGAGGTAGGAGAAGAGGAAGAGGAAGAAGATATGAAGAACGAGGAGGAGGAGGAAGAGAAGAAAGTAAGGTGGGGCATAGAACTGGGTCCCTAGATTGGTGGAGGGGAGAGGGAAAGTGACTCAGGTAGATGGGACAGCTGGTACAAAGGGACTGAGGCGTGTACAGACAAGCACACAGAGGGAATTCTGCCACAGTCCATGCTGAATGTCGGGGCAGGGTGCCATGTCATGCGTGTGAGAGGCTGAGCTGGACTGTTAGTGGCACCTAACCCAACCCACCCCAACATCTCAGTGCTCTAAATCACAAGGTCCAGAAGTGGGCAGGATTAGAGGGATCAAAACATAGTTGGGTTAGGCGGTGGCGGCCCACACCTTTCATTCCAGCACTCGGGAGGCAGAGGCAGGAGGATCTCTGCGAGTTTGAGGCCAGCCTGGTTTAGAAGAGCAGTTCCAGGACAGGCTCCAAAGCTACAGAGAAACCCTGTCTCAAAAAACAAACAAACAAAAAACATAGTCGGGACCTCTAACAAAATTAGCTCTTCTCTTCTCAAGTGTCCAATGTAGTCCCTGGAAGCCTGAAGTCCCACCACTACCACTAAATCTGTCCTTAATCCTAGAGGTTGCATAGTGGAGAGGTGACATGGTGAGGCAGTGCACAAGGTCTGTGACTCAGAAAGTTCTAAGATGCTGGGTGAATCTCTAGGAGACAGGAATACAGGCTCAGAATCTGCATCCCCAGCCTCGCAGGTGAGGTCAGGTATGTCCCCTCAGCACGCACCATTCCAGAAAAAGCCATCCAAACTGAGTGATTCTCCCCTCACTTCTGTGACCACATCTAGTTTCAGCCCACGTTTCCTGTGTGCTGAGAGCTACAAACAGGACTGGGGTTGAGATCACCCAAGCAAGACCAAGGCTGACTAAACCGTAAGATCTGATAAAGGATCCGACTCCCCTACACAAGGGTCCCCTATAGGATGCAGCCCCAAAGGGCCCCTGCTAGGAAGTGGAGCCACTACGCCTAAGAGACAACCACAGAGACCAAGAACTCTTGGTCACTGGCAGCAGGGACACCCAAGGAGACACAGCCTTGCAGTAACACTGAGGAAGACCCTCAACTCCCATCTTGAGTCTCAGAAGCTTTCTCAGCCTTCACAAATCGTGAGTTCAAGGCCTTCAGGGGGCCACTTGTGATCGAGGAGTTCTTGAAAGTTGTGGACACTAACTCACAATCACAAACAACCAAGATTCCTGGAGCTCATAATAAATAAGACTCAGGAAACAGGCTCTGCTCCTCCCTATCAGAATTCACACATGAATGAGGCCAAGAGCCTGGGCCCTGGAGTCAAAGTGCTCATTAAAATCTCATCCTATCCCTTCTTGTGTATCTTCAATTCTCTCAGCTTCTCTGCTTTCCTCACACATGAAAAGCGGTTTGAGGTTCGGCATCTCTAAACCGAACACCCAAAATGTTCCAAAATCCAAAACTTTCGAGTGTCAAATGATGCCACCAGCAAAAAAATTTCACACACGATCACATGACAGGTTACAAGGAGAACACAGGGATATTAAAATATGGTATGAAGTTTTTTTTTTAAGCCTAGGAGTTGTCTATGCAACATGTATTTCATATTCAGGCTTAGGTCTCATACCCAAGATAGTTCATTACATATCTGTAAAAATTTACAAATCAAAAAATCCTGTCTAGAGAGATGGTTCTGTGTTTAAGAGCCCTTGATGTTCTTGCGGAAGACCTAGACTCAGCTCCCAGCACCCCCATGGCAGCTCACAGATAGCTGCAACTTGAGTGCCAGGGAGCCAACACTTCTGGCATCTGAGGGCATCTTGCATACACCCTGGGACACACATACATGTGTTAAATAAAGAAGTAAGTCTAAAAAATAAAAACTATGGATACGGCATAGTCAACCCACAGTATTTCAAAGCTACATGGCGAATGCTAAGTACATGTCCTTACTGTTATTATTGATAATTTCCTATGTGCTAGCAATTTCCAATCCTCTTACATTTGTCCTGCTGGATTTTAGGGCATATGACATTATTGTATAATAGTGAAAATTTTTTATCTTAAGAAAATAACCTTGAATAAGTTAATCTAATATAGCTTTAGGCCAAAGAAACTTCAGAAGACAAAAGGTAGGTAGTGTGGAATGAGCAGACCTTCATTTCTGGTTCTGCTGCAAAGTCTTTTTGGAAGACATACAGAGAACTGCTGGAGACAGTGGCTCAGAAAATGGGGCCTGCAGCTCAGTTGGTAAAGTGCTTGCCTAGCATGCTCGTTCATCCCCAGACATTGCGGCCCCACAGCTGTGATCCCAGAACTCGGGAGGTAGACATAAGAGGATCCAAAGTTCAGGATTTCTCTCTGCTACACAGAATTCAAGACCCATTTAAGCTACTTGAGACTATGTCAGAGAGAGAGAGAGAGAGAGAGAGAGAGAGAGAGAGAGAGAGAGAGAGAGGCAGCTAGCTGGTCCATTGGTCCAGTAGCGGCTGGCCACACCAAGCCTGAACCATCTCAGGCTTTGTT
This sequence comes from Microtus oregoni, assembly GCF_018167655.1. Lineage (NCBI taxonomy): Eukaryota > Metazoa > Chordata > Mammalia > Rodentia > Cricetidae > Microtus > Microtus oregoni. The sequence goes on from NW_024543067.1 coordinate 58,637,564, forward strand.
TACACCTCTCAGTCACTGTGAAAACTCCTAGGGCCCCACAGGGAGGGTGAGCTGAGATAATGACATCTCAGCTTCAAGTGCAGACCATGCTGCAGGGTCCCAGTCCTACTCTGAATAACTGAGGAACCTGGAGCCATCTGAGATCTCATCTGCCTCAGTTTCACCATTCCCCAACCAGAGGAAGCAAAAATCCACCAGCACAGGGCTGTTGTGGCAATGCCTCTGACCAGCACCACTCTAGGCACTGTATGTGTGCTCACAAATCTTTGTCCCTCTCTGCCCAGGCTCCCCAGTCCCCTCTGATAAGTCCCTTGGCAGAAAGGGGCTGCTTTGGTGGCTGCACCTCCACTGATTCCTCCCAGTTTTTTGTTTCCCCGACCTAGTCATTCACTCCCATGACAGAACCAAAGTTTTTATGCCCCACAGGGCAACTCTCTTGTTTACGCTGAACTTAGCCTGCTCCAACCCCATAGAAACACCCCCCAAGATGGGAGTAGACACATAAGGACAGATCTCCTAGTTCCTGCTGTGCTGAAATCCCCAAGTTTAAAACGAGTATTTCTAACCATGTTATCAAGGTTCGATTGCCATAGAAAAAGCTGCGCATTTTTGGTTCGTGTCTGTAATCCTAGAACTCCGAAGCTGAGATAGAAGAATTACAAACTCAAAACTGGTCTGGGCTGCGTGTGTTAAGACTCCATCTCAAAACAAGGGGCTTATTTAGTTCATGTGGCTGGGTGAAAGGATAAGACTTGTGATTCACACACACTAATACACTGGTTCAATCATCACCTGCCTGTAGACACATCTAACACCCCCCCCCCTCATTGTCTAGGGGCAAGCATACAATGTTAGAGCGACTTCCTTTACATTTCTAAGGGGGGTTGGTCTTGATTATCGATGGATGTGATTGAGAATCAGCTAAGAGACACACCTCTGGCCTTGTCTATAAGGGCATTTCAAGGACTTTAACCTGCCCTCAGTGCGTGTGGCACCTTCCAAAATGTCTCAGGAAAAGAGCAGACTCTGCCTGCCTGCCTTTCCTCCCTTCCGGAGCAAGCACGGCTCGGTTGCTGTCATCCCCTGCCACCATCTAGCCTGAGCTTCGTCAGCCCTCCAACTAGACTCAGTGTAAGTGATTTCTATGAGCTCCGTCTCTGGCATCAGTCTGGGACTGCTGAAGCATCCAGCTCGTGGACTGAGTAACTTCTGCATTCTCTGCCTCATCAGTGTGTAACATTACATCCTTTGGGGTTTGTTCCTCTAGAGAACCCTGCCTAACACCAGCAGTGTGGGCGGGAAGCATAGTAGCTCAATAGAACACACATAGCTCAAACTCTGCACCCTTTGACGGACCCTTTGCTGCTTCCTCCTCCCCGACCCATGCCAGCCAACATTCTGCTCTCGGCTCTTGGGAGCTATGTTAGACTCCACTAGCATAGCGGCCTCCAGATTCAGTCATGTCATCCGAGATTCAGGGTGTCGTTCTTTAAGGCTGAGTAGTAGCCACTGCATGTATAGGTGACATTCGTTCACCCCGTTCATCCACTAATAAGCAGTATCTCGGCCACTACATACAATGCTGCCATGAACACGCAAGTGCAAATACCTCAGTGACTATCTGGGCTGCGTCTTCCTTCAGGAGATCCTGGGTCACGTGGTATTCCATGCTAACTGTCAGATAAACCAGCTTACAACTCCACCTTCCGTGTGCCAGGGTCCCATCCTTGCCAACACTTGCCATCTTTTGTTCTTTTCACTCTGGCACACGTACTGGTAGGAAATGGCATCTCGCTGTGGTTTTCCTTGCATTTCCTGAGGATTAATTAATTAGTGTCTCTGGACATCTTTTACACACTAGTCAGCCATTTGCACGTCTTCGCTGGAGAACTGCCCCCTCAGCCCTGCTGCCTACTCTCCATCTGATTGTTTGGTTTTTGCTATGGCGCTGTGGGAGTCTCTTATGAATTCGGGATCAAGGCTTTCTCATATTGGCTCCTGGCCCGCCCGCTCCCACAGACGCACCCTCGCCCACCCAGTTGGACAGAATTCCCCTTGTTCACTTCTGTTTTGCTGTCAAGGCTTTTAACAGCACAACCCTGAAACCACTGTCAGGCCCAATGTCACGGAGCGTTTCTTTCGCATTTTCTTATAGAAATGTTACGGTCTCGATTCTTCCTGCTTAATGCATTTTCATTTGGTTTTGTATGTGGTATAAAATACGGGTCTTGTTTCTTTTCTTCTTCTTTTTTTTTTTGCATGCATGCATCTTGTTTTGCTTTCTGGTGTTGGGTATCCAGTCTGCAGCCTTGCATGTCATTGGCAAGCACTCTACCACCAAGCTATATCCACAGCCCTCGGGTTTTTGAGAGAGGGTCTCGCTCTGTAGCCCAGGCTACCCTGGAACTCTCTACGTAGCCCAGGCTGACCTCACGCTTCCAGCTCTGCCAGTGTAGATGCTGCAGCATGCCGGGATTACAGGTGTCAGCCGCCACACCTGGCTGGCTGTATGCTGATGCACATCTTCCCAACACCATCTCCTGAAGAGACGGTCCTTTCCCCACTGTGTATCCTCGGCGCCTTTGTTATCACTAATTCGTCACAGTGTGCTCGCTCTTATTTCTGGACTCTGTTCTGTTCCATTCACTTGCGTGTCTGTTTTAGTGTCAATGGTATTCTGGTTTCCTCACTACAGCTTTGTAATGTGATTCAAAGCGAGGAAGGATGACGCCCCAGCTTTGTTCTTGCTACTCAAGATTACATCTGAAGTCTTTTATGGCTGCCTGCGAATTTTAGGACAATACTAATTCTTCTACTCTCTGAACACAAGACATCCGTCCCATATATTTTTTTAACCAAGCACCATTTTCCCTGGTACCTACATGATGTGGCTCTCCTGGGGGAAACAGTTTATTCAGGTCAATTTAGCAAATGCCCCTGAGGCTTTCCTCAGAGGGCTGGTTTGCAGATGAGCCGGACTGCCTGCCTTCAAGAAGTACCAGCTCCTGTGGGTGAAACAGATGCAGAGAAAAAAAAACCTCACCGTGCCATGGTAAACGCATGTTAAGGCTGCACAAGGCTTGAGGCTGGCAAAAAGGAGCGCAGCTTGGAGGAGCTCTGTCATGGAGGACTGAGAGGAGCTGTCAACAATTGCAAAGGCAGCACAGCAGCCAAAATGAGTCCCACAGCATCCCCTTCACGCAGGTTAATCAGGCCCCTGGCTGGCAGTGGAGAGGGAGGAGTGAAATATGCCACAGAGACGGGTTAGACAGCAGATCCTGAGTATTCTGTGAAAGCACGGGCTTCTTGGAGAGTCTGAAGAACACTGTTGACCTTGTACTTGGAACACAGATAATCATGATTCCGTGCAGAGCTCCGGCCTCTATGCTCACCATTACTAACCCTGGGTCTAAATTTTCTTGAGCATTCTCAGGGAAAAGCCTGGAACACCACTCCTTCCTTCTCCCAGACTCTTCAGATGGCTCAGGCCCTGCCCTCAGGGGCCTTGATTCTGAATCCCTTACACACTACATATTAGGACTTGTTTTCTCAAATCCAAGCAGCCCAGCCCTTTGTCAGTCACTTGCCAGTGCTGTGAACCCTCACTGTGTGGGATTCCTCCTCTAGAGTCCTGGAGCTCTCCTGAAGGCCTGCAGGAGGCACTATGGGTATCTTCCTCGTCAGTCTTGTCCCATTCATCCTCCACTTGGCCCCCTTACCACCAGACAGCTCCTCTACCTGTGACAAACTTTTGCCCCAGCGCCACTTCCCAAGTACCGCTGGTGCGCAACCTGAGAGGGTCTCCGAGGGCCAAGCAGACAGAGTTGCTGACTCCCCTTTAACTGGCCTCCATCTCTCTCCTCCAAGAACCCCATCAGGACATGAGGTTCATGTTCCCTGTATAGAAGCCCACCATCCAGCTCCTGCAGGGGCATTTTGCTTACCCTGTGCAGCTGAGAAATGCTGACGTGGTTTTGACTATTTAATCATTTTAAATACCATGGTAAGGATAACTTTGCTGGTAGCAGCTCAAATTAAGGTCCAGATAAAATAAGACTCATTGAACCTAAAACACTTCTAATTAACTCCCTGGCCAGTTTCCTTAGCAACAGATGGCCACAAAGGGGCAGCTGGGGTTCCTGGGAAGACCACAGGACTGGGAGTCCATCTGGAAAGAGGAATAGTAAAGAGCACTTGCCCTGTTGCTAGAAGCACAGAATGAGGCCACATTGCCACAGCACACCTTTCTGTGACCTGTTACCAAGTAGTCACAAGTGTGAGGGACCGTAACCTCGACGAGGAAAAGTGGCTGCAGCTTGCCTTCAGGATGTCCTAGATTTTGACACATTTCTTACTCAGAGGTGGTTCAGAACAAAGGGGACCAAATGGGATGACAGGCCCATGAGAATACCATAAGCCCCAAAGGGTCCCACAGCTTTGGCGTGTGAGGGACCTGGTCTTCCAAGAGCTCCTATCACCAGGAGTATTCCTCAGGCTGCCTCTGTAACCTTCATGGCTGCCTTCTGGAGTCTCCCTGACAACTGTCCCTCACCTGCTCTGGAAAGAGGATTGTTTGTGGTTCACTCAGGAGCCTGCATGTCAGGTATCAGGACTCCTTATCTTCCCTTGCATCAAACTGCCCCATGTACAGATGGAGGAGAGATGCCCTGGCCCAGGAAGGACATTGGTCCTAGGGAGAGGCCAACCTATCAAGGCCATCCATGCAGGAATCTGCAGCCCTCCAGACGACAGTGGCAGAACTACCCTGCTGTAGGAGGCCACTTGTTTGTTTTCCTGGCTGCCCAGACTCCTGGAATAATCACACAGACATGCAGGACCCACAGAGAAATCACTGCTGAACTTGACTCTAAAGGTGAGATGGTTCTTTGGGGTTCCTGCTTCATAAAAGAGACTGCCAGACATTCTGCAGGATGTGGAAGAAAATGACTGACAAACTGCCAAAGATGGATGCCCCAATATTACAGAAGAACTTTGGGTGACTGTCCAGGTAGCGAGATGTCTCTGTCAAATCTAGAGTTTTGGAAGTTGCATACAATGCACTTCTTGTTTACTTAGGTAATACTATATCCTTCTGGAGCCTTTGATGGAGTTGAAGAATATATAATTAAAGTTTTCCTTAGTTATGATAAAGATAAAAAATATATAAATATTGCAACTATAATTCTTCCTTTATAACTGTTTTGTTATATGTAATTTTACTATATTAAAGTTAAAACTTCCCTTTTTATTTAAACAGAAAAGGGGAGGTACTATGGGATTTCCCTCTCTATGCTGTGAATACCATTGGTGAATAAAGAAAATGCCTTGGCCTGTTGATAGGGCAGGGTAGAGCTAGGCGGGGAAAACTAAACTGAATGCTGGGAGAAAGGAGGTGAAGTCAGAGAGAAGTCATGGACCCACTGCCGGAGATAGATGTGCAGGAACCTTGATGGTAGGCCACAAGCCTCATGGTAAAATATAAAATACTGGAAATGGGTTAATTCTAGATGTAAGAGCTAGCTAGCAATACACTTAAGTGATTGGCTAAGCAATTATTTAATTAATATAGTTTCTGTGTCGTTATTTCGGAGCTGAGCAGCCAGAAACTAACAAGCAGCCTCCTACTACACTATCCTGTAAACTTTCTTGTTAATGTATGATCCCAAAGAACCTGTCTCTAAAATACCTGACTGATTCTGGATTTTTCTGGATTTTATATTTGCCTTGTCACAATGAGATATTTGAGAGAGATGATCCAAGTCTACATGTGAAATTTAGTTACGGTTTGTATACAGCTTACACATACAGCCCACAGGCAGGGAATTTTACACAATATTTCTAATAATCTTGTGTGTTTGGCTGCATCACATCAACAATCCAGGGCAGAATTTCCAGCCTGGGTTGTTGTGTCAGCATTTCAAATGCTCCTGGATTTGTAGGTTAAAAGATGTTTAACATTGACTTGGCCAGTCGAGAAAACTAACTTTTTTCCCTCCTGACCTCCCCACTCTCTAGGAACAGGAGTGGTGTTATTCAGAAGGACTGCCTGTTTCAAAGTCTCACACAAGCAACGAATTTGAGTCCCTGGCCTATCTCTGCACTTGAGATTGAGAAGGGGCTAAAGGCGGGCTGCCCAGGAAGCCCGAAGCCACAAGGAAGTAATGGCTAATCCAATACACACAATTTCATTACTGATGTGAAAACTGATTCTAACTCACAGAAAAGGAAAAAGGAGATTTGACTGGAATGCTCAGTCCTGAGGAGACGGGATGGTTGGATCCCACGCTGTGCCCTTTACCAGGAAGTTACAGACAGGGTATCAAACACTCACCTGGAAAAAAAGAGTGAGAGCTGCCTGGACATTTTCAACTCTCCTAAGCATGCACTGCCTTATCAACTAGCTCAGAAACCCACCCTTTCTCATTGCCCTGGTGTAAAAGAATGGGCCTCCCAGATTGGAAGAGGCAGCTTCTTGCTTCTTATGAGAAGGTGCAGCATGGGACCAGTGTCTTTCTGACTCTGTAGACGGGCTTTTAGTGTTCTATATGGAAGTTTGTTTGTGACACCAAAGCCCACATTTGCTTACTAAAGCTAGTTAATGTAGCCGCTTTATTTAAACAGTGGCCTTGGCTGTCAATCGCAGGCTCGCCCTTTCCTCCAGCTGCACAGTTCACAGACCACACACACCGTTGCTCCCTACCCTGAGCCTGCCACCCAAACAGGGAAAACTCACTTGAAGCTTTCTTGCTTTGTGATTTTTTTTTTAGAACAAGTGAGTGTGTGTTCCAGCAAACATGGAAGAGTATGTATTTATCCCACAACAGATGCACTCATTCATTATTGAGCATCTACTTTGTGTGTGGTAGGGAGCCAAGGCTGAGACTGTGAACAGCTCCCTGGAGCTCCCCGGTACAGCAGGGAAGGAGGCGCACACTTTGAAAATGCTCATCTATAACGCACATGGGTGAGCGAGCTAATAGAGACAGGGACTAAGTGCCTAGAGAGGAAAGAAACACAAGATTACTTCTGTCTCTGGCCTGGGGAGAGCTTCCAGGGAGTGTGTTCGGTGAATGGCTTTGTGTAAGGCTCCCCCAGGCAATGCTACCTGGAGAGACCCCAGTCCTACCCACCTGCCTTCCCCTCGTATCCAACAAAAAAGCAGCCGGACATCCCCACCTTTCTAACCCTCCTGGATGGCTGCGGTGCTTCATAGAACCGAAACATCTCTAGCCCAGCTGCCCCAGCCACTACCCACATACTGCCCTGCTTCCCCTGCTGTCGCCCACTATTCACTTAGGAACCAAGCCAGAAAGGGCTAACGAGAAGAGAAAGGGATCCTGCGTATGCACTGATGGGGCAGAAGCAGGAGACAGTCATTCAGGACAGACTGCTCTGCCACCTGGCCCTCAGACGTACAGATCTGTTCTCCAAAGCCCCTTTCCTGTAGAGAAGGTCACCAAGGCTCCCCTACAATCTTGCCAATGCTCTCCTCTCAAGAACTGTGGGTTTTGTCACAGGTCTCAGCGTGCAGCCTTGAGCCCTGGACACAGTACATATTCAAGCATAAGCTGCTCAAACTGCGGGGGCACAAACTCTCGGGTCTCCTTCAGCTAGCACCAACCTCCAAGTCACCTGCCTTAGTGAAGCTGAGTGTGTGTGTGTGTGTGTGTGTGTGCATTCCAGTAGTTAACATCATGTGTCTCCCTCAATCACTTTCTATCTTAACTGGAGCCTGCCAGTTCAACTACACTGGTTGGCCAGGAAGTTTCAGGAATTCTCCACCATCTTCACCATTTCAGCACTGGGATACAGGTGCACAACACCACACTGGTCCTCTTCATTCTATGGCAAACAATATCCATCGGTCCCTGAGGCTGATTTTTGAAACTCAGATACAAAGCTTTCTATGTGCTGGAAGTTAATTCCACCTTGTATGTTGGGACCCTTCATTCTGCCTGTCTACTCTACATATTGATGATATCATCCTTCAGTCTTTCCAGCCTGGCATCATGCGAAGTGGATAGTCAGTTCATCCAAGACATCAACAAATGTGTCAAATATGACGAGCCCAAGGAAGACTCCTTGTGGCTCCCGAGACCTACAGGAAGAATCTAGTTAGTGTCTGCCACAAGGAGATGCAAATGGCGAGTGGATCCGCAGGAAATTCTGCCTTTCTATGTCCCCCCAGATCAGATGCCTGTCCACCTCAGGGTGGTCATAGCTCTTCTTCTTTTCCTCACAGATGGCAAGGCTCATATGGCACTCTTAAAACTGAGAAGCCAAATTTGAAGATGCTTAGAAACAGCAGGTTTTCAAAAGACAAAGGAGTCAGTGAGTTGACCCAACCTGACCTCCGGGAACTGTTGTCTGCCCCGCTGTGTTTTGCAGGTGATGCAAACTCATCAGCTTCCAATTCTCTGGGAGAAAACAGCCTCACACTTGCTGCTTTTGAGTATTTTTTAATCTACATTTTCTTCATTGCAACAACATCTGCCTGCCTCCGGCTTTCTGGTGCGCCTCACCCGCTCCACAGCTTCTCAACAATCCACACAATGCATGCAGAATTGCATTCATAACCTGCTTCTGCTGCCCAGGGGATGCCTGCATAGTTCCCTTTGTTTGTCCTGGCCTTGGCCACTGTGGTCCGAACACAGCTCTGTAGCCAAGAGGGGCCAGCCAAGCGTGCCATGGTATGTGAGTACACTCAGTTCAAACCATGCCCACCAACGGAAGGCAGGGTCCTGCCTCTCCTCCCCCTCCTTCCTTCTGTAAGGACTGCTCTGCTGTGGATGCCAGGCAGAAATGTGCGTGTATGCAAATGTGCAAGTGTGTATGCACAGTGGTATAAAAAGTCCAGTGGGCGGTGAGTGGCGGCTATAATCACAATAGAGTTTATGTCACCTGCTACGCTCGGGTGTAAGTGCCTCATACATTTAACCTATCTAATCCTCACTAGAGTCCTGTGTGGCAGGGACTGCCATTCTCCCAGTTTGTAACCAGCAGAAAAATGCCCCCAGCCACAGTGAGTCTTCACTGGTGTGCCTACCCACAACAGCGGGACCCCATCCCAAGCTTTCCCCCGCCCTCCTTCTAGCCCTCCAGCATACCCTACATTCTCTTCACAGCCCTGCCCTTCTCCATATTCTCCCAAAAGTTCCAGGGGCTTTCACACCACTGCACTCTCTGTTCGCGATACTGGCTCTGCCTGGAACAGTCTTGTCCACACAGAAAACTCCCTACTCATACTTCAAAACTTAGTCAATGCTAACCTGCCTTATGAAGCACGCCCATGCCTATGTCAAGGAGAATGCTCTGTTCCCTCCTTTCTGGGTCCTATAGCAATTGTTTGTACTCTTAGGTTAGAATCAGCTTTGTAAACAATAGACATTTCTGAAACAAGGATCAAGAGACCAGGAAACTGGCATAAAGTAGCAAGAAAAAAGTATGCAGGGCCTTTCATTTCATCATGAAAGTATTTGATGCCTACTACATACCCTGTATACCAGGCACCATCCTAGACACTGGGGACAAAGGAGTCAATGAACACAATCTCACAAAGCCTATGCCATGTCAGGAGAGATGGAGAAAATGCAACAGGTAAGAAAAACTTAGAATGCACCAGAAAGTGGTGTGTGCCCTAGGAAGGAACAAAAGAGGCCAAGAGCCGAGGAGAGGGCCAGGCTTGCTTTGACATTAGATCCTGAACTCTAAGTTTAGGCTCAGTTCCCAATGAGGTACCAACCACGGTGGCACAGCTCCTCCTATCACCCCAAGAACTTCCAGGACTTCAGAGAACACACAGGGTGATTCTGCTGCCCAGTGCTTACCTTTACCCATGGTGGCAATGAGTACAGGTAGACACAGCCAGGCTGACGACACAGCCCGGGTGCACTCACATTCACGGTGATCATGAGCCCCTGTCCCTGGGTCACATCTAGACACGTGGCATGGTGCCCACCCCTTCCCACAGGCTGTCCATCTATATCTAATCTAACTCTCCCCCTTTGTGGATGAAAACCCTACGGCTTGACGAGGCTCTGCACCTTGACCAGGAGCCTGCGGAGCTTTGATCACGAGCCCAGGACTCGGCTAAGTCTGCCTGACACTGGACCCACAGGACCTGCATTACGCCCCTGTATCTGGTTTACTAGTGAAGAGTCTTGTCTGAGTCCGCCCTAATTCACCAGGAACTTAGAACACTGCGTGAAAAGGTGAGGCAGCCTGGAGGGAAGCCTCGCTCCATGGGGCAGCCCAGGAGCCTGCAGTGAAACTGGGAAAGACCTCATCTTAGCTTTCTCAGCAAGAACAGAGCTCAGAACACAGGAGACTTAGCTGAGGGCTCAGGCTCCAAACCTGGCACCTGATCCAGCCTGGCCCTTCCCTCCCAGAGCTGACTCATGCCTCTCCTGCTGGTCCTGGTACCTTCCTCTTCAGTTCCTGTCCCACCCACTTTACTCTCTCTGCTGAGCAGAGCCTCCAGCTCCCTCCCCACAGGTCTTAAGTCTACAGCCAATGGCTGAGCCATCCTGCTTCTGGCTCTTTGATCACTCCTGCCTCTAGCCTTGCAGTATGGGGACCATAATCCCTGAAGGTTGGAAATAGGTCCTAGCCTGCTCCCTTCCCTTACTGCCCCTTTAAGCCCCAAAGTCACTCTCCCTTTTATCATCAATGCCATGGGATGACCATGTTCTCAATGTCACCTGTCACCCAGCATGGTCCACATTGGTCCACCATGCGCTTGTCCCCCTGCTCTCCACATAGGGGACCCTCCTTCCTCCAGAACACCTCACCTGATCCCTCTGCTCTGACTGCAAACTGTCCAGCAGGGCTCGGGCAAGCTGGCTCAGAGCTCAGAGCAGGTAGCAAATCTTGTCCTACCTCTGCATTTAGTGAGGTACGTTGTTGGCTGAAGGCCAACTGTAGTGAGAACACCGAGACCCTAGAAGTCAGTCAGACACCACATGAGAGCTCACCGCACACAGGGGGGCTGCGCGCCTAGGCTGGTTAGCCTTGGGTTAGCCTGGCTCATCACAAGAGCCTGCATCCGAAGCCTCTCCATCCCGGGCAAACGGGAAAATGACTCATCACACCCTTCAACCCTACTGAGTATCCCTTGTTCTATAAACTGCTTTCCTTCCCCCCTCACTGCCAAGATAACCCCCCAGACCCTGCATGCCCCCGCCCCGGTTTCTCCTAGTCTCTACCCAGCCCATCTATCTGCCTGATGTGCCCTCCAGGCCTTCCCACCATTGCCACGCTTACTGCTGCAGTTAAACAAACAAGGAGCAGTCTTCTTTCCCTGGTCACCAGGCTGGTGTCAAGCATTATTAAAATCTGTTTAAAAACTCTGTCTGCGCTAACAATACTTTTTTAAAAGTATTTCTTTGTGAACACTCCTCACATTTTCCTACAAATAAACAAAGTGTGGCTGGGACAATCTAACTTGTCAGTGGCTGCTGGACCTACTCTCGCTGCTGAGGCCATCTTTCAGCAGAAAAGACTGTCAGTCAAACAGCCAACTGCTATCTTTAAGCCAACACCAGCAGTACTGAACATTCCATGGACACCTTGAAACAACTCTGCAGAAGGCAGAGCTGAGCACCCTGGCTCTGAAGCACACAGCTCCAGCCAGAGTTATTTCAAACACTCTGCACCAGGCCTCTGGCTGTCACACGCTTCCATGAACTCTAGATGATCCTGCAACCATTTCTATCTTGACCAAAAGGGACTGCTTCCCCTGGTGGTCCGATTGCTGGGACTAAAAGGCAAAGCAGTATTGGTCCAAACCATAAGGCTCGGAGTGCTTGGTGCCAAGAGGCAAGCCTGTGATTGGTCCAGACAAATGGCTGTGATTGGCCCAAGTATCCCTTCTCCAGCCATCTAAACAAGCTGCTGAGCTCAGTCAGGTTCAGGGACACTCTCCTGTGGACATCCCTTGGGTTTGCAATACAAATCTTGGGTGCTCTTCCTTGCCTACCTTCAGTAGCACGGGCTACCCTGATAACAACGCAGCAGCAGATGCAGTGGAAAGCTCAGAATTCAGCAGCTGCAATGGCCACCTTCACAACAAAGAAAATAGTGGTGTCAGCTTGATGGCTGAAGAAGTCCCAGTGGCCTGAGAAGAGGTCCCAACGGCTCTCACCTGGCATCTAATACCTCACACCAGGCTGACATCTGGTGTCTAGTTTTCAAATCTCAGCCTAGATGTCGGGGCCCAGCCTACTGGGAATGACAGTCTGACAGCTGAAGAGGCTGACAAAAGCCCCCTGGCAGCCCCCATGGCCCATGACTTCCCAGCATTCCTAGAGGCAGCTGTAGACTTGAATCCATGCAGGGGTGGAAGGTGAGGCTGCCCACCTGCTGCTGGGTGCCCTGTGTGATTCCCTGATGCTCTTGCTCCTAAAGGGTCTATTGGGTCTTGAGGGGCACTGACCACCCAGGCTCCCAAACTCAGCCCCAGGAGAGGCAGACACCACAAGTCATCTCCTTAGCATCCACTGAGCTGGTAGCGCAGGTAAGTGTCCCCTAGCCTATCCTCACTGCACCCTGCTGATGTAGCCTGAGAAAGGGTGGGATTTGGATCAACCAAGGTCTTTTGTTTAGGACAGTCACAGCCAGAAAAAGCAGCGGAACAATTCCAAAGCAGCCAGGAGGAAAGACAGGGCACTTACTCAAGAAGCGGAAAGACCTCAAGGATACAGAGGCAAGAATTCCTAAATCCTAGAAGCCAAAGGCATGTCAAGTCCACGGGCCCAAAGGTCTGAGATTCCAAGCTGAGGGCCACGGCAAAGGACGCAGGGTCTCAATATCAGAGACCTAAATAGGATTGGAGCACTGGGCAGTACCGCTTGCCTCTGTTTCTGCCTGCTCACTGCCTCTGACAGCTTGCTGCTGCCAAACCTAGGGGGAAATGAAGCATAGACAAGAGCTTGCGTGCATGTCTACAACTTACATCCAGGGAAACGAAAAGAACCCTTGAACCAGCTGATTGCTGACAGAGCCACACTGCCCTGTACTCAAGAGTAAGAGGCAACCATTGCCTCTTAGTAGCCAAATTCACAGACAGTGTGCTGTCTCAGTCTATCTAGCAGGCCCTACCGTAGCATCTCACCCTCGGATTTAACTCCCGCATCCTCCACCATCCTCCTCTCCCCTGGGCTCCTGTAGTACCTCCATCCTACTCCAGTTACTACTTCTGGCATCTTTGGAGTTTGTTTTGTTTTGTGACAGGCTCACCATGTACCTTAGGCTGGTCTCCAACTTGCCATCCTCCTGCCTCAGCCTTAGCGTCTTGAATGCTAGAGTTATGGGTATGTGCCACTACGCATGGCTCGTCCAGTCCCTAGTGAACTCAGACCCAGAGCGTGAGGATAGTAGAGTTCTATGAGCAGTCCAATTCGGACAGCCAACTTCACTCCACCGCACCCCAGCTCCATCTACCCTCATTCTAGAATTCACTTTACCACTGTGTATTTTTCTTGGGCTGTGGCATAAATTCAGTTCCAGGTAAATGTCCCCCAGGTGCATCAAACTCAACCAATCTTAATCAAAACCGAATCTGCCACCGTCTGCTGTTACCTAGGTCCCCAACTGTCCTGTCTTAGGTACTGATCATCAGCTGCTCAGAGGAAGAATCTGAGAAGTATTTAAGGCTGGCCTAACACCCACCACTCTCAACAGCACCTAACAGAGCCCCTGTCCTGAAGATTCTCCCTCCATCCTGACTCCCAGGGCTACAGTCCCCTCTGTGCCTCAACCCAGGCTTACCCCCTCCCCTGCAGGATCATACCAGAGCCCCAGTCCCTGACTCCAGTCTGCATTAGTCTTGTTCATCTTCCACACAACACACCCACTCAAGCTAGTTCTGCTTAAAGCCTCCCAGTGGCTGCTTTTGGGATGATGCTAAAACATTAGGCACACTCATGGGACATAACCTTCAGCGTTACTTTTTTGGGACACACAAGAACTGTGTGGTGGAAAGGGAGATGGGGGAGCCAACACCTCTGAATTCAATAGCCTGAGATCATACCTCTGGTCCTCCACCAAAGAGACTTCCTGAGCTCTGTCAAGAGAGTGTGTATGTGACAACGAGCAAAACAGATCACACAAGAAAAGCCCCCGGAATAAAGTCCTGTGCTTGGCAAGGGTGAGCCTGCAGTATCCAGTCCTTCTGATAAACACTGCTAGTTGAATTGCGTTCTCTACCACCTCCCATTCTGGAGGTGAGTGGGTCACATGACTGCAGCCTCATCTCTGCTAGGGAGGTGCCTCTGCTGGGGCAGCTCCATCTTTTCCTCTCAGACTTAACCCAAGCCTTCCCAGGGCACCATGCCTCCTCCGGGAAGCCTGTGCTGTTGCCCGTGCTGAGGTGAATGCCCTCTTCTGTGTCCCCATGTCCCTTGCATTGGCCCCTCTATGCCACACAGCTTCATCTATCTACTTCTTGGTTAAATTCAGGAATTTTCCCTTGGTGCTGAACACAGAGCCTGGCAGAGAAGTGCCCCCACCCTCCCCTCCATTCTACTTCCTCCCCAGCGAAAAAAAAATCCCACAGACTAGATGAATTAATGAAGCCAGCAGCACAACCTGATGCATTCTGGGCCACTGCCCTTCCCATGCCCTTCCAAGAAACACTCAGAACACTAACATCCCCCATAGAAAGGCAGAGGCCACTTCTGGTTTTGTCCTTGTATCCCAAGACCTCAGAAAACTCTGTTAAAGGAACAGCTCATGGGACTCTACTTGGGACCGTGCCTGCAGGGAAGCCAAGGCTGGAGCAGGGAAACAAAAGACGTTAATTACAAAGCCGGTGGAACGAAACGGAGGTTCACAGGTGCAAAGCCAGAGTCCACATTAGAAGAGAAACAGGGCAAAGCCAGCAAGCTTTTCAGTGTCTTGGGCTCCAGGGGAAGGACAGAGTAAATCAAACCTCTGACAGTCGATCAATGGACATCCAATTAACCGTCACAATATTACTAATTTACACAAAATGTCTAAACAATACTCTTTCTTCCTTGGAGGAGACCTTGGTTCAATGCCTCCCAGCTGTTGGGACAGTCCCTCCTTGCGAATGCTGAAAAGCCATTGGAACTGTGCCCCGATCCAGGGGAGGCCCAGGGACTCAGGCAGGCAGAAGGTCAGAGCCAGGCACCGGACAGACCCAAGTGCCTACCAAAAGCTCAGTCAGGGCCAGAGCAACCAGATTGAGTCACTGGGGCCACCAGGGAGGGCCACTGAGGATTCAAAGAGGCCACAGTCAGAAACAGTCGCTCATTCTGACATGAGGAGCCCAGGGGTTCCAGTGGCCAATGATGCCCTAACATATGTTTTGGGGGTGTCACTCCCTTCATTCAGCAGCTCATAGAAGGTAAAGTGCCTTCTGGATGGTCTGAGGTTATTCATGAAAGCAGAGACGGAGGTGGGGGGTGGTCTCCACTTGGGAGTAAAGGGGAAAGATGGTGTGACACTTGATCAGTAGTGACACCCAAAAATTACTGACTAACCAACCTCCTCTGACACCAGGGGCCAAAACTACCAGCTAGCAGGGACCCCGAGAAAATAAGATGAACTCAGTTCTAACAGTGACTTTGGACTGACCTGCTCCCGTAAGATGTGATGGCACCGGCATTCAGAGAGAGCCTGGTGCTCACACGGGAGGACTGAGGTCTGCGCAGGTGCAAGGGAGAGGTGAGAACGCCTTGCCTTCTTCCCGCCTTCTTCCACAGACAAACCACACAGGAGCCACAGCTTGGCGGTTCGGCCCTGACAACAGAACACATTCAAGGCTGCTGCAGGTCCCTTCACCACAGAATCCTCCTCCCAGTGCCATCTGAACACCAAGCTCTAGGCAAAGCCAAAGCTGGAGGGGAGCATGGGCACTGCCTTCCGGTATCTGGAAGGATATCAAACCAGACAGCGCGATCTCCTCATCTAGATATGCACCAGGCATTTCTCACCATCATCAGTTTACAAGCAAACTAAGTCACCAAGAGCTGAATTGACTCCCCAGCTACCCAGCAGCAAGTCTCTTCTCTTGTTTGTGGAACCAGAGTCTCATGTATCCTAGGCTGGCCTCAAACTTTCTATATAGGCAAGGGTGACCTTAGATTTCCAATCCTCCTGCCTTCACCTCTCAATACTAGGATTACAGGCAAGGCACCACCATACCTGATGACTGGGGATGGAACCCAGGGCTGTGCCACCTAAGTGCCCACCAGCAACCCTTGCCCTATTTAAGTGGGTATTCATCCCAGTCCACGATGCTCCAACTAGCAAGTGCTGTCTGCTATGGGCAAAAGCGTGTAGCAGTGCCCCTCAGTCTCATACCCTGCAGCCCCCTGCTCTTCCAATCTTCCTGTATCATGGAACCCACAGCGCATTCTTGATTTCCTGTGACCCTTACTAGGTCTCTGAATGGCATTCTCTACCTTATGTGGCAGAGCCCAGTCTGCCCTAGAAGCCAGTCACGGCAAAGCAAAGGAGCTTTCTGGTGTGCAGGGACAGACTTCAGAGGAAACGGCTTCCCGAATTAAGGATTTTAAGCACAGATGTCTGAAATAGATATTCGGGAGCTATTCACCCAGACAACAGCCACCTCCTCAGCCTGCAGATACGCAGCCGCCATTGGCAAATATGCTTTCCAGCAAATTCTGCCCTGCCAATGAACTACTCCCCATTCTATACATTTAGGGGAGCTGCTCCCCCCAAAGAAGCCATGGCAGACTCTGCAGCAGCCAGGTCCCCTGCCACTCTGTTCCTGAAACATCCTTCCCCTGGCTCCTCTCCCCACAGGCTATCCACCGATTCATTTACTCCCCATTATTTTCAAAACTCAAATTGTATTCACAGTGGAGCACGAGTAATAAATACTAATACACTGTTTGCACTTGAATTAGCCTGCACGTCCTGGGACCACAGAGCGATTTGTCAGAGGCAGACATCCCACCCCACCTGCGCCTACAGGCTCTTTCAAGGTCAGACTCTTAGGGCCTTAGCAAGGGTAAGGCATGGAAGGCTGTAGAGACTCTCACTTAGGGCCCCCTGATTCCTAAGAAGGCCACTGAGCTGTCGGGAAGTATAGGTAACTTAGGAAAAGCTCCACACCCTGGGGCCCACAGGCCTAGCCCTGGCCTCTAAGCTTATGCCCTATAGGGAGCCTCCAGCTGGAGAGTTGTTTGGCAAGCAGTGCAAAGGGGAAAGGGCCCGGATGTTTCTGGAAAGGGATTAGAGTAGGATGGGGGAGGAGCCTTAGGAAAGTAAAGTCACAGGTATGCCAGAGCGGGAGGGGAGGTGGAAGGAGGGATCCCCAGCTGTCTGAAAGGATTCTGAGTCAGAAATCCAAAGCTACCCTGGGAGCCAGAGTCAGCACTGCGGATGGGTTCAGTTTTTTTGTTTTTTGTTTTCTCCAGACAGAGTTTCTCTGTGTAACAGCCTTGAATGTTCTGGAACTCCCTCGCTCTGTAGACCAGACTAGCCTCGAACTCACAGAGATCCACCCGCCTCTTCCTCCAGAGTGCTGGGATTAAAGGCGTGCGCCACCCAATGGATGAGACTCCTTCACAAGAGAGGTCGTTAGAGTGTGTGGAATGTGTGTAGTCAGCCAGTCTCCAACCAAACAGGAGCGACCAGAGTAATAAACTGAACTTAAGCCAAAGACATAGACCACTGTACAGAAGCAAGATTGCTAGACACACAGCATTGGGGGGGGGGGGCTTTTCTCCAGTACCAGCCCTCCCCCCTTTTCCCACCTGCCCAGGAATCTGGAATAGCAATGCAGCATGCAGTGTTGCTTGCTCTGCTAATTGCATACAAACACAAGATACAATGCCACCACCTCTCCCCAGACAAGACCACACGTCAAATGTGCCTTTGTGTGAGTGTAAAAAAGGTAGGTGCCATGCTCCTCCCAACCCCAGCCCTGCCCCCACCATCTCCAGGTGAACCGCTAGGTGTCTGTAAGCTGTAAATCCCCAGCAAAGCTCTGGGATACAGTGAGGGAACCCACACAGGGAGGCAGCAGCTTCCTCCCTGCCCCAACCCCTCCCCCATGGGATACACACTGCAGGTCTTCCTCCCTCACCTGGTAGGATCTGGCTGGAGGGTTACAGTTGAGCATCCTTAGGCACCTACAGCCTCTTCCAACTCCAGAGACTCCCCACACCTGGTTTAGCGTGCACACTCCCTCCTGGCTCCTGCTTCTCAATAATTCCATTCTGGAAGTATCTCCGGATTGGGAACAATGCAGGAACTCAAGATACCCCACAGTTTCCAGGAAAGCTGCAACTGCGCAGGACCTAGAGCCAGAACCGCAAAGATGGTGCAGTTACCCAAGCAAGGGGTCAAGCCGATGCTACATGGCAAACCGCCCTGCAGACTCCACTGGGTTGAGAATGCCAGCTTTCTGGGGCAGGTCTAGCCTGAGCCACACCTCAGTCATCGGCTGGGTAGGTGACTTTCAGCAAACTCCCTGAGTCACAGTTCCCCACTTGTCAATGTGGGGTGCTGCAGGATGGAATAAGCCAATGCATGTGACCCACTGCATACAGTGCTCAAAAAATACCGCCTAGTGTTTTTATTAGTGCCATCTCATGTCTCCTCTTGAGTATTCTGTCAAGTGACCATACTTCAGCAATAAGGCCCCGGCCATTATAATAATTATAAGCACTTAAGTCTCAATTTTTGAAACTGAAGTAGAAGGCAGGGGCAGAAAAGCCCACCTAAGGGTCACGCCAGCTAATGAGTGCCCATGATAGCCAGGCTCAGATCACAAAATGGGGCATGGCCAGCACTCCAGCAGATCCCGAGGGCCCCTCCAAGAGAATCAGCTACCCTGGCTTCTGTTACCACACTTTGACATTTATGTGAATAAAATCATACCTGATGCTCTGAATGAACTTTATGATTTAAGGAGCCTTGTCATCTTCATCCCTCCCTTTGGATGTGCCCACCGGCTTATCTAGGCTGCAACATAGGCAAAGAGGGCTCTCATGTGGGCTGTCCAGGCCCCTCCTGTCTCCTCACGCTCGTACCAAACAGCTTCCTACAAATCAACCCTGCCCCTTCTTAGGAAGCCAAGTCCTCCCTTTCCCACGGGTCCACTTGCTTCTGGAAGTTTCTTTGGATTGGCTAGAAGAGAAACATCAGTTTGTCCTGCCCTGCCCATCCCAACCCAGACGGCACAGTCAAGCTGGGCTCGGATCTGATGAGTGTTTCTGACGTCTAGGTGGATTTATATGTGTCCTTTAGTCTCTTCTCCATGTGCCTCTCAGAGGCTGGCTAGCAGTTGGCTTCTGGTAGGGAGAAAACAATGCAGTCAGGCAGGCAGGGGCAGGGTGGCGGGTCTCGGGCCCTCTCTTTTTTCATGAAAGGTTATACAGGAATAAGTCTGATGAAATGTACGGAATCCTGATTCTCCAGAAGGCAAGTTACTTTCCCACTCTGAGCCTCAGTTTCCCCATTCAGAGGAGAAACAAAGAATGGCACTCTGGGCTCAGGTCAGAGAGCACAAGGTTGCCTTTGCTGACCCACGGTGCCAACACTAGATCCCAGGCTTCCTTCAGCCCCGCCCTGCAGGCATCCACGTCAACCAGCCTGAAAGGGTAAAGGAGGGGAACCAATTGTAGCCTTGAGTAGTGCCAGGAGCATTGGCATTGTCCACAAGGAGAGTCACAGTGCAGGCCCACTGGGCTCAGGACTAGACGATGAAAGGTGACACCAGACAAGGAGTCTTCCTAGATCCCCGTGCCTTGTATTCCTGTACTGATGGGCCTTTCTCCTAGGACTCTGCTCCTCTGGTGCCCAGTCCCCATGCTGCCAATGACCTTCATATAACCAACTAGGCTCTAGCTAACTAACTGGAGTGCACATAGGCCCATGTTACACCAATCACTTGTACTAACACCCCTAGATGTGGCTTCTGTCCCCAGAGCCTACTCATGATGACTCCTGGAAACTGTGTACCCCATCTTGATCTATAACCACAGCTGTCACTCCAGATGCCACCTCTGCCCTCCCTAACCTCTCTCAGGTCCCTGGTGCCAGGACCAGTTGGGTCAAGATCCAAGCAGACCCAGGATCACACCCACACTGGTTTATCTCACTTAGGGCTGTACTAATCTAAGAATGATAGCGCCATGCAAGACGAGAAAGGCACTTGGAGATCTACACAGTGGACTTTCAACCCCACACACCTGTGTGCTGAAGGTCATCTGTGCGCCCCCAGGCTCACCGATCGTCAAGGGTCCTAGGATATGGCTTCTACCGACAAGCACCTCCCAAGGAAGCCGCTCACTCATGGTACCATACACTAAGGTCCTGTCCCCTGCTGGTACTGGCCTCACTGTAGATGGCAGGACACTGAGTACACCCCACATCTACAGGACTGACAGATAGTCTGAGGACGCCCCCCCCCCCCAAAGCATCCAAGCATTGCCTGGCCTCCCCTTACCACCATCCTCCTGGCTACGCCCAGATATTCAGTCCCTGCCTCCTGGGTGGTTGTGTCTCCAATATACACACCCCCCAGCTCTCCAGAGAGGGCCTGGCCAGGGTGGTGACACAGAGGTAGAGCAAACAGGGTGGCATTGCAGTTCAGCTATGTGACCTTGTACAAGGGCCCAAAGGAGGGCTAACAGCGACAGTGTGGGGCAGTTGTGGGGGGAGCGCACGGTAACATTTCAGGACAGAAGTAGGGATCAAGAAAAACACTGACCTGGGAGACAGGTCAAAGGTCAGCTCCACTCCCACCCCTCATGTCTGAGATCAAGCTCTGGACAGCTGAGGGGAGACGAAAGCCCCCCACCATACTGGCTGATCTGCCCTGCCAGTGGCCCAATTGTTTTGTTTATGTCCATGCACCCCACCTGCAGAGGTGTTCCAGCCACCTCTTCTTTTTCTAAAAATGGGTGGTGCTGTTTTAGCTCGAATAGACTGATGGTCTTTCTCCCCTAGTTGTCCCATTCTGTGTTCTTAGATTTGGGCCATCTGAATTTGGGCCCTTGGATGGGGTGTGTGCAGCATCCCCTAACTACAAGAAGCTCACAGAGCGGTGGTCCTTCTGCCCAGGACTTTAGGCCCAGTGAGGAACCTAGAAGATCTAGCAGATTGTAGAACACAGCCTTGGAATGTACCTTCCTGTGTGTCCATATGGGGACTGTGTGTCCATAAACCTATGGTCGTAAATGGACGCATGGCATCGTTGGCATAGCCCCGAGGGACCAAGGGTCAAGCAACTATGGCCTCCATCAGGTAAGTATAAGCCTTCAGTATGTCTCAGTCCTCCTATTCCCCACAACTGCTGTCACCTTCCTGGCCAAGGTGTTGCAGTGTAAGGGGGAAAGCCTTGGAGTTTCCAGGTGGAATGAAACAGAATGCTGGCTTCATTTCTTGCATCTTGGGAATCTTCACATCCCAGTGGGTTCCCATGGAGGGAGGTGGAATAAGGACCCAAAGCACAAAGACTTGGTTGAGCATAAGGTAAAACCTAGTAAATTTAGAAGTCATTTGCACTGACTGAGCATGCACCTTATGCTAGGCAGTTGGAGAGGGGACCTGTCACATCCACATTTGCAACCACCCAGCGAGGTATTTTGGCCTCATGAAGACCAGGAGCGTGGACCAAACTTTATCGAACTTGTATTCTGGCTCGAATCACTGCTGGGTGCCATCTGGGGCAAGCGATGTACCTATGGGTCTGCTCATAGGGAAGAGCACAGCAGCACCGACTTCCCAAGAGCTGGAGGCCAGCTCAGGACACACTGTGCATGCATAGCACCTCCTAGACACGCGGGGACTCGATGATGGTGGTTCTCAGAAAACGAGGAGCGGACAGAGGCTGAAGAGTCATCCACAGGAGCACAACCTCAAGACATTCCAGGAACCACATCCTGGGATTTGTTTAACCTCCTGACTTTCCGGTTTCCAGGCCATGAAACAAGCAGATGCTGCTTTGTTCTGCATAAGATCCTCAGCTTCACGAGGAGCAGGTGCTCCTGACGAGCACTGTCTCACCCTTGGGGCAGACGTTAGGTGGCCTTTCGTCTTGGTCCTCAGGCAGAGACTAGACCCAAGGCAGGTACCCTGACCCTGACCCAGCTTACACTCATATGACGGTGTGCTCACCGGGTAATGGCTGCCATCTAAGTCCATGATTCCTTCTGGATCAGTCGACAGGTCCTGAGTGCACCTTAAACAGGTGGCTCCTTGGAACCCGGGGCCCTCCATTCTCCGTCTCTTTCTTACTCTAAAACCAATGTAGACTGCATTGGTTTAAAAACTTAAGGAAGGGAGGAAGGAAGGACAAACGGACAAGCTCCATCACCTTCCCAAAGGGAATCGCAGGCCACCCTCCTGTCAGCCTTTCCAGGGACACTGTACCTACAGTCTTGAGTGACAAGCTCTAAAATGGAAATATGATCACCCTGCTAATGGGGACAAGCGCAGCCACTGCTGGGCACCTCCCTCACCTGCTGAGGCTCCAGGGGCTACTTCAGAGCTGATTCGGACTCTGCCCCCTGCACGCCATTGCTGAACCTGGAAGACAGTGAGACACTGTCAGCTGCAGTGCTAACCACTGTACTGCCAAGCCTTGATGGGGCGAGGGAGGCCTCCAGACGCCCTAACCCCCAGAGAGCCAGCCAAGGACTGCTCCTCACCGTGGGACCGGAGCCTCCATGCCTCGGCACCAGGAAAGAGTAGGGCATTCAGTCTGGTTCTACGCCCAGCCGTTCCTCCATCTTCCCATCATCTGAAACTTTTCTTTTTTATTAAGTGTGCCCTGCAGCCGGCCTCTCACTTACACATCTTAACCTCCTCCGGGCTATTGATTTCTCATTCTATTAAATCCTCCTCTTTAACGCCAGCCCTTAAACTCCTATTCTAAACATGTATTTACTGCTAGCCACCTAGTCTCAGGCCAGCACTAGGCTCCCCAGCCTTGAGAGGTGGGCTTCTCCTTACTTCCTCCAGATGAAGGGCTGGGGTGGGGCTGTGAGAGGTCTTCTACCAATCCCTAGCAATCCTCCTTCCCCTAGATGCTCTGGGTGACCCTAGGGGTACCTCAACTTCCTTATCAGTCTCTCCATAGCCAAAACACCACACAGGATTCTAAACACATCCTGAAGGACAATACCATAGCTGTCTGGTCTTCCTTCTCCCACTGAGAAAACTGCTTCCTGAGACACAGATGAGGAGGGGGACCAGCTAGAGAGGAGGAGGGCTTACAGGGCTCACAGTGACAGGGTGGACTTCTCACAGGCTTTCTACTCCAGCCATTAGATATAGCCTCAAACTCAGGAGTAAAAACTGAGGGCTGCCAGTATGGGGGTCTGGCAGTCCTTGGGGTTGCTGTCAGCACAAACCAAGACCCTCTGACTGGTGACAAATAAGAGGAAAATCAAAAGTCAGGAAGTGTGGCCCAAGTATCGAAGCCTCAGCACCGCAGCCCATGCATTCTTCTCTGTGGCAAACACTGAATCAGCCGGAGCTGAAGCCCCTTAAGCAGGACAAATATTCACTTGCACCTGGTCTGTCACACTTAGGGACATCTCAGTGAGCGAAGATATAGTGACTCCTGCCTGCACAGACAGAAACTCCACCTGGTTCCAGGAAGTGACAGATACTGAGATGAGCTAGCGCGGGACACGGGGTCCATGGGTCATGAAGGGAGGCAGCAGAATTGGCAGGAAGAAGGAGGGTGAGATCCCGGCATTGAACCTGCTATATGACAGTCCCCTGCTATGTGACAGTTCCCCGACAACACACGCTCAAGGCCCAGCTCTGCCCTGGACTGCTCAGCTGCTAGCTATCCAGGAACTCCATGGGCCACCCAACCCAGTCCCCAAATGCTCCACACAGTCTGGGCAAAGCCGGTCCCTTCTGGCTTTCTTACTTCTAAAAGCTGCATCACCCTTCTCTCTGGGCTCCCGGGCTAGAAATCTCAAAGTTATCCCAACACTTCCTGCTCCTTCATCTGCTGTTACCAATCTGTCCGCACTTGCTGCGCCTTGGAAATGTCACTCAAGTTCCCCCTTCCTGTTGCCATCACTCCCGCTTAGCCCTCAACCCCCTTCTCGGCATAACACTCTCTGCCCAAGAATCTTCAACAACTCCCCCAGGCCTGCTGCAATCACCTGAGTCTTTTTTCCCTCCGGCGTTCAAGGACTTCTCGGATTTAAAGTCTCCACAGCTCCTCCAACAGCCACATCTTCTCCACCAGCCCTGTCCAGTCTGCCCGCTGGCTCTGTTCTCTCTCCCCTTGCTCTGCCTGCAGGGTTCCTCCTGCTCAGTGTCCTTACAGTGAAGCTCTCCTATGTCTGAGCCCCCTGTCGGCTCCAGCCTGCACTCATGTGCATATAGCTTCACACATTTCTACACACTCACAATCAAGCTGTCATTTTCAGCCAGGACAGGTACCTGGACCGCTTTCCACCCAGATCCTATATGGATGGAAAGAAGGGTGGATGGAGCCCCACCCCGCATGGAGGGACTCTTCCAGAACCCCAGGGCTGCAGGGAAGTCAATGGAGTTGTTCAGCTACTCCTGCTTTTGGAAGTAAATGTTGCTCAAGTGTAGGGAGGAAGCTGGCGTCTGAAGCTGTCACTGGTTCATGTCACAGGACAGAGGATGGAACATCGTAAAGCCCCCTGGGACCTCAGCCCTCATTTGTAAAGACCCAAACGCTCAGATCTAACTCACAGGGCAGCTGGGTGATTGAGCGAAACAAGCAAGTTCTCGGCTAATACAATATTAAATTGATTTCTTCCTTCCTTCCCAGAATTGAGCCAGCCTGGTTCTGTGGTATAATCCTGTTTTTCGTGTTGGATTTGTTCAACATTAAGTGTCCTCTATTTTACATAGCAGAATGTTATAATCAAGTAACATCCAGTTCTTACGTCCACACTATGAACAGAGCCAGGTAATGGGGGCTGAAGGGCAGGGCCACTCTGCTGGAGGATGGAGAACGGGGAACAGGTGTCAGGCAAAGGCTTTGCCCCTCAAGGGAGTCACTGTCTGGGTGGGGACACTTACAAGGCAGATCACTTTCAATACCAGGCAGGGCTAAGAATTGACCCAACCCACCAAGAGAAAGTGGAGGAGGGGCCATGCAGGGAATACACCCTAGATTCCCACCTGAGCTCATGACAAATCACAACCCTGTGCCCTCACGTCCCCGTCCCGTGGTGTCAGGACTCTGAAGCAGAGACTATCCTTTTACAGGGGAGGGAAGTCAGGCTTAGAGAGGTGAGCCAAGGTCACGCAGGTAATGATGTGGGGCTAGGAATTCAGGTGTTTCCGGATAACAGCTGGAGCATCTGCCCTTCCCTGCTATGGAAGGTTCTAGCTGCTCCATGAAGGCTGCTCAAGATGTTGTGCAGAGCAGAAAGGAGGAAGGGCATGAGCGAGAACACCAGGCGCCTGTGCTGAGGGGCAGGCAGTTCACTCCAGAGGCCATGGCATGACAAGACACTGGGACCCATATACCGAGGGCCTTCGGTTCCAAGCAAAGTCCTCCGTGCTAAGGGCTCTGGAAATGGAGCAATCTGTGAGAACCCCACTATGGGAAGCCCAAGTGGTCAGCTATGCTGATGCTGGAGAGAGTATTAACAAAAGGGTGAAAAGAAAGAGCATATGCTGGGGTGGGGGGCTTTCAGAGCAGCTAAGAAGAAGGCAACAGGAACTTGCCCAAGAGCACAGTGCTGCAAACCAGAGTCTGGGAAACATGTAAATCTCTGCACCTCGGTTCCTGTGGGTCAATCCATAGGCCTTTTCCTGGGGGGGGGGGGCGCTCTTGGCAGACACAGCAAACGCTGCTGAGTGCTGAGGCTGAAGTGGGCCCCGTGAGCTGCACTCAGAAGGGATGAGTTCTCTGAGGCAGCACAAGAGTGCTCTCTTCCCAGGCACAGCACACAGCCCCCCTCCTCATCAACCACTCTAGCCTCCTTCTGGGCTTTCCATTTCACCCAGATCCCCAGGGAGCAGCTGAGCTCCCCAAGATCTCCCGTGTCTCGCGTCTTGGAGAGAAGAATGCACTTCTCTGGAGCATACAAAAGTTCTCTCTGCATCCTAAAGGAAGCCAGACTGGAAAGCAAGAGCTTTAGAACAAACTTTCGGAGCTGGGAAAGCTTCAGCTAATGATTGAGATGTCTAGAGGAGAGGGTGGGAAAAACACAAAAACTCACACACATCCCCATCAGATCTGCTGCTTTTTCTCCACTCCTAGAACTAGCCCTGCCTCCAGGTCTCAAGTGACAGGTTCAGTCAGACACGGGGGACGGAGCTGGAGAGACAAGCACAAAACTGGTGGGCAAGCCCAGGCCACAAGAAATGAATATAATCTGGAAAATTAAACAAAGCCAGTCACTGTAACGTGTGCGTATTAGATTAACTCTCTAAAGGGTCACGACCTTGAGGAACACATCCAGCCAGTGAGGAAAATAATAAACCTGATTAACGATGAGGCATAAGCCACTGCTTCTGCAAATAAAGCCAGCCTGAGGATGCCCTGTGGAATTCCAGGGGCTTCCTTCCCTGGCAGAGCTGGAACAGAGCCCACCTCTTCAGCCCCTCGCCACCACTAGAACATTCCAGGACTAAGGCAGGGCAGGGTTGCTCCCTTCCAAGCCACACCCCTGCAGCCCCATCCCAGGGGATGCAAGGCTAGCCAGCTGCTCCAGGAAGGGTCACTACTACCAGACGACTGGTGGGAGCCAAAAAGAAGGTAGTTCTCTTTGTCCCTGGCAGGGCTCAACCCTCTTGGCCAATCCTTAGCCCTCCTGTTCTGGTCTTTAAGAGATGCCTACTTGCCAGAAACAGTGGCCAGGCCCAGCCAGAGTTCCCCTCCTGTTTCCAGACAACCCAGGCCCCTGGGAGACATGCCCAGAAGAGCCACTGGAGGGAGGCAGGGAGGTGGCACCGCGTGGCATCACCAGACAACAGCACCAGGAGGAAGATGGCAGCATCAAGTACAGATGCCAAGAACCATACAGCCCAAGGTCCAGGCGGGGACCAGCTCAGCCTGCATGACCTGGCCACTGCCAGCGAACCTGGCTTGAGGGCCTTTTCTAAAATCCCCTTGGTCGCACCTTCCCCCCAACCCAAAGCCCTGGGCCAACTCTCCCCAGGCTCCACCTCCTCCCTCACTTTCCTCAGCTCCAGGGAGCCTGGGGAGGGAGGCACAGGTGCTCTTGGCGCCTTGGACGAACCCCCGTCCCAGCCGTCACCAGAGCGCCCTCAACCCCCAGCCAGGTCGGAGCCACTTAGGCACTGCCGGGTCCTCACTGAAGAACATCTCCTGAGCTCCCCTCCCCCTCCACCTAGCCCCTTCACCCTCCAGCGCCCAATGCAGGTCTCCAGAGTTTCTCCCTCACTTCCCACTCGGGTGAACTAGGGTGGGATGGCTAAGAGGCCCATTAGTCGCAGGAAGGAGGGTCATTTTTGATAGGACGTTGGCTTCGCCCAAAGCAAGACGGCGTTCAGGGTTGGGGGTGTGGTGGTGGCCGGAGTCCAGGGCCCGGGCAGGGGCGGTCAAGACAGATGGCAAAGGGGGAAGAGGGAAGGGGGCTCGAGAGTCGGGCTGGTCTAACCGGGAACTGTGGCAAGGAAGAGCGGCCCGCAGGAGAAGCCGAGGGTGACGAGGCAGGGGAGAAGCGCCGGTGTCGGGAAGGGGCCGTCATCCCTGCAGGGGGCAGAGGCTGGGCTGGTAGTTGGACTGGGAAGAGGGAGGATCACAGCGGGAGGGTCGGAACCGGGGAGAGGTTGCGCAGGGGGAAGCAGGTGGGGAGCGAGCTAGACTAGAGGAAGTACGGGGCAGGGTGGCGGGGTCTAGGTGGAGAATTGGGGGACGCAGGCATCGGAGTGCAGGGGACTGGGCAGCTGGAGGCGGGAGCGGGGCCAGGCAGGGTGCGGGCCGCGGCCCGGAGGGAGCGAGCGGCGGAGACGTCAGAAGTCGGGGTGCGGCGCAGCCCCGGGGGGCGCTGGGGACAGCGCAGGGCGCGGGCCGGGGGCGGCGCGGGGGCCGCTGCCCTTACCTGGGCGGCTCCGCACTCCGGGCGCCGAGCCGGGGACCCGACGCTGCTCGGCCCGCGGCCGGGCTGTTGTTTTCCTTTTTTTTTTTTTTTTTTTTTTTTTTTCTTCTTCCGCAGCAGCGGCGGTGGCTCCAGCTCGATCCGCCAGCAGCCGAAGGCAGAGTCTGTGTCCGGCTGCGAGCGAGCCGGGAGCGGGCAGCGCGGGAGGCGCGCGGAGAGGCGCTGGGGCGCCGCCCGGCGGGCAACGAGGGAACTGCTGCAGCCCCGCAAGCGGCGGGCCGGGGAGGGGGCGTCCCTTCGGGGCTGCGGTCGCCAGTGTCTCAGCTCGTTGGCGGGGGCTTTCGCTGGCAACCGGGGCCTAGGTACCTGGGCAGAGGAGCGGCGAGAGACCGAGCAGCCCGGGCCAAACTTGTAGCTGCCCTGGTCGGGTCGAGCAGGAGACGGCCGGCCGGGGATAGGGGGCTCCGGGTGGGCGTTGCAGAGGACTGACCCCAAGAGGGGAACTGGAACACACTCCATAGCCCTGCGCCAAGGGGCAGCCCGCCCCGGTCCGGAGGAGTTATTGGTCTGGCCCGCTTCCGCGGGCAAAGGGCGACTCCTGGTGGCGTTTTAGGGACCAGAACGAGGGACGAAGTGTAGAGAAGGTGGCCTTGGTGGTGGCGCGTGGTGGCGCGTAGCTGAGGAGGCTTTGCTTTAGAAAGACCAAATAAACCACACCGTTTCAGGAGGCCGAAGAGCAACAGCTCACGTTTGGTAGACCGCCGGTTTAGGCACACACTCCTCCTGGGAGGAGTTGGCGCTTCATGCTGCACACAAGGAAATCCCGGCTAGGAAAGGCGAAGGGCCCAACCTGGAGCAGGGGGCAGGAGCAAGAGGTAACCAAGCATTTTGGCAAGAGGTTCAGGGACCATTTGACTACATCATAGCTGCTTGGAAAAGGAGGCTAGAAAAGGCGAGGACAGGAGAATAGAAGGCCTAGGATCACGTGACTTCCTCAAACCCAATGTCTCAGCTTTGGACGAACCCAGAATTCATCCATGCCAGTCTTCCCATCTTCTACCCTCAGCTCTTACACCCAACCACTAGCGTACCCCAAAGTCTTTGTGAGGGGGTCGCTCTAGAGCAGTGGTTCTCAACCTTCCTAATGCTGCGACCCTTTAAAAGATAGATTTCCTCACGTTGTGGTGACTCCCAACCATAAAATTATTTTCATTGCTACTTCATAACTGTAATTTTGCTGCTGTTATAGATTGTAATGTAAAAATATGTGTTTCCCCAAGTCTTGGGAGACCCTTGTCCCCCTCCCCCAAGGGTTGAGGACCACTGTTGTCGACCTACCTGTCTGGTTCTTGGGACTACTAGGACAATACACAATACACAGACTGCCTATGTTGAGAGAGCAGCAAGGCCGAATCAGCCCCGAATTACCTGCTAGCTGGGAGAAATGTGGTTACAAGATCCTGTTTCTCCCTCCTCCACTGCCAGAGCAAGCTTTTTGCGTGCTCTTTTGGCATGAGAGCCGCCATATTGGACAGGAGTTTCCATGTTGGATAGGCTTCTATTTCTCCAGTCCCGTATTATTTAAAACTTACTGTATGTCAAGACTACACCACTCAAATATCATTTCCAAAACCAAAAGCTTTTACATCAGCTTTGCAAGGTAGATGTCAAGGTGAACCTAACCGCATCTTTCTTTCTTTTTTTTTTTTCTTTTTTCTTTTTTTCCAGGAGGGGAAGTTCGAGACAGGGTTTCTCTGTGCTTCCTTGGCTGTCCTGGAACTTGCTCTGTAAACCAGGCTAACCTTGAATTCATAGAGACCCATCTGCCTCTGCCTCTGCCTCTCAAGAGCTGGGATTAAAGGTGTTCACCACCGCTGCCCAGCAGACCCTAACATCACCTTATGAATAACCTGTGGGACATTCCCATCCTGAGGTGAATGGACTCCAAAAACATGAGCTTTAACTCCAGTGCCTTTCTCTGCCTTCGGATTCTAGAACTGGTTTGCATGAGTGGCAGGACAGTAACCTATGCAGTACCTGCCCTGGGATGACAATAGTGGAGGGCATCCCCGTGACCAGAACAATCTGCTTCACAAGTCCATGGTTTCCAGTTCCCTCTTTAAAAGCAAGGGAAGCTGACTGGGTGACATCTGGAGACTTCAGAGTGACATGCAGGGTCTACTGGAAGCACTCACGACCAGCACAGTAGACACTGTGAGGAAAAGGAAAATACTAGGCATGAGAAATGTTTCTTCTGATTCTTTGGCTTTGGAAGCTCATTTTATGAGCCAAGGAAGGTGTGATGGGGGGGGGGGGCGTCTTTGGCACAGTTCCACAGCTATTGGTGGCTAGAGGTAACTGTAGTTGTTGCCTTGTGAAAACCCCAATCTCTTCACTTCCTGCAAATGTGGATTGTCTTTTTTAAGTCTTCGCCTAGAAGGAAGAAGCCCTGCAAATTGGTGCGGAGAATCCTGCCCTTACCATTACCTTGGCTATCCTCCTGACAGCCCCACCCCCGGGGTTAGCTGAGGAGGTGAGATATTCAATACTCCTACTCCATCTGAATCCTTCATAGCCAGTGCCGCTTGTGCAGACTCGGCTCCACACAAGGTAACTTCTAGAAGTTGGGAGAGATCAGAAGACAAGAGCGAGCCTCTCATCTTAAAGGGTAGTGCAGAGGAGATTGGAAATGGGGCCCTCTTGCCTGAAGCATCTCTCGCAGCCAGCTCCCATGCTGAACTAGACAGACAGGACTCTGTGTACCTGGCCATCATGATTAGCTGGTGGATCCAAGCTCTCTGGTTGCTGGAGCCTGCACAAGTTTGCTCTCCTGTGTTTATTTTTAGCTCATCTCGCTTTGTATTGGTTGCAGGTACAGCCACAAGAAGAAGTGCTTGCTTTGCATCACCTACCGCGTCTATTCCAAAATCACCTGGGAAGATTCAGCGCAAGTTGGTGATAACCTGCTTGCAAAACTGGGGCCAACCAAGATGCCCAGCCACCAAGTGACTGTGCATACATCACCTGCCACTCATGCCTACTGGCTCCAGGTCTGAGGGACTGGCTCCCTTCAGTGTTTTCTCAATCAAAACCGCCAGAGGGATAGTGATAACATGGGCTACCTTTCCTTCCACTGACCTCATATGACCCATAAGGTAAAATTGAGTCCAAACTGCCTTAGCATGGGTCTAAGGTCCCTGCTACCACATCTTCCCACTGCATGCTTCAATACCAAAGTAATTTGAAGCTGGGGATACTGCTCAATTGGTAGAGGGCTTGCTTGCCTCAATCCTCAGTACCCCAAAATAGGGTAATTCCACAATTAGAGGAACCTAAGTATGTAGAGGAGAGGGGAGCAGTTCCAAAGTTATCCTTAGAGGTAAGTTTGAGTCCAAGTTCTGCGTGACATGAATCCCTGTCCCCAAACAAGACAACAGTGTTCTGATCCCTCTGTTTACCTTATTTTATGCCACTGAGCCTTAGCACCCTGAAATCTGCCTGGAATTCCCCATAGACACACAAGTACACAGGGGTGAGTGTGTGTGTGCATGTGTGCAGTTGCCATCTCCCCACCCGCAAGTGCGTCTTTACCATTAAAATCTCTTAGCAATCGTCCTGCCAGGGGTTCCTCCGACCTCACAGTCTGATCCCTTCACAGCAGAACTAAAGTTT
The DNA here is from genome assembly GCF_018167655.1 of Microtus oregoni. Taxonomy (NCBI): domain Eukaryota; kingdom Metazoa; phylum Chordata; class Mammalia; order Rodentia; family Cricetidae; genus Microtus; species Microtus oregoni. The sequence continues at coordinate 58,669,258 of NW_024543067.1, forward strand.
CATCTGGTCTTCTCCTGTGCTCATTAGGATTTGTGCTCACTTCTTTGTTTCGTATCTCCTCTAACAGCCTGTAAACGTGTTCTTCCATACTTACATTCTGGCCTCTCTCCCCTCTTGGTGTGTTGCCTCAGCTATACCCATGAAGGAAGCAGAATATTTTATCTTCAGTGGAAGATACTGGTTTCTCTTGTCTCCAACTGGGTTCTTGTCTTGCCCTCTTCCAAAAATGGCATGGGTAGACAGTGAAGGGTAAACAAACATGGGGAAATTTATTTACATAGGGGTAACCCTTGGAATAGGATAGAGGGTTACCACACAGGAGTGACAGCAAAATGCAAGGTCCAAACTTCTTGATGATAGCCCAGTACCAACAAAGAGGTTGCCAGCAGGAGGTACAGATCTAGGCTCCAGCAAGCCTTGGATGCCAGTCGAGAGCAGTCGCCTGAAGGCCAAGTCTGTGAAAAGCAGGTGTCAGGTGTGACAGGTCTTGGACACAGTAGGTCAGTCCCTAAAGCTGGAGTCTTGAAGTAGACTGTCTCCTATGGATCTTACAGGCAAAAGCAGTTTCCTCCTTTCTTCTTCCATCTGAAGTTTGACTACAGACAGCTCATGAACCTGAGTTATAGAGTCCAAGGTGGGTTCTGATTGGTTGGTTGGGTCTATGCAAATAAGGCATAAAATAAGGACCAATTGGGGCTGCCAAATCTGGTGGGCAGGACAGAGCAAAAGCCAAACCTGAAGAGTTTTCAACTGAGTCAGGGGCTCTGACCCCTTTCTCTCCACACAGGCTATCGGGAAGCCATGTCTAGGCTGGCAGACGCTCACAACAGAACAGCTTGCACCTGGGCTCTTGATTCTGTTTCTTGCTACTGAGGATCTTCATCTGTGTTTCTGGCAGCTGCCACCTTTGCCTGGGGTCATCCAGGGATGGATGCCACTGCCTGTTGCGGGTTCTGATTGTCAGTCATCTCTGGAGAGTCACTCAGCGCAACTCTTCTCTGCTCCTTGCTCCTTTGGCTTGAGCTGCCAGCTGCACCAGTGAAACTCCTAACCTTGCTGGGAGCTGCTCCTCCACCTAGCAAACGTACCTGCAGTTTCTCTCCCCGAGGTTCCTGTGGAGGTTTGTCACACATTCACAAAGAGAGTACAAGCTATATAGGATAGAGTTAGTGGGGGATCATAATTCTGGCATATTAGACTGGCCCTGGCTCAGGTGAAAACTATCTATCCACCCAGCAACCATGTGTAATGTGAACTTGCTACATTTGATGTCTTTGCAAAATCTAGGTTTGAAGTTGTTCACATTGAAGAACCTTGAGGTTGAAGGAAGCAAGAGCCCGGCTACACCATCCACATTGTGGTGTAGCCTATTGACCCTATCAGAGCCTAGCTCCCAAATCCCAGATCGAAATAAATCCTGTGACCTTGCTACCTGTTGGAAGGAGATGTGGTTCACTGGTAAAAGATACTGTCTAACAAAACTAGTTTGTAAACAGAATTGCTGTTAGAAAAAATATTCTTTTTAAAAAATATTTATTTATTATGTATGCAATATTCTGCCTCCATGTATGCCTGCAGGCCAGAAGAGGGCACCAGACCCCATTACAGATGGTTGTGGGCCACCATGTGGTTGCTGGGAATTGAACTCAGGACCTTTGGACGAACAGGCAATGCTCTTAACCTCTGAGCCATCTCTCCAGCCCCCCCCCCCAAAAAAATATTCTTTAACGTTTACTCAAGCTTTAAAGACAAGTACTGGCCAAGAACAAATACATGTGGCGTGTAAGGTGGACACGTGTAGTTCCCACGCCTCATGCCACCACTTGGCTCAGCCGAGCTGGCTGCAGAGGCTCCGTGGAGTGTTAGAGAGATTCCCCCCATACTTGACAGCTGTATTAGAATGCAGCTCGCTTCCCCCAGCACCTCTTATCTCCATTTCATTAGCCTGGGCATAAAGATTGCTGCTCACACTAAAATAAAAATGAAAATCCAAATTGCCCTCCAGAGATGCCCAAGTGTCTCAGCTCTCTGGCCTGGCTCTGGCCGCCAGTGTGAAGCCCTGACTTACCTCCATTACGGGTCTCACTTTTCACTTCTGCTCAGCCAAAGAGAGGAACTGTCATGGCCATTAGCTCTTCAAGAAGCCCTTGGGCTGCTCGGCAGTTCAGAGCGCATCCTCCTCTTCCAGAGGACCCCAGCTTGGTTCCCAGTGCTCACAGCAAGCAGTTCACAACTGCCGGGTGACCTCAGTTCTGGGGGACTCTGACCCCTCTGGCCTCCTGGGACACATGCAATTGCACACATACACACATAATTTAAACATTTTTAAAACAGTATTTTAAAAGGGTTTTTTTAAATTAGCCAGGTGGTAGTGGTGGACACCTTTAATCACAGCACTTGGGAGGTAGAGGCAAGTGGAGCTCTGAGTTTGAGGCCAGCCTGGTCTATAAATTGAGTTCCAGGACAGCCAGGCTACACAGAGAAACCCTGTCTCAGAAAACAAAATAAAACAACAAAAACAAACAAACAAACAAAGTTGATCTTTTGCCAGGCTCGGAAGTAAAGCGGAACCAAGGCAGACCCAGAAGTTGCCCTATGGAGTATGAGGTTGGTCATGGGTACTGTAGATGGAGCGTCACTCCATTCCGGCTTCGGATATTTGCTGTGCTGTGTCCCGTGCGTAGATCACTTGGGTGCTGATGTTAGGTGGCTACTTCCTTGCAAAGACTCAGAAAACAAGCAGAATCTAAAAGGCTCAGGAAATGCATAACCCTTTAAAAAAAAAAAAAAAAAGCTCCCAAAAGGCACACGTTTGTTTCATCCACTCTGCCCAGGATTGGGTAACAATTGCTGAGGGGAGGAGATTCTGATAGGCCACACTGGCTACATGTTGTTCACCTCACTCCAGGGATGTTGTTTTGTGAGTCGGGGTGACACCCGTGGGGTGATACCACATAAGTAACCCTCACTAGAATCATTTCTTTATTCTGTCTGGAGTGGGTATTTACCGAAGAAAAGTCACATGACACAGGGACATTGTCCAGGCTGGGAGGCTGGGCAAGAGTCGGGAAGGGGAATGCTATTTATGGAATTCAACAGTTGTGGCTGAGGGGCTTTAGTATATGGCGCTGTGGGTTAAAAACTCAGAATCCCCTTCTGCCCTGGGGCTGGAGGTCTACTGCACAGCGTGCTGGTCTGGGAACTGGGATGCTAGCCCATCTAGTTCCACCGTCAAAGGGGTCCTCTGTCACAGCCACCTCTCCTGATGCCATGCCCCTCCTCACTTGGTTCCATTAGGCTAGTGATTCTGCCCCACTGAAGAAATAAACCACCCAAAAAGGAAGTGACGGAACTGATCTAGGACTCGGACTGTCTGAAATTGGCCCAGGAAGAAAGCCCACCGCCTGAAGTGAACTGGGCAATAATCACAGTGAAGAAGCGGGTGATCTTAGCTCTGATGGGGTAAAATGGGAGCAAGGGTTAAAGAAGCGCCATCTCCCCGGCCTCTGCTGTCTTCTTTCTCCATCCTCCAGAGTGAGAGGAGAGGCTTCACCCTTGACCAGGACCAGGAGGTAAGACAGTGAAGAACTGGGCAGCTTGTTCTACCCAGCAGCAAAGCTTGTCACTCGAGCAGAGGCCAGGGTCTGCCATCCCTATTCAATGACCTGTCCCAGGATATCAAAAATAAGATGACAGTTCCTGTATTACCCTAGGGGGTTGGCATCTTGAATTTATGCAGGGTACAGTTTCGTCTGAGTGGTAGCATTAAGTCTTCCTGGAAGTGACACGGGGCTGTTAGGAAGTTATTTGAAGGTTTGTAGTGCTTAACTGTGCATACCGGGCTAGAGATTATCATTCACTTGGTGGAATGCCTGTCTGACACGCACCAAGGCCTGTACTTGATCCCCATCACTGCATAAATCAGGGGTACTGGTGCTCGCTATAACCCCAACACTTTGCTGGTGGATAAGGGAGGATCAGAAGTTCAAGGCCATGGGGCTTGATCTTTTCTTTAAAAACGTGTTTGTATATATATTTTTATATGTGTATGTGTATGCATTGGATATATGTATCTCCTTACATTTCACATGGACATTTTCCTACATGTTTGTGTATGTCAACAGAATGCTGGCCAGTCCTTTCTGTCAGCTGCACTGAGCAGCTGGGTAAGGCTTTGGGCACTATAGGAGACAGAAGGAAAAAGTGGGCATGCTTTCTGCTTCCAGAAGACATAATGGGGTGGGACACCCCGGAGAACTGAGAACAGCAGAAGAAAAAGGACAGTAGGACTTCTCTTCACCCTGGCCAGACCCATTCATCCCAGCTGAAGGGAGGACCACTGAGTTGTTAGGTAGTGGGCAGTGCCCAGCTTTGACATGCTAAGAGATACTTCACCAGCTAGCTGGGCCTGCAGCAAAAGCTTCATGTTGAATGTTATAGAGTATAACATGCAATCGTTCCTTCATTTGTTCTTTTAGATTCCAGCTACACATACACACACACCCTCAATTTTCAAAGAATTTAATTACCTAAATTTGGAAAGACAAAAGTCACATTCAAATATTTAAGATCTTCCCTACCGTGTTCCAAACCAGGACCAATAAATCAAAGCCATAGAGGGACTCATTTTAGCTCAAATAAGAAAGAATTTATGAATTTCCTAGAAAGATAATGAGCTCCCCGGCACTGGGAGTACACAAGCAGATGAATGGCCATCTGCCAGGCCTGTCTGAGGCATGGGCATTCCAGAGAAGTAGGAGATTGCATGAAGCATCTTCCATCTTGAACTCTTGGATTCCCAGTTTCTCCTTAGCCTAAGACTAAAAAGCATATGAATCTTTGGAAAATATGACACTTCTTGTGGAAAGTCAAAAACAAACAAACAAAAAATCCAAACAACAACAACAAAAAAAAACTCCTCTATGGCCCTGGCTTATATTCCAACATCCCTCTCTCCGAAACACCACCAGCAGCCACTCGTTTGTGTGTTTGGACCTTGTTTTGAGACACATAGGTACTTTTCCTTAAGTACAGTGAAGATGCTCAATACTAGAGCACGCAATAATTGCCTAAGTGCTCTATTGACCAAAGCAATAGTATTGACAAACTCAAGTGTTACCGGGAAAATAGCATTAATGGCCTTGTTGAGAAAGATCACGTATCCACAAAAGAGGATGACAGTTCTAAAATAAGACCAGCGTTCATTTTTAAAATGACACTTTACAGGACTGGGGTGATGGCTCACTCAGCAAAGTGTTTGCCCTGTAAGAACGAGAGCCTGAGTTAAATCCCTGGAACTCATGCCAAAAATAAAATTGGGTTGTGATTGGCATTGGAAAGGTGGAGATGGTCAGGTCCATGGGCTTTTTGGTCAGCTGGTCTAACCAAATCAGCAAGCTCCAGACTCAGTGAGAGAACCTGTTTCAGAAAAATAAGGTAGACAGTGATGGAGGCAGATACCCAGGGCTGAGCTCTGACCTTAGCAGACATGCATATACACATGCACACATGCACACAAACATGTACATACACACAAGGAAGGAAGGAAGGAAGGATAAAAGGATCCCTTACAAACACTCATGAATACACAGTGAGGAATGAGCACAGCAGATGGGATAAAAATGAGCATGATCTCTCAGCATGTCTTATCTACCACTTTTGTCCTGAGACTAAGCCTCCCACTAAAAGGACAGTGGTCTCCAGTCCCTGAGCATTAAGTCTTGAGTGGAGCTCAGTGCACACAATGATACCTCGTTCCTCTAAGACAGACATATCCCAGTTGTCCTCCAACTTCTGATAGCACACACTGCTTTTCAAATGCTGACTAAACCCGCTGTGTGATTGTCTTAAATATTTGGCTTAGGGACTGGGAAGATGGCTCAGCTGTTAAGAGCTTAAGAGCACTTCCTGCTCTTGTGGAGGACCAGGTTCAATGCTCAGACTCCCATCAAGCAGTGCCCAACCACGGTGATGCCAGTTCCAGGAAGATCTGCTGCCCTCTTCTGGTTTGTGCAGGCACCTGCACTCATGTGTACATACACATAGACACATTCACACATAATTTAAAAATAAAATGGATCTTTTTTATAAACTAGATATGGAAAGCGACCTACAAGATAAGAGCAAAAATAGCTACCCAAGGCAGAAATACCTACATAAACTTAATAGTCCAAACAGGAAGCGTCTGCTCTCCCAAGTCATAGAGACGAGATTATTATCCAGGGGAGAGGTGAGACTTGTTTTATAGTGCAGGTGAAGGAAGAAATGACTGGACAGAGGGGAATCATCTGCAATGGGCGGTCATCCTGCAATGGAACTCAGTGAGCAATTAGGGGCTTCTAGGCACCTCGCACTATACTTGGTCCTGGGGATACCCCTGCAAGGCTACCCCCACATCCTAAGCTGGCTCACCGGAGGAACCCTGAGATGGCATACAAAGCAGAAGTGTTGCCTTAGTGGAACTCACTGATTACCCTCCTCAGCCGCTGCCCTGTGTCTCACTCAGTAGGAGCAGGGCTAGAACTTCGAAAGACAAATAGTGCCTATTTTCTCTCAGATGTACAATCTAGCTGTGTGTGTGCATGTGTCCGTGTGTGTATGTGGTGTGTGTATGTGTGAAAATAGACCGAGGAAACACAACCAACGATGAAATACTTGCTGTGCAAGTTTTAGGACTGGAGTTTGGATCCTGGGCACCCATGTAGATGCTGCTTCATACAGTGGCAGACCACCTATAATTCCAGACTCCATGAGAGACAGAGAGATGGGAATCCCTGGAGCAAGCCACCTAGACTAGCCAAACTGCTGATCTCCAAGTTCAGGGAGAGACCCTACCAATAAGAGAGAAGAGATGCCCTTCATACACAGGTGCCCAGTCTCACACATAAGCAAACAGGTGCATACATACATGCACACATGAAGAGACCTCTGAGGAGAAAAGAAATGATCTAAATGGGTCAGGGAGAAGGGAACAAGTGAGGGTAATGAGGGGGTAAAAACATAAGAACTTTAATAAAAGCAGACTAGAAGACAGAGTCACCCAGTGGGAGCATGTACTTACCACGGGACAGGCCCTGAATCCAATGCCCAGCACTGAGTCTATATGGCTCCCACAGGAAAGTGTTCAGATGGAACAGCAAGTTCTCAAGTAAGGACTTTGTGGCTGTCCTTGTGTCGTCCCAGCTCCATCTCTGTGCTGGATGGTTTTATGTCAGCTTGACACATGTTAAAGTCATCTGAGAGGAGGGGACCTCAATTATGAAAATGCCCTCATAAAACTGGGCTGTAGGCAGGCCTGAAGGGCAATCCTCTTAGTTAGTGATTGACGGGGGAGGGCCCAGCCCACTGCGGGTGGTGCCATCCCTGGGCTGGCAGTCCTGGGTTCTGTAAGAAAACAGGCTGAGCAATCGATACTGGGCCATGAGGAGCAAGTCAGTAAGTAGCACCCTCCGTGGCCTCTGCATCAGCTCCTGCCTCCAGGTTCTTGCCCTGTTTGGGTTCCTGTCCTGACTTCCCTCAGTGATGGACTACAACGGAGAAGCATAAGCCATGTAAACCCTTTCCTCCCCAGCTTGCTTTTGGTCATGGTGTTTCCTCACAGCAATTGTTACCTGACTGGGACACTCTAATGTCTAACCTCCACGGCACTGCAGGGTTCACAGAGGGCTTTCACAGACACCGCCATATGTGGCCCCCAACTATTGCCACAGTAGGGAAGTACCTCACTTAGTCAGTTATGAGTCTCGGAGCGGCATCTTCTGCCTGCAGATGAGAATGGTCTGCTTGAAACACAGTTCCGCTCCACCAGCTAGTGCCAACCCTCCAGAATGCTGGGTACCACATGGAATGAAGCTGTACCACTGCTTTTAGTGACCTAAAACCCCAGCTCTGGCTCTGTAAGGTTCCTGGTCCCTTTCTGGAGATGGAGCCATGTCTCCAGCCTCACTTGGTGTCAGGTGAAAAGATCAAGACCATCTTAGAGGCATGAAAAGTATGGTGAAACCCAAACAACTGGAAAATCTAACCCCACATTGGAGGTAAAACTACAGGTCAAATCAACGTTATGTAGAAAGTTCAGCAGGCATCCTGCCATATCTTTCTTCATGGATGCTTTATTTTATGTTTGCACCTAGTTTCCGAATCAGGATCTCATCTTAATAAATTAGGAGAAAATATTTGGAAAATCATCTCCGGGATGAAGCATACCACCCAGGTTGTTTCTTGTTGTTCACGGACTCAAACTTAGTCCAGACGGAACCACGCTGTGTTTAATAGAGCACATGGTTGGCATTTAATAAATGCTAGATAATAAAAAGAGATGAAGTGCTTCAAACTCACAGTATCTGTAAAGTCTCATTAAGCACAAAGTAGGGTAAACAAGCCGCCATCACCCTTCTGCACTACACCTGAAGGTTCTTTCCTCTGGGCTGTCATTAAAAACAGCTCCCATTTCTAAGTGGATATGGAGACACCGAATGGTGAATTTCACCAACACTATGGTGAGAGAAACGGGGAAGGGAGCTCTTTTGTTTGGCCTCTTCCTCAATTATAGCTTGAATCTAAATAATGAAAATACAGCACACGGGATCTGAAATAATTTAGAGTAAATGAAAAGCCATAGGGTGGGGGCGCTAATCACATTATCGGAGGCAGGATCAGAGGGATGGACAGATGGAAGCCCCAAATTACCAGAAGAGGAGAAAGAGACTTCAGGACAGGAGAGATGTGTCCAGAAATTAAGCCTGGTTTCCATGCTAATTCAGAACTGTTTGTTTGGGGGTTGGGGGAGGAAGGAAGCAATGTAGTTTCCAGTAGAGAAACCACTCATTAATACCCTAGCAAAGCAATAACCTCAGCTAATAGGAAATATTGTGATGTCTCCAGAGAACAGAGGGAAAATTCAGATTTACTCTCCCCTCCATGCAGCTCGGTGTAATACAATATATTCAACAGAGTTGAATAAATACCAATGAGAAGGTTAAAACATTGATTAGGAGAAATATTTCACCGAGCTGACATCTGGAAGCAGACAGAGCAGCAAGGCGGAGCAGGCTGCGAGATGGAGGTTGTTTGATTTCTACGAAGTTTCACTGCTGATTTGTGGCTGCCCTGCAGGGAGTGAGGCCTGGTGGGGAGTGGGAAACCAGGAAGTCAAGGAGGGAGGGGCGGCCCTTGGTGCAAAGCTACTGAGTGAGGGCGGTTTCCATTGGGTTTATCACAGTGTTTTATGAAGCAATACAAGAGACAACTTCAGCCTACACCAGGATTGCAATAGATACATAATATAACAAATGGCTTATAAAAGGTTATGGAATCTTCTAGATGACTGAACCTAAATAAATTGTCTCCTGTCTGGGCTTCTGGTATCATATCATCTCATAGTGTTTGTCTAGTCATAGTCCAAACAAGGAAAAGATGTTAGAGGTTAGGATGACAATCGGTGGAAACAGCTCACTTTACAGACTGGGTTCTAGTTGTACTTTCCAGTTACTAATGACCATGGGGACAGGTTGGAAAGCTCACACCAGCTACCTGATGCTGAGCAAAACTACCCTTGACTCCCTGAGTAGCATTGGATCTTGGTTGGTGGTAGGGGCTACAGGAAGCTCCCAGAGTTCCTGGCTGGCTAGCATGAGTCTGTGCATATGCAGGGGTACCTTGGATCTCTTGCCACACAGCGTACCTGCCTTTTACAGGGAAAAACAAAGTCGCTGGCAAACTGACCTAAAGTAACTGCATCCGAAGATCTTAATGAGATCCTTGAAAAGCAAAACAAGCCACACATTTTCATAGCTTACTCCAGTTCTGTTGTTACCTGTGCTCCTCACCTTGGTGCAATAGACTTTTGAGGCTCTCTGGCAATTAAGAAAATGGGCATAATTGAGCTCTCAAAAGGTATTTTGTGCTGGGAGGAGTAGGTAGGAAATAACAGAATGCTAATTGCTGCCCTTCATCAAGCGGCGCTCTGTGCGCGGCTCTGTGCACTCTCAGTGCATCGCTGATGCTTCAGAACTCAGCCCGCAAGGTGGTTGCTGTTCTCCCTGCCGTGCAGATGACGCAATTACATCATAGTGAAGTTACCGCCTGCCCCATGTCACACACGTTAGGAAGGGTCAAAGTCAAGACTGTCTGGTGTCCAAAACCTAGAATCTTTGTACAACTGGGGGCCTTGAGACAATGGAATTGCCTGCTGTGTGGGTGTCAAGCGCCCTTGGGTAGTTCAGCAACCCCAGTGTCACAGACAAAGAGTGGAACACTGAGTCGTCAGTTGGGTTTGGGTCACAAAAATACTTTCTCTTTCTCCAGATTTTTCCCTTCATGCTGGAGTTAAACAGGGGCTCTCATACCCGATAAACAGGTACTCTACCACTGAGCAATGTCCCTCAGAACTAGTGTTGTTTACTCACCTGCTGGTTTTCTTATGCTGAATCTCATTATTCTGCCCAGGCTGGTCTCAAACTTCCGGACTCAACTCAGGTAATTAGGTCTCAGCCTCCCGAATAGCTGAGCCTGCAGACATACGCCACTGAACCTGGCTCCAGCTTAATTCATGTGCACACACTCACAGATACACACACGCATATGCGCATTCCCTCACATACATATACTCACACATGCACGTACATACACCCTCACACGCAGATACATATACTTGCACAAGCACATGCACTCACACATACATATACAAATACAACTCACAGGCACATATATTCACACACGCACACACAGACACATACACACACTCATACATGCACATTCACATATATACACACACTCACTCACACATGCACACCCTCACACATACACGCACACATCCTCACATATACAGACACACTCACACATGCACATTCTCACATATACAGACACACTCACACATGCACATTCTCACATATACAGACACACTCACACATGCACATTCTCACATATACAGACACACTCACACATGCACATTCTCACTCATATACATATTCTCACACACGCGTGTAAGCATGCACACACACACACACACACACACACACACACAGAGTCTTACAAGACAAGTACCTGCATTGCTTTCCTGCCATCCTCCCTCCATCCTCTGCTGCTATCTAGCCAGAAATTGGTTAGAAATCCTGACGTTTCCACTGCATCCCAAGCATCTGATCTCGGGACTGGCACAGCTCGACTTTAGGGAGATTGACTGAGCAGCTGGATCCTGCTACGTAGGACAGAACGGAAAAGGAGAGCGAAGAGGAGACCCATGGACGGTTACGGTAGCATCTAAACCAGAACTTTAAATTTGGCAGAGTGAGGAAACTAACAGGTAATTCCCAGACATAGGCACAGAGGCTAACACAGCATAGTGGAGAGGAAGGGGCTGAAACTAACTCAAAACCCAAGAGGTTGAGCTTGCCATTAGAGGAAGGAAGAGTGGTGGTGGGGGGCCTTGAAGGTAAATACAGTTCATTTATGGCCAATTTGAGGTCCCGTTAGCAGTGTTGAATCAATTCAGGCATGTCCATCATGAAGTTAAGGATATAGCAGCCAATGGAGAACCACGTGGCACTTTGGTCCACGCATTCCAGCTGACTCATGCCAGGTGCCTTGGGATTCCCGGAAATCCACAGCTGCAAGGGCTGTATAGAATCTCTCAGCAGATGAAGGGGACCAGAATGTGGTGTATCCATACAATGGAATATTAGTGAGCTGAAAAGAGTGACATACTGATGCATGAAATGTGAACCCTGATAACTTTATGCTGGGAAGCTAGTCACGAAAGGTCACATAGTATATGATCCATCTGTGTGAAATACAAATAGATAAGTCCGTGGGCAGGAAGCAGTTGCTAGAGGCTGAGAGAAGAGATTAGTGGGATGTGGCGAGGAAATGGCCTGGAATTGTTGCAATTATGGTTGGAAATATGAGCGTATACAAAGAGCATTGAACTTTCTACTAAGTAGTGCACTTTATGGAACACGGTGTATGAGTGTGTATGCAACTGTGTGTGCGCATGTGCATGTATGCATACATACAAGTCTGTGTGTGCGACATACACGCCTGTACATACTTCTGTGCACACGGCATCTTCCTCTATTGATCTCCACTCTTTTTTCTCTTCTGTTTCTTACTCCCACTGTTGTGTGTTTGTTGTGCTAACACCGGTGAAAGTCAGAAAACCACCCTGTGAAGTTCAGGACTTTTATTGGCTGGGCTGAGCCTCTCCACTTTTTTTTTTTTTTTTTTTTTTTGAGACAAGTTGACTCAGTGAACCCGGGGCTTGCCATTTTAGCTGAACTGGCTGGCCAGCAAGACTCTGGGATCTGCCTGCCCCATAACCTCCAGCATTAGGGTTACACATGCCACCAGGTCTAGCTTTTAATGGGTGTTGGGGATCCTAATTCAGGTCCTTCTGCTTGAGAAACAAGCACTTCACCAGCCAGCCACTTGCCCAGCCTCGCAGGACATTTGATTTGCAAATGCTTCAGTTGTTTTTAAAGGGTGGGTAGCACTATTTGGCTCAGGTGAGCCTCATGATTCTCCTGCCTCAGTCTTTGGAGGGTTGAGATTATAGGTTTAGTGCACTAATGTTTAGTTGGCTGTACATTCTTTTAAGGAAGAAACTATTTCTGCAGCCAGTAGCAAAGACAAAGTCCTGAACCCTGCTTCCAGTAAGGGTGTGCATCAGAATCGCCACTAGCTTCAGGGGCCTTATCTATGAAAAAGGTGACACGCACTTGCCTCCAGGTTCCAACAAAGATGACAGGTAGTGTCTGTCAAATGTACAGTACCCAAAACACTTTATACTCAGTAAGTTGGAACTGATATCTTTCATTCTTGTGTCTGAGTCCTCTATAAAAATGTGGTTAGTTAGCTTTCACAGAGTAAGCACTCAAAAACACTAACTTTAACTAAGAAGAGGGGGTCAGAAGGGTCACGAGGAAGACTCACGCACAGAGGGCAGTAACTGGTGGTGACAGGAAGAGGGTGAGCAGGACCTTGACAGCTGGAAGGAAGTGGTGCATTCAGACTTTGGGACACATGGAGTGGAGGCAGGCAGGACCTGAAAAGCCAGGCCAGGGAGACAGGAAGTGGCTAAATTTCCTCCGGAGAGGTCACAGTGGGATGTGGAAGAAAATAAAGCTGGCTCGGTAAATCAGAAACCTGTCAGAGACTGAGCAATTCAGTCTTACTAGAGTGGTAACCAGCGTCTGTGTAGTTTCTTGGGCAGGCAAATGGCATGGTAAAGGCTGGGCCTTTGGCACAGTCAAATGGGTAGTCGTATGTGTGGCAGGCTGGAGAGTGGAGGAAGCAATTTATGCAGATGTTAGTGTGGAGCTGTGTGGCAAAATGACTTGGTTACACTGGAAATATAGCAACGGGAACATCAGGCAGTCAAAAAGAAAGAGATCATAGGGCCTGGTAACAAACACTACAAGGATCCCGAGGCCTATGTTTCTTTTTCCTTTCCTTTTTTTACCTTCTTCAAGCTATCATCAAACACTCAGCAAGCCCTTGTTTTCAAGAACAAAGCTAGGAATAAGTGAGCCAATTAATCAATGGCCTCTTTAGTCACTGCTGCCCAGCTATTCTGGCTCCAGATAACAAGATTCCTATTTCCATTTCCTAGGTCTGCCAGGCCTTGATTGCAATTCCGCTCGATGTATCTTTGAAGAGAGATGAAGGAAAAAAGTTGAGCATGTAAGTTAATCATAACTCATGTTTAAAGATCCCGAACTTTCCCCACATAATCCCATTAGAAAGCCAATCCCCCCCCACAGGGAGCAAACATTAGACTCCATATGTATTATAGTTGAAGGAATGTCACTGACTGCCCTAGTTAGAAGGTATCCACAAAGGTTTCTAAGAAGGCAGCTTGGGAACATAAGACTTGAGTCTTTTGCTTTCAGGAGCAGGACATTTCAAAAAAAAAAAAAAGTTTATCCCTCCCCCGAGCTGTTAGTTTGTAAATACATGGTCGTCTTCTGAGTTCCCTGGGGCTTATTCTCCACGCCAGAACCATCATTATGGTAGCACATCAGCTGGCCAACTCATCAATCCAGTTAGCTCATATTCTGGGGACTCAGAGTTTAGCCCCTGCATTCCAAAAAGGCCATTGCTGAGGGCAGAGATGGGAGGGAGATGGGACTTCACTGTCCTCCTCAGACAATGCTTGACCATCCTCCCAGGAACCAGCAGTCAGCTCTTCCTCTGCTAACCTGCCAGCCTTTCACGCAAGTGTGAATTAACTCGGATCCTCATGTTTGTCAGACTGTCATTTACTGAGCCATCCTGCCAATCCTAGTAAACTGGGTTTTTAGTTATTTTGAAACAGGCTCTACGCAGGCCCTACAACTCACAAGGTAGAGCAGACTGACCTTGAACCTACAGATATCTATCTTCCTGCCTCTCCCTCCCTGTGCTGGAATTAAAGGTGTGTGGGATTTTTAAAAATAAAATTACCCTGTAGGTTTGTATTTAACTCTAATTACCTTTTCCAGTTATGCGTGTATATTTTATTTCCATCAATAAATTCTAAATTGCAAGTGTAAAAGCAAACCTCCTATTTTACTAAGCATATAAACTGCATTCTGGGACACAAGACTCATTGGGGTGGCACATACTTGGAAGCCCAGTTTGGGGATCGGAGGAACATTAGGGCTCACTCACCAACCAGCCTGCAGTTCTAGGCTGAAGATAGAACATGTCTCAAAGGAGATGGCCAGAGTTTATGACACCCAAAGTTGTCCTCTGGCATCCACACACATATGCATTGCACACACAAACACGTACATACATAGGCACATTTTTGAAAAAAAGATACAAGATGTGTTGATTGGAAAGCCACTATAGTTTCCCTTTCCCAGTCTCCTGATTGATCAAGTATGTGTGCATGCAGGCGGAGACTGATGGTGGAATTATCGCAATCATTCCTCTACTTTACTCACCACAGCAAGGGCTCTCAATCAAGCCCGGAGCTGCGATACGGCTAGTCTGGCTAGCCAGCTTGCTCTGGAACACCGTCTCTGCCTAAGGCTGAAATCACAAGCAGACTGCTAGCCCACCTGGCACTTACGTGGGTTCTCAGAAGCCACACTTTGGTCTTCATACTTGGCCAGCAACTGCTTAATCCAAGCCATCTCCCCAGCCATCTTACTGCGTGTGTGTACTGACTGCATACTTAGTTTATTGTCTTTTAAGGTTTTTTGTTTGTTTATTGGACTTGAGTTTAAGACTGAGTATCAAAAAACTGCATGAGGTCACAGAAATGGAATTTGGTAGAGTTTAATTTTTCATATGGAGAGAGCTGTATGAAATTTGAATACCTTTACAGTTTGTGTTACCTCACCTGGTAAGGGCAATCTTCTTTGAATGTATAATAAATTGGCTTTTTTGACTCAATATCATGTAGGCAGTTGTTCCATGTGAGAAAAGTGGAAACCTGCGGGTTACCCAGTCAAGATCATGTGACAAAGATGAAGATGGGGTGGAACTGGATCCTGATGCTGTGTGGTCTGTGTACCTCTTGATTATGTCAGGGAGTCAACAGTTACTTTCCTATATTGGCGAGGAGACCATTTCCTGCTGACATCCTGCTGACATCTGCAATGATGACAAGAAGCAATGGCGAGTGGTAGTCTTGGTGAGGGAAGACAGGATACCTAACTACAGTCAGTGGTTCCTCACCGCTGCTCACCTGCAGAGCAGGCTAGATTCCCTCAAGGATGCCCTGGATGACCAGCTGAAAAGCTGTCACTTTCTGAAGCCTCAATCCTTGACATATCACCACCCACACATACGCAGGTGATGACAGGGACTGAACCCAGAGCCTCGAGTGACACCTCAGTCTAGACCTCTTACCTTTTATATTAATAGTAAATATTTGCTGAAATAATCATAGGGTATGGAAGAGGAACATAAAAAGCACACCTAAGTGTTTATATGAAAATTGCTTCATTTTCTGTATTTTGAAAAGAAAGCTGGCTGGGAGCAAGTGGGGATGGTGTTCAAGTTATATCCTGATGCATGCATGTTTGCCATTGGAGATAGGAGTAAGGACTTACTTCTTTCTTTTTTTAACATTTATTTTATTTATTTATTATGTATACAATATTCTGTGTGTGTGTATGCCTGCAGGCCGGAAGAGGGCACCAGACCTCTTTACAGATGGTTGTGAGCCCCCATGTGGTTGCCGAGAATCGAACTCACGACCTTTGGAAGAGCAGGCAATGCTCTTAACCACTGAGCCATCTCTCCAGCCCAACTTATTTCTTTTTTTAAAAAAATTTATTTTTACTGTATGCGCCTTACGTATGGTGGAGGCTCTTCCATGAACACATGTTGAGTGCTCACGAAGGCCAGAAGAGGGAGTCAGGTCCCCTGGAGCTGGAGTTACAGAGGGTGATAAGCTTTCCGGAATGGTTCCCAGGAACTGAACTCCAGCCCTCTGGAAAAGCAGTACATGGTCTTAAACTGAGCAATCTCTGCAGCCCCTGTCGATTTCAAACAAGGCGTAGAGTATAGTGAACTTTTTTTTTTGAGAATCTAATGTCCAAAAGGTTTAACCAAAAATACTTCAAAATACTAATCATATTTTGTTAAGCATCTTAATAGGCTTTTCAGGTGCTGTACCCCAGAATATTTGAAACTACTCTCCCATGAATAAGTGAACATTACACCTATGCTTCAAAATACAGAAAACAGCAAAAGCCAGTCAGCATTCTGAATGAACGGCATCTCTGAACAATCAAAACTGCTGCCCCTGAGGAAGTCAGCACTGGGCATGAGAGATAGAAGACATCTTTTCACCCAGGACAGCAGTAAGTCACTTTCTCTAAGGAAAAAGCTGGCGCAAGAACCTCACCACTTGGGGGCTGGAGAGATGGCTCAGTGGTTAAGAGGTTTTCCAGAGGTCCTGAGTTCGATTCCCAGTAACCACATGGTGGCTCACAACCATCTGTAATGAGATCTGGTACCCTCCTCTGGCGTGCGGGCATACATGGAGGCAGAATGTTGTATACATAATTAATTAATTAATAAACAAATAAATAAATCTTTTATTTTAAAAAAAAGAACCTCACCACTCAAAAATGTCAAAAAAACCTGTCAGCTTTTGCCAGGTGAAAAACTGCACATACCTTTAATCTCAGCATTTGGAAGGCAGAGGCAGGTAGATCTCTGTGAGTTTGAGGCCAGCCTGTACTACAGAATGAGTTCCAGGACAGCTAGGACTACCTAGAGAAACTCTGCCTCAAAAAAACAAACAAAAAATGGTGAAAACAGCAAAATTAATATGTATAATTCCGAGTTTGTTTAAAAAGTAATAAGGAATATACCAAGAGTTAAAAAAAAAAAAGACATGGTCTCACCGTGTAGCCCAGGCTGACCAGAACTCGCTATGAGGACTAGGCTGCCTTTAAACTCAATAGATGTACTTGCCTCTGCCTCCCAAGTGCCAAGTGGTATCAAAAGTATGTTCTGCCATGCCCAACCCACCACTGCTTAAAAGCCAGGGACAAGGCCTTGCTAGCAGGGGGATGTCAGCCGCCTGCACCCGCTGCAGAGGTTTGCACTTGACAATGATCCAAAGATCCGTCCACCAGTAAAGATGTCACAAGAAGCAGGACAGGCATGTGAGCCACTGCCAGGGAGACTAGTTAATGGCTCCTTGTCCACTCAATTTTTCAAAAATAACTTGTATAGCCAGGTGTGGTGGTGACACCTGTAATCTCAGCTCTTGGGAGGCACAGGCAGGCAGGGACTCGAGGCCAGCCCAGGACGAGACCCTGTCTCAAATAATGAACTATTTGCACGAGACAAATCGGAATTCATACAATAAAAAGCCACATACTTGGTTCTTTTAAGCTTATTTAATATTTGAACTCTTATTTTCTATTTTCCCAGACCCCAGAAAACAGAAAGTTTTAGATGACCCAATATTTTGTTCCAGAAACATACAGCCTTATCAGCTAATTCATAAAAGAGCTTTTTACAAAGGTACATCTGGATAATTAGAGCAATAAAGTCTTTTAGGCATTTCAAAATGTGATCAGTAAAAATACATGATTATTAATAAGGTTTTTTTTTTTTTAAAGATAGTTCCAGATTTCTCTTAAAAGCAATTTCTGTTAAAGAGTACATGATTGTATGGTGAACGAGGAAAGTGAGACGCTCTAGTGGGGAAGAGGCTCATTAAAAACCAACAGTGTGCACGCTACGGTCACCATGCTGTAGTGTCTGCTTAGCGGGTGGCACCTGGAAATGGCGGGGAGGGATTGGTTTCTAGGAGTCCCCCTTTTTCCTGATCAATTTATTACCCAAACCCTCAGTCCCCATGGGGAAGGCAAACAGGCAGAACAAGAAAGCTCCTTTCTTGAAGAAAGAACAGTTTTACAGATCACACTAAATGGGGGTGAAGTGTGATAAAAACAAAACCATGGTCTACGAAACACTTCTGCAAAGTCTTGCTAATGTTGTAGTTTAAGGTCCCATGGTGCCTTCTGCAACACAGAGGGAAGGAAGTACAGAGCATGCATAAGTGGCTCTAAACAAGTTCCCACACCTGCAGAGACGAGACTGCTTGGCTGGAACACAGGCGAAGGCACCAGACCATTGCCAATGCCAAGGAACAGAGCAGAGAGTAAACTACTGCATCTTAGGAAGCATACTTACAGTTTTTTGCTCCTAAAAATAGGCAAAGAAGGACTTTTCTCTTCCTCCCTCCCCCAAAGACAAAGAAACAAAACACTTTCTAAAAGAGGGCTTGTTCTTTCTAGAGGTCATTAGAAGGTGTTTGGGGAAGACAAAGGCGAAAACACTCATGTAATAACCTCCCATGTGATACAATAAATAGTTACAATTTGGGTTGTGAAAGCAGCAGAACTCCAACAGTCCAGTTAGCTGCTTTGAAACTATACAAAATACATGGCCAAAGCCATCCTTTTAAATTACAGTACTTTGAAGGTTTGCTGGTTTGGCTTGATTACGGCTTTTCTCTGAAAAGGAGACACTCCACACATAATCTGCCACTTAGCGACAGAAGAGCCACTAAGCTCACAAGAGAGCAGTGTCAGGGGTTGTGCCCATGGCACACACGACTTTCTGGCTCTGCAGAAGATGCTGTGTCCCTCTTGCTGGCCTAGTACTCCTCAGGACAGAAACAGATTGCACCTTCTCATCATCCAACTTGGAGATAACTATGACGATGATAACCTCATTCCAGAAGAGGAGGAATACCTACTGTCACCACCATGGAAGGGATACGTAATGTCAAGGTCAAACGGATGTGATTATAACGGCCAAAATGAAATGGAAGGCACGGGAGGCCAAAAGGGGAGGGACAGGCAAGAAGTAAGGCTGGTAAGAAAAAGGAGCTCTCAAAAAAGCGGGTTTTTTTTTTCTTTTCAGATTTCACTTGGTTTTGAGGTTTCACCTGAAGATGTAATAAATACACATTTATTTGGAAGTACTGGAGCAATGCCAAAGTACCTTTCCAGTTAGCCCTGCTGTAACCCTAAGAGAGGCTGAGAGTCAGGAAAAGGAGAGCAAGCAACCAGGAGAGCGGAATTCAATTTGAGCTGTACTAGAAGACCATGGAAGGTCCTGTAGTGCGCTGCTGTCTGGTTTTCTCCTGACGAGCTACCCAGATGGTGTAGTGTTAAGAGGCTGCCTGGAAGACAACAGAATCATTTGGTCTCTACTTGTTTCTCCTAAGAGATACAGGGAGTTCAAAATCCCAAACTTCACTTATAATGTTCCACATCAAAATTTCAAAGCCCATTCTGAGCTATGCTTGACCTATGACTCAAAACACAATTCCAATTTAGAGATGAGGTACAAGGATCCAAGCTGATCGATCTAAGAAGGGCAGAAACGGGAATCTGGACCCAGACAGACAAACTTGTTAAGTTGTAGAGGTGTTCATAAAAGCAGCTGGGGGACCATCCACAGTGAGAAAAACCTGGGTTTGAGGGGCACTAAGGGGAGAATAAAATTACATCCTGACTGCCCCCAGAGTTCAGGGGGCCCTCCTGCAAGATGTGAGTAACATGTGAACTCCTTGTTTATTAACAGAATTTAGATTTGACAAATGATTTTTTTTTTTTACAGAACACTTCAAAAACATATTTACCAAATACACAAAGAAAACCACTGAAAGCCAACACAAGTAAGGAGTTCTCAGCCACAGCTCTGACTAGCTCACCCTCCACAGGTGCTGCCCACACTGCAGCTACCAGCACCTTGGTGGCTGTACTGCTCACCTCTGGTCTCAGTTCCCAAGGCCAGTCACGGTGCCATGCAGGCAGGGCTGTGGCAGTGTGGTGATGTGAGCAACTCTCTGCCACACCTTCCTCTGCCCACTCTTGGCTCTGCTTGTGACTTTGAAGAGCCCTTTGGCACCATCAGTGCAAAAAATTAGAGTCAAACATCCAGGTACTCATTTTTTACTGGCCTTATAATCAGCAGTACCCGTGGCTAGTGACAGCCATGGTTCAACTCAGTAGTGATTCAGTTTAGAAAACCTTCTCAGACTCTCCCCCCACCCCTCCCCTCCGCAGCACCCCACCACCACTGAAGCATTCCATTTCTTTGTTCCTATGTCCTGCTCACTCTGCAGGGAACTTTTCATACAAGTGCCAGTCAATATATAATTATACAAATTCAACAATACCAAGAATAACAAATTTATAATCAAGAAAATAAAAATTTGTTTTCTCTTCTCCCAAATCCCAGCTATCAACAGAAAAGACAACAAAGGAAATACACCCATTTTCAAGTGCCTGCCATTTAGTGTACTGAGGATTCCTGTTAATTGGGGTGGAGGCCAATTATACAGAAGAGATGCTTGCCTTGGGGTGGGAAGAGGTCCACCTGCACTGACCAACTGCACAGCACATAGCTCATGTCTTCTGCATCCGCAAACAGGAGTCATGTAACATCGCTGAGATGACCCCCAGAAAGGCAGTCTTCTAGACAGAGCGGCTGGGGTTACAGGTTAGAGAAGGTCAGGTATTCCTCTCTCTTCTGCGTTGCCTCTCTGCTAACTTCCCCATCCCCCACCTGACCCTGGCTTCAGGAACAATTGATCCTTGGGTGTGCTAAATACAAGGGGCTAAAACTCCCACTACTCAATTAAAACAAAACAAGGCAAAGTAAAAATTAAAGTGTGCTTTCAAATATGGAATGAAATCAAATAAATACATCTGATTTTCTCTTTGTCTTACCTACGTACAATTTTATATCCTACACCCAAAGCTCTATACATTTGGTTTTATTCTGAATCAAAATGCATTTCTGATAGTGAGGAGAGGAGAGAACTGACATTCCCTCACTGACAGACTTGTGCAGCTGCCAAACTGAAGAACTAGTCCCACTTGGGACACCCTGGGGCATGGCCGAGCCCAGGTGGTTCCAGGCAGATCCTCTGTCACACTCTCTCTGTGTCCACACTGGAGCCGGGATGTGGTTGATATAGGACCGACACTCAAAATCCAACAGCCTGCAGTCACCTCCGGGACACGGGCTCTAACTTTTATCTGAGAAGAATGAAGATATGTGGAAGTCCAGTTAAGAGAAAAATTAACATTGTGAAGAACACATGTGCAACCCGCAGACATGGTCCTGTCCACTTCTAAACCATAAAACATACCCTCCAAGTACACAAGCAAATGAGTATGAACTGGCCCATGAACACAGGCTGAGCTGCACCAGGGGCCCTGCTGGCCTCGGTGTCAGAAGAGGCACAAAGTATGGCAGGGCTCCTCACAAGGGAATTGAAGCAGCACAGTGCAGGTTCTACTACTGAATTTATGGTTCACCAGGCTTCCTTCCACTCTGCCTTCAGCCTGGAAAAGGTGAAGAGAGAGAGAGGAGGGGCTGGCACAGGAGCTGACAACCACAGCTCTTCTGAGAGCAGGAAGGGCAAAGTCAGCAGCCTTGATATATGATGTTTAGAAACAAGCAGTTTCTACGGACAGGAAAGAAAAGAAATCACAGATTTTCATATTAAAGAATAATAAATCACATGTCCATGTGCTGTTAAGCAAGATGAGCCACCATTTCACATACCTGAGAGCTTGTCAGGGAGGGCTGAGCTACCCAGCCTTTGGCAAAGAAGGGCGTAACTTTCCTCCACCTTCTGCAACATCCAAGATTTTCCATGGGGATGGCACAAGAAAAATAAAATTAGTTGAAAATGGGAATGAAGGCATTCCCTGTTATAGGCGCATGGCCCTGAATTTCAGCATTAACACTGACCACTGAAGATGCTGCTAGCCGAGAAGGAGGTAAATTTCCTTCTCCCATTTCTCACCTCAACAAGTAACAACTTTCTATGTAAAATACTGGAGAAGCAAGTAAAGGTGACCTGCCCATGGCGGAAGTCACCCAGGAAATGGTCTCACACCATGTGACAGATGAACACATAGCCTTTTATGCTAGCCACATAACGATAATACGTGAAATAGACTGAAAAGGGGAAAATCTATTTATTATGTGGAGTTGAAAGAAAACCAAGGGAGCAAAGTCTTGAACACTACATCTCCCAACTAAATGATGTCATGAAAAAAAGCGTGTGGGCTCTAGTAGCTGCGTCTACCAGAGACACAGTTTTTACCTTACTGGTCTTTCGCTCCTGTTATGGTTTCCAATTTTGTGTTTATGGGTTTTGTTTGTGTGTGTTTCTCCTGCTTTTGTTTAGTCTGGGTTTGGTTTTGCTTTTTGAAAATTGCCTACTTGTTTTCTAATGAGAGAGAGAGAGAAAGAAGGTGTGGAGTTGGATGGATGGTGAGGTAGGGAAAAGCTGTGAGAAGTTAGAGGAAGAAAAACCATAATCAGAACATATTGTTTGAAAATAATTTATTTTCAATAAATTAAAATAGAGTCCTTTTCATAGAAACCACCACAGTGTGGTCTTTAACGACCAATTTCCAAAACACTCCATTCATACTCATGTGGTTTGGATAACAGAAATTGGCCACTGGAGCCAATTTCTACCTGTCATGGCCTCTGGGCAACTGCCAACACTACTCCATGAGTCACAGATAATTAATAGGCTACAGCAAGTCACAGCATTACCTGGTGTTGATTCACACCCACTTAACTCACTCCACATCATCCAACATGATGGAGACCAACTGCCCCAAGTACTTTTAGGTTCTTAAAATTAAAAAACCCAAACAGACATGTAATTAGCTACATACCTACAACTTTTCTGTTCTTGTAATTTTGTCACAAGACAAATAGTGTCATTACCAGCTTTTAACCAGGCCTATTCATGACTAATGGCCAAAAAAATTAAAATAGGTAGACACGGAACCTGGACATCAGGATTCAGGATTCCATCACTCCAAACATACACTCTGCTGTGCTCTTAGGATCAAGTGCTAAGGAGATAGAAACATGACATACCTTTAAGTGTTCGAGGTCAGCCTCTATTTTATGAATGTACTCCAGGATTTGGCTTTGTGAATCTGTACAAGAAGAGGGACTCTGGATCTCAAAACAAGCATCCTCCATAGCTCTCCAGCGTCGCTGGACCAGGACTTCTTGGGTGAATGGTGAAACTGCTCCATCAGAATGAGCATTCTGAGGGGAGTATTGCTGCTGGTGGGTGGAGTCCACAGAAGGGATGCCTGCTACAGGCTGCAGGGTGAATGAGGAGGCAACCTCCTCATCTGTGGAGCTCTCCTGCACTGCATCATAGCCATCAAGGATCAAACAGTTTCCTATTGGTGGAGACAGGACAATCTGATGAGATTAGCACTGCCACCAGAATGGATCATATGACAACTTGAAAAGCAACTACAGTGGGGGAACAACGGCTCCCAAGTTTAGCTTTAACTCCACCAGAATTTACTTCAGATTAAAGCCAACCTCAGTAAACTTTCACAACAATTCCTGACTAACTTTATATTAGTCAGGGTTCTAAGAGTTTAATGCTTACATAACAACCGGACTCCACTTCACTACCAAATGCCCTTTCCGCCTTTGTCCCCTAGCGACAACAGCACTCTTTCCAGTGTTCGCTGCTGAACACTCTCTCCAGGTATCCACAGGGCCTCTCCCTGCACTTCACTCGCTTCTTCTTAGACCGATCACCACGTGTGCCCTCAGTGCTCCGCTCTGGCCATAGCTGCCCTTATTTTCTTCCTAATCCGTCTGGCCATCTGACGCTTACCACTTGTTTTTTATTCTCCATTACTCTCTCCCTTCAGGCACTTAAGCTTCTTAAGAACAATGGAGTTTCCGGCATTTTTCACTGTTCAATTTCCCAGTCCCTATGACAGGGTCTGGTAAAGAACAGATTCAGTATTTATTGTTATGAAGGAATAAACACACACACACACACACACACAATTTAGATATTGAAACAACATTCATCCCAGCAAATAAGACAGTCAACAATAACCAAAACCAAAGTTGAAATGTGAAAGCCACTTGCCTGAGATGCGTAAATTAACATCCTTCTCTTCCTTTTTAACTGCTCCATCACCTTCTGATGGATTATCATCACTATGTGCTTCACGGGCATCAAAAAAGTGCTCTCCACTGTCATCCAGACCCCCTTCTGGCTCTGCAGTAGGCATCTCTGGGGTCAGGATCATGTGGTCCATTAGTAAAATGTTACTTGCCTGGCTGTCTTGGGATGCCAGTATCACTGAATCTTGTGTAGCACAAGACTCAGTTGAAGTCCGTGGACTGTCACAAGTTGCAAAGTCACCAGTTCCAGTTTTAAAAGGCATCTGTCCTTCCCCGGCATGACAAGCCTTAACATTTTCAGAGTCTTGTATGGCACTCTCTGCCTGCCCCTCTTCAGAAGCTGACCCGTATCTTGAGAAGGAATGCCAGTCTTCCTGGGTGCTCTTCTCAGTCAGACCAAACTGCTGGGCTAGCAGCTGCTTCAACAAGCCCACTAAGAGTCACAGGGGGGTGAAGAGAACAAAAGGAAACTGACCATCATAGACTGACTGCTAGTTGGAATCAGGCAGCTGTTTCCCATTACTTCTAAAACTAAGAACACATAACAACATACAACCAAAATATGAATCCTACACAATTTGTTTTGCTGTTTTGGTTTTTGGAGACAAGGTTTCTCTGTATAACAGCCGTGGCTGTCCTGGAACTCTCTCTAGTAGATAAGACAGGCCACGAACTCACAGAGATCCTCCTACCTCTGTCTCCTGAGCGCTGGGATTAAAGGTGTGCGCCACTACATCCAGCCTACATAATCATTTTTATCTTGGAAAATACAATAAAAATATGATCTTCTACACAATATAACATTAAATTGCACGTGACCAGAGCTAAGCATTCTGAGTAGTGAGGCCCTCTTATTTAAAAGTTCTAAATACAATTAATACCAGGTGTCCACTCCAGCAGTTAGGCCAGCAAAACTAAATGTTATGCTTTTTCTTCTCAAGAATAGACATTATCTTTTCTAATAATTTTCCTATATGGTAAAGACAATAAAATTGTATAATAAATTCAAACTCCAATAATTTGGTGGTAGTATATATAAATTCAAAGGAAAATATTCATTAGGTTTTAAAATTACATTATTCACTGTTGGCAGGGCCTCTTTAGGATGTTAAAAGTTAGATCCAGTTCACCCCTGGGCTAAATTTATGCTGAACTCATGCAGGTGGTGGCAGTTCTAGGACCATGCAGTAAACTACCAGACACCACCAAGTCTGCCACTTCGGAAGAATCCAGAACAAATGAGATTTTAAATAACTGTAACTCCCTTCTTCCACCACAGGCTGACCCTCTTCTTCTCCAAGTAGAGTTCAGGTCTAAGAAGACCTCCCTCTTTCTCAAGTACCTTAATCTCTCCCCAAAATGGCAGTCCTAAAACGCCACCTCCCCACTACCCCTTTCCCTGGGATGGTTGCATGTAAGAAGCTATTGTGAAGAATATTAAATCTCCACATAAAATGCAGAAGATGTATAATTTGGAAAAGCTCCTAAAATTTTGTGATGTATCTGTCCATCAAATACGGAGGATGCAACCTGGCATTTAAAATTCATAACAGCAAGACTTCTCAGACCATCTTCCTGATTCTTAAATCGATCTCCTACGCTCCTCCAACCTGTACAGTATGTGCAGGCCAATTGTCCACTCACTGTTCTCCAAGCACCCTGAGCCCTGCATTCACTTTGCATTCTGCTATTGCTTTTGTCTGAGTGGTTCTATTTTACACATTTATTTCAATTATTTATAATCACCCTTCAAGATGACAAGCACATCTGTCTTCTCTCTACTGCTTCCCTTCTCTAATCATGCCAACCCAGAGAGATTTGACAAAAAAGCCTTATTACTCCTGGAATGTTTGCTTTTAAAAGTGGCAGGGGGGTGAGGTGAGGTTCATATCCTCTTCTGAATAAGACCATAATTTCTTGAAGGGAAGATATCCATAGTTCAGACTTTTTTTTCATGAAAACACATTGCTTTTTCTCTCTAAAAGGCTTTCCAGTATACCATGCACTCTGCCAAAAGTTAGGAATAAAACTTACAATTTCTCAGTGCGTCTAACGCCCACCGCTCCTCTGACACAGGCAAGTGTGGCTCTGGGATTGGGATTGGATAACTGCCATCATCTTCCTTCAGTGTCCCATTTGCATGCTGCTCCTTTACCAATTGTATTGCAGTCACAAAGATATGTTCTGCCTCTGATTTGCCAGGGGTAGTCAGTGAACGAGACTGAGGTTTTGATGAAATTAAGGACGATTCTAATCCCAAAACTCTGTCTGTCAGTGGAACAGAAAAGGTAGAGTATACCTTAGTGGACATTTCATTTTCAATCAGGAAACGCTGGGAGCAGTGTAAACCAGGTAAGCTACAGAGATCAGGCACTGGGAAAAGCACTCAGCACAGAGCAATGCAGACTGGCACAGAGGGCTCCCAGGCAGCAGCTGTTAAGCTGGTGCCAGCTCAGAGCCTTTATTCTCACAGGCAGCGGAGTACATCCTCCAGGAAGCCTTGCCTCTGCAGCTCACCTGGGCTCTGGAGACCAGCGACTGAAAGGCCATGGTGCTCCACTTTTAATTTGGATGGTTCTTCGTCGTCATTGTCTCCTCTGCAGAAAAAAAGAAAGAAAGAATCCCTGAGCATCGAAAGATGTCCAAACTCCATGGCATTCTAATGAAGAACTTCGCATGTCTTCCCAACAAGCACAACAGCGCACTTACTCGCAAGGTGGCGACTGTGGCAGAGGAATGGGCTTTGTGGACTGCTCCTTCACTGAAGCAGCCATTCGACAGATGAGGTCCTGCCAGCTTCAGGGGGTGAGAGGGGTCCAGAAGGCAGAAGGAAAGCAGAAACACCAGATCAATACACTCAAGGAAAAGGAGAAAACACCCAAACACCACCATGCTGCCAGAGAACATCTTTATTTTGGCACCACTCATGTAGAGACTCTAAAATATACTTCAAAGAAAACTCTAGCATGAACACAGTACTCATCTAAAAGAGTAATTTGGCACTTCTGAGAATTTTTCTTTAGAAAATTTATTTTCAGTAGAATAAAATAAAAACAAAACCATCAATTTCAAAAGAAATCTTAGAGGAATATTTGCAAGAGTACAAGAGGAAGTACTTGATTTCTAGAGTGGTTTTCATAATCTTAGTACAAAGGCAAGTTGCAGGCTGGAGAGATGGCTCAGCAGTTAGGGAACATGCTTGCTCCTCCAGAGGAAAACCATCCAGTTCCCAGAACCCATGTCAGTCAGCTCACAACCACCTATAACATTAGCTCCAGGGGATCTGACACCTTCTTCTGGCTTCTGCGGGCACCTGGACACATGTGCACAACTCTCTCTGTCTCTCTCTCTCTCACACACATACAAGTACACAAACAATGAAATAAATCTTAGTAAAACAAAGTTTGTGGAACATTTGTACTTTGAATAATAGAGTATCAATTAGAAAAAAGTAATTAAATCTGATACATACACCGTCTTTTCAGAAACTGTCTGTGCTACCAATTCATAAATTTGGGCTCCGTTATCTGACATGGAGATGACAAATAAAGCTTTGTTATCTAGAAAAGAAGAAAACAAACCTTATTCTACCACTATGACCAAGGAAGCTATGAGATATTTTTAGATGCAGATACAAATATTCTACATCTTAATTTAGATAAAAGTTATTTACAAAACTTTATCAAGTTTATAAAATGAATTTTGTGAAACTCTCTGTAAGCTACATTATCTATCACTTAAATAAACTAATTTATAAAAAGTCAATACAGTATTTCATTAGTAACAAAAATAAGTCATAGTTTACTGGACTCAGTGAGTTAAAAAAAAAAAAGCAAAAACACACTAAGTTGGGACAGAAAATTAGTGGAGGGGACATGGAGTGTATTAAGCCAAAACTTTATATTACATACATATGTGAAATTCTCAAACAATAAAAAATAATTGGCCTCATACAAGTTCTGTCTCTTTTTTTAAAATATCTATTTATTTATTATGTATACAATATTCTGTCTGTGTGTATGTCTGCATGCCAGAAGAGGGCACCAGACCTCATTACAAATGGTTGTGAGCCACCATGTGGTTGCTGGGAATTGAACTCAGGACCTTTGGAAGAGCAGGCAATGCTCTTAACCACTGAGCCATCTCTCCAGCCCCTACAAGTTCTGTCTTAATAACAATTATGTTCTGCTCAAGTAGAATGTGCTTTGGAGTTCTATCTTTATGAAATTAAACACATACATGAAAACACACACACTACCGAACCCAATGCTATTCCTTTCACATTTATTTTAAACTGCTGTTCTTCCAAGTTGTTAAGATTATTTGAGAAACACTGCAAAAAAGAGTTACAAAGTTTGCTGTCACGAAATTAAGTTATATAAAGGATCTCGTCCTAATACAACTAAACTATAACTTGTCAACCTAAACTGCTAGAAAAAACCCAAACTCGGAACTGGAGAGATGGTGCAGCAGTTAAGAACACTAGTTCCCAGCACCTGCACGGCAGCTCAGAACTGTATGTAACTCCAGTCTCAGGGATCCAATACCTTCTTCTAGCCTCCAAGGGCATCAGACTCAAATGTGGTTCAGAGACATACATATATGCAGCCAAAACACCCATACACACAAAATAATAAAATTAAATAAAACAAAAAAAATTCACCCACCTCTTCAATTTTCACTTTTTCCCCAACAAACAAACATGCCGTTTTAAAGGCAGCCTTCTCACTGGGGTTACCCTCAAAGTATTCATTACCTTTCCTGACATCTATCACCAATTTCAACAGAATAAACACAAAAGTAAATGTATTGAAAATTTTAAATGCAGAAAACCACTGAGTGTAGCAGGATTAATAAAAACCCAGAGGTAGATATTGCGGTTCAGGTTGAAGATGAGAAAAGCAAAGCAGCCAAGTCATTAGAGAGTCCTCACCTCTACCAAGGCTCAGACAAACAAAGAGGCGATTCTGTCCTAGCATGACTACAGACCAAACCTCAGACTGCACCGAGACTGGGATTAGGGCGCATCATCCCAAGTGCTAGAATCAATGTGTGAAATGTGTTTCTCTTGTAGACTGATTCACTCTCCCAGAGTGGCCTTGAGTCCTGGGGCTAAAAATGTGTGCCACCACTCCCTGGCCTCTAGTGGCTTAGTTCTGAACTCTTATCTTCAGGCAAGCTTTATTTATTAAAACACAAATAATACACCACTATAACTGAGCCAATCTAACTGTTTTTAAATAATTTGGTGGTATGAAATTTCAACTAGATGTCTAAACAATAAGCAAATTTCACTTAAGTTTCTACACATATAAACAACAAAACTACTGAAATCGCTGTGCTGCTTATGCAACACTGAGAATCCTGCAGTTTCCCAGTCCATCTAGAAGCCAGCATCCTCCAGCAGACACACCCACCTGTTGCCACCTGTCGAACCAACACTGTGCTCAGCTTAATGACGGGACTGAAGGTGTGCTTGCTGTCAGCTGTGGATGCCAGGATCTTACTATGGCACCGTAAGACCAGTTTGTCATCCTGTTTTTGCAACAGTACAAGAATGTCTTCCAGTAGCAGTGTGTAAAGATCTAGAAATAAAAATGTAGAGAATCTGTTAAGTACAGAAATTTAAAATAAAGGAAATTATTTCTGGAAAGCCTAGCTAATTTTAAAAACATCTGGAAACTATCCTCTTTAATTTCATTTTTAATAATTCATTTTAGTATGCTTTGTGGAAATATCATCTGAGAGTTACAAGAATTAAAAGTAATGCTCCCTCACGGCAAGAACTCAAAAGATGCTAGTCCACAGAAAACTCACTGCAAAGACTCCTCAGGAGATGACGACAGAACTCAAGTGGGATAGTTTTCTGCTACATTCCCAGATGAATATGTAACACGGCTTACACTTAACAAGCACACAAGCAGAGCTCCCACAAATGCTCAGATATTGTAGAATACCACTGCTAACTGAAAACTGTGAACGAGTCTGCTTCCCACCGGCAGACTTTCCTACTCTCTTCTCTCCACCCTCTCCAGAGACTTACCGATGCTTTTATCTCGATTCACCTTCCAAACCAAAGGCCCTTCATGAATCATCTTTCTTTTTGTTAAATCCAAATTCTGCCAAAGTAAAAAGAAGAGTACATAAATTACTTCCAAGATTATTTTATCAGTGGGGTTACAGCCACCACAACTAGTATTTTTACAAAACGGTCTTAATACAAAAGATATCATTTACATTCAAACACAGTATTGCTGTGTCTTGAAAATGAAACAGTCCATGTTAAAACAGCCTGAAACAAACCTTCTAAAAGACAAGAATTCTACAGAAAAGCAATCCTGCATATCCTCTGCAAACCCTCCAGATGGGTAAAAGCTTATGGATGGCATTACAAAGAGCCACAACATGTCCCCACTCCTTAGCTGCAATAAACCAGAAGCAGATGGTGCGTGCTGTGTGTGTGTGTATACAAGGCTTCTGAGTTCTAGGGCCCTAATTCCTAACATTTCCCAGCCTCCCAAAGAAAGTTTTAAATGGCAGTATTTATTAGGAAAATGCCAATTACTGTCTATGCCAGCAACTTCTTATCATTAAAAACACCATGTTTTAGCATTAGCATCTCGAGGGGAACTCTCACACTTTGGCAGGTAAGAAAATACATACATTAGCATGTTTTCTGATAAAACTATTATAGATGGCATACAAGTTTATTTTAAATAGATATCAAGTAAATCTGCCAATACAAATATCAGTAAACTGGTATTTAAAAAAAAAAAAGACTTAAGGCTGGTGGTGGCACATGACTTTTATCCCAGCACTTGGGAGGCAGAGGCAGGTGGATCTCTGCAAGTTCAAGGTCAGCCTGGTCTACAGAGTGAGTTCCAGACAGTCAAAGCTATACAGAGAAACCCTGTCTCAGAAAAAAAAAAAAAGACTTAATATACTAAAAGGTTATTAATACTAAAGCCTAGGCATAGGAAATAACAATTTAATAAAAAGTTAACTACTCTTATATTGGTTTCACCCCTCATGCTTTTCAAAAGTGTCATGGAAAAATTATCTTGACTCAGTGATCTGAAAAGTTCTTATAATAAAACAGTAAAAAGTACAGAGCAATTAAAATCTGGTAATCGCTAGTGCTCCCAAGTCTTCTAATAATTCCTGCCACACAGTTACAGGATCTCACAAAATAATCTCTGATGAAGATGAAACACCCTGGACACAGCTCAGACATCAACAAGCAGAATGTAGTCATAAATGCAGACATCCACAACACAGAACTCCTTCAAGGATGGCTATTCCCATTGAGATGTTAATTGCCTGCC
Organism: Microtus oregoni; assembly: GCF_018167655.1. Taxonomy (NCBI): domain Eukaryota; kingdom Metazoa; phylum Chordata; class Mammalia; order Rodentia; family Cricetidae; genus Microtus; species Microtus oregoni. The sequence continues at coordinate 58,701,039 of NW_024543067.1, forward strand.
AGGTCTTCACATTTTACTTTATGTTTTTAATTATGATTAGAGCATCTCTCACCCTGAGCTCATCAACATTTGGGTACTCGGACATCTTGAGATTGGAGGTGTCAAGGCGACGCTGATAATCTTCTAAGCGCTGAAAATTAAACAGGATAGAGCCAGGGTTAAGGCTTTGGGCATCAATGACCTCTTTGTTTCTAAATCACAGAGATGTCTTGAATCTGTATTTTACCAAAGTCACTGCAATATCAGACACAACAGACAGCCCACTCTTCCTTAGCACACCTTTTCCCATAATTAGTGATGCTTTCCCAGTTTCTCCTTCTTCCCCAGCTGTCCCTTCTCAATATTCTTTTCAAACTTGGTGACCTCTAAGTAAGCTTATACCTATTTTCTGAATATGTAAACCATGTACAGAGTACAAAATTCAGAAGGGAGTATAATGTACATAATAAAACGTATGTCTCCTCCCACCCTTGGTTCCCTTCCTGTTTTCTTTAAAGAGTAATCATTAATGGTCATTTCTTGGGTGACTTTTGAGAAAATCCTATGCAAACAGAATACACATGTATATGAGTATGCTTGTCTCTGTGTGTGTTGTGTGCATATATAAATCCTTTAAAGACAAGATGTGGGAGCATAACACTGGCATTCCTTTAGCCTCCAGTATACAGCCCTCTTTTTTTTTTTTCTGAGACAGGGTTTCTCTGTAGCTTTGGTGCCTGTCTCGGAACTAGCTCTTGTAGACCAGGCTGGCCTCGAACTCCCAGAGATCCGCCTGCCTCTGCCTCCCGAGTGCTGGGATTAAAGGCGTGCGCCACCACCGCCCGGCTTATACAGCCCTCTTATCTGTTCATATAATATACTGACTGTTGCTTTGTTTTTTTGTCAACTTGACACATCTGGAAAGAGTGAATCTAAATTGAGAATATGCCTCCATCAGACTATAGACAAGTCTGTGGGGCATTGATTTGACTAATTATTGATGCAGGAGGGCCCAGATCATTGCAGGTAGTGCCACTCTTGGGTACTGGGTAGTATCTGAAGGCAGGTTAAACAAGTCATGAGGAGCAAGCGAGGAAGCTACCTCCATGATCTCTATTTCAGATCCTGCCTCCAGGTTCCTGCCTTGGCTTCCCTCAATAATGGACTGTAATATGGAAATGCAAGCCAAATAAACCTTTTCCTCACCAAGATGGTTCTGGTCAGTGTTTTATCAGAGCAAGAAAGAAACCAACTAGGACACATAGGTATTCCTCTTTCTCTGGGTACAGGATTTACCAGTATATTTTGGAGATTGTTTTACAGTAGCATATTGAGAGATGTGTCTTTTCTTCAATAGCCACACAGCATTCAAACTTCAAACTCTGTGAATCAACTATAGTTTATATCTTACTAATGGGTCCTGTGGTTACTTCCAATGTTAAGCAGTAACAAATATTACTGTAATAAATGGCTTTAATCATGTATGTTGAACACCTTTATATATATATATATATATATGTAAGATATGTTTCTAAAAGAACTATTGCTTCAAAGGGTTTGAGCATTTTTCTTTATCATAAATGTTCCAATATAAATTTGTACACCACACTCCACAACCAATGCTCACCATCTATTACAGGCTGTCCCTTCATCTCCCATCTCCCATCAGTCCACCTTATGCTGTAGATGCATCTATTACAGGCTGTCTCTTCATCTCCCATCTCCCATCAGTCCACCTCATGCTGTAGATGCATCTATTACAGACTGTCTCTTCATCTCCCATCTCCCATCGGTCCACCTCATGCTGTAGATGCATCTATTACAGACTGTCTCTTCATCTCCCATCGGTCCACCTCATGCTGTAGATGCATCTATTACAGACTGTCTCTTCATCTCCCATCTCCCATCAGTCCACCTTAGATGCATTTCTAAATAATCAAGTATGAGCACATGTCCCACTAAATACTGCAGTATGCATATCATTAAGTTCAGTATTTATTAATGATGTCTATGTTTAAAGTTTGTGTATGCAGAGGTGTATGTGTATGACTCTGCACACGGTAGGATCCTCATGTGGCAGTTGGGGAAAGCCTGTGGTGGGTCTGTCCTCTCCTTCCACCGTGTGGGTGCTAGGGGCTGAACTCGGGTTGTCAGGCTTGTGCAGCAGGTCCTTCATCTGTTAAGCAATCCTCCCAAACACTGGTTCTTTTTAAAATTTACACATAGTAAGACGCATGGACAAATACACTTGTGTAACTCAAACTCCTGCCAAAACATTTTTAGTATGGTCTCAGAAAGGTCCCTTGTATTTTTTCCCAGTTTATCTCTACACTATGTCCCCAATAGCATTTGCTTTTCTTATTTGTTTTCCTATCACAAATCAGTTTAGTTTCTTACAAGTTTATACAAATAGAATTATGTGTGTGTGTGTGTGTGTTCTTTTGTGTCTGGTTTCTTTCACTCATTATAATGTTAATTAGATCCATTCTTGTATATGTCTGGTAGCCTAAGTTATATTCTACGAGGTTTACCTACTCTCCTGCTAAATTCTTGAGTTGTTTTCAGTTTGGGGAGACCATGAATAAAGTTACCATAAAAAAATTCTTGAGCAAATTTGTTTGTAGGTATATATCTTCATATCTCTTCAGTAAATTGCTACAATCAGAACTTCCAGGCCAAAGGACAAAAGTACAGGGAACAGGCCCTTTTATACATAGACATTGCCATATTCCTCCTGCGGCCTCACCATTTTGCACTCCAAATGATATTTTTGAGTTGTACAGTTTTTCTAAAGCCTCTCCAATAAAGCTGTCACACTCAGTTCCTAAGAAATAAAAACCATGTCCACAATGCGAAGAGCCTCTCTATGTGCACAACATTACATTCTGTCTTCAGCTGAATCTAATTAGAGTTGGGTCCCTCTAGGAAACTCCTCACAGCACACATCTCCACCTGCTGCTCCAAACTGAATTCAACTTTTCCACAAGCCTGTGGCTTCCCTATGCCTCTTCTCTATCCACACACGCAAGCCAGAAACCTGAGCATCTCTCCTGGACATCATCTCCCTTCATGCCTTTCTGAGTCAGTTAACAAGTTTTGCTAATTGTGCTCATAAGTACTTCTCCAGATCCCACCTTGCTCTACACCCTTGCTCCATCATTGTTGATCTTGGACTACCTTCTTCCTTCAGCCCACTCTTCAGAGAGAAACAAGGTCCTATCGCTTTTAAAACTTCAAGTTTTTAAAAACATCAAACTAGCAACCATGACATATATGCAGAGCTCAGATCCACACAGGGTCCATGACTGTCACTGGAGTCTCTGTGAGCCCCTGTGAGCCCTGCTTAATTGATTCTGTAATGTATGTAAGAAGAATTTATAAAAAATTTTTTAAAAAGAGGAAAACAAAACTTGAAGACTTTAATATGGTAGGAAAAGCCCTGTATGATTTAATCCTCATCTAAACTTTTAATTACTCATATTGCTCCTTCTGCATCTACCTTGCTCTTCACACTGTTTTTGGTTCATTTCTGTCCTTTGTTCAGAGTATATGTAGTTCAATTGTTAATTCTTCAAACAGTCTTTTTCTGAGAGCTACCACCTGACATGTCCAAACTAGGCCTGGCCCCAATCAGACACTCCCAGCACTGGAAGCTCTTCTTTCTAACCTGTGTCACAGCCAACATGAGACATGAGCACTGTAATCTGCTCTTAGAAAACAAGCTCCATTCTCTCATGCACCCAGTCCTCTACAGTTGCCATACAGTACATTTCCCACAAATACCTGCCAAGTAAACAGAACAAATGAGCAAACGGAGCTAGAGATGATCAGCAGTCAAATGCATCTCTGATCGTCTGGACCCAGCTACTATATTAATAGCAAACAAACGTTCTGCATATCAACTGTATAATGATACTTTCAGTTACTTCAGATTTCAGATATACTACTTTAATTTTCTCCAATCGCATCCTGCATATCTTGCTTTTCCTTTTTACCTGCTTGTTTTCTGCCTCCTTGACAGCCTGATTTACATAATTTAAGATCTGACGACAATGATCTGCAGCTTTCTTCACCTTTTCCTTTTCTGGTGGCCATTCTAAATACGGGGAAGAGACAGAAAATGGAGAAAATTAGGGAAAAATATACACATGCACATACATGTGAACACACACACTTTAATTTTATTCAAATGAATATAAGAAGATATATACTACTGCCTTGGACATTTCTATACCATGTTAAACCTATGGCATAGCCTCTATTCAGGTAGTTTTTGAACAAGCATGGAAGTACATGCTATTTACAAAACTAGGCAGGAGGATTGCAAGCTTGAGGCTAGCTTTGGCTACATGCTAAGACCTGTCTCAAAATAATTTTTTTAAAGGGATTGGCAATAGGAATTATTGGTAGAACTCTTGCCTAGCATGTGCAAAACCCAAGTCCAATCCCCAAGACAGAAAGGATGAAAAAAGAAGAAATCACAATACTGAATCCTAGATGCACAAATGCTACCTTGTACAATGAATTAAAACCCCAATGTTACACACTTCTAAGAAAAGTCTCTGTAAGCTGAACAAAGAAGGGGCCTCTCCTCCTCCTGGAACTGCATTGCATAACCTAGATGATTATGACCACTGGGTTTCATATGCAGTCTTTTTATATAATAATTCTGAAGAATCCCAGGATAAGTTTTGTGTTTGGAACCTTATTTAAAGGAAGGAATGATTACAACGCTAGTAGTGCTGAAAGATTAAGTTCACCAACACTGCAGATGTTGTCATCTCTACACTAAACTACAAAACTAGAGTCAAAGCAGTAATCTTCAAACCGTGTGACAGCTTCATTCGACAGACACATTCAGAGTAAAACTCAATGAATAAAATGCAAAGCTACATTTCTGCCAGGTAGCATAGTTAGTGGTCCCCAGCATGCATTCCTTGTCTCAAGTGAAAGAAACAGGGGTGTGGCCAGGCAGTGGTGGCACGTGCCTTTCATTCCAGCTCTCAAGTAGAGGTAGGCAATCTCTGTGAGTTCAAGGACAGCCTGGTCTACTAAGCGAGTTTCAGGACAGCCACGGCTGTTACACAGAGAAACCTTGTATTAAGAAACTAAAAACAGAAAGAAAGGAAAAGAAAAGAAAAAGAAACACAGGAGTTTGGGACATAAAACTCAGAAATCATTTCTTGTTTCAAGATGAGAAAGCTGGAATGATAATTCATTTGGCTTCATAAAAGTACTTTCAGATACAAAACATCTGACCTAGTAAGAAGCCTCCTCAAAGCAATTACACAGGCTGAAACAAAGGTGTGTTGATTTTTTCTATACAGGGTCAGATGACAATACTACATACTCTGCAGGCCAAATGACCTCTACTCCAAATTGTCAGTTCCGCTGCTAAGTGCAAAAGCTGGAGGTGTGGAGCATACATCTTTAATCCCAGTACTTGGGTGGCAGAGGCAGGCAGATCTTAATGAGTTCAAGGCCAACCTGGTCTACAAAGAGAGTTCCAGGACAGTTAGAACTGTTGAACAGAAAAACCCTGTCTTGGAGAGAGAGAGAGAGAGACAGAGACAGAGACAGAGAGAGACCTTATGCAAACAGATTGACTAGATGTGTTGTGTTCTAAGAGACTATTGACAAAAACATGCTGCAATCCCACACCTAGGAGGTGAGAACAGGAGGGTCAGGGGTCCAAGGCCACCCTAGCCATGTGGAGTCCAGCATGAGCTTGGATTCTGGGAGACATTTTTTTTTTTAAAGCATAGTAATTTTGAAATAAAAAGCAGGCAGTGACCTTAATGCGGCCCGTGCAGCACAGTATGCCAAATTCCACGCCTAAGCCACTACTAGAGGACTAGTGAAAACAGGTCAGAGAAGACTGCACTATGTCTAGTCAGAGAATTTCTGCCTTATCACTGACAGAAATCAATTCTACATACCAAGATGCTATGAAAGATTACTTATTTAGCAGGACATATTCTTGTTTTTTGTTCTTGACTTTAAGAAAAACATGGTTTGTGTATATCTGTATAAGAGTCTATACATGTGGGTGTGCAGAGACCAGAAAGGGTGTTGTCGGATCTCATGGAGTTGGAGTTACAGTGTGGTAACTCCAAAATGAGCCACAAGTGTGGGTGTTAGGTCCTTGCGAAAGCACTTAACCACACAGCCATTTCTCTGATCCCCTATTTTTGTTTCAGCAAAAATATTGTACCTGTGTATTTGGCAATATTATCCAAAAGAAGCGGGTACTTGGTAAGCCTCTGCATTTGAGTGGGAATGATATCTTTCAGCTGAAGGCGACGACACAGGGGGTTACTCTCAGCATCCTAAAATCAAAGAGAAAGAAGTTACCCAACTGGCTTGGAAAAAAAGCAAAAAAATCCATCAACCACCTGCCTGAGAGGCTACAAGGAAGGGAGATGGGGTATTCCCCAGGAGCTGGGACTAGTTCCTAGCCAACAATAAGCAAGAAAGTAGGACCTTGTCTTGCAATTACCAAAAAAATAGAAGGAGGAGGAGGAAGGAAGGAAGGAAGGAAGGAAGGAAGGAAGGAAGGAGCGAGGGAGGGAGGGAGGGAGGGAGGGAGGAAGGAAGGAAGGAAGGAAGGAAGGAGAATTCTAACAACCACCACTGGGCTTAGACGAGCTTCAGGTGAGACTGCAACTCAACTTACATTTTGATAAAATACAAGGGAGAGGATCCTGTTAAACTGTAGCCATACTCTTAAACTACAAAGGCCACGACTGCCACTAACAATGCAGCAAAAGAAAATGAATGTATTGTGTCCAAATAACTTTATAAATCAGGCAGGTGGATGGAAAAGGCCTGGGAACCACAATTTCAGACTCTTACCTATTCCTATCCCTACCTCAGCACTGCTGAAATCTTCCTGAGCCTCATAAAAACCCATCTCAAACTTGAACAATAAGCTAAGTGAATATGAGCCAGGCCTGGTGGCACAGGCTTGTAAACTCAAGGCCAGCATGGCTACAGAGCAAGAGCAATGTAATGAACCTGGGCAGTTTAATAAGCCCTTACCTCAAAAGACTATAAAAAGGGCTATAGATCAGTGGAAAATGCCCAAAAATAACTGAATATAGCTTTTTCCTAATTAAAACTGCTATGGCAAAGTGGATATCTATGTCAAATATTTCAGTCTTCATATGTGTTTTTTTATTATTCATCATTCCGAAATCATCTTTATTCCTTACAGTAATTTAGGAAGTAATGTAAAGCTTTTTTAAAATGTCAATATATTGGGTGGGGCTGAGATATGTCTCAGCAGTTAGAGCACTGGCTGCTCTTCCAAAGGACTCAGGTTTGATTTCTAGCACCCACATGGCAGCAACTCATATCTATCTGTACCTCTAGCCTCAGGGGATTCTTTTGGTCTCTGAGGATGGTGCACATACTTGGTAGGAAAAACATCCATATTCATAAAATAAAAACATAAATGAAGGGGAAAAAATTAATGTTAACCTAGATGAAACATTGTAAGCCAGAATTCTTCAAGTTTATTCTATAATTGACACAAAATTTGTGACTTTTTTTTTTTGAGGGGGGCACATAATTTGCTCAACTTACCTGCACAAAAGTCTGGAATCGAGAATCCTTTTTCTGACGAGACTTGATCATTTCCAGAGCAAAAGGCTGGTTACTGCAGAATGTAGCAGCAGCATGTTTCAACTTCTCTTCCCCTGGTCCACTGAACTGTGCCAAGAAAGCAAAAGAGACAAGAGAATGAGCTCCTGGGTTTTCATAAGGCCAAGTAAGATGAGAGACGACTGCAATCCTTTAGACATTCCAGGAAGCATTCTCAAAGGGCAAGAGACAAACCTTTGTACGTATATGCAGTATCAATGATGCCCAATCCCAGCTGGTATACCTACAACCCAACACCTACACCAAAGGGTCAGAGAATGAAGGTGGAGGAACAGATTATAAGAGAATCAGGACACCTGCTACTAAACATAGTCTTTTAGACATCAAAGGGATGCTGTATCCACAAAATCTCAACAATATTATTACCTAAACAAGATCTATATAATGACACTACCAGTTGACAGGCCAAGTCAGATAGGGAAAATGTCATAAAGACCCTACCCTAGATGAAGAGCTATGGACAATCAATGGCTGGCTACTAAGACAGGGAGAATCTGTTTGCTCCATGTGTAAGACTCTTAAAGCTTTATCCAATCCCAAGTGTTCATCCCAAACACGTGTAAGATCAACATTAAATGGGCTCAGTAGGTTAGTGTGTGTGCACGTGTGTATGTGTCCCTGAGAGAGGAAGAAAGATAGGGTGTATGTAACAAAATCATTATAAAAGGAGTCATGAATTTGAGAGGAAGTAGGGGAAGACATAGGAGCTGGAAATAATGTAAATACAGTACTCACATAGAAAACTTTCAAATTTAAAAACAAAACAAAATAATAGGAGAGGGGCTGGTGAGATGGCTCAGCAGGTGAAGTGCTTGCCATGTAAGCCTGACACATGAGTTTGACCTCCAGAACTCACTGGGACAGAAAGAGTCAACTCCCAAGAGGAGCTGTCTACTGACCTCCACATATGCACTATGACACGTGCCTGCCCTCCCCCACAATTACAAGAGATGAGTAAGTTTTAAAGATACAAAGAGAGGCAATCAAGGCATAGCTCAGAGCTGGCACACAAGCTTAGTATACGTACAAGGTCCTGGCCACAAAGGCAAGCACCACAAAAAGCAGGTATATAAAAACTGGGAATATTAAATACAAATCTAAAGACCTACCGCTATTCTTACTTTTAGTTTTTATTATTACTATTTTGTCCTAAATCAACCATTGAGGCTTTTTGGGATCCTATTCTCTTTGGATGTATACCTTGCTCAACCTAGATGTAGTAGGGAAGACCTTGGACTTTCCACAGGGCAAGGTGCCTTGCCCTCTCTTAGGATAGGAAGGGGTGGGGTGGGAGGGTATGTGGAGGGAGTGGAAGGAGAGGAGGGAGTGGGAATTTGGATTGGTATTTTTTTAAGTAATAAAATAAAATAAAAATAAATCAACCCTTGATATACAACAGATAATAAATCAGACTGGTTTGTTAATTCTGCTTTCCTTTCATTTTTTTAATACAATATTGGTTAAAAATACACTCTTGGGACTGGAGATGGTACACTGCTTGCCTCGCATTATGTAAAGCCCTGGGTTCTATTCTCAGCACTGAAAAACAAAAACAAAAGGACACCTTTCTATGTGTGTTTTAAAAGAAATATTTGGAATCAAGGATGATATTAATCCCAGCATTTGGGAGACTGGGGCCTTTGAGTTCAAGGCCAGCCTGGTCTATAGAGTGAGATACAAGACAGCCAGAGATGTTACACAGAGAAACCCTGTCTTGAAAAAACACAAGGAAGGAAAAACAAACAAACAAACAAAACACACACACAGAAAGAGAGAGAGAGAGAGAGAGAGAGAGAGAGAGAGAGAGAGAGAGATTAAATCAATAGCTAGGCATTGTATGGTATACCTTTAACTCAGCACTTGAGAACAGAGGCAGGCAGATCAACTTGGGCTACACAATAAGACCTTGTTTCAAAAACAAAAACATTGGGTTCCAGACCAGCCAGGGTTAACTACTGAGACCCTGTCTAAAACAAAACAACTACACAGTTTTTCCATGATAAGTTCTGTAAGAGCAGAAGCCACTGTCCCCCAGAACTATACATAGTTTTGTTGCATATAAATGACAGCCAGGGGCTGAAGAAATGACTGAGTGATTAAGAGCACTTGCTGCTCTTGCAGAGGACCAGGGTTTGGTTCCCAGCACCTATGTGGTGGTTCCTGACTATCTATAACTGAAGTTCCAGGAATCCAGACTGGATCTGATGCATTCTTTTTACCTCTGTGGGCACAAGACACATATGTATGCACACACATACAATCAAATATGTACTATAAAATAAATCTGTACAGACAGGCAGAAAGATAGACAGAATTTGAGAATTACTACAGCCTCTGGATTCTTTCCTTATACTGGAAACAAAATTAAGTAATTTTCACTACTGACACATATGATCTATAATTGCCTAATACTGTACAATACATGTCTAAGATTTGAACAGAAGATGATACAAATTCTGGATCACTTAAACTAGTAAGACACATTACTCTTTAGCCTACAAAACATAAAAAGCCGGTGTATTCATATCTCAATAAAATCAAACACTTAGCCTGACTGCATGTTGATTAGAATGAACTAACCAATGAAATAATCCTCTGGACCCCTTTTAGTTTTGCATATTAACTCTGCAAAATGGATGTGTTTACAGATTGGAAGCATTTATTACTTACCCCTAAATTCAATCAAGTGTCTGTAGAAGTATTAAAAGAAATTCTCAATTTCCTTACCCAGACAAGCAGATCTTCCCCAATATGATCAATAACAGAGGTCTCATTCCTCTTCCGGACAGCTTTCATTTGCTCATTCAACCCAACTATGGGAGGGAAAAGAAAAAGAAAAAAGAAAGTCCATGTTTATTTTAGTCAGAACTACTGGTAGGACTAAGTAATTGACGTTTTTAAAATTTTATTTAAATTTTCAGAATAGCATAGCTTCTCTGATCTCTGAGAACATAATATGCACACAGCCCTTACACAGCTAGATTCCAAAAGTTCCTCCTGGAAACGGATCTTAAAGCATTAAACCCTATATTTTAGGAACTAGCATATTGCCTAAAGTGTGGCTACTTCAAGTACGTATTTACCCTCAAGGACTCATTCCATAACCGAGCTCAGAAAGACCCTGGATGTAAACATTACACTGCACGTCACTGAAATCTAAAATTGCTCACAAAAGGCATTGCTTTGGTGAACAAGTGATAATTCCTCTGACCAAGAAAGACTGAAAATCAAGAGTCATAGAGAAGCTGTTACTTGCAGAGACAAGAGTGTCTTACCACTACCTGCAGACACAGGTTATTCAACTGGGACAAGACACAAAAAATGTATCCTAAGCAACAAAGCTATAACTGTGTCTGAAAATTATCCAACCATGGGATTAATATTAGTTTTACTATTTACAAAATATATGCATATTATTACATAGGATATATATTTAAAAACTACATATATATACTGTAATAGAACATTTTCAAAAGTAATTATGACTACTCATGTTTTTTACTGTAAATACTAACTTTAGACAAAAAAATCCCAATGTTAATACTTTGTTGATTATGGGGAAAAGATTTAAGATCAAAGATCTGATCATTCCTCTTTGTAGGATGTATTCACATACAATGTCAGATATGAATAAAATTATACTTAACTATCTGTCATGTGTTATAGAGGTACCTTTACATAGTCATAGTCTTTACTAGAAATGTAGACACAATGATCACAAGTCAACTTCTCTTACCATGAAGTTGAAGAATATCTTCCAAGTTTGAAAAAATCTTGCGTAGTTCTGAAGGTGATAGAATTCCTTCTCTGGACACACGCTGATAGAATACTTGGTCAAGAACCTTCAGTGTTCGGACATGAGCTCTTTCAGTGTAGAACAATTCTGGGCAGGAAGAGGAAAAGGAGGCACAGAATGTTGCTTTATTTAGACTAAATATAATATTTCATTGTTATTAAGCAGTAAATGCATTATATAAATAAACTATTTAACATTTAGAAAGGATGGTAGCCTCTTTAAAAAAAAAATCACACTGATTCCATGAAAATTTCCTACACACCAGACTAATGAACAGTATCATCAAAACAATTTTATATTTAAAAGCTAATTAAGTTACCCCCAAATCATCCATTTACAATATGACCTTATCACACCAGAATATAATAAATTCTAATAACATACAGCCTTAAGCATTCTTCAAAAGTAATAGTGGATTTAGTTTTCCATATTTACCCATAAAACCTCATTTCTGGAGTCATACTATAACTCGCTCAATGTCATCAACAATAATATATTTAGTAAAATCAAATCATAGGGATAGCAGAGGGTACAGCATACATGTCACATACTTGTTACGTACATGTTAGGTTAACTGTGATGCCAACTTGCCACAACTTAGAATCACCTGGGAAAAGAGTCTCAATTGAGTAAATGTAACAGGTTGGTCTGTGAGTGTATCTGGGGTGGGGTTGTCTTGTTAAAAGACATAGGAAACCCAATGTATCATGGGCAACACTATTCCCTAGGCAGGGGATCTGGGACCATATAGGGCAGGAGAAGGCTAGTGGAGAACAAGTGAGACGGCACAGGAGCAGTCATCCTCTATGCTCCACTGTAGATGTGATGTGACTGGCTTCTCTGAGTTCCTGCTTCGATTCTCCCTCAGTAATGGCTGTGACCTGGAATTCTAAGCCAGTCTTCATAGAGTATTTGTCACAGCAACATAAATGAAACTATGACAGGAACTAAAGAGCACTGCACCTGGACAATCTAAATCTGACTTTTGACCTCATTACTCACTGCCTATTGCTCAAATAATCTCTTAAATTTAGCTTACTCTTGATAATCTATGCCTACGATACAACCTCAAGGCAGTTCAGGGCTAGTATCCTGTTTTGTTTTGTTTTTTTCAAATTTCATACCTATAATGCTATGGATCTTCAGTATCCTGAAAGCTAAACACCCTTTCCTTTTAGATTATAAATACAAACAGTGCACTTGTACTGCTTATGTTTAATGGCTCAAGAATAATCCATCTAGTTTAATTCTGTCTTTATGTAAAACAAAAGGCCAATAGAAAACAAAGCAAATTCAAAGGCTAGGAGAAGTGCTTCATTCTAGAAGTCTCAGTGTATATGGCCAGCAACAGATGATTAAACTTACCATTAATCACTTCCTGTCTTTTGATCTCGGAAGGTTTCAGTCCCAGTAACACCTCTCTACTAACAAGCTGCTGCCAGTTGGGAGGATCCATCTCCAGGTCATTCTCAAACTGTTCATCCTCACTCTGACTTTCTCCAAAGGCGATGCTGTCAAACCTAAGAAAACAAACAAATAGATGGCAAATTCTGTTTGAGGGCTTCACCTGGACAACGGAAGACTTGCAAATCTTCTGCGTATGTTCATATGTGTATGGATGCACATAGATAAGTGTGCATATGCATATGGAGGCCAGAGGTTGGCGTTAGGTGTCTTCCTTGACTGTTCTTCACTTTATTCTTTTTGACATGGCCTTGTCATGCCTGGCTTTTTACACGGGTACTGAGCATCTGCACTGAGGCCCTCATACTTGTGGGGCAAACATTTTACCAGCTCAACTGTTACCCAGCCCCAGGGGGATTTTTTCTGCATCTGATCAGCACTGAGTCTCTCTTACACGCAGGTTGTACCTGGGTGATACTCCGTCACGTGACCTGGTTACTACGACCCCCCTTTATACTCACAGACTATGTAGAGTATATCTTCCCCTTTAAGACTAGGACTTCGAGAGAAAAGGCTCTATTTCAATGAAAGCTATTTTAGATGTACTTACTTTCTAAAGGGTTTTGGGGTTCCATGTTCTGCCATCCTAAAACAATAGAGGATTTAAGAATCACAGGTGAACAAAATGGAGATCAAGAAAGACATATCCAGGGTCCCCCAAACTGGGTTAAATCCCAATGGTTGGATAAGTAATTGCCCAGATCCAGGAGTTATTTAACACAAAATAACAGAAAAGATTCAGTAGGATTTAATATTTACTACCAACCAGACGTCTTTCAAAACATTATATGACAGAAAATGCTGCCAGATATAAAAAGTGATAGTTCAAGGCACTTTAAGCGATATACAAAGCTCTCTAACTCTCGCTGGAATTACCTCTCTACTTCACATTCCTCCTCCTGCACTTGATCTAACAGAGGAGGTGGGAAGTCAAAAACAGTATTGGAGACACGAGGTGTGCTGTCCAAGCAGTCTCCAGGCACCGGTGCTTCTCCAACTTGTTTTGATCCTAAAAGGACAAACGCCAGTCACTAACTGTTTAAAATAAAACAGTAACATCAATAACCAAAAAAAAACCAAAACCCTCATGAATGAATCCCCAGAAAAAGTTCGACTTAATTCATAGCCACATTCTATTTAAATAGGCTATCTAGACAGAATCAAAATTCAATATGTAAAATTCTCCAGTGCACTAAAACATAAATGGGAAAACATTTTCTAGTTTTATTTACTTATATTTTATGTATGAGTGCTCTGCATATAAATGTGCAGGCCAGAGAGATATACATGATTGTGAGCCACCGTGTGATTGCTGGGCATCAAACTCAAGTGCTCTTAACCCTTGAGCTCTCTCTCTAGTCCCAAGAAAAGTGTTTTTTTTGGGGGGGGGGGGGGGACACTATGCAGCCCTTGGTTGGTTTTGAATTCTCAGAGATCTGCCAGCTTCTGCCTTTTGAGCACTGGGAGTAAAGGTGTGTGTCGTGTGTGCCACCACGCCTGGAAAGAGAATCATTTTTAAAGTATTCTCGTAACCAACAATGAAAAAGTACCCTGACTTCTGCAACTCCCTGATTTCCACACAGGCCCTTTTGCCTATTGGTAGATTTTGGGAGAGGTGGAATCATTTTCTTGCAGAAAGCCCTATTCTTTTCTATTCTATCACTCACTGTTACAAGGAGCAGTGTAATGCGACACCATCTTCATTTCTAACTCTTACAAGTCTGCAAGATGTCCTCGTCATTAGTTGACACACAACGGTGGCTGGTTTTTGTTTATGAACAGGGTCTCACTATGTATCCCTGGCTGGCCTTGAACTTGTGATCCTTCTGCTTCTGACTCCTGAGGAATAAGACTCTAGGTGTACTACCACACCAGGGTCTCCAATGTGAATACTTAATTTTGTGACTTTCTGTGTGCAACTTATAAGCTTCAAATGGCATGCATCTGTGCACCATTAATGTTCGCCAGCCCCAGGACAAAACTAACATCTCAGGAGTTCAGTGAGTGTCGTTTTGTTGTTATCATTTTCAAACTACAAACTATCATTCAGCATATGTTCTTCGCAGACACTAAATTATTTAAATCAAAGTAAACTGGAATTCAGTTTCAATTAAAATACTCTGTCTCTCCAGTGTTTGCTCAGTGTGCTGGCATCCAAATCTTGACCCCACATTAGGCTGAACTACAGCAAGACTCACCTGCATCATGCTCTTTCCCTCCTTCTTGGGAAAGAGCAGCTCCTGAAGTGGCAGAGGATATGGTACTGGCAGGCAGGTATCCAGTATCTATTCCTTCACTGGCTAATCCACTCTGGCGCAACTTGGCAGGGTCCTGAGGCTCAGGACTCACAGACGAGGGTGCAGATAAGTGCTTTGGGTGGCGTAGTTTCTGTATCTCCATGGCCCTGCCAACTAAACAGAAAGCCATGGTTAACACCCTGTGTCACCAGTGAATCAGCTTAGAGATGAGAGAAAGGGCGGATAAAAATATCTGAAAAAGGGTCTGCAATTACTACACACAGCAAGGGACAGACAGAGTGAGACATGGAAAGATGGGGAGATGAAAGAAAGATAAAGGGGTAAAGGAAGAAGAAAGTAGATGAGAAAAACTAA
This sequence comes from Microtus oregoni, assembly GCF_018167655.1. Taxonomy (NCBI): domain Eukaryota; kingdom Metazoa; phylum Chordata; class Mammalia; order Rodentia; family Cricetidae; genus Microtus; species Microtus oregoni. The sequence continues at coordinate 58,716,555 of NW_024543067.1, forward strand.
GAGGGGTGGAGCAGGGGAAGAAAGGATATAAAAGGAGGAGGCGGGGAGAGTAGCAGTAGTGAAGGCTTCCCTCTACTTCACATTGTCACCACAATAAGGTGTCAAAGACCATCCTGCGCACTAATCTTGTTCACACCAAGTACTTTCAGAAACTATAGACACTCGGGTGCCTTCTGCTACTTTACACATTCTCACATGGCTCTGTAAACCCCAAATTTAAGTTCATCCCCAAAACTCTTTTGGCATCCTTCAGTCAAGGTCCACGCTCCTTTCTGAGACAAACCCAGAAAGTAGGACAAGTTAGCAGGCCACAGATCCATCTGTCTCTGGCATGAAGTCAGGTCAGCAACTGTGAAATCCTCCCTCTCCTCTCCTTCTCTCTGAAGACTTCCTCTACCTGCCACAACTTCCCCATCTGTGCTCCTGGCATTTTGCATGAGGACTCCTCATGGTCCGGAGATGTGGCATCACTGTTCCTCAGCCACACTGTCACCCCTGCATGCCAGGATCTCCAAATGTTCAGCAGAGACTGGCTATCTCCCCACAGTACAGAGACTGGCTGTCTCCCCACAGTACAGAGACTGGCTATCTCCCCACAGTACAGAGACTGGCTATCTCCCCACAGTACAGAGACTGGCTATCTCCCCACAGTACAGAGACTGGCTATCTCCCCACAGTACAGAGACTGGCTATCTCCCCACAGTACAGAGACTGGCTATCTCCCCACAGTACAGAGACTGGCTGTCTCCCCACAGTACAGAGACTGGCTATCTCCCCACAGTACAGAGACTGGCTATCTCCCCACAGTACAGAGACTGGCTATCTCCCCACAGTACAGAGACTGGCTATCTCCCCACAGTACAGAGACTGGCTATCTCCCCACAGTACAGAGACTGGCTATCTCCCCACAGTACCATGCTTCTGCCTCTGCTGCAGTCCTGTCTACCGGCCTCGTCTGTCTCTCTCTCTCTCTGTCTCTGAGGACAGAAGTGACAGGGTAGCAGAAAAAACACAGTGGACAGGCATTAACTATAAAAATGCAAAGAGTGAGTAACAGTAAATGCAAAGAGATTAAATGAGTTATGGTGGAGGTGTGTGTGTGTCCCCGTGTGCAGGTGGACATGTGTGTGCAAGTCTGAACATGTAGAGGCCAGATGACAACTCTAGTTGTCATTTCCATTCTTCAGTCAAGGTCCACGCTCCTTTCTGAGACAAGCTCAGTAAACAGGCCAGGCTTGCAGGCCAGGAATTCATTTTTCTCTGGCTCCCCAGTGGTGGTATTACAGATATAAGCCACCACATTAGACCTTTTTTTTTTTAATTTATTTTTTTTACCTTCAACATTGGGCCTACAGAACTAGCTCCCTAGCTCCCTGGCCCAAAACTTTTTTCCCCCTCAAATTTAACCAACATAGGGGCTGGAGAGATGGCTCAGCGGTTAAGAGCATTGCCTGCTCTTCCAAAGGTCCTGAGTTCAATTCCCAGCAACCACATGGTGGCTCACAACCATCTGTAATGAGGTCTGGTGCCCTCTTCTGGCCTGCAGACAAACACACAGATAGAATATTGTATACATAATAAATAAATAAATAAATAAATATCAACAACAAAAAATTTAAAATTTAACCAACATAACGTAAAAACATATGCATAAAACCAGAATCAGGAAGTAAGTCATGACAGTCGTGAATGGCACACTGTGACTGATGAAGATGTTTACAACAATTAATACAGCAACACAAGGGAACTTATTTTAGGAATAGCACTGAAGGGAAGCAAGGCACAGTGGAGCATCAGCAACATTATCTCCAGAGCAACCACCTCCTGCAATGCATCCTGGCCAAATGAACTTCTGAGTAAAGGCAGCAGGAACAGTGTTTCAAGTGTCAACATACTTGCACTGTTGTCATGGCGGCTTGGTCTCCTTGGGGGTCCCAAAATACTGGGGAATCCTCTTCGCTTCCCTTTGTCTTCACCCTCTCTATCTTTCTTCATGCTTTGCTAAATTTGAGGTACAATAAGATAAGAGACACCAAACAGTAAGTTTTGTTGTTGTTGCTTTCAAATACAGTAATGTGATTCTGGTGGTTAGTTGACAGGAACCGGTGAAATACAACTAATAAGCACTGCTGGACCTTGGCAAATCATCTGTGAACCTCACACTCAAGATGACTTGTTTTTTATTTTTGCATCTTTTGGTTTGAGATAGCATCTGATGTAGTCTGGGCTGGATCCTCTTGCTTATACCTCCCAAATACTGGTAGTACAGATTCTAACTACCATGCCCAGCCTTCAAAACTTTTCAACAGAAACAATACTTTTAGAAAAAAAAAAAGAGGATAATTTTACCAGAAGCTTGTTGACAAAAATTTACATATTTGTCAGGAGACTGTTTTACAACATTTGTCCATCCACTCATCACTTTCAAAATATTTGAAGACATCGTGCTAAAAACTGGAGACATACTACTAATGAAGAACATGCTGGCCTTCCTAGGTCTTTACAATTTAACAAACATTAAATAAAACCAAAATATTATGAACTGAGACAGGCACCCTGAGACACAACGCTCTGTGTTGTCGATGGCAGGCATATGAACTCTTTTCTCATTATCTAACGATAATAAGCTTATACGTGTGTGTCACAAGATTTCTCACTAGATGTCTATTTAGAGAACAAGTTAGACCTATTACTTAGTGTTAATATGCTAGTTTGTAAACACTGTAACCAAAAGTGAAGAAGTAGCACTCTGTCATTTTCCCAGCCTTACCTTGATCTTTGGAAGGAATCCAATTCGACCCCGCTTGTGCTCCAAGTTTCGAGGTTCTTTCACTTTTACTCCCAAATGCTTCATGTACATGAGAATCACATACTGCATTGTGGAACTGGAGGAAAAATGATTAAGTAAAATAAGAGTTCTGATGTGGGAAGAACGGTCAGAAAAAGGAGATCAAATGATTTCTAGAGCTCCAATGCTGGAAATTAATTAAGGCAGAAACTAAAGATATGCGCACAGAAACTGATTCTATCCATGACACTGGAGTGCTAGTCAAACAAAATACAGGCCACCAGAGGGAGCTGACAACCTACAGAAGTTAAAAGAAATTGCTGGTGAAGGTAGACAGAAAATAGCTGTAGTGGGGTAAGATTCTATTACCTCCTTTCTTCTTCCACAGGCTGAGCAGTCATCCTAAAAATAAACATATTTTAAGATGAAATATATACATCTGAAGATGATCTACAACCCAGGGGCAGAGTGCTTACCTAGTAGGGTACAAGGTTCAGTACCATCAAAAAAAAAACTAAACCAAACCAAACCAAAACATAACAAAAAAAAAAAAAAACCAAAAAACAGAGAAACACATTTAATCAGAGACCCGAAACAATAGAAAAGAACTAATGATCCCAGCTACATCTAGAATAAAATATCGACAGAACTCTAATCCCCAAAGAACCCACAAGATTTCACAGCTGTGTTGTAGTTTTACATGCTTTACAGCAACAAGTATTTTCAAAGCCTGTGAATTTAGCAGTGAAAGTGTTCACCTGACTTTGATCAAGTCTGGTGTTATGCATTAGCCAACACTCAAAAGAAAGAAGGCTAGAACGTTAAATTACCAAGAAAATATCCTGTCTCCAAGTGTTATGACAAATAGCCCTACATGTACAACCTGCCAGTGAGATCTGCTCAAAGCAAAACCAGCATTTCCGCACACAATTCTCTCACTTACAATACTTCTTCAATTTTGGTAACGATCTGTTCCGCACATGCTCGCTCCTTCTCCAGAGTAACCCGGTCCTTGTCTCTCTCCGCATCAAGCTTAGTCAGCTCACTCTCCGCCAAGGTCAGTCCCATGCTACGTTTCTGTCTAAAAGGGTTGGGGGAAAATCTCAGCTAGCAGAGAACAAAACATGTCGTTCTAGCTGTCTAGACAGTCCTAGCTACAAGTTTCTAGGACAGGTAGAATGTCATGTTTCCTTGAGACCCAGTCAGATGGGGTTCTAGTGGTGGTCAAAGCTAAAGACACATTTCTTGAAGGAACACAGCACAGATACAGCATTGAACTTGACTCCTGAAAGGGCATGAATGGAGACTATGTACTCTTAGCTCTCATCCAACCCTTGATTTCAGGTGCCTATTATGTTTAATAACAGGGTAAGACCATATAGTTTACCTAGTAATGAGTGTAGTATTTTATATAACTTTTTCCTATTTAGAACAATAAAAAAAATACTGATTGTTTTTGTTTGTTATGGTTTTTTGAGACAGGGTTTCTCTATGTAGTCCTGGCTGTCCTGGAACTCTCTCTATAGATCAGGCTGGCCTTGAGCTCACAGAGATCCTCCTGTCTCTGCCTCCCAAGTGCTGGGATTAAAGGTGCATGCCACCTCTGCCCAGTAAATCTGTCAAGTTTTATCTAACACAAACTTACCGAAAATCCTCTAAATGCCTCTGAACTTCAGGGTGTACTCTCTCCTGCATAGTTTGAATGTAGTGCCGATGCAGATCCTCAGGAATAAGCTCGGGTCTTCTCTTTTCTGCACAAAGAAAAGGGATGATTTGATCTAAACGCTATGAGATCTGATCCTACACAGAAATTAACACACCAGATAAGTTACTTAGTGCAGTTAACACACTTCCTGTCAGAATTCAGAGTTCATCTTTTCAATGTAGTAGACTCTCTTTCTGCTGTAATTCACGTGATTTACTCTGTCTAAACAAACTAACAAATATAATATCGGAACAGAAGCAAGTTACATTTCTATGGAGATGTTAATCATCTTGATGTGAGTGCTCCAAACTTACCTAGATCCAGTGAGATTTCCTCGGGAACAGGAACTTTCAGATGCTGAAACAGAATGCAAAGGAAAGTTAAAACAGCACCAAGACTTCCGTGGTATGCAGAAGAACGTGTCTAAGTTTCTGAAGGTGTGTTTCATAATCCAGCCTCATGCAGCATGTCATAGTCCTGAACTAGTCTATTAATTAACACAGAAACAAACTCTTTTCCAGTGTTCTGCTACGAAGGAAATAGCTATAGTCATTTTACTACACAGCAGAACAAACGTTTCTGTATTACTCCAAATAAATATCTGACATTGGCTTACTAGAAACACTGGTCAATATAATCAGTTATACACTACTTGAAAAATACAAATAAAACCTAAACTGTGTATTTACACAGGAAAAACTAACTCATATGTAAGCATGATTTTCATTTCTGAATCTCAATATTATCCAAAAGATCATGCCAGTCTCATCTTTTTCTTAGGTCAGTGTTTAGAAATCTCAATGAGGGAGTACTGGATGTCGCATTGAGTTTTTAAGTTAAAATCTCTAGTAACCATTTGTAGTTCCTGCTGTACAATGAAGGCAACCATCTTTGAATTAATTTCTTTCTGTGCAGGGACTCTCCCAGTAAAAAGCATGTAGACTTTGGTCACACTGTCAGACTGCAATGTTTTTCACCCAACAGTTTGAAAGAAAAATCTTATTATTTTGTATTCAGAGGAAGTAACTTAGTTCTTATACTTATTTTGTACTAAACATGTATTAAAGTCATATACTTCCTAAATTTAAATAATTTCTGTAAAGATTTGAAGTTTAAATTTGAAAATAAGTCAGTATAAAGTATTATGAGATGCTTAAATCATTTACTCTGTGTGTGTGTACATGTGGGTGGGTCTGCTTGCCAGGCATGACTCTGTGAGGGCCAATGTTAGAGACAGGGCTCATCACTGAACCTGGTTCTTGCTGATTCCATTGGACTGACTGGCTAGAGAGCCCCTGGGACCCTTGTCTCCACCTCTTCCCTCCTAGCCCTGGGATTACAAGCGTGCACAGCCATGCATGGCTTTTTATGTGGGTGCAAACATCTAATTCAGGTGCTTATACTTTCACAACAAGCACTTAACCCACTGAGTGGGCCATCTCTTTGGCCCCTTATGTTCATGTTAAGAAAAGTGATATGGCAAGACATATTCATGAATATCTGTAATCCCAACATTTGGGAATCAGATAGGAGAATCTAGAAGCCCAAGGCCTGCCTGGACTATCATGAGACCCTATGCATACAAAAGCACATGAGTGGAGGCCAAATGTTCTCTACCTTACTGTTTGTGACAGAATCTCTCATCAAAGCCGGAGCTCAAAGGCTTGGCTAGATGGCCAGCAAGGCCCCAGGGTCTCCCTGTCTCTGCCTTTGCATGTGGATGTGGGGATCAAACTTGGGTCTTCGTGACTTTGTACCAAGCCCTTTAATCACTGAGCCACTTCCCTTGCATTGCTACTGATAAAACAAAGTGCTGTTATCACTGAGTTCAGTGTGCGACCTTTACCACCACTTTTTAGTTAAATTTGTATCCCTAATGTTCAAGGAGATCACTCAGAATTCAATGATCCAAGCATTATCCTTTGGATTCTAATACACATGTCTATCATTTATATTATCTTTTTTAGCCCCCATTCTAATCATACACATATAAATTTCCAAATATACATGTGTGTGTATATATGTACATATGTGTATACATACACTCGTATAATATATACATACACACACATATATACATATATTCCCTAAAATCAATTGTAAGAATTCATATATCCAAAACTAATTTAGAAATTACTTTTAAGCCAGCAAAGCATAATCAAGAACTGAGATAATAATATGGATGCTGAAAAGCATGATACACTTCAACAGCATGGTTAGGGGAGAGGAATCAGGATCACTAAGACAATGAATGCACTGAAGGAAAGATTCTAGCATTAACTTGTTAACTTACTGCAGATCGGTCCAGGAAGAACTGATGAAACTCAAGGAAGACACGCCGAGTCTCCTTGGAGTTGGTCTGCTTATACAGGTCTGAATAGAGATAACAGAGCTGTCATGGAGAAAGAAATGGAAAAAGACACAGTGAAAAAACCACAAAGTGTAGTAATTTAATTAATAACATTTGAAGTGTCCTGCATGCCTATCCTTATATGTTTAGAAAACAAGTTTGTCCATTCATTTTACAGATGAAAAGTTCTCCAGCACATGAATCACTATGCAGAACCTGAATCACGTGAACTATAAAGTATATTACCAATGTTGCAGGGTCAAACTGTGAAACTACATGGTGCAAAAAAACAGCCAAGTGAGCAGGGCGCGATTTCAGCAGTTCAATGCTCTGGAAACAGCTGCACTGCCCATTGATCTAGAAGAAGAAATGGTTGTACGTCAGTAACTCTTGATAATTAAAAGCTGTACTGTAAGATCAGCTGCAGTTTCGGCCTAGAATGTCCCCACAGGCTCATGTGTTGAGGGCTGAGTGCCCACCTGGAGATGCACTTAGGGAGTGGTGGGAATCTGAAGAGGTGGCCTCGGTGGAGGACAGAGGTCCCTGCAGAGTACCTCTGAAGGGTCCCTTCCTGTTTCTGTTTCTGTCTCTCTTTATTTTTTCCTTAGTTGTTTTTTGTTTTTGTTTGTTTGTTTTTTAACCTGTCAGCCTTTCTTGTTCTGGTTTTGTTCTTGCTATGTACCCTTGGCTGGCCTGAACTCACAAAGCTGCCCAAGCTAACAAACTAAGAGTTCTCCTGCCTCTGTCTCGAGTGTTGGACTTATGCTTATGGGCTTGTTTTTTGTTTGTTTTTAAATAAAAATTCAGACAGGGAAGCCAGAGAGATGACTCAGCAGTTAGGAGCACTGGCTGCTCTTGCAGAAGACCTGGGTTCCCAGCACACACATGGTGACTCAAAACAGTCTATTAACTCCAATTCAAAGGTTCTGGAGCCTTCTTCCAGCCTCCACAGGTACTAGGCACACATAAAATACACAAACACATATGCAGGTCAAACATTCATACACATAAGATAAAAGTAAGCAAATTGAAACTCATCTGTAATTCCAGCACTCCTACAGCCAGATTGGAGGAGGGAGAAGGTGGAGAATGGGCCAGAAACTGCACAGGCAGCACAGTGGCAGAAGCAGTGTGAGGAGAAAACCAACCCCCAAAAGATTTCTCTGACCTATATTTGTGAGGTATGTCATATGTACACATGTGAATACACATTTCCACATGCATACACAACACTAAATAAATCCTAAATAAAATTAAAAGGTGAGAATATGCCATGACTGGTTGGGGGTCATTTTAGTAATGTAAAAACAGTTCAATACTCTAATACTAACCAGCACAATCCGTCTTATTAAGACAGTAAATCAGAAAAAACAACAAAAATAAGTCATCCTAAGTCATTCAACACAATTCAACATCCAGTCCAGATTTAAAGAAGGAAAGAAAGAAGAAAACTCTCGTTAAGCTAGGACTAGTCTTCAACTTATACCTCATAGCCTAATCAGGAACATCTACAAAAACACCTGTCAGTCACATGGTTAAGCATAAAGGACTGAGCATTTTCTGCCTAAGAGGGCTTTCTAAGGCAAGGATGCCTCCAAAATTACTAGCCTCCTACAGAAGACCAGCCACACAATAAAGCAAGGATGAGAAACAAAAAATACATAAAGTGATTGAAGGAAACAAAGCCACATCTCTAAGAAACAGTGTGAATGTTATATAAAGATTATGAAGGGGTTTTTTTGTTATTTTTGTTTATTAAAATAAACAGACAGGATCTCATAATGTAGTCAGTACAGGTCAGATTCAAACTTGTGGTCCTCTTACCTCTTAGGGGCTCCAAAAACTTCTTTGAAAAAACTACTAAAGAGTGGGAATGGTAGTACACACCAGGAATCCCAGCACTTGGAGATGAAGAAACATAGATGAGGGGCTCAAAGCCATCCTCAGCTACACTGAGCGTTTCAGGACAGTCTGGGCTAAAGAGACACTGCCTCAAAAATCCTCCTAATATATAAACTTCCTAAAAATATCCACTGAATTTAGCAAGACCACGGGATAAAAGGACAAGAATTAGGCTAATCATATTCCTTCTATCAATGAATAACTGGAATTTGTAAAGTTTATTTTTAGGTGTCATATTCGGTTACATCCCACCCCCAAAATAAAATTAAATATTCAAGTACTCAAATAACGACCTCTGCAGTCTGCAGGGTTAATTTCTACTATTCAAAGCTAAAATAAGCAACTAACCCAAGTAATTTGTTTTTAAGATTTAGGCTTACATCATTAACAAGTTTTATTTCAACTTCCAAAGAATGTTTACCAAATCAAACATCTTAGAAAGTTGATAAGTTAATATTTTATAGCAAGAGACATTACCTGCTCATGTTCAGTACCAAAGTCATCATCCTCTGCTCCAATAATATGAGGTGCTCCACGGGTAGAGGGACTGCCGACGAGCGATTGTGTGTCCTGGTAACATCAGGGAAGAGCAACAGAAAAAAACCATCTGATGATCAAAGGCTAAGAAAGAATACAACCAAACTACTGGAAAGAAGAGGCTCACTGGGTCTGGTGGGCTGACACCTCTGAGTAAGACACAATGTAAAACAGACAGGCACAAGGCTCACTTCATCAGTAAGGTCCATTTTATTATCTTCTTTGAAGTGCTTTATTTTCAAAGTATCTGTTCTCAGATGTTCAAAGTCAAATGTCCACAAGAGCACTGGCTGCTTTCCGGACAGCAAAGGAGGGAGGAGGGGTCAACATTCCCTAGGACTAATAAACCATCTGTGCTCACTACACAACTTTGGTTTGTAACATTTTGGGTTTTTTTTGTTTTGTTTTGTTTTGTTTTGTTTTTTTGGAGGCAGAGTTTCTCTGTACCTTTGGAGTCTGTCCTGGAAATTGCTCTATAGACCAGTCTGGCCTTGAACCCACAAAGTTCCGCCTGTCTCTATTCCTTTCCGAGTGCTGGGATTAAAAGTGTGTGCCACCACTGCCCAGCGAGTCCTAACATTTTCATTCACACATGCTTATACCTTGTAATGAATGGACTTGAAACTGGGTTACATCTTTTTTCTTTTTTGTGATACTAGGAGTAAAATACAGGGCCTTGGTCATTCTAGGGAAGGGTCCAATCCCTACTCAATCTCTACTTAAAAACTGCTTTTATTTTCTCTAACCTCAAATTTTAAATTTAAAAACTAAGTGAAACAATAGACATTTATTTTCAACAATGGTCAAATTTTCATTTTGTAACTTAACTGATGTCTCTTGACTACTCAGAACATGTTGCTAATAATATCACGAAATTCTGTTAAGTCTTTTACAATAAAACTTCAAGTACATTTATTAAAAACTAAAGTCATAGGGCTGGAAAGATGACTCAGCAGTTAATGAGTACTTTCTGTTCTTGCAGAGGATTTGGGTTCAGGTTTTGTATCCACATGGTGGTCTACAACCACCACCTCTAGGGGGTTCTGACGCCCTCTTCTGGTCATTTGCAGGCACTCCACATATGTTCACAGAAATACATGCAAGCAAAACACCGAGACATTTAAAATACCAAATAAAATCATAATGCCAAAGCATCCAGTTGTGAGTATGTAAAATCCACTGGGAACTCAGAAAGTAAATACTAGAACCTGAGTGTGGAAAGGTAGAAGGAGATACTGATTCGACATCATACACATACACAATACAAATGAGTATTTTTAATCTTATTAAAGAGTTTGAAAATCCAGCAATTGCACATCTAAGTAGATACCCAAAAGGGCTGGAAGTATCACAAAGGTGCATGAGTGAGCACACACATGGGAGGGGTTTAAATTCCTTACGTCTATATATTACATTCTGCTTAATATATGCAGAGAGGATACAGGAGAAGAGTATTATTCAGTCCTAAAAGAGAAGACAATTCCAGCACAGGCTCCAACAAGGACAAACTTGAAGACATCATGCTACTTGATATAAGTCAATCACAAAAGAAAAATATGATGCGATTCTGTTCCCATCAACAGGTCACGAAAACAGAAAGTATGGGGACTGCCAGGGCTGAAGACAGCAGACACGGGAATTGAACATTCAATGGGCACCAAATTTTAGTTGAGGAAGACAAAATACTCTGGAGACATAAAGTGGTGATAGTTGCAAAACAATATACTTGTTTTTATATTTTAAAAATAGTTAACAGTAAATTTTATAATATATTATGTCATAACAACACACTAATAATGCTATGAACTTCTTTCCTACTTATTCCAATCTTTCATACCCTCCCTCCTGGAACAGCACCTAAATGAGACCTTCCTAGCTCTGCTCAGCTATGATGCACTTGCCAGCAGGTGCTCATGCTGTTTCACTCCCCAAACATGCAAACTGAGAAACAAAAAGCAAAGACAACACACATTGCATAGATGTCATACTCACAGTGTCCTGAATTCCTTCACTTTTCTCTGGGGTTTCCTCTAGATAAATTCTTTCTTTCAGACTACTCTTGGGACTCTAATGAAAAGAGAACACACATACACATGTACCAATTCATTTCAGTAAGCAACAAATGAAAATTAGTAAGGGAGAAAGTTCTGCACTACTGATGTGTATTTTAAACAAAGCATCCTTCATATAATACATGCCTGTTATTCTTATTCCTACCTTTAGTCACTCACTTATTCTGTCAGCTTTTCCATTTAATACTGAAAATAATACAGGCCCACTGAAACTGTTTCATCTAATCTCCAGCCTGGAAGCAACTTAACTTGTTCATGACTATGAACATATTCCATACCTCAAACTTATTATTTCAAAGAAAACTCTAACTTTATCATCTTTCTTAGCCTATGCCTTATCAAACTATCTCTACCTCTCTCCCAGTGACCAAAATCAGATTATTCACATTAGTACTGATGGCTCACATTAACAACTGTAAGTTCAAAAATATTACAACCATAGTCATACAACCCTCACTGGTCAACTTCGGAATTTAAGAATTTGGACTCTATGAAAAAAGTCAAGGAGAAGTGTTTATTCTGCATGTAATGTAACCATTCCCCCAAACAGAAAAGTCACCCCTGGGGGAAGAAAGGACTGAGGAGGCTCAGGAAACTCAGGAGAAATTTAGAGCACTCTGGTCTTTGTGTGAGGATAGTATCAACAAAACCAAATTGCTAGAACACAGGCATAGCTCTTTGTGGTGTCACTGCTTGCAAGCCGTACAAAGGACTGCCACAATACAGATTTCTTGAGTCATCAAGAAGGCAGGGGTAGGCTTATTTGGTGATGCAACCGCCTGAGTCACCCAATCGTTTGTAAGCAGACTCAATAAGCTGATTCACCAAGCAAGTCTCTGGCTTGCCTCTACCTCTCTGTACAGGGTGATAGAAACAGTGTCCCCAGGGAAGTATCACAATGTTGCATTTTTATACAAGCTCCATTTTAGGGTGAACTAATCTTTCAGCTACTACATATAGAAAAGAAATAAGCCTGGCGGTGGTGGCGCACGCCTTTAATCCCAGCACTCGGGAGGCAGAGGCAGGGGGATCTCTGTGAGTTAGAGACCAGCCTGGTCTACAGAGCTAGTTCCAGGACAGGCTCCAAAGCCACAGAGAAACCCTGTCTCGGAAAAAAAAAAAAAAAAGAAACAAACTATGCTTTTGAAAGACTTAACTAATCAAATGATCTAGGCATTTTGACTCTAGAAGGGATGTAAAAACAAAATTATACAGCAGACTGATAGGGAACTTTATAATAAAAAAAATCAATCATTAACACCTTAAACAGCCACTTACCTCCTGGTGTGACAGGACAAGAGCATCCAGTACTACCCATGAATTGCTTCCACTAAACAATAACTACTAAATCTTAATCTGACTGAGACTCTAGCTCTAACTAGAAGTATTCAGGAAACAAAGATAGGGGAACAAGTTATAAAATACCATGAAAAGACTGTCAGAAAGTGGACTATTTAACTGATATATGACCCAATTTATTTCAAACAAAATATATCAAGAAAAAGAAGGGAAGGGAAGGGAGAGAAAAGAAAGAAGGTGATGAATTACATATCACCCAAAGGCTATAAAGACCTTGCTGGGATCTTGATTCAAATCAACAAACTAGAACTGGGGTTGTATTAATGTGGGACTCAAGCATCACAGTCCTGGGTTTGATACCCAGCATCACAAAACAAAACAAATAAACAAAATACAAACAGATCCTTGTAAGACAATTAGGGTAATCCAACTATATGTGAGAAAGTGTTAATTCATAAGGTTTGACAGTACTGAAGTCCTGTTTTAGAGTATCACACCTCTTAAAGCCACATTAACGAAACAGTCTGAGATGTGAGGATCCAGAGTCACAGACAGCAATTTTGAGTTGAGACTGGATTATAAGGGTGTGATGGGGCTCATTTTACTTTCTCTCTACTTTTAAATACATCTGACAACTTTTTATCTTTACTAAAGGTTTATGATTAAAATACCTGCAAATAAGAAAATCATATAGCAAGATCATCTAGACCCAGAGTCCACCCATTTCAATGAACTTCTATACAGTTAAGCATTATGAAGAACTTTTCAAAATAAAATTTTTTAAAAAAAAATTAAAACAGGAAATTAGAAAGATGGCACAGAGGTTAAGAGGGCTGGCTGTTCTTCCAGAGGACCTGAGTTCAATTTCCGGCAGCCACATGGTGGCCCACTACCATCTTCAATGAGATCTGGTGCCCTCCTCTGGTAGGCAGGCATACATGATGCAGGCAGAACTGTATTCATAATAAATAAATAAATCTTAAAAAAAAAAAAGAAAGAAAACAAACAGATACTCTGAATTGCAGATGGCACATAAGTCACGTCGGAGGAAACTGATTTGTGACATTCTTTTAAGCCTTCACCAAACTGAGCAATAGTGGGATTTTTAAAATCACAAGCACTAGCAGATTATTTTATAAAACTGAGAAGAGGGTTGGGGAGACGACTCGGTGAGTGAAGTGCTTGCTCCATACCTATTCCACCAGCCCAGCAGCCATGCAAAAGCTGAGCAAAGATGACTGTAACCCTGGTCCTAGGATGCAAGACAGACAGATCTAGGAGCTCACTGGCTCGCCAGGCGAACCAGCTGGTAAGATCCAGGTTCAGTGAAAGACTTGTCTCAAAAAATAAGATGGATGGCAATATGAGAAAGATTTGATTTCTGACTTTTTTGCACCCAAATGCACACGTGAATGTGTACCCACCAGACATACAGACAGACACAAACACACACACACACACACACAAAACAAATTTTACAAACCAAAAATGGTAACTCAGAAAACTAATCTCTCCAAACTTACTGTGGTACAGTTCAAAGGAATATGGAAATTCATAAGCTGCTTTTAGTCTAAAACGTGTCAGTTTAAATTAAACAAATTTGTGGGAATTATACAAGTTTGCTATGTGTTCAGCAGGTAACTGAATTATGTTATTTCTCAGGGTTTTCACAATATTTATTTGTTTGTTTCTAGTTTCTTTATATATAATGGAAGTACAACTTAAGGTACTCTGAGAATAAAAAGAGTATCTCAAATCATTAGTATAATCTCTGGCACAGAGTAGGCATTCACTAAATGGTATCTGTTAACCATTTAACACACATCTTTTGAATTCCTATTAAGCCAGTCTCCTTTTCTTACAGATATCCTCCCTATCCCATTTCTATCTCTTTCCCCCAATTTGTTTCCTACACTGACATTTATGATAGTGCTTCTTGTCTATGTATACATGATAAAGCCTAAATACTTTAGTGAAACATTTTACTATTTGTCCTGGCTAGAGTCATCTGAGAGAAAGAAACATCGATGGAGAAAATGCCTCCCTAAGATCAGGCTGCGGGCGAGTCTACAGGGTATTTTCTTAACTAGTGATTGATAGGAGAGGGCCCGGGCCATTGTGGGTGGTGCCATTCCTGGGCTGGTAGTTTTGGGTTTTATAAGAGACCTGAGCAAGCAACGAGCAAGCCAGTAAAAAATACCCCACCCCTTCTATGGCCTCTGCATCAGCTCTTGCCTCCAGGTTCTGGCCTTTGAGTTCCTGGACTGACTTCCTTCAGTAATGAATGGTGATATGAAGTGTAAGCCAAATAAACTCTTTCTTCCCCAACTTGCCTTTTGGTCACAATGTTTCAACACAACAATAGCAATCCTAACTAGGACACTATTTATTCTAATTCTTACCAATTACATGTCAGAATTAATTTGTTGTAATGCCTAATCCTACACTCATCAATTAACTCCATTTTATAAAGCTGTATTTGAAAAGCACAGATTATGACTGTAACATTTCCTTAAATAAAAATAAAAATCCAATTTCTCATCCATGCCACCTGCTCTGAATGCCCACACGGTGGTTAACAGCAGATAACCACACAGAAGGCAGAGGAACAGTACGGCATCACAAACCAGAGTGCAGATAGACCTAAGCCGCACTGCTAGAACAAGCAGAGGCAGCCCTCACACCTGCCTCCAATCTGTCTCATTTCATCTCTAGCCTTTCACTCACAAACCTGATATTTTGGGTTGTTCTAACTTTTACTCTCTTAAAAAAAAGTTTGTTCTCATGAATCACTACCTCTGTGTATATTTTTAAGGATCAGCCTTGTGTGTGGTGGAAGCAAATCATTTACTACATGGCTTCCCTGTGGCCTCAGATTTTTCTTTTGTAAAGTGACAGTAGCAATATTTCATAAAGATGTTTTCAGAATTTAACTAATATAAAAATATTAATATTTACCATCATTGTAGTATAATACTTGATAAATATTAGCTATAATTTTTCTTGAAGAATCAAACTTTTAAAAACCTTATAATTTTTTTAAAAAACTAATTTATTTTTATTTTACATTCATTGGTGTTTTTGCCTGCATAAGTATATGTCTATGTGAGAGTGTCAGAATCCCTGGAAATGGAGTTACAAACAGCTGTGAGCTGTGAGTACTGGGAATTGAACTCAGTTCTTAGGAAGAGCAGCCAGTGCTCTTAACTATTGAGCCATCTTTCCAGCCCCCATTGTCATCTTTCAAAAATAAAAAACAAAAAGAAAAAAGTTCTCAAATTTTCCTCGCCTGAGAAACCGAATCAGTAAGTCAAGCCTCAAAGGTAGCCTAGGTAATAGCTTAGACCACAGCTCTCAGTTCCTCATCTTTAGCAATGCAGAAACATTACACTGTTCACCAGTACTCGTGGGTACACAAGTCATGAGTTGCAGCACCTCTTCTACACACAGAGCACCCTAATGTGCTGTGCTTGTCTTAAAAACAGTCACAACTCACTGACTTGATTCCACTGCCCACAGACACAAAACACTACCCTCAGACTATGACCTCATCGTCCTTAGAGGAGATGATCTATTTCTACACCTATCAGCATATACTATATAAAAAATAATGTTGCATAAGCAATGCTAATAGCCTTTTTCTTTTCTTGTTTTGGAGACAGTGTCTTACAATGAAGCCCTGGAAGGTCTGAAATTCTCCATGCAGACCAAACTAGCCTTGAACTCACAGAGATCCTCCTGTTTCTGCCTTCCAAATGCTAGGATTAAAGTTTATGTGCTACCATGCTTGCCTGATTTAGCTTTTAATAGTCATGAAATTATGGCTCTATATCATATTCAATCTAACATGTTTTTTATAAACAAATACCTGTATTCATCTGGTAATCTCTGTGTGAATCAGGATGAAGCTGTTGTAAACCCAGGCTAGTAGCTGGAGTCTAACAGGATAAAGGCCTCTTCTCTTTGTCATGGCAAAGTGCCTCATGATTCAAGACTGAGTCATTCTGACCACAATTGGAATATTAACATGCTCTTAAAGATACCAACAGTTGGCCTCTCATTTGAGCAAAAAAGCACAGGCATTAGCTTCTCAATCCACAAGCAGCCTGCTGGGAAATTCCATCCCTACAAGAACACTTGGCAGTGAATGCCTGAGGGAAAAGTGACCTCTGGAATTAAAAGCTCACATTTAACAATGTTCAGAACTTTGCTCATCAAATTGCTATATAAAAACCCTTACTATAAAAGATAACATTTTGAATGCACATAACTTAAGAAAGGGACTGTGAGGAGAATGCAAGAAAATACAGACTTAAAGATCAATGCTTACATCTGCATTGTCACTACTAGGCCGAGAAGCATCTCCACTGTTCCCATCAGTCCTGCACGGGCCATCTCCAGGATCTGCTTCTGCCTCGCTGACTGTTAGGGCATCACCTAATGGCCTAGAGGGTGCAATTACAGTGCCATCCTAAAAGAGATTAAAGAATTACACATAGACACAATCAAAGAAGAGAATCAGTAACAATACCTACTACACGGATGCAGCTGAAGGCTGGCTACTAATGGGACCAAAAATACTTAAGGTAAAAATACATAAAATAAAAAACAAGTAATTATGAGTTTTAGAAACCTAAAATGAACCATAAAGATAGAGAAAGCAATATTTTAACATAGAATAAAAAATTCCAACAGCAAATAGTAGCATAAACATATGTACAATAGCATTAACTAAACTAAACTAATCTTTAGATTATCTGCCCATTAGTAAAGATTATTACACTACTTCTATTCAAATGCCTTCCACTGCTTCAGAATTTCATCAAATGTCTAATACTTGAATACACACTATTAAGGTAAATTACTGAAACTACATTTTTCTGTTCTTATTGAATAAATACATTACTTCTGTTCAATAATAAAAAACAAAGGGTTCCTAATATAGCTCAGTGGTATAGCTTGACTAATATTCATGAGGCAACAAGTTCAATCCAGTATTACCAAATACGTATGTATGAGCATATGCATAGACATGTATGCATGCACACACAACACACATACAGATACCACCTTAACTATGTCATTTAACCAGTTTAAGCCCTAGTTTTTCCAACAACAACTTAGTATTTTACTTTAAAATTAGCAAAAATAAATTATCTCAAAGAATTCTTGTCAGTTCTGTGAAGATATGACTTGTACCAACTCAAAAACAGTAACAACTCATCAGTTTTTACATATTTTAAGTAATTCTACAGGCATCTTCCTTTGAGATGAAGTACACAAAGCCCCGTGCATCTCAAATAAGAATGTTATAGGACGTCCGACTCACATTAACCACAGGTCGATTACCTCCATAACTTACACCTTTACAGCAAGTTCTACTAAAATCTACTTTAAAATTACAATAAAAATTAGGGATAGTAAGACCATAAATATGAAACTGGGAAAAGCGGGACATGCCTGTGACTCTAGAGCTCAGGAGGCTAAGGCTGTAGGATTGCTGTAAATTCAAGGCCAGCCTGGGCTACACAGCCAAGTGCAAGGCTAGTCAGGACAATACAATAAGACCCTGCATCCATAAAGAAAAACAAAGAATATAAACATGGCTAGTTATGGTAAGAGCACATCAGTAATCCCAGAATTTGGAAGGATAAGGCAGGAAGGACTATAAAAGTTACATCCTGCCTATAAAAAAAACACTACAAAGCAGTGGTGGTTCATGCCTTTAATCCCAGCACTCAGGAGGCAGAGGCAGGAGGATCTCTGTGAGTTTGAGGCCAGCCCGATCTATAGAGCTAGTTCTAAGACAGCCAAGGCTACACAAAGAAACCCTGTCTCGAATAACCAAACTGACTGGATGGATGGATGGATGGATGGATGGATGGACGGACAGATGGATCTCACATCCCTACGTAAAAACATATCAGTTTTCATTGTGACAAGGTAAACTACAGAAATGCAACTATTTTCAACTACATTTTTGTTTTGTCACATCAAAGCAAAAGTATTCAACCCTTTCTTAAAATTACAATGGAATAAAAGCAAGTAAACAATCACAAGTCCACATTTATTTTCGTTAATCATTGGGTCCATAACATCCTACATAGAACATCCTGTTATTCTAAGCTGGAAAAATCACTTTAAAAGGCAATTATGAAATTCTGTGACACATTCCCAGAAAAAAAAAATTCCTATAAACACTGGGCAGAACTTCCAGTAATGCCACTACCTGAGCAGAGCCTGTGGCTTTGGACAGCTGCTCCTGCAGCTGAGAAATGTGCTTCTTGGTCTCCTGGATCTCCTTGAGCAATCTTGGGGTACCTGTTCGGTTGTATTCTTCCTGCAATAACTGAAAATTATAAAGGTATTTTAGAAATTAATTACTTAAGTCATGAAAATAGAGAAGGCCACTGCTAGCATAGCAGTTGGTGGGACCAGTACAATCTTTTTGACTGAAAATGGAAAACAGCAATTCTACAAACACTCAGTTTCCTTGGCCTGAAAAGAATACATTCTAACTCCGTACCTGCAGCCGCTCCTGTTCTTTCTGTAACATTTTCCTCAGAATCTCTACTTTCTGGTTATGAACCACATTGTTTTCCTCCTATAAAAGGATAAGAATACAATACAAGGAAAATGAGGCTAAAATTGAAGGACAAGAAAGATGGTGTTCTGTGTCAGCTACAACCCTGAGTGTTCTTTAGGATTTTCTTACTCCTGGCACTTATGAATAAAGATGGCTCATTTCATTAAGAGACACAGTTCTACCTTCTCATTTTGCCTTTACTAGACTGTGTTCAAGAGAATATTAAATGTGGGTATTGGCTGGAGAACTGGATTTACAGAAGTACAAATCTGTTATTGCTACTTCTCTCAAGTGAGGCATTACTATCAATCCCCAGGACTGGTTCTAGTTTCCAGTCTAGCTTGCCCAAACTCTGAGACAACTCCCAATTCATTGCTCCTTGTTTTACAAATTCCTGTGTCTCCTATAATCACATCACTCTCCCATTCACAACAGTGTTGAATGGATTCGCATTGCTTACTCAGTAACTTGTGAACTTGCTCAGCAACTGCAAATGCATAGGTGACCTCCTTTTGATAAGCCATCTCCCACCACGCACCTCCTTAACCGGCACAAGCTAAACAAAAGTCTTGCTTTTCTGACAGTACTGGTATTTTCCTGGCTCTCCAGCTAGGTTTATTCTGTGTCTTCCACTTCCTCTCCATGGTCACCACTGTTAGCCATTACAAAAGGCTAAATTCAAACACATTTATTCTATGAAGACCTTTATCACAACTGGATACCCTTTGTCCTCACACAAACTAGCATTTTTCTCTTATGTCTACATTCTGTCTCTTTTGGTTACTTAGAGTCTTAACCACAGTCAGTAAAGATTTATTAAACATCTCCAATATGTCAAGCAGTATTTCAGGCATTAGGGACACAATAGTAAACAAAATAAACAAACTTCTATCTTTATAAAGCATACACTGTAAGATATCTAAAGTGTTTGAATATAACCTAAAAAATATAATCATATATTTGTGAATAATACATTGTTTTGTACATGGCAGATGTCTAATTTAGATGTTCAACTAAATCTGCTATAACAACAATTATTCCAAATAACTATGTAGCTTCTATGTTAAGCAGGTATTTCTTAGATTCTTGAATGGAAGCTTGCTAATCAATTTAATGCATCAAAATTCCTCATATAACAGCAAAGGCATCTTTATCTAATTGAGCATGTACTGAGACGATGTTCTAGTCTTACCCCCATGAGCACAGGACTAGTAATTCTCTCCATATTCCCAGCTGCTCCAGGGGAATGAGGGGATGCCATAATGGGAGACATATGTCCAATGACTGAGGGTTCTACTTCAGAATCAGCAAGCGGAATCTGGGGCGACCCAGGTGGGCGTCCCTGGACAGTGAGAGCTACATAGGAACCAGCTGGAGGTGGGGAGGTGGGAGAAAAAGAAGAAAAGGAAAAATAACAGTGTTGAGAATCTTTTTAAAACTTTTTTCATTCTTTTTTTCTTTAACTGGGGTAGTGGGGATTGTACCAAGGGAATGTATGCTAATCATCAGCTTAGACTTACCCCTAAGCTAAATCTGTACCCTTTCAAAATACTTTTTATCTCGAGAGAGCCTCACTGAGTTGCCAAGACTAACCTTGAACTCATTCTGCAGCAAGGCAGCCTTTGAACTTGTCGAGCTCTTGCCTCAGCCTCCTATACGCTGGCATCACAACTGTGCACCACAATGCCCAACAAGTATACCTTGCAAGGCTTTCAGCCTTATGCTCTCTGTGAAAGTCATTCGTTCCATCTTACTAGCCCATATGCTTACCTCGCTTCAGCTCTTTCTCGCCTTCTTTAACTGGTTCAAGGAAATCAGAATTCAATCACTCTGATAATGTTTGGAATGCACATTAAAAAGTAGGCCACAAGATAGCTCGTTAGTATAAGTGTGGTTCCCAGGGTTACTTAAATGAGGCAAACAGCCAGGACACAGTCTTTAAAAGAGATCACCATTAGAGCTGGTGATATAGTTAAGTTTGCAGAGTGCTTGCCTACCATGCATTATCCTTGGGTTCCAACCCTGCCAGTGTATAAACTAGTTATGAGGTTTATGCTTATATATTGTCACTAGGAAGGTAAAGACAGTAGTATCAGAATTTCAAGGTCAGTCTTGGCTATACAGTGGGCTCAAGGCCAGCCTAGGCTACATAAGACTCTGTCCAAATCTCCACTCCCATCCACATTCCCCAAAAAAGGCCTTAAAAAAAAAATCCAGTTTTTTGTTTTTAAAAAGAACTCAGATAGCTGACTAAGCTGGACATGGTACACACATGTAATTCCATCTCTGAAGAAGCTGAGGCAGGAAGGCTCAAGTTCAAATGCCAGCCTAGGCTATCTAGCAAGTACTAGTCAAGCCTTACCTATACAGTATAACCCAGTTCACTGAATTTATTCCAAAAAACATCCGTCTGCTCAGTAATAACAATTAAGTAATTCTGGTTGGCCATAAATAACTAGTGTACTTACTATGAAATTATCTGACATAATCATACATTCCTTTTCTATTACATGCCATTTATTTTCAGCTTTCTCTTTGAACTTTTATTTTTCCTTAAAAACATGACAAACCCCCAATACCCAAGCCAGATCAGAACAATTTCTTTGTTAGGTTGTTAGGATTGTGAGATTCGTGTCTTCTTTCTCTATTGCTGCTGCAACAGTCATGATGTCATTGGTGCAAAGAATGAATCTGGGGCTTCCGGTGTACAGCATGTCATTCAGACCACTCAGTTCCAATAACCCAAGTCCCACCCCATCACATCCACTTATAAGCAAAACTCACAAAACCACTGAACCGTCTCTTGAACCTGTAAATACAGAGAAACTGCAGCCCAAGTGCTGGAGCTTGGCCTGCCTCCCTATCAGCTCAGAGAAACATCAACCACTTAGACTCCACATTACATGAGTGCTGCCAGTTGCTAATGGAAGTAGGTGAAGGCAGGACATAACTTTGCACTTCACCAAAAGATTTTCTTGAATGACACAATAATTTACTGATCTGAGGTAAGGTACTACATAATTTCTAAAGTTCTTCAGGGCATTCTATCTGATTCTCAACCTCCTTGCTGTCAGGTGATTCATATATGCCTTTCAAATACATGTATTGGATCAGGAAGTTGACACAGATAATTACTAGCTGGGTAGTAGTAGTACACACCTTTAATTACAGCATTCAGGAGGCAGAGGCAGGTAGAACTCTGTGAAACTGGTCTACAGAGTAAGTTCCAGGATAGTCAAGGCTACACAGTAAAACCTTGTCTCGAAAACTCAAAAGAAAAAAAAATTACTAGTAAGTTTTTACTTAGACCTTCCAATGTGTGTATATGGGGAAGGGAGTAAAAACCACCAGTCATGAAGCTAAATCTAGTTTACAGACTGTTTTGTCAAATGAAGCTTTATTAGAACCTATGCTACAACAACAAGTTCCAGTAGTCACTATGTAGTTCACAAAGCCTAAAATATTTGCTATTTGGCCAGTGCCAGAAAAATGCTTGGTGACCCTTTAAAGAGTTTGAGAAAACAATTAAAAAGAAATAACATTCACCTACATCTGATTAGTTTCACCACCTCCAGATGGTTTGAATGAGTCACCAGAGTCCCATTCACCTGTGAGAAAATGAAAAGGTATGCATCAGACAGACCTGATTAAAACAATAGCTATATAGTGACTTTAGGAATTACTGTGGACTAATTATAATAAACATTTGATCCAAATTAATTTTTAACACTACAGATTCAGCAACAAAATGACTTGAAACAAAACAAGACCTTCATTTAAAGGTGGTGGTACTTGGCCACCTGGCTACATGCATCTTAGGATAGCTAGGAAGGCAAGCCAATACATTTACAGATGACAATATCATATTGCAGTGTAAAAGGGGTGAACATCCATAATTTAAACAAAGTTTCAACTTAGTCAAAATGGTAAATACAAAATATACTTGAAAAAAGATTTACAAATTCTTCACAATAGGACTAGAGAGAGATGGCTGGAGTTTAAGAAAACTATATCGCTCTTCCAGAGGACCCAGGTTCAATTCCTAGCACCCACATGGTAGCCCACAATTATCTGTAACTCCAATTCCAGGGAATACATCCAACGCCCTCTTCAGATCTCCATGGGCATCAGGCTCCAGTGTGGTGTACAGCACACAGGAGGGCAAAATATCCATATATTTTTTTAAAAAAAATTTTAAGTTAAAAAAAGCCAACAACAACAAAACCTTCACAGATTTGTTGACATACTCCAAGTCAAAAAGATGTCTTTAGGGCTGGGGATGTAGCTCAGTTGGCAGAGTGTTTGCTTAACATGCATGAAATCCTGGGTCCTATTCCCAAGACTATATAAACTGGGCACTGGTGGTACATGACTGTCATTCCAGCACAGAGGAGGAAGAGAAAGAGAATCACCTACAATAGCATTCAACAAAAATTTTATTTGCTTTTAATTATTAACAGTTGAATGATTTTTCAAAATTATAATAAAAAAATGAAAAGTACAAATTATGTAACAACACTCAATTTACTTTTTCCCAAATACAATGTAATCTTTATAAAGAAACTTAATTTTCAGACAAATTGGGTATAAAAATGCTAACCAAGGTCTCCATTAAATGACACAGTGTCAGACACTTACAGTCCTAGTTTTGGGGAGATGGGACAAGCCCTGAACCTTGCTGGCTAGGCCGCCTAGTCTAATAGGCAAGCTCCAGACCAATGAATGAGCCTGTCTAAAAATCAGGTTAACAGCACCTGAGTAACACCACTAGAAGTTGTCCTCTGGCTTCTACACACACATGTATGTGTACATGTACATACATGCATGTACAACATATACACAATACACACACAAGGAAAAAATACAACAGTATGCTCATCATGTCTCCTGGAGGTGTTGCTACTAACTACAACATTAACATCTGAGATAAACTTGCAAACATGGGATGCTCCGCTTTTCTTCTACCATACCGTCATCTCTCAGCACTGATACTGGAACCTTCTTTTTTTTTTTTCAGTGATAAAATTATGTTAAATTTATTTTTGAGTCCTAATCATATTTATGCCAAACTGCTACATGGGTCCAAATTCCTAAGAAGAACCAGAAGGAGGAGAGAACAAGTCTAGAGCACCCAGGCTAGTGAGGAAGGATCGTATTTATGAAGGACCCTTATAAAGAAAGCCTACATGATACAAGAGCAGCTGTTACGAAGAGGAATAGATTCCATATAACAACTTTAAAGAGAGAGATATGATGCTAGGACTGACATCCACTTTAGAAATTTAAATTAATTTGAAATAAGCTAGTTCATGAATATTGAGTTAAATAATTCAATTAATAAAAGACATTTTTCCAAAGATGAAATTTTATTTATTTTATTTATTTATTAAATTTTATTTAAGGAATATTAATATAAATTTCCTGAAAAACTGCCTTTATGTGACTTTCTTTTTTTTTTTTTTTCATCTAATCTAGCCTTTCTTAAAGCCATGGGTCTTCTGCTCTATCCTCAGTTCATGCACACTTAGGCTGTGAGTTACTGACAAGTTTTCAGTGTGTAATAAATCTCATGGAGTCCATCTGTACACAAATTTCCTTCGATATATCTAAAAATAACTGGCTGATCAAAGGTTGTACATTTAAAAATTTTAATACATATTTACAAATTTCTACCAAACAGATTTTACCTAACTGATAATGAAACCTATGAAAGAAGCCATTCTACTGTATCTATTATATGCCAAGTGTGAATCATTAATCATTAAACAATGACAATGAAATACATTTTTCATATCATTTTAATTTCTCTTTCACTTATCAATTCTACTGACCATATTTCATGAAAATGCCATTTACCTCAATTACTCTGAAGAATTATCTGATAAAATTATTTGCTAATTTTTCTATCAGAATTATTATTTTATTAGTAATTTATTCATTTAATTTTTTTTATTTTTATTTTTTTTGAGATAGGGCCTGTAGTCTAAGAACCTGCTAGGTAGATCAGGCTGGCCTTAAATTTGTAAATATCCTCTCGCCTCTGTTTTCCCAGAGTTTGGATTACAGATGTGCCCCACCAAGTAAGTTTATTTTTTGTAATTAAAAGGTACTCTTGGGCCGGGAAAACAGCACAGTAGGTAAGATGCTTGCTGCACAGGTTTGGAACCCTAGGCTCCATGAAAAATCTTAGTGTGGCTTCCCAGACCTCTATGCCACGCAGAAGAAAAGGTTTGGGGAGAAGGACAAAAAGTAGAAACAGAAGGATTTCTGGGAATTCATCACTGCAAGCCAGCAGAGAGATGGGGGCACAAGGGGCAACAAGTTCAGTGAGAGACTCTGTTAGGGAATAAGGCAGGCATTGCTAGAGGAGGACTCCTCTGATCTTCACACATGTGCATATACATATACCTGCAACATGTGGACCTACATGCATATACCATGCGCACACACAAGTGCTCTTGTTCAGCAGGTAAAATGCTTGGTTAGCAGGCTTCAGCTACTCATCTCCTGCATTTTTACTTTTTATTCTTGGTCTGGAGCTGGAGATCAAAGGCAGGCCTGGAGTATGCAAGGACTCTATACCAGCCCTCTTTAAAAAGCTCATCTGCAACAACCATCAGTTCGCAACAAACAACACATCAGCACAATCCTATTTGTATGAGTACTGCTTGCTAACAGATTAATTTGGACAGAACTGAGTTTTAAAAGGTGAACTTCCTACTCAAGAACAAATACGATTCCGTATATACAAGCCTTTTATCATGCCTTTAAGTAAACAGTGATGTTAACTTTAAAACAAATGAAAGAGAGCTGGTTTTATAAAAATCTAGATAGAAAAAGGAACAGAGACGATGTATGTTATGCAATCATATCATGAGTTCCACAGTAGACGTCACTTTACCTTGATGATTCGGTCACCTGTTTGTACTCCAGCCCGCATGGCTGCTCCATCTGTGGAAGAAATGAATTGTTTAACATGCCATTCACTGATAAGCTTTCTTGAAAGAGAAGTAATGTAACAACAATTAAAACATGGGCTGTAAAGTATAGCAGACTTGGGTTCAAATCCTCCTACTACCACCCAGTGCTGTGTGAATAAAACTTGTTTTATGATTTTTTTTACTTGAAAACTCAATATTATCTATAAAGTGTTATCACTTTTAATACAATATAATCTACCTGAAATCACAGCACCCAAAACAAAACAATCCAATGTACTATAATAACAAAAGATATGACTACCATTTGGAAGAAACATCCATATGTCTTTATTTCTATTAAAGTATTACTTTAATGCTACAAAGAAATCAAGTTGTAGAAATACCTGTTAAGTGATGACATGTAAAACATCATGACCAAGAAATCGTGTGGTTTCTATAGCTACAGAAGAACTGTTTTCTTTCTATAAAGTCACTTGAGACAAATCAATTCTATAACCCCAAAGACAAATACAGCACAAAGGTCCAGATCCTGCAGTCTGTGTAAGTCTACTCTGAGCAAGAGACATCATTTAAGCTTTGTTATGCTACCCTGTTTGCTTTCCAAGTGACAAAACTGGTTTTTGTTTATGAGACAGAGTCTCACTATGCAGCCCGGGCTAGCCTGGAACTCACTATATCTATCAGGCTGTCTGAGTAATCAGAGATCCCCCTGCCTCTGCTTTCTGAGTGCAAAGATTAAAGAAAATGTACAATCATGCCGCGAAACAAAACTATTTTTTTAAAATGTCTTGCCTTCTTTGACAGATTGTACGAAGACTGGATTGTCTCCACTGACTGTCAGCCCAAATCCATTGTCGTCTTTCTGGATGATCACACAGCGTTGAACAAGGCCTGCAGAACAACCACACAGTAAAGGAAGGAGGAAGAAAAAAAAAAGAATGAAAGACAATGATTATGTATTAATGATGAACTATTCTCCACCTGGAGAAATAAAGGGTAACTCATAAAGCCCCTATGAACACTAATCCCATAAAACAAATGTAAAAACATTACAAAGAACAATGGGTACCAGTGACAATGGAGAACAGTGTGGACTATCAAGGACAAGGTACAACAAACTGAAACGGATGGATTTTTAGAGATGGGACAATTAAAAGGAAAGGCAATTCACAGCTATGCTACTAATATATAATAGAAATTCTTCCCCCTGGCTCTGTGCTTAAAGAGCAAGGTACTAACCCCCTCCCTCCCCCCCAAGAAAAACAAAAAAAAAACAAATAGGCTTGTTGGTTATGAATATCATACGGAAAATTTCGGAGAAATCCAATCTTAATCTCATAAAAATATACTGAAGAAAAGACTGTACAAAGACAGGAGGTGTGTGCGGAATACCTGCAGCTATTCTCCCAGGGGCTACGGGAAGGGGAAGAACAAGAGGAAAGCACACACGGAAGTACCTGTGAACTCAGCTATTTCATCTCCAGCACATACTTAGCTAGTTCCTTCTATCTAAATAAGAAACCAACACCAAGGCAAGATAAGAGAAATAGGAACCCGCAGGCTGGATAGAGGGCTCATGGTTAAGAGCACTTGCTGCTCTTCCCAGAACTATTGTCAGGAGGCTCACAAAGGCCTGTAACCCCAGGGGACCTAATACCTTCTTCTCACCTTCATGGGGTACCCACACACATATGTGACATATACTTACACAGACATATGCACATATATACAAAAGAAAAGAAAAAATATTTTTAAAAGAGAGAAAATGGAACTCAACCAAAAAGAGAATAATGAAGACCCTTAACTCTAGGGTAGCCTGAGACTTAATGTATGCTTTCAGCTTCACAGACACAGAGCAATTCATCCAAAGCCAAAGTATATGACATATAAAATAGCACAAAAATGATGATCAGAAAACCAAAGCTTCTAAAAGTTTACAAATAATCTTTAGTAAGTCTAACTAATGTATAAAAGATATGTGAACGGTTGTATAATAATGACATAATCTTGTCATTTATACTTTCTGATGAGTCTGACTATGTAAGACACGAAACAGAGCAAACCAAACAGTGGAGAAAGCAAATCTCCACACAGAAGGCATGAACCTGAGCATGCACCTCACACAGATCTAGTGTTAAACCCCCAGGGCTGAGGACTCGTGCCATTGCTCTTCCTGCATAAATCCTGAGCTTAAATCAGAAAGGGATGGGGTCATCACAATAATGGGCCAAAGGCCTAAATATAAGACCAAAACTTTAGCACTGGCCTGGTGGCGCACACCTTTCATCTAGCCTCTCTCTGGAAGCAGAAGCAGGAAAATCTAGTGAGTTTCAAGACCAGCCTGGTTGGGCTACATAGTAAATTCCAAGTCTTAAAAAAAAAATAAAAAAAAAAATAAAACTTAAAAAAAAAAAAACCTAAACTAAAAATACTTAGAAGACACGAAAGAAAAAAATTCAAGACCTTAGGACAGTGGTTCACAACCTTCCTAATGCTTCAACCCTTTCATACAGTTCTTCATGTTGTGGTGACCCCCAACTACAAAATTATTTCATTGCTACTTCACAATTGTAACTGTGCTACTGCTACGAATCGTAATGTAAGCATCTGATATGCAGAATATCTGATATACAACCCCACATGTTGAGAACTGCTGCCTTAGGAGGTAAGCACAAATTTCATTAGGCAAAAAATGTATCATCAAAGGAAAAAACTTATAACGAAGCTGTAGCAATGAAAAGGTAAGCCATACACAATGGAGTATAAAATCTAGTAAAAGTCAGGTAGTGGTGGTGCATGCCTTTAATCCCAGCACTGGCAGCAGAACCAAGCTGATCTCTGAATTCATGGATAGCCAAGAATACACAGAGAAACTCCACAGAGAGAGAGAGAGAGAGAGAGAGAGAGAGAGAGAGAGAGAGGAATCAAAATAATAAATAAAATAAAAATAAAATCTAGAAAAACTTTGTGCTCTGTGTCCAGCTTATGCTTTAAAAGCAACTCCAGGGGCTGCAGAGCTGGCTCAGCAGTCTAGAGCCCTGGCTACTCTTGCAGAGGACCCGGGTTCAATTCCCAGTACTCAAATGCAGCTCACAACATCCTGTAATCCCAGTTTCAGAGGATCAGTAACCTTCTTCTGGCCTCCAAGGGCACCAGGAATATATGTAGTAGATACACGTACCATAGGCAAAGAATTCATTCACATAATATAAAAATACATCTTAAAAAAATAAATGTCTTCTTTAAAAATCTAATTCAATAATGAAAGCAATATTAAAAGGAATAAAGTATGTAAATGAGAATAAGAAAGACACACTGATAGTTAAAAGGCACATGCAAGGTACTGCAACACTGAGGAAAGTCTGAGTTCAAACCAGAGTAGAACTACTATGTACCAATCAGAAGGCCAACAATGGAAAGACTGAGCACACCAAGTGCAGCAAAGATGCAGGTGACTGGAATTCTCTTAACATTGTCAGTGGAAGTATATAAACTCTTGGAACAACAATTTGGGAACTTCCTATAAACACATCAAGTAACATTTACATATGAAAACAATTCAAATGTCCATACAGACAGGAGTTATGACATAGTCATACAATCGAGAAGAGGGGGGGGGATACTTTCATGCATATAGCAAACATGGATGAATAACAGAAGCATCATGCTAACTACATGAGCCCACACCATACAAGAAGGAGTAAGAAAGGCTAAGCTACAGCAGCAGGAAGCAGAAGAGTGATCACCAGGGATGAATGCAGCTGCAGAGGAACAGGGAACTTTCTGAGCAATGCACATGATCTATGCTTCAATTAGCATAATGGCTACATGAGGATATTCAGTTGCCAAACTGCTCCAAGCCACACAGTCAAAAGAGTACAGTCTTATTTTTTGTAATAATACCTCAATAAAATCAGCTTTCAACATTAAGAAATATTATAATCTTTCAATTCTATTAATTATTCAATTGTAAACAGCATTTGTTTTTCACAAACACACCATCTATACAAAACATTAAATTGTAATGAGGGCAGAATAAAAATAATCCATCAGAGGCCAATCTTTTTTTTTTAATGTCTATGGGTGTTTTGCCTGCATGTATGTGTGTCTGTGGACCACAAGCACTCCCCGTCTACAAAGTCCAGAAGAACTGGAGGTGGAGGCAGTCACTGAACTGACATTAGAGCTGGGTTGCTTAGAAGAGCAGAGGTTCTCTTAACTACTGAGCCATCTCTCCAGCCCCAGAATTAAACCTTTTAAGATTTGATATGGTATGGCAATATAAGAAGATAAACAAGTTCAGGACCAGTCTGGGATATATAGCAAGACCTTAATTCTTGCTCCCACCACCACCCAAAAAGAAAAAATGGGCTATGGAGACCCCTTTAATTGCAGGAAGCTAAGGCAGAAGACTCTTGAGTTGTGAGGGAAAGGATGGATTCGATCTCTTTCACATGCTCTGCACTGTTTCTTTCTGCATCAGAGAAGGATGGATGTGAATACATGAAGTTGAAAGCATTCTCTGTGTTCTTTCTGTTTCTATTGTGTGGAACAGTTTGAGAAGTATTGATTGGTATTAGTTGTTCTTTGAAAGCATTCTCTGCAAATCTCTAGTAAACAAGATCAAAGAGTAAGGGCATAGCAGAGCTGGAGGTATGACTCAGTGTGTTAAGAGCATTTACTGTTCTTCTAAAAGACCAAGTTCAGTTCCCAGCACCCACACCAATAAGTGGAGCTGGGGTTACAGGAAACTCAAGGGTCTGGCCTATGTAGACCCCTTGTACGTACCACAAGTTGGCACACACATAATTAAAAACAAAAATATTATTTTTTAAAAAGAGTAGGGGTTAGAGAGATGGCTCAGAGGATAAGAGCACTTGTTGCTTTTGCCAGAGAACTTGGGTTTGGTCCCTAGCACCCATATGGTGGTTCACAACCATACTTAATTCCAGTTCAATGGGATCAAATGATCTCTTATGACCCCTGATGGCCATGAGGCATACACGTGGTACACATGCAGGAAAAATACATAAATAAAATAATCCAAATAAAATTAAAAAAGGAATAAGCAGCATTTTGTAGAAATTTTCTAAACCCCATGCTTGCTTTTTGTAAATATAAATATCTGTTGCCTCAACATTATTCAAAATTTCAAAACTGGCATTGTGACTTTAAAAATAAAATTCAGATGCTTCCCTGTTTTTGCATACTGTCTTATAAGAGCTGAAAACCATGGTATAAAAGGCGTCTTCTCTGTGTGGTACAGGCATGTGTGCTTACACAAGTATGCACATGTGGGAAGCTCAGAACACAATGTCAGGTTACATTATTCTTTAAGACAGTTTCTCACCATTCAGTAAGACTAGCTGGTCTGCAAGGCCCAAGGATCTAACTGTCTCTGTCGCCTCAGCTTTACAAGTACACTAATACACTCATACCATTAATATAAATGATCCTCAAAAGGAGTAACCCCTTTACATCTTTGTCTAAGTGTTTACTGTTGTTTTAAGACATGGTCTCAAGATACACCATGTAGCCAAGGCTAGTCTTGAACACCTGATCCTCCTGCCTCTACCACCAGGTGCTGGGATTTCAGGTGTGGGCTACCATGCTCCAACTACCTTTTGTTTAAACAAGGCAATTAGCTGTCAATAATGAAAAGAGAAGAAAATTGTCAAAGAGCAGGGCTTCTTATTATAGGCAGTTTTAGAAAATGAGACAACAGGAAGTCCCCAAGAACTTAAAAGCTTTCTCTAAACACCGCGACCAAAAAGTTTTCCCTGGTATCCTGGTAAAAGACAGAGTCTATAGACTTCCACTACACCCTCTGTTTATTCCTAAAATTCATTACTGCTTCACATAGACATGTACTTGTTTTTATTCTATTACTGTTACATGTCCCAAGGGTAGAGATGTTCTACCTGCTTCAGAACCTGGTGTACAGTCTACTTGGTAAAAAAGGAAATTCTTTAAAAATTGATTAAGTAATTAATTCCAAAAAGCAGAAGAGTCTCTAGATGGAGAGAAGCTCAGAAGGGAAGATAAACAGCCATGGGAAAACAAAAGTGCCTACTGGGCACAGTGAACTTTATAAACATGATTAGGTCCCCAGCAGACTGCTAAGGTCTGGTATATCAGGATCCCATAGAAAGTGCCTACTGTGCACAGTCAACTTTATACACATGCATAGAGCCCCAGCAGACTGCTAAGGGCTGGTATGTCAGGATGCTGTAGAAAGGCAAAGTCCACTTCCTCCCTTTTAAGTTGCTTCTGCCTAACACACTTCCTTTTTAAATTTTTGTTTGGGTTTTAGAGTTATTTGCTTTTGGTTTTGTGTTGTTGCTGTTTTTACTGTTTGTTGTTTTGTTCTTTAAGATGAGACCTCACTATGCAGCACAAATAGTCTCCCACTTAAAATTCTTCAGTGCTGGAATCATAGACCTGTGTCCCCTATCCCTGGCTCTTCCATTCTACACCTAAAGAAGATTAGATAGATAGATAGATAGATAGATAGATAGATAGGTAAAGAAAGAGGCAGAAGAAGAGCAGCCCACACATCCTACTTCTTTCTCTTCTGCCATTTCTTTCATATTACTCACTTTGGTGATTCTGTGTACCTTTGCAGACGAGGATTTAGCTCAGTGGAAGGCCATGTACTTAGCAGGCATGAAGCCCTGGGTAAGATACCCTGCACTCTCCCTACCTAAATCTCTAACTGCTAATCTGAGATGCTGGTGTTTTTTAATATGTAAGAAAAAGGCCACTGCAAAATGCAAGTAAGTCTTACCCATACAGCCAATTCAGAAGCAGCTGAATCCAAATTACCAGTACTATTCTGCCCAATCCTATGTGTTATCTGCACACAATTAGATTTGTGGCAATAACAAATTGAACCTCTGATCTCCACATTCAATACCCTGGCTTGTAAAAGTGTGTATGTATGTGTGTGCAAACATACGCACACGCAAAAAAACACACACTAATTTTTTAATGTACTATGGGGATGAGGAGACGGCTTAGAGGTAAAGCATGCTTATTCAGTCATGAAGAGTAGAGCTTGAATCCCAGCATCCCTATCACAACCACATGTAACTATAGTTTCAAGAAGTCCAATTCCCTCTTCTGGCCTCTGTGGGCACCCTCACTCGTGTGTGTACATACACAGACACAAACAAAATAAATTCAAATCTTTGAAAAAGTAGAAAAATTTATTTTCCACAAAGGAAATTTAAATAACACTCAACCATTTTTTGTTGTTGTTGTTGTTGTTGTTGTTTGGGTTTTTTTTGTTTTTGTTTTTCGAGACAGGGTTTCTCTATGGCTTTGGAGCCTGTCCTGGAACTAGCTCTGTAGACCAGGCTGGTCTCGAACTCACAGAGATCCGTCTGCCTCCCGAGTACTGGGATTAAAGGCATGCGCCACCATCGTCTGGCTATCCTAGTTATTTTTATTACCCTTGACTAGTTCTGGGCCCTAAATCATC
Organism: Microtus oregoni; assembly: GCF_018167655.1. Lineage (NCBI taxonomy): Eukaryota > Metazoa > Chordata > Mammalia > Rodentia > Cricetidae > Microtus > Microtus oregoni. The sequence continues at coordinate 58,750,218 of NW_024543067.1, forward strand.
TCATTTTTAATAATAAAAATCATAGCCCTGAAGATTATTCACAGTAGAAAAACAACTTAAGGGCATGGTAATAAATGATCTGCCTGGTAACTCTCCAGCTGTAACAATTTAATTGCCCACCTGTCCCTAACTAATAATACCTCTACTGATAAAGTTTTCTTTATTTCCTGTCTTGATTTTGAGCTTTCACCTCAAAGCTAATCAGTTGGGATCAGGCTTATTCACTTAGTGACGCAAAGATGCTCTATCAAATTTACACAAACATTAGCCTTTCCTAAGTTGTATTTTGTCATAATAACAAAGAACAGTTTTCTGATATAACAATATAGACATAAAACCAACATAAAAACTGCTTTTGGAAGCACACAGCTATAATCCCAGCACTAGGGAAGCAGATCTCTGTAAATTCCAGGCCAGCCTGGTCTACAAGGCAAGTTCCAAGACAGCCACAGCTACACAGAGAAATCCTATCTCAAACAAAACAAAACAAAACAAACAAACAAACAAAAATTACTTTTTTTTTTTGTTTGTTGCTTCCTTGTTTTGAGACAGATCTTGCTAGGTGGCTCAGGAGGTCGGCTTTGAACTCACTATCTGTGGTCCTCCTCTGCTGGGCTTACAAGAGCACACTGCCCTGCCCATCTAAAACTGCATCTTACTCAACAGGTAACTACCAATGAGAGTATTTTGAAAGTGAAAAAAACTTAATCTCTGGAATGCTTTGCAGGGGGGAAAAAAGCAGTAAAAAGTCCGAAAATTGCTGAGAAGATATGCTCAAGTTCTACTATAAATATATTCCTGAAAGAGGGTTACAACTATAGTGCCAGATAGTAAATTTAAAGAAACTAAAGTGTTAAACATGTAAGGCAATATGCTAAGCCTTCCATACTACATTTGCTTTAAAAAGCAAACATTAGTCTTTCTTCACCTTTTATTTTATAGCATGAACAAACAAACTTCTCTAAGTCTCACCTCTTAAGAATTAGCTGCAGGGAAGGGTGTGGAGAAAAACCATGTGCAACCTAATAAAAACAGCTCAGTTTTAAACTGCTGCCAGACGTACGTGTTTTATGAGTAAGACCGCTGATAATCCTTTGATTAAGAAGCTTCTGCCTTCTAAATGTACAAAACTGCCAACACGAGGAACCTCAAGCTCCAAGTACACTGACTTCATTCTTTCAGATGCCCACCAGAAACAAATCCCTTTTCTACACTACATTTTCTTCTCTTTTAAAGTTTTTTTGGAAGAGAAGAAAAGAGCCAATTAAGATGAGCCTAGATTTTATTCCATCTATTCTCTCTACTAAAATACATCATCTTGATTTCAACAATGGTTCATTCAAAAACTCACTTCCAGCAAGTCAGGCATTATGGGATTTGCAACAATGAGTACAGATGTAAGCAACTCCACACAAAGCCAAACGCCAGTGTTCAGAAACAACAAATGTAGCCGGGCAATCCTAGAAAAGCATTGCGAGGGAAGCAGTATTTAATTTTTAATTGACAAAATTGTGTGTTATTTTCTGTCTATAATATAATGTTCTGAAGTACACACACTGCAGAATGGCTAAATATAGCTAATTAATCAAAATTTTCCTTCATATGGTTCTTATTCTGGTAAGAACACTTAATTCACTCTTTTTACAGCTCAAGAATATAACACATCCTCCTAAGGCATGAAGGACAACTGCTATCTCAAACTTACTCCTCTTATCTAACTGCATGAAAATGATGTATCAGAAACTGCAGAAGGAAAACTAAACACTCAAGATAAGAGGAATTGCACTGAGCAAAACAAGAAGACCAGGACATACTCAGGAAATAAACATCTGGAAGCAGCCTGGTACTCTGATGTGAACAGAAGATTAGAGCAGAATGATAAATTGGAAACAATGTACAGTATACATCTGTGCTTGCCTAGTAAGTGAATAACAAAACCATTATTTTAGTAATATTAATTTGACAGGTCAAAACAGGCTATAGAATCAACATGAAATTGAGGTATACAAAGTTATGAATCTAAAGCTGGACATGGTAACAGAGGTCTTTAATCCCAAACACATGCACACACACAGGATCATGGGCACAAACACAAATGTATACATACATTGGCACAAAACAGACAAAAACACACATGTGTATACACACAAGAACAGAGATACAAACACACATGCACACACATACAAAAACCTGTAGGGTTAAAGTGAGCTGCCAATCAAATAAACAGACAACACAATAACAAAAGGAAAAGAATCAGATCAAAGAAATGTTCCAGAGAGCAAGAAAAGGTTTCAGCACTGCTGAGCAGTTGAGAGGAGGTGTGAACGCAGACAACACTAACAGGTTCTCAAACAAGATATTTTGATTTACCTTTAAGATAGTGTGAGTTCAGAAGCCAGATTTCAAGGAAGAAGAGAAAAGAGTAAAAGAAGAGAGTCTGGATTCTGTATATTACTGTTTTCTTTAAATTTTTTGACTGTAAAGGAGCTAAGTACAGACATTTCATTGTGTGGGCTGCTAAGCTAAACCAGCATATATATTCTAAACTTATCATGACTTCCAAATTTGGGTTTAAGGATATGTTGCTTTGAAAAAGAGGTTCTTCTTTTGTTTACACAGAAGGTGAGAACCTGTGGATGGCCTCCAGGCAAATATGGTCTCATAGACCACACCCTCCTGAAAGGTTGCCGTGAACACCCAACTGCTGACTGAGATGACTAGTACACAGGATACACCATAAAAGACCTGATTAACAGCGCCCCCAATTAGCACAAAGCAGTATGGATAAATCTACGCCCATATTCTCAAATATTGTCTATAAATGTTCTTTTACATTTAAAGGGGGATATGATATAGATATGAATAATTTGCATTGGTATAAATCTTTATTTATTGATACAAATTTAAGGTCAATTTTGATATGTATATATGTATTTCTGATCTTGATTAAGGTACTGTAATTGTGTAGTTCATTTAAAAATGCAATGTATAATTAAAAAATATAGGTTAATAGATAATCATTTATAATAGTCAAGTTTGTAGTCATGTTAGTTAGATTTTCTAGATGTGCATAGATATATTTCAGATAGGCATTCTTAATATCTTTCAAAGACTACAAAATATGGCATTTAAATTATTTTACTAACTTAGGACTTTTCATAACAATGAGACGCATCTGCTCGTGACAGCACCAGCTACTTCAAGAGGAAGATGGACATCAAAGAGGCTCCTTATGGAGTTTGCTAGCCATTTGGGTAAGAAACTGCTCTTGCCTGGACTGCTTCACTGGACATACAGTACCCACAGAGAGATGACTGCTAAACTTGCCTAAAGGTGAGATGATCCTTAGGGGTTCCTGCTTCATAAAAGAGTCTGTGAAACATTCTGCAGGATACAGAAAAAAGTGACTGGCAAACTGCCAATATAGGCAAAACTGTCTTTGAAATTTCCTGCTTCATGAAAAAGTCTGCTGGATACTATGGGCCTGTAGGATAAAGATGGATGCCCCAACACTACAGAAAAATTTTGGGTGACTGTCCAGGCAGTGAGATGTCTCTGTCAATTCTAGAGTTTTGGAAGTTGCTTTTACAATGCACTTCCTATTTACTTAGGTAATAATATATCCTTCTGGAGTCTTTGGTGGAGTTGAAGAATTTATAGTTATAGTTTTCCTTGGTTATGATAAAAGATAAAGTAAATACAAGTATTTTAACTGTAATTCTTATTTGATAGCTGTTTTGTTATATGTAATTTTACTATGTTAAAGTTAAAGCCTTCCTTTTTGTTTAAACAAAAAGGGGAAATGGTGTAGGAGGTTCTTCTGTTCATATCTTGCTTTCATTAGTTAATGAATAAAGAAACTGCTTTGCTCCTGATAGGGCAGAACTTAGGTAGGCAGAGAAGACAGAACTGAATGCTGGAAAGAAGGGCAGAGTGGGAGAAGCCATGGATCTTCTGCCTGAGATGGACACTGGTTAGAATCTTGCCAGTAAGGCACAGTCACGTGGCAATACACAGATTAATAGAAATGGGTTAAATTAATACGTAAGAATTAGCCAATAAGAAACTATTGGCTAATGGGCCAAGCAGTGTTTTAATGAATACAGTTTTTGTGTGATTATTTCGGGTGTAAGCTAGCCGGGTGGAATGTTCTTTGCAAAGCTGAAGGACAGAGAAAATAATAAGTTGGTGGGAGCAAGAGTCAAACCAAGAGTTTTCCTTTTAAAGATATAAGAAACTTGAATGAGAGAAACACATAATATTTAAAAATTACTCTCTGAAATACACAAACCATATCCAGGCACAGGTTGATCATTCCTAATACAAAAATTTGAATTCTATATTCCAAAAATCTGAAATATCTTGAATGCCAGCATAATATCACAGTAAAAGCTTCACATTAACTACACACAATAAACCTCAATCGACCATTCACAATTACTAAAACTACTACCTTCAGACTATGTATATTTAGTATATATATATATACATACATATATATATATATATATATATATATATATATATATATAAAATGTATAAAATACAAGCAAAGTTTATGCCAGGATTTCAATTCCACCCCTACAAATGTACTGTATATATGAAAGTATTTCAAAATCCTAAACACACCTGGTCTCAAGCAGTTCAGGTAAGGGATACTTGTGCTAACAGTTTGCTTCTAGAATGGCCTAAATGTTCATCTCCACTCAAAACTTATGTTGCGTGCTCGCTTCGGCAGCACATATACTAAAATTGGAACGATACAGAGAAGATTAGCATGGCCCCTGCGCAAGGATGACACGCAAATTCGTGAAGTGTTCCATATTTTTTCTAACAACGTGGTCCTCATTGAGGACAATGGGAACCCTGTGGGGACTCGGATTAAAATACCTATCCCAACCAGCCTTCGCAAGAGGGAAGGCAAGTATTCCAAAGTGTTGGCCATAGCTCAGAACTTTGTGTGAGCAGTGTGCCTCTGAGCCATGCAGCCATTCCCTTCACACTGGTGACAGTTGGAATAGAATAAATGTTTTACTGCGTGCTTCCTTCCTAAAAAAAAACAAAAAACAAAAAACTTATGTTGCTACCCTACCTCCTAACGTGATAGTACCTGCAGGCAGGCTTTGGAGGTAGGCAGAGTAAGAGGAGGTGATGAGGGTGAGACTCTCATGACAGAACGAGAAGAGACACCAGAATCTTAGTCTCTGTCCAGAAGGTCCATGTAAAGGGACAATAAGAAAACAGTCATCTGCAACCCCACCAGCTTACAGCAGCACTTATATATCAAACTTCCAGCTTCTAGAAGGCTCAAAAAATAAAATTTCTATTCTCTAAGCCACACAGACTATGGTATTTTGCTATAGCAGCCCAAGTATGTTAAGACGGCTTTTAAAAGACATAGCTTATTCTTACAGATTCCCTCATACCACCATAGCAGTCCACCAAGTTCTTCATTACAGTATTAGACATATGCCTTCAATCCCAATTCTCAAGAAGTTGTGTTGAGCTTAAGGTCAATCTGGACTACTACTGAGTTCAAGGCCAGCCAGAGTCACATAGAAAGACGGTCTCACAGCAACAACATCCCAGGATGGTGGTGTAGACCTGTAAGTTCAGCACTCAAGAGGTGGTTGCAGAGATCAGGAATTGAAGGCTATACAGGGCTATATGAGCACCTATCTTAAAAAAAAAAAAAAAGAGTACATACAATAAGAAATCGGGCATATTAAAATTACAGTTCAGAAAATATATCCATACACATGCAATGAACTCCAAAAGGTACAGGAGAACAATGGAATGTTGACCAAACTACACTGGAGTTTTACAAAGTTTGCTTTCCTCTTCAAATGGGCAAAGTCAATCTAACCCTCAAAGCAGCTCTAAGAATGGCAAAGTGAGTTTGAAATTATAAGTGACATCTATACCGGGCACCCAACTAAAGAATTTGATCCCAAGAGAAGAGAATGTACACTCTCCACAGCTTGAAGTGGGCTTCTAACAAGACCCTCACTGAGCAGGATGCCCTTGGCTGCTGGGACTCTACTTAAGTCATGCCCTATTTCCAGTCTTTCCATGACTCCCTAGTGTGTACTCTTCACCTAAGCTAACTGCACACACCATGTTCACAAAGAGAGGCTAGCATTCGCATGCCAGCTGTCTTAATTAACTCATCTCTCTAATGAATGTTTATCGAGGAGTCATAGTTCAGTTCCTTCAACAACAATCAAAAAAGGAATTTCAAGGGTTCTCAAGGGACAAATGCACTAAGAGGCCACACCCTACTTCCTGAGCACCACTCAAAATGCTTCTGTTCCCCCGGGCAACGGCGCGTCTGGACTAGTATAAAACTCCTATCACTCTAAGAAAATTATTGGCACGGTATTTTCTGTCAGACTCCTAAATTATTAATCTCATACAACATGAACAAGCTCCTACACACACTGCAAAGACCTAGAAAACTGGTGAGCAAAGTGAACTGCAACACTAAACAGGCTGCTGGGAAGGACGAGACACACAGATGACATTCACAATCCTCAGCAAAGAAAAAGTACAGGAAGAATCTTACACCAGAAACACAGAATATTTAAAGACTACTTTAGCTGGGCAGTGGTGATGCCGCCTTTAATCCCAACACTCAGGAGACAGAGGCGGGAGGGTCTCTGTGAGTTCAAGGTCAGCCTGGACAGAGCCAGATCCAGGACAGACTCCCAGACTAAACAGTGAAACCCTATCTCAAAAAAACAAAAACAAACAAAGAAACTTGGAAGGAAAAATGCAATGTGCTACAAGGCTTGATAAACATTTCCTTTTGAACAGAAAAGCGTTATGAACATGTACCTAACATAAAGTACTAACTGTTTCAAAACCAAATACTAAGGTTTCACGGCACTAAGCAGTATCAAATGCCAGCAGGCATCAATTGTCAAATATTCTCAAAGAAGTATGGACAATTAATTCCTTCCTTTTTTTCCTCATATAGGGTCAAGTAAGAAACAAATACACCTAAGTAAACTTCCACCCAACAGATTTTGGCTCTGTTAGAGAAGACTTCATCTGCTTAGTCTTCCATTGAGGATTTTCAGAGTTTTGTTCCAGACAATGCCTTACCTACTTATTTCCCTTAACAACCTAACTAGGGATGGTGCAGGCCTACTATCCCAGTGCTCAGGAAGCAGTGGCAGGAGGACACGGCAAGATTGAGGTGAGCTGAACTACAAAGAGTGTTCCAGAGCAGCCCGGGGCTGCACAATAAAACTCTGCTCCAATGAGCTTCAAAAAACAAAGAGGAAAGATCTACATGAACTTCTTAATGGTTTGTTGTATTTAGGACAGCAGGACAGAGTCTGGAAACACTTGGATTTTCACTGTGTTCACTCATCATTCAGGTTAGACTTACTCTTTATGTTTTTAACAGGAAAACTTTCAGAAAGAAGGAACACATGTTTTAAGCCTAAAAATAAAATACTTAAAATTTTTTGCAATTAGAGATACATTTTATAAGGATGACTTTTCCAGGTGATAAAACAATTAAAAATTATAAATGAAAGATAAAACAAAAACTTCAAAGAACTCCTAACACATTTAAATAATGTCAGAACTCTTCTTATAAGAAATGACTGAGTTGCTTAAATTCTACATAATTCAAAACCTGTGAATGAGACCAGAGAGGCTGGCAATAAATTCAAAACCCATCCACGCTATTCAGAGGCTCCTGACCCCATTTTCCTAAGATAAACAAGGGGGAAATGGGGAACACGGCCTATTCTCAACCTATCATGTTAGTTTCTTATCATCTTAAGCTTCCATATCACAGCCACATCGAACCCCAGGCTCCCTTTCCCTGCAGAAGATCATGCCATGCAGAGCAGACAAGAAAGGCTGCAGTTACCAAAACAAAATGAGACAAAATGAAGCAAGCTGCAAAGGTGCAAGGCCGCATTAGCTACATCAGCTTACCATAGATCTCGGATCTACTTTCCTCTGAACTAGACTTTGTCTTCTTGGAGGAACTATCTGCACAAGAGCGGGAGAAAAGGAGAGATATAGAAAATATGGAGACCAATGGAAGGGGGAAACTTTATGGGGAATAAAAGAATGAGTCATGATCAAGTTAAATCGTGCAAACATGAAGTATGAACATCACAGGTGATAGAACTTAGAAGTCAGTCATGAACAGCACAGGTAATGACATATTTACAGATTATGGAAGAAAAGACAGTGAATAAAAAATACAAACAAAACAACACATGAATAGTCTACACAATATCTCATCTGATAATTGTAGAGTTGGCAAAAGCACTTCAAGCTATACTCAGTTCACCATGAAGTATGGTGCCTCTTAGATAGATCTGTCTTTGGAAATGGGTGTCTCATAGACAAGCGTACAGAATATATTTAACAAGACTAAAAGGATCATGACAGTTTCATGAATTGGGGAAGAAACTGTGACCATTATTAAAGACAATAACTGGCTATAGAAATAACTATAAGCCTCTGAGCCCATGACCTGGAATCTGGGCATGAGAAGCACAGAGCTTCCATGGAGATCTCTGACATGTTACTACTCTCACCACAAAAGCCACCTAAAATAACTATTAATTTCTTTACTACTACCCAAGATGTAAAGCAAATAATTCATTACTTACTTCTTAGTTTTCCCTTCTTAGACAAATACTTACAATATTTTTTCAAAATTAAGAAAACTATGCTAAAACACATGAAATATTTCAATTATTCACACAAAACATCAACATTCTATTAAATATTTAAAATTAATATTTCTAAGTAAAAAAAAAATTTTTTTGCCTTTTGAGACAGGGTTTCTCTGTGTAGAACTTGCCTTGTAGACCAGAATGGTCTCAAATTCATAGAGAGCAGCCTGTCTCTGCCTCCTGAGTACTGAGATTAGAGGCATGTGCTACCATGACTGGTAATAGTAAGAATTCTTTAAGAAATATATTTATGCATCTCAGAATGGTGTACTGTTTATCTTTTGCCACAGGGACATGCAACTAAATAAAATAATATATGCTCAAAGAACAAATAAATTTCAAATAGAAAAACCAAACACTAAGATTACAAGGAGAAAGAAAATAAAAACAGCAGAATTCAATGTCGGGTATAATATTAAGGATATTAATTATGGGCCAGGCGGTGACGGCGCATGCCTTTAATTCCAGCACTCGGGAGTCAGAAGCAGGCAGATCTCTATGAGCTTGAGGCTGGCCTGATCTACAAGAGTTAGTTCCAGGACAGTTAGGGCTGTTACATAGGGAAAATCCTATCTTGAAAAACCAAAGGGGGGAAAAAAAATTATAAATTATGTTGGCTAACATGAAAATTCTAGGAAAACTCAGCATGATGGAGGCTGTGAAACCATTGAGTTCGGAACACTTGAAGAAAAGGAAGGATTTCTGCTAGGCACCGTGACACATGCCTAGGGTGGCTGAAACAGGAAGATCATAAATTTAAGGCCTGCCTGGCCTACAGAAGAAGACTGTCTCAAAAAACAAAAACATTACAAGTCGAGCAGTGATGGTGCATGCCTTTAGTCCCAGCAATCGAGGCAGGTGAGGTGGATCTTTAAGTTCGAAGCCAGCCTAGTCTACAGAACAAGTTCCAGAGATACACAAAGAAATCCTGTCTCAAAAATTAAAAACAAACACAAACCAAAAAAAAAAAAATGGTGGGTAGGAAAGAGGAAATAAAGGGATTTCTATTCATTTGCTTACTCAAAATGTGGTAATTATAATTTTTTCAAGTTGCATCGCAGCTACATAATTCACAGCAATAACACCTGAATTCTAAAAGAATGCACAAGTTCCCAGATGTTAACATCCTTCATTTTATGACACACGAGTAGTACTTATGCCATGACTCATCTTGACTCTAAGACCTCGGTGTACCCTCAATCTCCAATCATTACACCACTATTTCTATGACTTTCATGATTCCTACAATGATGCTTCCTCTGTGGCATCTACAATGCTGAGTTCAACATGCATTCATTCCTGTAGATTGCAGCAATATTATATAATTGCAGGGCATGACCGAGGGGTAGAAACAACCACACCTGAATGCTTCAATTCACTTAAATTTTATGATTCGGAATTTCACTATTCTTTGGAAAAACAAGAGTATTTTTACCTGTGGGGTCAAAATCATGGGATGTACTGCGTTCAACTTTCTGTTTCTTATCTGTTGGTGACTCTCGATTCAAAATACTTCCATGCCTAAGTTAAAAAAAATCAAATATTTACTTTAAAATAAAGCATAACAATAAAAATTCATGTAAAAAACCTACACAAATGTATATTTTTATGGTGTGCATGTGTGTATTTATTTGCACATGTGTATGCAGGTAACCATGAAAGTCAGAAGTATTAGGTCTCTTGCAATTGGTATTTTGCCAATGTGGGTGATGGAGACCAAAATCTGATCCTCTACAAGAGCAGCAAGCCCCTTTAAACCACTGAAGCATCTTCTCGGCCCCACACAAACAAAAAAACTAAACACTAAGTTTGTCTTATAATAGCATAGGTCTCTATATTATTTTTTCAAAGATCTTTACAATTCCACCTATGCCATATATACTACACAATTTATTTTCTTGATTATGAAAGGTCCTCAAGTAGTAGCAGTACTTATCATTAATTTTATTCTTAAGAATAACAGCCTACAGTTTACTAATTTTTACAGTTCCTTTTAACGACCATAAAACATTGCCTCAAAGAATTCAGCACAGGGCTGGATAGACGGCTCAGCAGTCCTGAGCTCAATTCCCAGCAACCACATGGTGGCTCACAATGTGTGCAACAGCCACAGGCACAAACAAATCTGAGTCTTTTCAGTATTTTTCCCATTATTGTCTTAAAATAATTAAAACTAAATCAGTGCCAAAGTTCATTAAAGGAAGCAAGAGGCACTCCAGTGACAACACATACCCAAACTAGCGATCCATTTTCACCTCCCCGAGCAACTCACAATTCAAAACAGTAACAGGCTTTAAAATTAAATTTCTTCATAGGGAGTGACCTTAAAGTGTCAATTTGAATAAACTTTTAAAATGCTTATATTAAAAACATTGAAAATATTATCAAAACAAGGCTGTGTTCCAGAAAAAATATGCAACACCTGTTGTATTTGAAATCTGTGAAGCATTATGAAAGTTTGTACTACTTAAATCCACGCTCTCAAAAACCACAAAAATCCCCATCATTTCAAAGGAATGCTTCTAATTAAAGTCTAACTCCAACTTCCGTATAAAAGAAACTGAACAACTTACCTTATAGGTTTTTTGAGGGGAAACCTGAAACAAAGGGAAAACAAGAACAAATATTCGTCATTAGTTTACCTTATAAAGATCCTATTATCACAGCTACTGACTGCATGAAGGCATTACAATCTTATACTAACTTTCCCAAAGCAAGACAACAACGGGGTCAGAGGTCCTGCTCTGTTTTTCAACCTGTTCTTTCAATCTCATTCTCATTTATTTTTAGCTTTTATAACAGAAATTTTGGGGGAAAATACCTTTGGAGTATTATTAGCTACTAAAAATATGTTCCTCAAGTAGAAAACAAAAGGATAAGTTTGGTTTTGCTTTGTTCTTCTGGGTTCTGAAGCTCAAAGAACCAAGTGTTTCCCCCTGGCTGTCTTTTTTTAAAGAAATATTATAGCTAGGCATGGCAGCACAAGGCTTCAGCTCCGGAGGCAGAGTCAAGGCAGTTCCAAATACAAAGCTAGTGTGGACCACATAACAAGTCCTGGGCCAGCCTGGGCTACAGAGTAAGACACTGTCTTTAGAAGAGGAAGTGGGTTGATTTTTCTGTTTGGTTGATTTCTTTGAGGGTGGGAGAGTTGAGACAGAGTCACCTTACACAACCCAGGCTGTCCTCAAACCAGTGATTCTTCTGCTATGGCCTCTATCATGCTGGGGATAAGAGGCCTATATACTATACCCCTAGCCAGAGAGGCTTCTTGGTGAATAACTGCAATTCATTTATCATAGAAGCAGTTTGGTTTCCAAACAAACCCTAATAGACATGTTTAATTAAAAGTCACTTCACCCCTTAATTAAATCAAACTGATCCACAGAAAGAGTCAAAGCATCTACAAATCTCCACACATGCTAACATATATCACATGTTAACATAAAGAGAGTCATACTGATGACAGTTTACACTGGAGAGGATGTGGGGTTAGGGGGAATACGCCTCCATTGCTGGTGGGAGGGCAAGCTTGTACAGCCACTTTAGAAATCAGTATGGCGATTCTCAAAAAACTAGAAAACAATCTACTTCAAGACCCAGCAATACCACTGTTGGGTATATACCCAAAAGACACTCAGTCATACCACAAGGACATGTGCTCAACTATGTGCACAGCAGCATGGTGTGTCATAGTCAGATCCTGGAAACAAACTAGACGCTGCTCAACCAAAGAATGGATAAAGAGAATGTGGTACATTTACACAATGCAGTACTGCACAGCAGTAAAAAAATAATGACATCTTGAAATTTGCAGACAACTGAATGGATCCAGAAAAAATGAGTGAGGTAATCCAGGCCCAGAAAGACAAATATAGTATGTATTCACTCATAAGTGACTTTTAAACATAAAACAAGGAAAAATCAGCCACAAACCCAGAGAACTTAGACAGCAAAGTGACATACATGGATCTACATAGGAAGGTGAAAAAAAACAAGATCCCCTGAGCAAATTTGGGAGCATCAGGGTCACAAGAGAGGGGAGAAGGGAAGTGGGGAAGAAGGGAGTGGGAAAAAATGTATAGTTCAGTAGAGATTTAAAAAAAAAAAACTTTTCAAAAAAAAAGACAGTGATAAATGGAAAAGGATTCTGAATCAAGAGGACACTGTTCTAGAAAACGGGTAATCCCAAAAGGACAACAAAGGGGTAAATGTTCTTGTGTCACCTGATAATCCTTTAAGAGAAGGACATTTAAAATTCATAGACCATTAATTCTATTTTCTCTCTCTTAGCTACTAAAATGAAACTTATTCTAATACACTTTATACATAAGACTACAATGCTAATATTACTAAACAAATTATTATATTACATATCAATAATAAATAACAATCAAGAGAATCTCACTCCCAAGTGAATTAGAAATGAGATTATATCCTTTCCAAAACGTGAAGCCTCCTATGAAGCAAAGACTCTCTTCTCTGTAACAGAATGATTTCTTTTGCTCTCTACATGGATTTCTACATATAATACAAAACTCTTTTATGAAAATTAATGCATACTAAACATACCACCTGGTAACTTTCACTTAGTAAAACATCAAACTGGGCATGGTTGCACATGCCACTGTAATCCCAGCTAATTGGGAGGCTGACTTGGATCATCTGACCCAGGAATTTAAGACCTGCCTGGGAACCACTGGCAGACTCACTCTGTAAGCAAACAAATAAGACATTCTAGCCATATCACTTAGCAAATTAAAGACTCGTGTGCTCAAAAAAAGAGATATATACAATAGAGATAGATTCAAAGAAGAAGAGAACCTTTAAATGGTTTACAGTGTATTTAAAATATATGTGGGCTTGGGGGGGAAAGAAAAAAAATAAAAAGTTTGGATGTGGTGGCACACACCTTTAATCCCAGCACTTGGGAAGCAGAGGCAAAGGGATCTCTTTGAGTTCAAGGTGTGGTAGCACACACCTTTAATCCCAGCACTTGGGAGGCAGAGGCAGGCTGATCTCTGTGAGTTCAAGGACAGCCTGGTCTACAGAGGGAGTTCCAGGACAGCCAAAGATACACAGAGAAACCCTATCTCAAAAAGTCAAAAATTAAAAATAAAAATAAAAGAAATAGAGTTTAAAATAAAGCCATGTAAAGAAGGAAAATACACAGAGAGTCTGGATACTATATGTTATTGTGTTGTCTTTAAATGGTTTTTTTTTTTTTTTTTTTTGGTTTTTTGAGACAGGGTTTCTCTGTGGTTTTGGAGCCTGTCCTGGAACTAGCTCTTGTAGACCAGGCTGGTCTCGAACTCACAGAGATCCGCCTGCCTCTGCCTCCCAAGTGCTGGGATTAAAGGCGTGCGCCACCAGGAAGGAACAACAGCTGCTAAAAGTCATCTGATTACAAATGCTGCTGGATTAATACAGCATATATATTTTTTAAATGCTTTTACTTCAAAATTTAAGTCAAAATGTATGTTACTTTCAAGAAGAGGTTTTGCTTTTGTTTCCACAGGAAATGAGGAGCTGTGGATTCATTCTGAGCTAAGAAAAATTAGGTTTGACCAAGGAAGTCTCCCCTGAAGAATCCCCAATAGGAGCAGATGGTCCAGATGATCCAACATTTCAGAGGACCTCTATTGGAGTTTCCTCTGAGTTCTGCATCCAGAACAGTTTCAAGACTGCTGCCTGAGATGATCAAGCCTCACAGAATAAGCCAGTCAAAACTTGACCATAATCTTAAATTTTCTTTAGGTCCCCATAAGATTATCAGCACCTCCAGTCAGAAATAGTCTGGAAAACTACACCCACATTCCCATAATATAGATTATGGATGTTTGTCTTTGTTTAGAGTGTTAGTTATAAGTTGTATGGATAATGGTCAGGAAGAAAGCTAAACAAGCAAGATTCAATTCAGAGTTCTTGTTTTGAAAAAAAGGGGGTGGGGGGAACTGCTGTTGGACAATGGTCTGTACCCTGTCAATGATATTTTAATAAAATGCCAACTGGCCAGTAGCCAGGCAGGAAATACAGGTGGGGCAACCAGGCAGGAAGTATAAGCAGGATAAGAACAGGAGAATTCTGGGAAGAGAGAAGTTTCTGTCTGCAGTCATCACCCAGACACAGAGGAAGCCAGACATGGAGTAAACAAGATGTGACTGCCTCATCAAAAAAGGTACCAAGCTACGTGGCTAACACAGATAAGAATAATGGGTTAATGTAAGATGTAAGAATTAACAAGAAGCCTGAACTAATAAACAATCAGTTTATTAATTAATGTAGACCTCTGTGTATTTCTTTGGAGCTGAATGACTGCGGGACCAGGTGGGACAGAAAACTCGGTCAACAAACATCATATTTTACATCATTAACATTTCATTACAGCACTGACTTTAACCTAAGACCCTCAGAGTTCATACAAGGTCTATCATGAATGAAGAGAGGGGAAGAACTCTAAGCTCCTCATAATTAGAATGGCTTGGCTTTTGTTTCAGATAGAGCCTCCAAATAAATGAAAATCTGAAAAGGAGAATTCTAAATTCTTTTTTTTTTCATTACTGAAAACTGAATCCTACAACATAATTATTTCAAAGTATCTGTTCTATAAGATGGATACTTAATTTAGTTCCTTTATAAATATTCAGGCTAGGTACAGTTTTTCAGTACAGTGACAAGACTGTAACAATACACACTTAACTCCAAGCAAAAACTCCCCCTTTGTAGTTTCAGGATGAACTCATTAACAGGAAGGAATCCACATGGGAGTTTAGACTAGAGATAAAGGCAGTTAGCCTGCATCCTGGAGAAACAGAAAAGGAATGGCAACCGCTCCTCTGGCTGCATTAATCCCATGCATTCATGTCTACCTTTAATGGAAAGGACACAGCAGCAGGGACTTTTCTAACAATAGATCGTATAAGGCAAATAACCAGATAGCACTACTTTGCTGCCTAAGTGACTGACTGTATGTGGGCGAGAGAATCCCTGCTTGTTTTAAGCAAAACAAACAAAGTAAGTACACAACATCAGTCACAGGTTAGATGATACACAAACTGGTAAGTGATAAAGAGTGGTAACAAAGAAGTAACATTTTCAGACGAAAGTGTGTTTTACTAACCCTATCAATATATCAGGAATGAGGAAATGATAAAAATTTCTTAACAAGTCTCTGAAAAGAATTATGTACAAAGAGAGTCTCAGTTTGACTGAACTAAAGGTGAAATGATGGAAAGTTTAAGAAATCATTGCATTTGTTTTGTGTTGAATGTGTGGCCTCAGAGACATACCAAACTCCTAAGCCCTGGTCTCTCTGAGCATGCCTCTTAGAAGCTGGGTCTTTACAGACATTTCACACACTTCCAAGAAATCTTTGCCTAACCCCAAGTTACAAATGCTTTATATTTTCTTCTGATAGTTTGATAAATTTGTTTTACTTTTAGGTATACATTGTGTTTATAATTTTTACAGGAGACATTACAGACAAATGTTTGTCTTTTTTCACATAGCTCACTGTTCTAGTACCGAATTGCTTTGGGACTGCCATTGAAAAACAGTTGTCCATGTATGTATGTATTGGCTATTTTTGGAAGAATATGGAGGTGAAATGTCCATTTCATCACCTAACAAAGTGTATTTCTTTACTTCATCAGGGGTACAGGTTACCAACATGTTAAGCTGATAACAAGTTATACAAATGACAAGCTTTGGTCATTTGTTAAGGTGATATCTTACAGGTTTCTCCCTGTAACACTACTGCTATTAGCTTGTCGTACTTTACACTTTAAAAAAAAAATCAAAAATCCAACCTGATTGGTAAGATGGCTCATGGGGGTAAAGGACCCTGCAGCACAAGCCTGACAGTTGGAGTTTGACTCCCAGAACCTACTTTCCCACATTAAGGTGGAAGAAAACCAACTTCTCCAATCTCCACACAGAAACACTCTCTCTCTCTCTCTCTCTCTCTCTCTCTCTCTCTCTCTCTCTTTCAACACACACACAATAAAAGTTTGAAAATTTTAAAGTCTTGTTTTGTTTTGTTTTAATCCAACCCCTATTAGGAGTTGAAGACATTAAGCTCAATTTTCTAGACAAAGAAGAATCTACATGTTCTGGAATTTTCTAGAAGAGCTGAGTTTCTGTGTTCTCCCATCTACCAGTGTGGACTCTGTATGTTTATTGTACTCTGAGATCAAATCCAATACTGCAATACTTATTTCCATGTTCAAGTTGCTCTAGTTTAAGTCACTGAATGCTCTTTCCGGTTGGCACTTATATCACTCTGACATGCCCCTCCCTTCTGTATTGAGTATTTCTTTGTTTCTGGCACTATATGGTACTCCAGGCTCCTTAGCACACTGGAAAATATAAGAACATTTTCCTACTCAAATGTTGTAAGCCAGGGAATAAAAAATACAGATAAAACAAGATGTTTTCCTCCTTTTTATGTAGTAAAATTGTTACATGCTTTCATATTACATACATAGTTACAATGTATAAAAGCCCAAACCACATTTCATTTAAATTGAACTTCCTGGCTTAAAGCTATTCCTAATGTTCTTACTGTTGTTTTAATAGCTGTACAACCTGTAGTGGTGTCCCTTTCAACCCTGGTATTGGTAATGTTTGTCTCATCTCTCTATTCCATTACCTTGCAGCTACTCAAGCTACATAGCTAAAGGTAGCATTTTAGTAATCTTCTCAGAACCAGCTTCTGGGGTACTAATCTGTTGTTTTCTCCTTCACTGACCCTTGCTTCAATCTTCATTATTTTTCTTCTCTACTTGCTTTGAATTTGGTTAGCTCTTCTTTGTCTAGTTGTTTTCTAGTTTCTTAAAACGGAAGTTGATGCTATTGGTTTTAGAAGTTTCTTCTTTTCTAACACATCTTTAATATCCACAAAGCTCTAAGTAATGCTTCAACGTCATCCTCCAAATTCTGGTGTGTTGTGTTTACTTTTTCTTTCAATTCAAAATACCTCTCATGTCCCTCTTGATTTCTTCTTTGACCCATGAGATATTTGGAATTGTGCTATTTCATCTCCAAATATTTGGAGATTTGAGATCTTTCTTTTATTCATTTCTACCTCACTTCACGTGATCAGAGAGCATACTCTGTATGACTGGCAGCCATTCACTTTACTGTACCTATAGACTGAAACACAGTCTACCTTCACAAATGCTCCACATGCACATACAAGACAGATGCATCAAGCTGTTATCTGTAGTGTTACCAATAAATGCAAACAAATAAACTGGCCAATAGTGTTAAGTATTCTACACCCATACTGAGTTTATTTTGACCAATCATTGACAGAATACTGAATCATTTTATCATGACAATGACTATGGATCTGTATGCGTGTCCTTAAGTTTATGTTGTTCATTTGTCATGAATTTTGAAGCTCTTTTATTGATGCACAAACACTTATAAATGAAGGGAGCATTTTTCCTAGTTTTTGTTTTTATAAGGTCCTGAGAACTTTGCAAAGCTTTACAAGCTACACAAGTAATCTCCAATTGAAATATGCCTCTATTCTTTTTAATTTAATTTTTAAATTTTAAGATAGTCTCTCTAAATCACCCAGTCTGAACTCAGCCTCTAAATTAACTGAGATAACAGGTGAATAAAACTTAACTAGGCTATGTTCTTTTTAAATTGATCCTTTTATCCTTATAAAATGATTTTCTTTTTTTTTAAAGATTATTTATTTATTACATATACAGTATTCTGCCTGCATGTGTACCTGCACCCCAGAAGAGGGCACCAGATTTCATTACAGATGGTTGTGAGCCACCATGTGGTTGCTGGGAATTGTACTCAGGACCTCTAGAAGAAGAGTTAGTGCTCTTAACCGCTGAGTCATCTCTCCAGCCCTAAAATGATTTTCTTAAGTCCAAAATAATAGTTCACATCAGTAATGCCAACACTCAGGAGGCAAAAATAGAAGGATCAGGAGTTCAGGGCTATTTTTGACTATATAATGAGTTCAAGGCCAGCCTTGGCTACGTGAGACTATCTCATTAAAAAAGGGAGGTCAGAGGAACAAGGAAGTAGGGAGATAGCGCATCCATAAACCGCTTACCACAAAAGCATGAGGACCTGGATGAAAAAGTAAAGCCTGGCGACACCTGCAGTCCCAACACTGCACATGGTAGAGAAAGGCAGTTTTCCGGGACTCACCAACCAGTAAGTCTAGACTACTTGGCTAGTTCCACACCAATAAGAGACCTTTTCTCAAAAGAAAAAGTAGATGGAAAATAAAAGGCGCACAGGGTTTACCTTCAGTTCCCAAACACACAAGTACACATGTGTCACCAGTATGAACCTAGACACATGAGGAAGAAGGGCTTCTTAACCACTAGTAATGGTCTATGTTTGTAAATCTACTTTACAACGATATTAATGTAGTCACTTCTGCTTTCTATTGATTAATGTTATCACAGGGTGCCTTTACCTCAAAATGTCTTTATTTTTAAGATCCATCGTTCCTTCCTTCCTTCCTTCCCTCCTTCCTTCCTTCCTTCCTTCCTCCTTCCTTCCTTTCCAGACAGTTTCTCTGTGTAATACTCTGTCTGGGAATTCGTTTTGTAGACTAGGTTGGACTCGAACTCAGAGATCCACCTGCCTCAGACTCCCAAGTGCTGCAATTAAAGGTATGCACCACCATCGCCCAGCTTAAGATGTGTTTCCTAAAGCCAGCACACAGTTGGGTTTGGTCTTTCATTTAATCTGATGACTTCTGCCTTAATTGGTTTTCTTTATGGTGAGATTGAACATGTTGACCAAGCATTGTATCACTGAGCTACAGTCTTAAACCAACTTTTATTTTATAGATAGAGTCTTACTCAGTAGCCCATGTTAATCTGAAATTCATGATCCACCCACCTGAGCCTACCCAATGCTAGAATTACAGGCATACCTTACCATATTGATTCTAATTGTCATTTTTTTTTGAGGTTGCTGACATAGGCAGATTCACCATCCTATTGGGTTTCTCAGCTGTTATTTCCTACAGTCTCTTCCTTCTACTGGATTACATTATTTAAACCTATTAGCTGACTTAGAATAATTTTAATATTTTGTTAATTCATCTCTTCCCATACTTTAAATTATTTGGAGAAGTTCTAGCTAGAGCAATAAGACAACAAAACGAGACCAAGAGGCTACAAATTGGAAAAGAAGACGACAAACACTCACTATTTGCTGATGATATGATGATAGTTTACAAAGTGATTCCAAAAATTCTACCAGGGAACTCCTACAACTCACAAACAACTTCAGTAATGTAGCAGGATACAAGATTAACTAAAAACAAAAAAAAAAAACAAAAAAAAACCAGTAGCCATCCTTTATACAGATGATAAACAGCTGAGAAAGAAATCAGAGAAACATCACCCTTCACAATAGCCACAAATAACAAAATCTTGGAGTAACTCTAACCAAACAAGTGAAAGACCTATATGACAAGAACTTTAAATCTTTGAAGAAAAAATTGAAGACACCAGAAAATGGAAAGAGCTCCAATGTTCTTGGGTAGGTAGAATTAACATAATAAAAATGACAATCTTATCAAAAGCAATCTACAGATTCAATGCAATGCTTAGCAAAATTCCAGCAAAAAATTCTTCACAAACCTCAAAAGAACAATACTCAACTTAATACAAAAACAAAACAAAACAAAAACAAAAACAAAAAAAAACAGGATAGCCAAAGCAACCTTGTACAATAAAGGAACTTCTGGAGGCATCACCAGCCCTGAATTAAAACTCTACTATAGTGCTATAGCAATGAAAACAGCCTGGTATTGGCATAAAAACAGACAGAAGCACCAATGAAATCTAATCAAAGACCCAGATATCAATCCACACATCTACAAACACCTGATCTTTGACAAAGAAGCTAAAAATATAAAATGGAAAAAAGAAAACAAATTCAACGAATAGTGCTGGCATAACTGGATATCAACTTGCAGAAGAATTAAAATAGACCCATATCTATCACCATGCACAAAACTCAAGTCCAAATGGATCAGAGACCTCAACATAAAACCAATCACACTGAACCTAATAGAAGAGAAAGTGGGAAAGTACACTTGAATGGACTGGCACAAGAGACAACTTCCTAAACATAACCCCAGTAGCACAGACACTGAGAGCAACAATTTATAAATGGGATCTCCTGAAACTGAGAAGCTTCTGAAAAGCAAAGGACATGGTCAACAAGATAAAACAGCAGCCTACAGATTGGGAGAAGATCTTCACCAACCTCACATTAGACAGAAGTCTAATCTCCAAAATATACAAAGAACTCAATAAACTTGACATCAAAAAGACAAATAATCCAAATTTTAAAAATGGGGTACAGACCTGAACAGAGAACTCTCAACAAATGAATCTCAAATAGCTGAAAGACACTTAAGGAAATGTTCAACATTCTTAGCCATCAGAGAAATGCAAATCAAAATAACTCTGAGATTCCCCCTTATACCTGTAAGAATGGTCAAGATCAAAAACACTTGATGGGAGCTTATGCTGGAAAGGATGTGGGGTAAGAGGAACACTCCTTCATTGCTGGTGGGAGTGCAAACTGGTACAGCCTCTTTGGATTTCAGTATGGCGATTTCTCAGAAAATTAGAAAACAATCTACCTCAAGACCCAGCAATACCACTGTTGGGTATATGCCCAAAAGACACTCAGTCATACCACAAGGACATGTGCTCAACTATGTGCACAGCAGCATGGTGTGTCATAGTCAGATCCTGGAAACAAACTAGGCTGCTCAACCAAAGAATGGATAAAGAGAATGTGGTACATTTACACAATGCAGTACTGCACAGCAGCAAAAAATAATGACATCTTGAAATTTGCAGGCAAATGGATGGATCTAGAAAAAAAAAAAACCACAGTGAGTGAGGTAGCCCAGGCCCAGAAAGACAAATATAATACGTATTCATTCATAAGTGTCTTTTAGACATAAAGCAAAGAAAAATCAGCATATATTCAATCCATAACCCCAGAGAAACCAAACAGCAAAGAGGACCCTAAGACAGACACAGGAGGATCTATCTATATAGGGAGGAGAAAAAGACAAGATCTCCTGAGTAAATTGGGAGAGTAAATGGAGTAAATGGAGGTCATGAAAGAGGGAAGAAGGGGAGAGAGAATGAAGGGAGGGGAGCAGAGAAAACTTTTCAGCACAACAAAAACAATTAAAAAATTATTTGAAGAACTGTTCCATGTATTTGATTTTATAGACTAATTAACAAACATAGTTCTGAGAATATACTTAAGAATATGACATGTTTTCTACACAAATTTATTTATTCAATAAATTTTCACTGAGAACAGAGGACATAAGCTATTCTTGACCCTAGGAAATATAGTCTTCCTTATAAAAAATTTAATTCAGTGGTTTACTACTCCCCTCAAAGACCAGTGACCAAAGAACAGTAGATTTAGCTGTAACAACAACCTTTTGGCCTAATGGTGAGTGAGCTGACTGGCATAGACAGAGCAATGAAAAGAGAAATTATGTCCACAGGAAGTACAAATGAAAGATACTTTTTTCCTCTTAAGAGAGAACCATGTGGCATATCTTCCCTCTCCCACTGGTATGTGACTGTGAGTAAATGGAGTCATTCAATGTGCTCAAAGACCTTGAAGGTTTGTAACCTAAGATAGTAAGGTAAGCGTGGAAGCCATGAGATGATCTAGGGCCCAGAACTAGTCAAGGGGAATAAAAATAACTAGGATAGACGGGCGGTGGTGGCGCATGCCTTTAATCCCAGCACTTGGGAGGCAGAGGCAGGCGGATCTCTGTGAGTTCGAGACCAGCCTGGTCTACAAGAGCTAGTTCCAGGACAGGCTCCAAAACCACAGAGAAACCCTGTCTCGAAAAAAAAAAAAAAAAAACTAGGATAAAGGTCTGCAAGGATAATCAACTTAGTGTATTTGAGAACTACAATGTCTACTGTGACCTGAGGGTGGAGAATGGCCCAGAAAGTAGTACTGAGATGACATAAACATAGACAGAAGCCAAAAATGTAAAAAATTTATTCATGGGGGCTAGAGAGATGGTTCAGCAGTTGAGAGCACTGTCTGCTCTTCCAAGGGACCTGGGTTCAATTCCTGACACCCTGCTGCTCGAACCTGTCTGGAACTCCAGTTCCAGGGCTTCTGACAGGCACCCTCACACAGACATACATGCAGGCAATACACTAATGAACATAAAATAAAAATAAAGTTATAAAAAAGAAAGTTATTCATAATGTAAGACGAGAAAGTTTTAATCCCAATCTGATTTATGTTTAAAAGAACACTAGAGTTAGGCATGGTAGCAAACACCTATAATCCCAGCAACTAAGAAGAGGCTGAAGATACAAGATTGCCTTAAATTCAAAGCCAGCCTGGGCTGTATAGCAAAACTCTGTCCTCAAAAACTAAACAGGGAAATGGGGGTGGATATGCTTAAAATACATTATATACATGCATGGAATTCTCAAATCAGAAATAAAAACATTATATAAAAACTAAAAAAATTAACAAATAAGTTACTTTAACTAATAAAATAAAAGGCAGCTGTTTCTCTGGTCCTTAAAATATTAAGAAACAATGATAAAACTTCACATTCTACAGAAAGAATACTAAGAAAGTCAAGTGTAGTTTATGCTTACAGTAACAGTGCATTTCACCCCAGATTATCAAATACCTCAGAAGAGCTTAGTAGGTAGAAATAAAACACACAAAGTTTACAATGTTGATGGTTTTCTGAGTCCCTCAAGAAAGAACTCTGAATTACAGGGTTCTCACTCTATAGCCCAGGTTGGCCCAGAACACTATGTATCCCAGGATGGCCACATGGTGATCCTCCTACCTAAGCCACCCAAGTGCTGGGATCACAGGTGAGTCACTATGCCCAGCTTGGTCTACACTGAAGGTAGACTGTTATTCAAAACTAAGTATTAAAAAGAAATTAGCAATGGGGGGGAGAGTACTAAATTTAAAGATATAACTTTTTTATAAAGATTTTCAAGTATATTATATGCTAAGAGATGTCTGGTAACTTGAAACTGTAACAGAGCCATTAGTCACTGTCCAGGCAAGGGTTTCTACCCTCTTCCAAGACGAGTATTTGGATTTTTCCAAGAGCTGATGTCAGGGCTTTTCAGAGACAGAACAGCATTTACAGGCCAGAGAAGGAAAAAGGTTTCCCCAGTAGCTATGCTCAATGTGGCCTTTGTACTGCTCCACTGCCAAAGCCAGGAAGACCCTGCTAGATAAAGCTATTCAGTTCTTGTGAGTTGGGGGATACAACTTTACCCTGGGAGGTTGGAGGACTGTGAATGGTGAAACTTACAATCACAGGAGCTCAATTTAATTTTCCACCAGTGTTGAAACCCAAATTCTAATGGAGTAATCGTCATAACATAGGTTTCTTGACTCTTTCAAGAAAAATACCACACAATGAATCTCTCTCTCTCTCTCTCTCTCTCTCTCTCTCTCTCTCTCTCTGTGTGTGTGTGTGTGTGTGTGTGTGTGTGTGTGTGTAGGATATTTAATTTAAAAGGTATTCATATAATTTTTCATAGTTTCAAAGAAAAGATAGGCCAATATCAAAGAGTTCAAGAGATCGCCTGCAACTTCCAGTCCTAAAAGCTCAGTGAAGAATTAACCCAGTGGAGTTCATAGCTATTCACCCGGTGGGCAACTTGCCAGCTGTACATCTAAAAGATCACGTTGCCACTTGAACAGCAACTGCTTGCTTCTAAACATGTATTCAGTTCCAGATAAAGATGGAAGAAAGCAAAAACAATTCTACCACAGTAGTGTTCCTCAGCACTAAGCAGCAAAGACTCATCTTTCAAGAAAGGACATGATTATAGCCTCCAGTCACTAACTACAAAATTACTTTGCCACATCTGTTAGGTTTGGGATCTGCACCAGAGAGGTCTTAGTAGACTCTAAACAAGAATCGGATTGCCTAAGCATAAGGATCACAGATTTGAAATGCAGATTCAACTCTCCCTGGATTTGTAAGGCAATATTCAAGCATGTAGGAGGAACATGTGAATAGGAGAGTCTACTGTAGAGATTCAGAATTGGCACAGTCCAAGATTTAGGATGTTGCTGGAGGTAAAAATGGAGATGTGAAAAGACAAAGCAACTGTCACCAATCACAACACAGAAAACAATGACCTCAAATGCTCTGTTATTTGAACAATGACAGAAAAATGAAAATGCTAATAATAGCAGATAACACTGCTTAGCACATGCCAGTAACCATTATAGCCGCATTATATGCATTACTTCACTGAATCTTCAGCAAACACCATTATTACACATATTTTATGGTTGAAAAAATACTACACAGAAAAGGAGCTTGTCTACAGTCCGACAACAAGCACAGAAGCTGACATAAACTTAGGGCTTACAGCTCTAGAGTCTTTTAAAATGTATTTATTTTTATCTTATTTTATGTTATATATATGGGTGTTCTGCCTGCATTATATCTGTGTACCACATGTGTGCCTGGTGCCCACAGAAGCCAGAAGAGGTCATCAGATACCCAGAACTGGAGTTACAGAGCAATCAATTGAACCTGGGTCCTCTGCAAGAGCATCAAGTACTCTTAACCTCTGAGTCAACTCTCCACCCCCTAGATTCTTATTTTGAACCACTGAGTTTTACAGAAATTGTTTTTAAATTTTAAGATTTATGTGTGTGAGTGTTTTGCCTGCATATACACATGTGAACCATGTGTGTGCCTGGTGCCTTTGGAGGTCAGAAGAAGGCATCAGATCCCCTGGAACTGGAATTATAGATGTTTATAAACCACCATATAGGTGTTGGGAACCAAACCCAGGTTCTCTGCAAGAGAAATAAGTATTCTTTACTGCTGAGCCATCTTTCCATTCCCTTAACAAGATTTTTTTTAATATTTATTTTATTATGTACACAATATTCTGTCTGCATGTATGCCTGTAGTCCAGAAGAGGGCACCAGGCTTCATTACAGATGGTTGTGAGCCACCATGTGGTTGCTGGGAATTGAACTCAGGACCTTTGGAAGAGCAGGCAATGCTCTTAACCTCTGAGCCATCTCCCCAGCCCAACAAGATTTTTTTTAAGTCAAAAACATAGTAAACAGCTAGCAAGATGGCTCGGCAAGGAAGAGTACTTACTACCAAGACTGACGACCCAAGTTCACCCCCAGGACTCATGTGGTAGGGTGAACTAGTTGACCTCTGACCTCCACATATGGCACATATTGATGTGGGACTTCCCTCTATATGCTGTGAATATGTTTTAAATATCACTGATTAATAAAGAAACTGCTTTGGCCTATGGCAGAGCAGAATATAGCCAAGCTGGAAGGGATATATAGACAATAGGCGGAACCAAAGAGACACCATGTAGCTGCAGAAGGAGACAGACACTGGAACCTTACCAGTAGGCCACAGCCTTTTGGCGATATATAAACAAATAGAAATGGGTTAATTTAAAATGTAAGAGCTAATTAGGAATACACCTAAGTAACTGGCCAAGCAGTGTTGTAATTAATATAGTTTCTATGTGATTATTCGGGTCTGGGAAGTCAGGAAACATAATATATATTTACACACACACACACATTACAGAGATTACATATATATCTACAAGAGAGAGTTCTAGGACAGCCAGGACTACACAGGCTATCCAAAAAGCTTTTTTGTCAAGATTTTGCTATGTAACCCAGCCTAACCTCAAAATCATGACAATCTTTCTACAACAGCATCTGGGAACTAGGTTTTAGGTATATACCACTATACTCAGCTTATAATGCCATGTTCTACTTTCAATTATAAAATACAAAAATGTATGAGCATCAAGGCAAAGAAAGAAAGGAAAGAAAAAAAAATCAAAACACTCATGTGTAACTGGGCAAGAAGAAGCTAACCTTAGTACTTCTTCACATTGAGAACCCACACGTCAAAAGTCCAATGTAAATTTCTTTATCTTTTCTTTTCTCACACAGGAATTTGAGAGATTTAAGGAAGCCATTTGTTCTTTGAGACAGTCTTGTGTAGCCCATGCTGGACTAGAGCTTGTGATTGAGTCTCCTGCTAGAGTCTGGAGTGTTGAAAGTACAGATGTGCCGGGCGGTGGTGGCGCACGCCGGTGGCGCACGCCTTTAATCCCAGCACTCGGGAGGCAGAGGCAGGCGGATCTCTGTGAGTTCGAGACCAGCCTGGTCTACAAGAGCTAGTTCCAGGACAGGCTCCAAAACCACAGAGAAACCCTGTCTCGAAAAACCAAAAAAAAAAAAAAAAAAGAAAGTACAGGTGTGTGTCATCACTCCCAGGTGAGATATAAGAAATCTTTAAAGAAATAAGCACTCACAAGCCGTCCTTCTAATGGGGGGGGGCTACTTAAAGATAAAATCCTTACAATAGAAAATTAAAAAACTCAGACATAGAGGATAAAAGGATGGAAGGCAAGCACTGAATCAAACAACAGAGATCTAATAAAATATCTCTGACAAAAGCCATTTCTACTCTATTAAACAAAACACAAGTATTTCCTCACTGAAGAACTAATCTTAACTTGATATCCACACTTCTGCACACAGTAAGCACTAAACAAATGCATTTGTCTTTCTAAGGAGGATACGGGGCCAGAGAGATGACTCAGAGGTTCGTGGAAGAGGCTGACATCAAGCATAAGGACCTGGGTTCAATCCCCAAACCTATACAGTAGAAGGAAGAACTGACTCCCGCAAGTTGTCCTCTGACCTCCATCCACATGCACATTGTGGCATGCCTGGCCCCCACACTATATACAATAAATAAATATATGGGATTTGTTTTTAAAGGAGAATCTTCCTATTCTTATCCACTCACTGGAATGTAAGCTCTAGGGTAACAGGGTTCTAGCGCTCACTGCTGCATTCTAGCAAAGTACTAGACAGGAAAGGTACCCAATAAATGTTTGTGTAATGTGAGAATAGACACCAAACATAGGCGGGTTGATATATCTATCTTCAGAGTTCCAACCAATAGTTGTTCTAGGCATATTAGTTAGATTAACCATTGGGATCTCAAGTTCAACACAACTAACTTTGATTCCCACAAAATTGCTTTTCTGTCTTAACAAATAGACCTTCATCCACATAGATGGTCTAGAGAATCTAGAATTTGAGCTGAAGAGATGGCTCCAGTGGCTGCTCTTGCAAAGGACCCAGATTCAATTCCCAGAATTCAGAATACAGCTTGGAATCTGTAATTCTAAGGAATCAGACACCCTTTTCTGGCTTCCACAGGCACAAGGCACACATGCAGTACACATCTATACAAATGGACTAAACATATACATATAATTTTTCACTTTTAAATTAGAAATTTGGAAGTCATTAATGACATCCAGTTTCCCTCTGCTCCACAACTATATTTATCTATCTGATAGCCATTCCTGAACCTCTACTGTATACCAGCACTTACAGAGTCAGAATTACACAATACTAAGGCAATGCCTCTGTGCAGTTTGTATCTCCCATCACATTCAAATGCTTCATTACTAATGAATACCTTGAATTCATCTACTTCTGGCCTTCTCCATTGCTAGTTTAAAGTGACCCATTCTGCCAAGCCTGGTGCCTGCAATAATGTAGGACTTTCAGTCCTGCGCAGTTCCTTTTCTGTTAAGTAGCCACAGACTTTCAAACCACAAGTCTTGTGTCCCTCTCATGTGCTTGTCACATGAGACCATGGACCTGAGTTTGGTCCCCAAATCCATATAAATAGCCAGGCATGAGAGTTGTCCTTAGAATCCCAGTACTGGGAAGGAAAAGACAGGTGTATCCATAGGGCTTGCTAGCCAGCCAGCCTGGCCCAATTGGCAAGCCCCAGATCCTAGTAAGAGCCCTTAAAACAAAAGGTAGAGGGCTTTCAAGAAATGGCACACAAAGTTGATCTCTGAATCCAGAGCCATGGACACACGCATGCAAACACACACACAAACACACACACACACACACACACACCACACATGTACACAGGAACATTTAAAGCTTATTACACATCAATTGTACTTCAATAAAGCTTTTAGACTTTTCAAACAAAACTGATGTTTAAATGAAACAATACTACCCATAAAGCCAGATGCAAATGGTACACCCTTAAATCCCAGCATTTAGGATGCTAAGAAAAAAGAACCCCCCAAGTTTAAGACAAAATTCACAACATGAGATACGTTCTTAAAAATAAATGTGGTTGGAGAGATGGCTCAGCAATTAAGAACATTTGTTGATCTTGGAGAGGATCCAGGTTCAGTTCCCAGGACCCACATGCTGGCTCACAACCATCTGTAACTCCAATTCCAATGCTCTCTTCTGACCTTCCTGAGCACTGCATACACATGGTGCACAGACAGACAGACACACACACAGGCAAAACACCAAAACATAAAATTAAAATAAATAAATCTTTAAAAAGAAATAAAAAATAAATACACCTTGGATGGAAAACTGGCTCAGTCAGTAAAGTGCATGCTATGCAAGGCCTTTAAGTTCAGAGCCCCAGCACCCACACAAAATAATTAAACTAATTAATTAAGATTAATTTAATTTTAAAAGCCAGACAAAGTAAGGCACTGCTGACCCTAGTGCTGGTGGGGGTGGGATCAGGAGCACAGGCAGAATCAGGCTGGTCCCCAGACCTTGTTGAGCAGCCAATCTAAAATCAGTACCAGGCTCACAGAAACACCCTATCTCAAAAGACGGGTAGAGAGTAGGGCTGTAAAAATGGTTCAGCAAGTACAGTTCTTGCCACGTTAAGTATGGGGAGAAGATTTAGATCTCCAGCACCCATGTAACCCTGGGTGGAAGTGGTGTCCCACCTGAAATCCTGCTGATCAAGAGGCCAGACCAACTGAGTAAGTGAGCTCTGGGCTCACGCACCTCAATATATGTGGTGAAGAGCAATTCAGCAAGCCTCCCAACATCAAGCCATATGCACCCACACACATGGACACACCCCACAGACACAGATCAAAATACACTTGGAGAGCTGAACACTGGAAACACCTAAGTATACCTTTAACCTCCACACTAAACACAGGCACATGCATGTGTACCCACATACACAATCATACACACATATATACACAAAAAAGTTAAGCAATTGTACAACCTATTGTCCATAAACATTGTTATAATTTATGAAATGTAAAAGACTCAATGGTCTGGATATTTTCCTCTTACTATGAATTTTAAACTATTCACAATTTTGCAGGGACAAGTCCAGCAATTTAAGATACTTTTTCTGTAACTTTAAGATTTTTAAACTTATGAATCCCTTAAAGAATTATGTGATAGTGAAATGAATAATGTCGGCACCAAGAGAATCTTTTGGTGTTTGGAGCTGGGTTAGTTATTTATTCTACCTATATAAGTTTGGTCTTCCTTCATCCACCCACTCAGAAAATTCATTTAAAACAGCACACACTGTACAGACAGGCAATATACAGGCCCTTGAAATCTATGTGGAAGAAAGAGAAAAGACAATCAATAGACAACAATGGTCTTAACCAATAGATGAATATCCTATGTAGTAAGTTAGAAGGCTATACACATTCTAGATGTCCCCTCATACCATAAAGTCATGGCTATGAAGGATAAGTAAGAAAGCTAAGTGTAACTAAATGTAACAGCAGTGGAAACCCTAAACAGACTGTCTCAGTAAGTCACACAAGGAATACACAAAAGTCAGAGCAGAGCATTAAGTCCGAGTCCAGTCCTTACACTATACCACTGAGCGGTGGATTCGACCACTCAGCTTTTGGTAGCCCACAATCCCTGTGTCTTAGTTGCTCCTTTTTTGTGATGTCAATAAATTCTAGAAAATGTTTTAATCTGCTCAGATGGAAACAGTTGAAAGATCTTTTACAGTCTGGCTGGCCTTTACTTCATTATTTCATGGTTACTAATTCCGTAACTACTAATTTTGTGGTTACTAACTTATTTCTCATCTATAAAAAAAGATAAGAAAATAAAAAAGAGAAGCTATTACTGTACATAAAGTATGATTTGAAAGAGATAAGGGTAATTTTAATAGTAAATAAAAAATCTAACATTTAATGAAAAACACCTACATGTCAGTATAGAAATACATAAGTAATGCTTATTATATAATTTCCACCAAAGTGGTACATCATCTGCATGAGTTTCTTATATCTTCCATTCAGTTATAAACTCTGTGTCTATGTACAGTTCAAGGTATAATGTAAATGCCCAATAAGCATGTTAATTTGCTAATACTCCTGAGGAGTCATTCTTCAAAATGTAACAAATAGTAGAGAAACTTATCTCACTGTAAAAAAGATCAGCAAATGAATTGAAAGCTTTACAGTATGCTCCAAAGTGTGAGCCTAACCTGTCTATAAAGAAATCTGCAGTATCAAACATTTCAGAGTTATAAATTATAGTACTAAGGCTTTTTTGTCTACCAAAAATAAATCAATCAATAAATAAAATAACTTCTAACATGATCAACACCTTTAGAAGAAAGAAGACCTGGGCTAGGGATATAGTTCAGTGGTAAAATACTTGCCTAGAATACAAGAGGTCCTGGGTTCAAATGCCAGTAAAACCCTAAGAACAGAAAACCATTTTACAGCACTTCTATTTTTCACACTCCCCCTCTGTTCCAGCACTCACAGACAGCACTGGAAGGGAAGGCAGAATGCCATCCTAATGCCATCACTGCAATTCAGCAGCAGCTTTATAGTTATAATCAACATTTTAGCTGACACAAGCAAAAATATCAGTAACTGAACAAAGGATAAAATAATTCAAATGGATACAAGAGTTCCTGGTGCTATGGCTAGCACCTTTTCTAAATAAATATAGATCTCAATTTATGGGAAAAATAAACTGGAAAATATTCACAAAGATTACTCTGTAAAAAACGGAATCCCTTCCCCCACTGAAAGATGAATCCCTGCCCCCATGCCCCATTCATAGTCCCTTGGGTATCAAAGGGAGACAACAATCAGAAAAATTCAAGATGATTAAATCACAATTCACAGAATAATAGTTCAGCATCCCTAGCTAAGATTCAAGAGCCATTACGCCAGCTCAATTCTACAAAGGTAACAGAAGGGTGATGCTTCCAGTCCTCTGAATAAAGATATCCCTGCATGCTGGATGTTAAAACCTTTGTTCTCAAGCGAAGTCATTAAAGCATGGGTTTTCAAAACTAGGAATTTTCTTTCTTAAGGTCAAGTTATGCTTTTTAAAGCAAGAAGAAAACAATAAAAAATGCTATTTTAAGAAATAATGATGATATACAAATATTCTTTTCCTTGTTCATTCCATTCTTTTATAGATATATTCCCTTTACTGAAGCTATTTTTCAATCATTTTGCCTTATATTTTCACTACAGAGAAAACAAAGACTGCCATAGATTACCTGGATAACCGGACAAATCAGCAGGCAAGTAGAAGCTCAAAAGGCTTGTTTCTTGTTTCCATGGAGCACAGGAGAGGAAGATCTTCACCTAACGCCACTCCCCTAGCAATCCTAGGCTTTTCCTTTATCCATACATTCCACAGCCTTGGAGGGCATTTGTCAATGATTTTACTGACCACAAGAGGGAAGATAAGAAGAAACCCCACCTCTTCTCTACCCCCAATCATTTGCCATCATCATCTGAAGCCCAACACTGCACAGCTAATGGAAAGCAGAGCACAGCGACCATGCACATCCCCTGCATTACACCATACAATGCATACAGACAGAGAGCAAGTTAGCTCAGCTGACAATTTTGAAAACAGCAAGCCAAGAGCCTCCCATAAAATCACAAAGATATGTACAAGATCTAATTATAGAACCACAAAAAATTATTTCTCAATACAGAATTTTTAACGAATTTCCTGAAAACAGTACCACAAATGGAGTCTTATATGTATGCATTTTGTTGTAATTTTTTGTTTTCTCCTAATAAGCCAAAAAAAACAAGATGGGATTAAAAACAAACAAACAAACAAAAAGACTCCCTTTGTTAGCAATATGACCCCCACAAAGAGAATGTGAGAAACTAAACAGGAAGGAGGTGGGAGTGGAGGAGAAATAGATAAAAAATTGGGAGGGAGAAAGAAAAATATTTTCTGCCCCAATAAGCCTTATTAAGTTTGTAAGCTAGGCTGGGAGGGCTAAAATTTCTTCATGCTATTCTGTCTGTTTGTGTTTGATTACTGTAAATCTTCCCAGGTCCCCAACTATGCCCCAGGCACTATGATGTCTGGCACACTGTTAACTAGCACCCTTGCCACTTCCAATGGAATGGAGAGGGTAAGAGACAGACTCATCCATTCTAATCCCTAGAAGCAATTTGATTTTGTTAAGACAGTAATGTGTCAAACATTTCCCTAACAAAAGCACACTAAGCATTAGCCTCTACTTTCCTGTTCTGAAGCATCAACTCAAACTGACGACAATTTATATGCACATAACTTCTAGGACCACTATATCAGTACTAAGTGGAAGTTATACATTCTTCTTATAAAAAGACATATAATAATACATCTCTTAGATCAACCCTAAAAACCCTTTACCTGCATAAATTATAGTTCAAGTTTCTCTGAATTTATAAAAACCTCAGAACAATAATAGTTACTGATCTAAGAATCAGTTTACAAAAAACCCACATCTTGGCAAATGTAGTTTATAAATGTACATGATCTATAGTCTTTATGCATGTACATACATTTAAATTTTGTGGTTCTTCAAAACAAGACTAATGGCTTTTAACACCCTTGAATATTAACATACAGATGCACTAAGCTTATGGTTTCTATGCACTTAACAAGTTAACAGTTAGTGAGCAAAGAAACTATCTTCGATCAGCAAAAGAAATCAGTCAAAGGAGGTGGCTGCGTACTAATTGCTAGTCCTAGTAAACCTCCTCCACCTGGCCTTGGGGCTCCCCCTCCATGCTTAGCACTTTCCCACCAATCTCATCTACCCTGAAAGTCCCCCTTGCCTAGGTCTTCATAGTTCTACACTGCTGAAGTAGTTCCACGCATATGTATTTAGAACCTGAACCAGTTAATTCCTTATCTTAGCAGTTTACATCATGGGTTACTAGGAACAACTTTAGTCATCTACAGATCAAGAAACATCTCTTTTTGATCAAAATCTCTACAATTCCCCCTTACTATATAATAAACCAAACCCCTCAACAATCTCAGCTTTCTCATAGACATACTTAACTTGGCTTCCCAACTGTCTCTCTTAATAATCTTATTTATGGACACCACCCCTTCTTTCAAAATCCTGTGTCCAGAAAGTACATAATATAAAGTCCAAAGGAGTACATAATTTTCTCAACTTCACTGAAAATCCAAATAACCAGTCCACACACTAAAAAGGTGCTGAGGCCAGTCAGATGGCTCATGGGATAAAGGTTGCTGAAACTGATCCTCGGGATGCACATGGTAGGAGAAAACAACTCTCACAAGCTGTCCCCTGAACTCTGTGTAATATGCACACACAATAAATAAAAGTAATATGTTTAACTTTAGAGAGAGATAAATGGGAGGATGACAATGAGAATTAATATGTAGAGTATTCAAAGATATAAAGGATGGGGCTGGGCACTCAGGAGGCGGAGACAGGAAGATCTCTGTGAGTTCAAAACAAACCATGCCAGCCAGGGCTACACAGTGAGAGGGTTCTCATAAAGAGCACATGAATTACAACTTAGCTATGTAGTTAAGTGACCTGAAAATTTACGTCTACATAAAATTACTGCCCATGAGCGGGCAGTGGTGGCGCACGCCTTTAATCCCAGCACTCGGGAGGCAGAGGCAGGAGGATCTCTGAGTTCGAGGCCAGCCTGGTCTACAAGAGCTAGTTCCAGGACAGGCACCAAAAACTACAGAGAAACCCTGTCTCGAAAATCAAAAAAAAAAAAAAAAAAATTACTGCCCATGGGGAGTGTGAGATGGCTCAGTGAGTCAAAGTGCTGGCCACCAAACCTAATAAGCCGAGTTTGGTCCTCAGGACTCACATGGTGGAAGGAAAGAAATGATCCAACAAGCTGTCCTCTGATTTAAATATGCACAATATGGCACATGAATATATGTATGTGTGCTTGCACATGTTAATAAATTTAGAAAATAAAAATAACTGCCCATGCACAGCTAGAGAAATTTTATTCATAATTACCAATGGAGAAATAGAAAAACAAACTATGATTCAATCCACACAAAGGAAGACCATTCAACAATTTTAAAGGAATGAACAATTTCATTATGTCAAAGAAGTCATATGCAAATCTAAGCATTGCAACTGTTCCATTCATACCACACTTTGGAAAATGTTAAAGTACAGTGTAGAAGCAGATTGCTAGTTGCTAGGACTTAGAGGAGTGTGGGCAACTATAAAGGAAGACCACAGAAGAGTGTTTGCAATGCAGAATCTATTCTGTGATATTACAATGGTGGATACATGATCTGTACTTTTGTCTAAACCCACGGAAATACACATCATCGAGTGTTAACCAAACGACAGAAGAAGCAATCTCCCTAGCTGGGCCTCATGGCACAGGCCTATGATCCCTGATAAGGCAAAAGGATCATAAACTAAGGATTGCATTCGCTACAGAGTTTTAAACCAACCTCGGTAACTCATTGAGACCCTGTCTCAAAAATTTAAAGTATAAAATAAAATTACAAAGGATATAGCTGGGAGGAAGTGTACATGCCCTAGCATCACAAGGACCTAGGTTCAATCCCCAGTATCAAAATAAATCTAAAAATTAAGGAAGTTAACCTAACTTTTGAAAATTAACATTATTACTTGAAACTGTATGGCTAATAACAAAGAAAATTATACATAAATACTGCATTTTAGTTGGAAATGCTATATCATATAGATTAGAGGTTAGGAACTCAGACTAGGGAAGCTAGGGATATATTACTGAGGATGTCTCTCTAGCCTCTTCCGTCTGTCTTTCTCCCATACTTTTAGTAAGTATTTACCTACCTATTTGTGTCTCTCCCCAGCTACCTGGAGGTGAGCAGACTGCTCTGCCATACCCTCACACCACCATGATGCTGTTCTCAGCACAGGCTCATAGCAATGGAGCAAGCCAATCAAGGCCCAATACCTCCGAAAGTGTGAGTCAAATCTATCCTCCCTTCTTTAAATGGTTTCTCTCCTTTCTCTTGTTCTAGCAACAAGAGATTGCCACATCCAGAATGGTTTCTCCATTTCTGTGTATATACAGGTATGTGTGTGTGTGCAAGCACTCACACGTGCACCTGTATGTGCATCTGGTGATGTGCATGTTAGGGGAAGGAAGTAGAAAGGCAAAGGGGGGTAATTAAGTGGCTCAAGCTGGCCTAGAACTCACTATATAGCTTGAACTCATCCTGTCTCTGACATGCTATGTTAACACCTCCATCCCTGAGCCACACTACAGCCTAAGCCCTACAGGTAACTCCAGTCTATTCATGAGGAAAGCACTACACAAAATTCTAAAATATGTATATTCAGAGTTCCTGAGAAATGTCAAGTCCATCAAAAACAAAGTCTCTCACAGTTGAGAAGAACCTAAGAAGACATGATGACTGAATTTAAAATGGTATCCTGGACAGAAAGGAAAAACTGCTAGAAAATCTGAATAAACTATGACCTTAATTTGAATAAACTATGAATTTAGTCTGAAATCTGAATAAACTATGAACTTAATGTCATTGTTGATTCATTAATGCTACAAATGTACCATACTAATATAACATGTTAATAGTTGAGGAACATGAGTACCTGAATGGGTTATCCAATATCATCTTCAGTGTCTCAAGCTATAAATCTCTTTCTAAAAAACAACTTTTTAGGAAAAAGTTCTCATTACAATGGCTTGTGCAGAAAAAGGGAAGCTCAAGGGAAGAGAGGAGCTGTACGAGCTAAAGCAAAAACAGCCAGTGAGGCTCATCAGAGCGCTGTAAAGCTGCTCTACACACTGTCGGAGAAGAAAGAACAAAAGGAGGGCC
This sequence comes from Microtus oregoni, assembly GCF_018167655.1. Taxonomy (NCBI): domain Eukaryota; kingdom Metazoa; phylum Chordata; class Mammalia; order Rodentia; family Cricetidae; genus Microtus; species Microtus oregoni. The sequence continues at coordinate 58,786,961 of NW_024543067.1, forward strand.
AGTGATGGCCTAACAGGGATGTTAGACATACTCTTCCGACTGCTTAGACAGCTGCACTGTGTGTTGACGTCAATCTCAAGACTCCCATGGATTACAGCAACAATTCACTGTGTAAGTTTCAAAGTGAAACTAGCTGTTCCAGGAGGAGAAGAAAGCCCTGCTTCTAACCTGAGACACACAGTGGCTAGTCATAGGGAGGACAGGAACACAGGGTTTTTCTGGGCACACTTATTTGAATTGTCTTCTCTCACTTTTTAATCTTTATTGGGAAATTACAATCGAAATATCAATCTCTTCCATTTCTTTCTCTGAAAAGGACTGGTGCATGGAATCAAGCCATCCTTCTAAGCAGTTTAGAAATAATTCTTCAACAGTTTAGAAATTCGAAGGTACAAAGCAGGTAGATCTAAAGTAACAGAGCTATGGCAGTGACTTGAGTCACGAATGTGTATGACTAAATGCAATCACTCATACATGGAGGGAGGAATACATATTGCCAAATGAAATTTCAAGTTGCACACAATTCATGAGATAAGATCATCATGTCCAGCAGCTGAATGGTGGTGGCTGCTAGAAAAATCAGATTAGACAAGCTGAGCAAAGAAGGAAAGCTGCAGCTATGCACTGATCACGGGAAAGGCCATGATGTGGTTTTATTACTACAGTGGGCAACAGATTCACTATGCTTTCCTAATTTTAGGTAGTGGAGACTTTCAATGTCGCTGTACTTTAAGAAACTGCTTCTGTGGCACACACCTAAGACCCTCGCACTCTGAGAGCAGAAGCAGGATCACCAATCTGGAGCTGGCTGACAAAGCAAGTTCCAGAACAGCCTGATCAAAATGAGATTATGCCACCAAAAACAAACAAAAACAAAATCAACCCACCCAAGTACTTCTATTAAAATACTGTTTTAGACCAGATTCATACTGGATCATTTTTCTGGTCTATATTTATTTCTAAACCTAGGGGTGGGTCCCTCAAACAGACTACTCCTAAATAAAAACTCATAAAGCTACAATTTAGTAATTTAAATATATTTAACATAATATATTTATTTACTTAATATAAATATGTATATTTAAATTGTCTTCTCTCACTGTTTAATCTTTACAGCAACAGGGAAAGTGACTAAGGCCTAGCTCTAGGTTATAATCCAAGTTACATCCTCAGTGGAACATCAGCTTAGTTCTCCCAGTTGATGTATGACTTTTCCTAGGGAGACTGTTCACCCCAGATAGACTAGGTATGGACAGAGCCAGAAAAAGATCTATCCAAGTCCAGGTTGGTGAACCAGTGAGCTTAGTGGGGTTACTTACAGGAAGGCACAAAGGCAGCTACACCACCAGGAAGTCCCTTGGGTGACTTAGGCACTACCAGAAGTCAAGTGTTTATGTCTTACATACGAAGGAAGGATGGGAAGATGAGGTGAGCCTCTCCCTCCTTGCACAAGGGAATTTCCTTTATCAATTTTTGAGACAGGATATGATTCTGTGTGTGTGTGTGTGTGTGTGTATTCAAGTTTAACCTGATATATAAATATATTAAATTTGAATATACAATCTTGCTGTCATTGGTGGTATAAGCCACAATCCCCAGCAATTAATCACAAAGTAATGTTAATAGGTCACATCTGGTGAGGGTGCCAGGCATGTGACCACAGCTGCTCTGACTGAAGAGAGCAATCAATGAGCATGTCCAGCTCAGAGGAATAAGCCACACAAAACTAAGTTTCACTTTATGTTATTCCCTCAGTCTAAAAGCTGTAGAGACACTCATCCATGAAACACTGTTAACAGACACTGTCTCCATTATCAGTCTCTTGAAACACACGTGACCAAAATGTTGCATAAGAATTTAGTATCAGGGCCAGAGAAATGAGTGAGTAAAGATGCATGCCACCAACACTGATGATCTGAGTTTGATCCCCTAGTCCCACATGGTGGAAGGAAAGAACCGATTTCCGAGAAAGTTATCCTCTGACCACATGTGCTGTGATGTACATATACAGACACACAGGATAGAGAGATAGAGAGATAGATAGGCAGACAGACAAATATAATAAAGAATTTGGTACACATGGGCCAAGTGTTGGGGCCAAAGTTAGAATCAAGCACTCAGGAGATTAAGACGGGAAAAACACAAATTTTAGACAGGTCTAAAGTTAAAAAACCTGCCATTTAATAGCAGTAAAACTAGGTTTCTTCATTTCAAAGAAGAAAATACACTCACCAATATAACAGAATCTTAAATATTTTTCCCACAGCATCTCCTAAACAGGGGGGCTTAGCCACATAATTAAGCCTCATAATTATACTTGCATTAACTTCATCATAATAACTTGATTTTCTATTTGTGTGTGTGTATAAGTGTGTGTGCTGTTGGGCCTTATATTACTAAGCACATGTTCTAACATTAAGCACAAACTCTCAAGACTTAATTTTATCACCTTAATTGGAGTGTGTTGGTCTATTTGCTGTTAAAAGCACTATATATGCTTTGTTTTATAATGCTGACTGCAGTTTTTTTATGACTGTCTTAGTGCTGAGAGAAACCAGGGCCTTGGGTATTAGGCAAGCATTCCATCACTAAGTCACACACATACATCCAGCCCTTGCATGAGAATTTTTAATTAGGTAAAAACCACCTCACACACGTCATTTGATTCTCTGAAGTAATTTTTTTTTTAATTTTACAAAAATAGTATTATCCTCCCTATGCTGGAGAAAAGTTCAGCTCAGAAAAGCTGACTTAATTATCTGTGTGATCTTTGAGAAACAAAGCAGGGACTCAGTCCCAGCAATCCTGACTCTGAGTCTTATAAATTTGCATCTATATAATCTTTTAAACAGAACTTTCAGCCCAGACTAAGTAAATTTTATGTTAGATTAGGATAAGAAGGGAGAGGGGGAACTGAGAACAAAACAAGGATGAGAATGGGAAAGGCACGGAAGAAAAGGGGAATGGAGGAATAAGGAGGAAAGAGAAAAATGGGAAAGACGATGACCAACAATTCATAACAGTAACAAATCATAAAACACCTGGTAATAAGCCTAGCAAAAGTTTCCAGACCCCTGAGTAAAGTTTGCAAATTATTATTGAAGAATTACCATAAAAAATCTAAAATTAAGCGAGACAGTGGTGGCGCACACCTTTAATCCCAGCACTCAGGAGGCAGAGGCAGGTGGATCTCTGTGAGTCTGAGGCCAGCCTGGTCTACAGAGTGAGTTCCAGGACACGCTCCACAGCTGCACAAGAGAAACCCTGTCTCGAAAAACCAAATATAAATGTGTGTGTGTGTGTGTGTGTGTGTGTATATAAACTTGATATATATATATATCACTAAAATACAACATGTATAAAAAGCATTAAATTATATATGCAATGTATACAATGACAATTTTTTTTTTTTTTTATTTTCGAGACAGGGTTTCTCTGTAGCTTTTTGGTTCCTGTCCTGGAACTAGCTCTTCTAGACCAGGCTGGCCTCGAACTCACAGAGATTCGCCTGCCTCTGCCTCCCAAGTGCTGGGATTAAAGGCGTGCGCCACCACCGCCGGGCCACAATGACAATTTTTTAAAACCTCATTAAGACTCTACATGAAATCTGGCAGTTAATCTCAAAATTTATAAAGACCAAAAATATCAATGAAACTTTTTTTTTTCAAAGAAACTTTTGAAGAAGAAAAACTAAACAAGGAGTCCTATTATTGGCGGAATATTTAATTGTATCGTGAATCCCAAGTTTGCATTTGCATTAATTAAATAAAATTAACTTTGATCAGGAGGCTGTGTTATCAATTAGTTAACAGAAAGTAATCACAGAGGATCAGAGGGCATCTGGATGAGACAGAGATGCACCAGAAGGAGTAGGGAGGGATTTGGAGTAGCACAGCTTTTTTTGTTGGTAGAGCAGAACGATATTCTTTTTTTTTTTATTTATTTATTAAAGATTTCTGTTTCTTCCCCGCCACCGCCTCCCATATCCTTCCCCCTCCCCCAATCAACTCCCCCTCTCTCATCAGCCCGAAGAGCAGACCGGGTTCCCTGCCCTGTGGGGAGTCCAAGGACCTCCCACCTCCTTCCAGGTCTAGAAGGTGAACATCCAAACAGCCTAGGCTCCCACAAAGCCAGTACGTGCAGTAGGATCAAAACCCAGTGCCATTGTTCTAGACTTCTCAGCAGTCCTCATTGTCCGCTATGTTCAGTGAGTCTGGTTTTATCCCATGCTTTTTCAGACCCAGTCCAGCTGGCCTTGGTGAGTTCCCGAAATAACATCCCCATTGTCTCAGTGTGTGGGTGCACCCCTCATGGCCCTGAGTTCCTTGCTCGTGCTCTCTCTCCTTTTGCTCCTGATTTGGACCTTGGGGTTGTAGTCTGGTGCTCCAATGTGGGACTCTGTCTCTGTCTCCTTTCATTGCCTGATGAAGGTTAATATCCAGGAGGATGACTATATGTTTTTCTTTGGGTTCACCTTCTTATTTAGCTTCTCTAGGATCACGAATTATAGGCTCAATGTCCTTTATTTATGGCTAGAAACCAAATATGAGTGAGTATATCCCATGTTCCTCTTTTTGGGTCTGGCTTACCTCACTCAGGATAGTGTTTTCTATTTCCGTCCATTTGCATGCAAAATTCAAGAAGTCATTGTTTTTTACTGCTGAGTAGTACTCTAATATGTATATATTCCATACTTTCTTCATCCATTCTTCCATTGAAGGGCATCTAGGTTGTTTCCAGGTTCTGGCTATTACAAACAATGCTGCTATGAACATAGTAGAGCATATACTTTTGTTGTATGATAAGGCCTCTCTTGGGTATATTCCCAAGAGTGGTATTGCTGGGTCCAGGGGTAGGTTGATCCCAAATTTCCTGAGAAACCGCCACACTGCTTTCCAAAGTGGTTGCACAAGTTTGCATTCCCACCAGCAATGGATGAGTGTACCCCTTTCTCCACAGCCTCTCCAGCAAAGGCTATCATTGGTGTTTTTTATTTTAGCCATTCTGACAGGTGTAAGATGGTATCTTAAAGTTGTCTTGATTTGCATTTCCCTGATCACTAAGGAATGCAGAAACAAAATTCCAATCAGGCTGTAGTCTGAACATCCAGCCCCTGTCAAAGAAGCAGTCTGGTAACTGCGGAGTTGCAATGGCTGGCTGAAATAGCAGTAAATTAAGATACAGACACTATGACAAAGATAAAACAATATTTGGCACTTCAACACGTGGCACAACCACATGGACAGAGAAGTCAAATCCTAGCTGTGTCTGGGCCTCTCCTCTCGAGCACTCACAACAGGCAGCTGCTATTTGCTGGACTCCAGAATGCAGGCTCATACTTGGAAATTGGGGGGGGGGGGGAGGTGGGACACTTGAGTTAACTGCCAACACCATGGACAAACTAAGAAGTCAGCAGATTTGGTGAGATACTGGGGAAGTCCTTTAGGAGGCGGAACATCACAATGCAGGGCACTAGAACCCTGTACGGTGCTACTATGGATGGTTTGAAAATGGTAAATTTAAAGAAGGGGATAAATGACTTAGACAGGATTAACGTAATATTGATGGAAGTTACTCTCAGTTTGGAAATTAATATTTTATTCTTCAAAAAGTGGTTTGAATAACTGTTTGAATCTCACATAACTGTGTCAGATATAATTAGACTGATATATAGAAGCCTTAGAAAGACTTCCTATTGATAAGATATGAGCTTTAGAAAGACTTCCAACTGTGATAAGATACAAGATTTAGAAAGACTCACCAATGAAAATAAGAAAAATTTGATAAGATATAAGCTTGAGAAGGACTTACTATTGATAAGATACAAAAGCTTTCAAAAGACCTACTGATGAAAATAAGAAAAATACTCAGACACACAGAGGCATTTAGAGCAGAACCCACCACCCCATTATATTACGATGCTGAAGAGGAGCAGCCAACAGTGATTAGAACACCAACCTTAATTTATCCAGTTACCACACAAGAACAAGCCCCAGGTGACAGGCACCCCTAAGGCCATGCAGAAGTTCGCTGGAGTCCTATAGAAATGTTAGATTTAAAGAGATTTAAGAAGGCAGTCATTTCAAACGGTATGAATTCATCCTTTGAGGAGCAGATGTTAAACTCATGGGCAATGAGGAACAGAATTATTTCATAAGACCAAAAGATTTAGTAACAGCAATATTGGAAGCTGGTCCTTGGTTACAATGTAAAACATGATGGAAAGAGGAAGCTAGGGTCTCAAGTAAAACAATGTGCAAGATAGGTCCAGAAGTACAAAGAAAAAAATTAAAGTCATATATGGCTAATATAGCAATGAATTTATGGAAACATGATTAGCAATGAATTTATGGGAACATGATTGTTGCAGCAATGGAAAACACAAATTAACATCCCTCCAACCTAAGAAACAAATGTGATATATTTTTTTTAATCACTTGGCAACAAGCCAAAGAAATTACAAGGAACTGTCCTACTTGTTCTTTATATAATCAAACTCCATTACCTGCAGGAAGTAACCTAACTCAAAAGGTACTCAAAGAAATGAAATTTGGCAAATGGATGTTTTTCATTTTGCAGAGTTTGATAAATCAAAGTATGTCCACCATACTATATTTACATATTCAGGATGTAAATGAGCAACTGCTTTAAGTTCTGAAAAGGCCGATTCTGTAATTGCACATTTACTGAAAGCCATGGCCATTATGAAGACACCTGTACAAATTAAGACTGACAATGTTCCAGCATATATCACTAGTAAAATAAAAGTTTTTTTGCATATTACAACATAAATCATATTAAGATATACCACATAATCCTACAGGACAAGCATTTACAGAAAGATCTAATTGCACTTTAATTTAAAAGATATTCTGAATGAAAAGAAAGAGGTAATAAAGATTCCCAGAGATGGATTATGCAATGCTTTATTGAATTTAAATTTTGTAAATGCTAATAAAAAAGGAACAATGGATGCAGAGACACTGGACAACAGAAAAAACTGCTGAATTAAATCAGCCTATATATTTTAAAGATGTGTTGCTCTCAGAATGGAAACCAGGATATGTATTATGTTGGGGAAGGTTTTGCTTTTGTTTCCACAGAAAAAGAAAAGCTATGGATATCATCAAGATTGATAAAGATTAGAATCAAACAGGAGAGACCTCTTGGTTATGAAAAGTAATAGTTTATTGAACAGTGTAGCCAATATCTAAACTAACTTCTAAGGCCAACAAATGCCTTTCACTTGATCAAGTATGAAAATAATAGTAATAATAATTTTTATTAAAAGAATACTTTTTCTGTTTGCAAAAATATATTTTGCCTTAACAAAGATGGAACCTGACAAAAAAAAAAAAAAAAAAAGGATTTCCCCAAAGTTAGGGTTGGGGAAGGGTTTTGTTTGTCTTTCCAGGAGAAAAAAAAAAAAATCCAACCAAGGAATCTAAAAAGCACTGGACAAATGAGTGAATCATCTGAAGAACGGGGGGAGTCATCCAGAGAGAATGTCCCAAGGAAAAGAGTGAAATTGACCTACTGGTATAACATTTCCAACAGGATAAACTTTCATAAATCTCCCCAAATGTTTGTTACTGCTTCTGTCTACAAATATAAAATGGAAATGGTCTTTTCATGGTCCCAACTCAATTAAAAATTGAAGCTGAAGCATGGCTCTCTCCCTCTCTAAACCTCTCCAAACAAGAATGCTTGTTAAAGAAAATTCAAAATCTGTCTCACGTCAGAAGAGCCACCTGATATAGGACAGAAGAAAACCCAAAATTAAGCAATTATTCTCTTGTCATGAATCTCATAATCACTTGGTTTTGACTCTTTAAAACTTTTCTTAAAAATAAAAATACATATATGTATTTCTGTCATGGTACTAATCGCTATTTAAAGTACTAACTAATTCTAAAACTAGACTTTATCTAGCTTCCTGTATATGACTTTGGGCTTGAGTCTGCAGCAGGAAACTAGGAACTAAGTTTATGTACCCCAGATATACTTAATAGACTTTGGTCCTTTAACCTCTCTGAAATCTGCTGCATATAACATTTAAAATGTTTAAGTTTCCTGCATTGAACCATGACCATTTCTAACAGCTACCTTTTGAAGTCTTCAAAAGGATGATGGGGCCCCACCATGACGATTCCACCTGGAGCGTGGTAACACCACTAAGCTGACAAACACCACCCAAAGATCAGCTTTGAACTACAAACTGCTTAGGACAAGTTCAAGGTGGTCCAGCCTCACAGATTACTCTTGCCAGGACTTCAGAGAAGCCCTGCACTTTCCCACCACACACAGACTGGACAACCAATGTTACAGCTAGTTTTCCAAGGACTTGATCATTATCTCAATTTTCTCAAGATTCCCTAAAGATGAAGACAACAGGAAGCAATTTTGAGACTACGACACCCACATTCACAAGAGGTGGGATGGGTTTCCAGTCATTTGGTGGGTTATGAATGTTTGCAATCACTTACAGGGGTTAGTTGCAAATTGTTACTGGTCACAGTAAGGAAGGAAACTAAGCAAGGGAGGTTGGATTTAAGGATCTCTTTCTGGAAGAAAAAAAAGGAGGGACTATGGAAAGGATAAAAGCGTAGATTATTGAATCTACTTTAAACTAAAAAGCAACTATTAATCTAGAATATTTTATATTGGTATGGATTTTTATATACTGATACAAATTTAAACTTATTTTTGTTAGAACATACTCTTATATATGTTTCTGCTCTTGTTTAAGTTATTTCTGTAGCTGGGTAGTGGTGACGCAAGCCTTTAATTCCAGCATTCGGGAGGAAGAAGCAGGAGGATCTCTGTGACTTGGAAGCCAGCCTGGCCTACAAGAGCTAGTTCCAGGACAGGCTCCAAAACTAGAGAAATCCTGTCTTGAAAAGCCAAAAAGATATTTTTGTATACTGATACAAATTTAAGGTTACTTTTGTTATACTGTGTATGTGTGTGTGTGTGTGTGTGTGTGTGTGTGTGTGTGTGTGTGTGTCTACTCTTGTTTAAGGTATATATCTATGCAGCTCATTTTAAAATGTGTGACTAAGGAATACAGGTTAGTAATTAGCCATCTATTATAATCAAACTTGTAGTTTATTTTAGATATGTTTTCAAGGTTAAACAGTTATGTTTTAGATATGGTCTTCAGATACTTCAGATACCTACAGAATATGATATTTAAGATGTTTCGATAACCTAAGGCTTTTCATGACAATGAGACATGTCTCCTTCCAGCAGCACCAACTTAAAAAAAAAAAAAAGATAATGGGCATCAAAGAACCTCCATATGGAGTTTGCTTTTGTTATGACAAAGTTAGCCACTGGGCAAGAAACTTCCCTTGCCTTGACACAATATGCTATCCAAAATGGACGTACAGGACACAAAAAGATGACTGTCAAACTTTGCCAAGACTAGGTAGTCCTCCTGCTTCACAGAAAAGTCCGTTAGATATTCTAGGTCTATAGGCAGAAGATGAATGCCCCAATGTTGCAGAGAAACCCTCAGTTGACATCTGCTTTCTGTCATTTCTATAGTTTTGGAAGTTGTGTGCTCTACTCTTCCTGTTTGCCCTGGTAATATTATATGGTTCTAAGGTCTCTGATGGGGCTGAAGAATAAGTAGTTATAGTCTTCTTTGTTATCAAATTCAGAAAAGAACTCACAAAGGAAGTATAAAGTATATAAGCTTGAAACATAAAAGTTTAAATTGCTTATCTAAGAAAATGTTTTGGAGGTCTAAAACCATATTTTGGGTTGGTAATACAAGATAGGATAGATAATAGAGTAGTTCTCTAAATTTGCCAAATACAAATGGGCTGAACATTATGAATATAATCTCTACTTGATAATTCTTATTGTATATAGTTTTACTATGTTAGCATTAAAACCTTTCTTTTTATTTAGACATTACCTGATCATTGTTCTTTTTGTATATAGCTTTGCTGTGTTAGAGTTAAAACCTTTCCTTCTCATTTAGACAAAAAAAGAGGAGGGAATGTTGGGGGATATTCAATCACACTGTGTGCATTTGCATTAATTAAATAAAATTAACCTCGGGTCAGGAGGCTGAATTAACAAGTAGTTAACAGAAAGTAATCATTAGAGCATGAAAGGTCATCAGGAAGGAGAGAGGTACCAGAAGGAAAAGGGAGGGATTTGGAATGGTGCTACTTTTTTTGTTTGGTGAAGCAGAAGGACAATCTTTGGGAGACACCCACAAGGACAGAAAGTTAGTAGTTGCCACTCAACCTCTCTGAGCTAGCAGGTTTTCACCCCAGCCTTTGAATCTTGAGTCTTGTTTATAAATAGAATGAGAGAAATTTAGTTCAAGCTACCTTTAGTAGCAGTGGCAGAGCCAGGGCTTGCGGGTGCTGATTCCCATCAAGCTACAGCCTGAGCGGCCAAGCCGCTGCCAGAGAAGGAGGCCAGTAACAGAGTTGCAACTGCTGGCTGAAATAGCAGTAGATTAAGGTGCGACCACTATGCCAAAGATAAAAAAAAATCTTACTACATTTATGAGGTTGAAATAATCAAAAGAAAAGCATAAGGAAAACTCAGAAATAATTTTTATTTTTTCACCTTCTCCACCCAAGGACGGTGCTAGACAGTAGTAGATACTTATTCTGTGTTCTTTTTTGGTCTTATATTTACAGGATTTCAGAATGAAGTAAATCAAAGGGGAAAAGAACGTATTAAATCTGTAGATTGCTGCCAAACTGAAAGCCACTGAGTCACAGAAACAAGAAGAGATTCCCATGTTTAGGTTATAGATTTAGCTGGAGTGTGATGTTCGTGTATACTCCAGAAAGCTCTTTGCTGAAGCTGCATCATTCCAATTAATCTCTATAAAAAGGTAAATACAAAGCTTAAATGGCACATATCAACATCCCTGACTCTCTAAAACTTACACCAGGTAGCTCTCTTCTCTAAACAGTAACAAGTTTTCAACTAATGAGAGAGATCACGGGTACCCTACTATGCACGTCTCTCAAATGCTATTGCCAGTACAGTGAGCTAAACTCCAGACAAAATTTACCCCTCCAAGCAGTCAGATGCAGATGATGGTTACTTAAAAATAGTTTCTAAAGATGGACTATATGTAAGGAAAAAAATGGGTTTCGTACAGATAAGGTTGTCAAAACATCATGCTCACTGACCCTGAGCAGGTTACTGAACCTCAAAATTGATTAAATACTTTGCTCTAGAGAAATGTTGTCAGGATGAAGAAAGCCAAGTACAAAACCGTATAGTCAGGCATCTCAGGTAATAAGCAGATGTTGGTTCCCTTTAATAAAATGGCTACTTACTGAGAAGCAGACCTGTAATCCCAGGACTCAGGAGGCAAGGTAGGATGATAAGAGTTGAAGGCCAGCCTGGCTTAAAAAGACTTGGACAACAAGGGCTGGGGATGACACACAGCAGTGGAGTATTTGCACAAGATGTTGTGTCCAACCCACAGCACTGGAAGGGGAGGGGGAAAAGTACGTGTAGTTCAGGCTACTCTCCCACTTGCTATAGCAGAGGATAATGACCTTGGACTCAAGTTCTTCTACCTCCTGAAATGCCAGCATTTCATTTTATTTATTTACTTACTTGTTTGTTTATTTTTTAAATATTTATTTATTTATTTATTATGTATACAATAGTCTGTCTGTGTGTATGCCTGCAAGCCAGAAGAGGGCACCAGACCTCATTACAGATGGTTGTGAGCTACCATGTGGTTGCCGGGAATTGAACTCAGGGCCTTTGGAAGAGCAGGCAATGCTCTTAACCGCTGAGCCATCTCTCCAGCCCCACTTGTTTGTTTATTTATTCACTTATTTTGAAGGTAGGGTCTCACTTCGCTAACCTGTGCTGACTTGGAACTCACTATGTCAACCAAGCTATTCTTCACTTCTACATTCTTCTGTCAAAGATCCACTTTCTTCTCCATTCCACAAAGGAACCTTTGGGCCATTTGTTCCTTTTGAGAATCAAGTGACAGGCAATAATTTATTATCAGCTCTTTCCTGGAGCTCTTTGCCATCAGTGTCCAAGCCCATCTCTTCAGAGGTACGAAAGCCACCAGTGCCAAAATAGCATCATTGTTTTTAATATTTTATAGGCTTTATTCTCTTCATGTCTTGAGATAATATTCCAAAACTGGCATTACTAGATCAAAACATTTAAACATTTCTTATACTTTTAAGCTATACTTTCAAATCATTTTATGTAATGTTTAAACTTATCTAGATGTCCTACTTCAGATAAGAAACATTACACCAAGTCTCCTTTCGAATTAAGAATTAGTTTGAACTGCTTTGAGCTTATAGCAGGACAGAACAGAGCTAGGTGGGGAAAACTAAACTGAATGCTGGGAGAAAGAAGATTGAGTCAGGAAAAGCCATGTAGCCCTGCTAGAGACAGATGTCAGGCGGAACCTTGCCAGTAAGCCACAGCCACATGCAATACACAGATTAATAGAAAGAAATGGGTTAAATTAAGATGTAAGAGCTAGCCAATAAGAAGCTAGGCCAAGCAGTGATTAAATTTAAAAAAATTAGTTTCAAGATAGACATGGTGGCACACATCTTTAATCCCAGTAATTAGGAGGCAGAGGCAGGAAGATCGTTGTGAGTTTGAGGCCAGTCTGGTCTATAGAGTGAGTTCCAGTACAGCCAGGGCTATGTAGAGAGACTCTGTTTAAAAAAAAAAAAAAAAGTAATAACAATTTGCTTGCTTCAATTGGCATAATAATAAACAACGACAAAAGAGAACATTCCCAGTACAGCATGGATGGGAATTCTCAACTTTTTGCTAGGTGTCCAATTTGGCCTTATGCTAATATATCTCTTACTTGGCTTCATCTGTTCATTCATTCGCCTAATTCAATACTTACATCTTCCAAGTACTAAGAGCAGAAAAGTAAAGACAGGGAAATTCAATAAATCTGGAAAACTTAAGTTCTAAGATTCTTCTAACCAAAACACTGTCCTCCAAGCTTTCAAATCCTCTGTGCCAATCACCTTCTAAACCTAGTCTGAGGCCTGTACTGGAGAAGAGGAAGGCCTATCTGGTGTCTATACAGACCCAGTGATTTGCCACAGCAGAGCCTTGAACCATTAGATACTTAATGCTCTCCTTTAACATTGCTGATTTTTCCAAAGAAACTTTACTTCACTACTCTAATTAGGGGGAAAAAAATGGCATTGTTTGAAAAAAAAGAAAGTAACACTAGGAAAAAATATATGAACAAAATTATATTTGAAAATACTAGCAATAAAATCCAAGTCAATGTTTCTGAGAAAATAGCATTAACTCAGTCAGCACAACTACAACCAGGTCATTACCTCAAGCAGGAGGCATTTCATACTTCTTTCTTTTCACACCTCCTGAATTCAGGATGTTCCCCTTAACCATACAACAAAGTTTATCTTAGCCCATCTACCAGTGCCAGTGGTTGGTCACTTAATGGAAAAGAATAGTTACATCAAGAAGGTATTAAACGATACTGTAGAAATCTTAAACTCTACTTCAACCTAGAATATATAAATGTGCATTCATCTGCCAATTCTTGGATATGGGATAAAACCTTTTTCTTTAAAAAGATAATCATGAGTGACTGCATCTTTCTCATATAAACTATACCAAATATGTAGAGGTGAATTTCCAATTCAGTTTACTTACAGAGGAACAAGAAGCAGGATATATACAAAAACATACACTAAATCTTTACCCAAATAACTAAGTTATTTTTATTCCCATCCAATTTGACAGCATTTTTCAGTGGGTCTACTTCACATTTCCAAATCATATAAATTTTTTCTCAGATATACTTGAATTTTATAATGATATTTCATCTGTTTTCATAACATTATCAAAAATAATTCCAATATAAGTACAAGACTGGGATTACACCATTCAAGTAGAAGGAGTCTTCATATACACAAAACTGACTAATGCACATGCACTTCACCTACAGAACAGAATGAATTCACTAAGCTTATTAGCTATCTCAGCCACGACTGCACACCCTCCTACGTCTTAAATAAATTGACTACCTCTTCTGTTAAGGTTCTAAGACTCCAAGAAACCCTAAGTGTCTACCCATCTTTATTATGTTACCTCTAAATAGGTTCTGAAATACACGCCACCACCTATAGGCATCCTTGGGCTTTTAACTTCAAATATAATGTCCTTTCTCAATACTTTCATGATATTTATTTTAGTTGGGCTTTTTTATTTGTCAGCCATTACAATCTTATGAAAGAGCTGGATGTAGGCCAGCTAGATGGCCCAGTCAGTAGAGGCATTTGCCACTAAGCCTGATGACCTGAGAGTGAATCCCAGAAACCACACAGTGAGAGGAGAACCCATTCCCTTGAGTTGTCCTGTGAACTCTTCGTGTGTGTGCGAGAGAGAGAGAGAGACAGAGACAGAGACAGAGACAGACTTGGGTATGGTAGCCCACACCTATGAGGGTAAGGCAGAAGGATGGGAAGTTAGAGTCAGCCAACCTGGAGTATATGAGATCCTGTCTCTGGGGGAGGGGGGAGGCTTCTAAAACTATTCATTATCTAACTTCAAAATTAGAGCTACATACTGAGTTTGGCAGAAAGAATGGAAAACTCTTCACACATCCATTCCAGCTTCAAGAAGAATTTCAAATATTTCTAGAAGTCTTTCATTTGCAAGATCATATGCATGACTAAGACAAGTTTTGCAATCACCTTATCTTGACAAATATATCTATTCATGTGAACAACTTAAATTATCTTGAAATTATAAGTATTCTGTGAACAAAACAAAATGGAGATGAATGCAAAAATAGAACTATAAAATATGAGTAAAGTATAAATATGATTTTGAATTTTTTATCAAACTGCCTAATTTTTATTAGCGTTTAACCACAGGCTAAGGTAGACCATTAACTATATTAGTCTTTCCAACTATAAGTCTGAAAATTAGGATTCTTGGTTCTTACTACCATAAAAATTTAAAAATATACTCTCTAAATACCTTAACATCCTAAGTTTCTGAGGTAGGCAGCCTCCAAAATGACCCCAACTGATTCTGAGCTCCCAGACACCAATGCCCTTTGTTCCTGCCAGGGAACAAAGCTGACCTATAAACCAATAGAAGAATACAGAAATGACAGTGTAACTTCTGAGGTCATCTCATAAAACTTACTACAGCTTCCATTCTGCTCTCTCATCAAGCAAAGCAGACTGCCTTAAGTATCCCTAAAGAGATCCCAGAAATGAAAAATGAACTATTGTCTTCTATTAATAATCATCAGTCTCTTGCCCAGTGTAAATGAACAACCTTAAGAGTAGCCCTATCGGCTCCAGCCAAGTCTTCAGATACCTGAAGTCTCTGCTCCACTGGGCAGACATTTGGACAACAACCTCATGAGGAACCTTGAACCACTCGGTTAAATGACTCCAAGATTTCTGATCATAATTGTATGAGATAATATTTGGTAGCTCTGGCCAAACTTTTTTTTTTTTTCAAAATAGGCATGGTAGCACAGCTCTATAATCCCAAATATTTCTGGGAGCCAGAAGCAAGAGGAGATCACAAGTTTAAAGCATGTCTGTCTCAAAAATGAAAAGGTCTGGAGACACGACTCACCAGTTAAGAGTTGGCACTGCTCTTGCAGAAGACCTGAGTTTGGTTCCCAGAACTGAGGTTAAATGACTCACAACTGCCTCTAACTCCACCTCTAAAATCCAATGCTCTCTTCTGGTCTCCACAGGCACTGCACTCATGTGCACAAACCCCAACAGAAATATATACAAACACATAATTAAAAAGTAAAAAATAAAATATTCAAAAGTAAATAAGACAAAAAGACACTAAGTGTAATAGCTCATGTATGTAATCCCAACACCTGAGGTGTTGAGGCAGGAGGGGTGTTCAAGGCCAGCTTAAGCCAGCTAAAACTACAAAGACTTTGTCTCAAAAAAGAAACCTTTTTAAATTAAAAGAGAGCTAGGGTGTTTGCCTAACGTGTGAAACCCTAGATACAATCTCTAATACCACCAAAATACATATTTTTTGTACTCTTTTTGTTTTGACTTTTTGCACTCTTAAATGCCCTATGATAATAGAATGGCTACATGTGGCTATTGAACACTAAAAATGTGGTTAGTGTAACCAAGGAACTAAATTTTCCATTTTTATTTTAATTAATTTAAGCAGCCAAATTAATATTCAGTATCTACTGTACTAGACAATGAAAGTTTATGGCTCTGGGGATCATGTTGTTACCCTTGTTATTTTCCTATTTGAATTTCTGTTTTGGTTTTTTTCCTGGGAATTGAAGCTTAGGCCTTGCACATGCTAGGCAGGAGCCAAGCTCTACAACAGCCCTCCAATTTGACTATTTGACTTCTCAGCCCTTCAAGATAACAGAACACTCTCCAGATTATCGATAGTGATAACAATAAATTTTCCAAGTTGGATAAGCAAAGTTCTTCTTGTTGCTTCCAGTGTGAGGAAGCAATGCTAGCTAAAATGAGATATGGTAAATATTTATGCAAAATTAACAGACTTTTACCCATAAAGGGGCTGTAAGCATGGGAAAAAGCAGTTTCCCAGAATCCTGCAGGCAGAGGTCTGCAGTTCTCCCTCAGGGCTATGATGTCTCCCCACGTGTAACAATGCTTTCAAGAATACCACTTTCTCCATGTAATCTCTTATAAATACATTTTAGACCTAGAAAGATTCTAAAGCAACATTTCTGTAGACTTTCTTTACCTAGAACCTTTTACTTATTCAGTAAAAGACTTTGTTTAGGGGCTTATATTTTTAAAACAGCTGTATTTTTATATATTAAAAAAAACTAATTTTTCTGGTGCTACTAAAATATAAACTAAACAACAAAAAAGGAGATAACTATTCTAACAAGACATTTTCAATGTAGATTCTAAGAAAAAGCAGGGGGAGGGGGAGTGCCAACTTGCTTCTATTACTTATGCTCCACAAAAGCCCTATCATCAGCCAAGCTGGCAAGCAACACTTCCTCAATCCAAACCCTCCACAGGCAGAGAAGCTACAGTTCAAGGTCAGCCTGTGGCAAGAGTGAGACCCTGTTTCAAAAAGAAAAAAATCAAGGCAATGATAGCATTTACCTAGAAAGTACAAGGCCCTGGTTCAAGCCCCAGGACCATAAAACAAGCAATCATATTCTATTAAAAGGCATTTGCTGCTTTGTTTTTCCACCTTACACAGTCAGTATAATAAATTGTGGAGTTCTTTCTTATTGTTTTCTGTCTTTTAACAGCAAAAAATATTTGTATCAAACAGATCATAAACATATTAAAAGAACTTAATAATTGTGACAGAAAATGATTTACAAGCAAGGATTAGGCTTCAAATAATAAGAGAAGGAAGAGAAATGAAAAAGGAGGAGGAGGAGGAGGAGGAGGAGGAGGAGGAGGAGATGAAGAAGAAGAGGAGGAGGAGGGGGAGAAGAAGAGGAGGAGGAGGAGGAAGAAGTAACAAGAGGAGAAGGAGGAGGAAGAGGAGAAGAAGAAGAAGAAGAAGAAGAAGAAGAAGAAGAAGAAGAAGAAGAAGAAGCAGCAGCAGCAGCAGCAGCAACAGCAGCAGCACAACAGGGTGTGGTGGTGCATATCTATAATCCCAGTCTTTAGGAGACAAAGAATTACTGCCTTTTCTAGGACAACCTACTCTACATATCAAATTCCAGGCCAGTCAGGACTACACAGCAAGATCCTGTCTCTCAAAACACCAACCAAAGTACCAACAGCAAATGTCAAGAATCCTAAATGTGCTGGGTGTGGTGGCTCATACCTGCAATTTAAGATTGGACTGCAGACTCAGACCCTGTCTCAGAAACCCAAAAGCAGAGATAAACCCTTCACCTATACTGATGCTATTTCAGTTCTTCTAAAGACTAGGTAATGCACACACTATGTAGTGAGAGTGAAAAGTAAAGAAAACAAAAGAGTAATGTGTAATAGAAAGTAACCATATTAACATTTTTAACTTGAGAAGTAAAATCAATTTAATCATTATTACTTTGCACTACTATGTGCCTGAACCTGAGAGGAAGAGCCCAGGAGGCCAAGCCAGCATAAACAACATGGCAAGATCTCATCTGACAAAACAAAATAAACTGACTTCTTGCTATGATTTCTAGCATAAATCAACAAATATCATTATTACAGATAATCTCCTTAATATGAATTATAAATTTAAGTTTTTAAATATAAAATTAAAAAACTATTATTTAGCAAGGGAAAACAGCTGAAATTATGCATAAATTCAAAATCATTTTACAATCATTAAAAAAGTTTAGGAAACAATTATTTCTAAGGTTTAAGAGTCACAGTCAAGGAGCTGGAGAGATAGCTGGGACTGGAGCAATGGCTCAGTGGTTAAAAGTTGTGGCTGTTCTTCCAGAGGTCCTGAGTTCAATTCCCAGCAAGCACATGGTGACTCACAGCCATCTATAATAGGATCTGATGCCCTCTTCTGGCATGCAGGTATTCATGCAGAGCACTAATACATAAAGTATAACTAACTAAAATTTATAAAAGAGTCAGAGTCAATAACTTATTGGCCTCTTGTTATATACACTAGCACTTTTTCTTCTTTTTAGTTTGTTGAGACAAGATATGGCTACATAGTCCTGGCTGTCCTGGAACTAACTATATAGACTAGGCTGGCCTTGAACTCTGATAGATCCCCTTTATCTCTAGTGCTGGGATTAAAGACGTGTATTTACCTTGCCCAGCTCAATACAATAGAACTTAAATAGATTTTCTTGCAGTCTTCACAGTATATCTCAAAAAAAGTCACTATGTCTCTCTCTTCTTACTAAGTAACACAAGACGAACTGAACTTACCAAGTAGCCCAGGTTGGCTGGGTTGGCTGAAAATTTGTACCAATCCTTCTGCTTCCTGAGTGCTGGGATTGTAGGCATGAATCATCATACCCACCTGATTTAATACCATCACACTCACCTTATCTAGCACTTTGACAGATGCTACTCGACAAAGTAAATTTGCTCAAGGTATCCTGGCTAGTATAGAACAAGCCTAACACCAAAACTTAAGACTCTTTTCAACTTCAGCGTCACTCACTTTTCCATTACTGAACCTCTAACATAGACAAAAATAAAAGTAAATATTACATACATCAAATACAGGATTGAGATATCTATTCTTCTAAAAGTTACTTTAAAAAAAAAAAGATACTGGGTGTGATGGTGCACGCATTTGATCCCAGCACTTGGGAAGCAGAGGCAGGTAGACAGATCCCTGAGGTAAAGGCCAGCCTGGTCTACAGAGAGAGTTCCAGGACCGCCAGAGCTAAAACCTGTCACAGAAAAAGAAAGAGAGAGAGAGAGAGAGAGAGAGAGAAGAAGGAGGAGGAGGAGGAGGAGGAGGAGGAGGAGGAGGAGGAGGAGGAAAGGAGGAGAGAAACATGAAGAGGAGGAAGAAGATATGATTATTACTTCTCACACGTAATAGACCTACTCCTATTCTTAGAAACAAACAGCTCCCTCACCATTGCACTGAGTAGCCCTGGGGAGGACTTCTTTTCCCTGCTGTTTCCATCCAGGCAACAGAGCCTCTTTTCCTTTAAACACTGTCTCAAGAATTCTAAGCAGGTAGAATTGCTGGGTAAATACAGTAACAAAAAAACCACAAACCCTTTCTAAATTGGCAACAGCATATACAACTAAAATGCAACCAAAGTACTACTGTCCTGACAAGGACGGAACAAGTATTTATCTCTGAAAACTAGTGCTTTCAATTGTGAGATAACACTGCAAATAAGAAGAACGGCACATCAAAGAATTATTCACCATGGAAAATTTACTCATTTTAAATAGAATATGTTGCTCTGAGCAACCAAAACCAGAACCAACTCAACAGCAAGAAAAACCCAAATTTAAATAATTTTATTTAAGCTGACAATAGTCATTTGCAACTGTAGTTTGTATCTCCTACATGGACTCTGAAATTAGATTAACAACAATTTAATTAAAGGAACCAAGAGCTATTTCAATACCTAAGTATCTACAGAAATAAGAAGTCAGTTAAAATTATTTTTCAATAATGGTATTATATTAAAATATTTCCATCATAACAAATATATTACCATAATTGTTCACTAAACACTGCACACTCTCTTTGCTGGCACCACTGTCACATGCCAAGTACAAATTTTAAAAAGGGGTTCTCTCTTTGATTTGTTCTCCACTGTTCACCAAAACTAAATACTCCTACATGTATAACATAAGCCCCTTACTCCCTACAGAGAAATAACAAATATATTGCCTGCACTGATATTCTGAGTCACAATGAAGGCTTGAAGGCCCATTGATTCATTTGCCTGAGCAAATGACATTGATTTCTAAACTAAAATTGGACCCTTTACTCTTACTATGTTATCATTGTGACAATCTCAGGATGATAGCTCTTTTCTCTGACAATATAGGTGAACATAGGGCTTTTATAAGTGATTCTGATACTCTTCTCCACATTAAATAACATCACTGACTGAGCTCCCAGAAGACTTGGAGCCATTAAGAGCTGGGAATCCTTTCAATTGGCATTAT
Organism: Microtus oregoni; assembly: GCF_018167655.1. Classification (NCBI taxonomy): domain Eukaryota; kingdom Metazoa; phylum Chordata; class Mammalia; order Rodentia; family Cricetidae; genus Microtus; species Microtus oregoni. The sequence continues at coordinate 58,807,552 of NW_024543067.1, forward strand.
TCCAACAGAAGCTCAGTAAGAAATGAAACCTCCTGCAAATCAAATCTGTTGCAATGTTATTTTTTTCCAGAGGTTAATTACCTGCTTCTGACACACACACACACACACACACACACACACACACACACACACACTAAAGTCAAGTAAAGAGGTTGGGAAAGTAGATCATGTTGTAAAGCCTCCTCCAGAAACACTCCATGAAATCAAAACAAGATCTGGCTGTCAAACTCTACACACTCCATGAACATCCTCTCCAAATGACGGCACTCTAGAGTTCTCAGTACCACTGTCTCAAACCACTAGGCGGTGAGGATATAATATAAGAGGTCATGGTCCCAACTAAACAGTCTCAGTGAGACACTCGCTGGTGATATCAGGATATCCAGAAGCTTCACTGTAATCCCCTGAGGAGAAGCAAGGGAAACAAACAGATAAACCAAGAAAGACATACACTGATCACTGTTGAAGCTAATGACAGGAACACAGAGGCTCAACATAGCACTTTTCGTACTTCTGTATGGAAATAAACCTCTCACATACTCCAAACAACCTATATGATAAACATTTACTGAACAACTCCTTTGGGAGACTGTATTATTGTCCCTACTTAATTCAGCCTCCACATTCCTTCCTTAGAAGGAGTTCACAGTCTTACCGATGATCACATGCCTTGCAATGTCACCTGTAGGAGAGATTGCATCCCTACCCCACTGACAATGAACTTTATCTTGTTCTAGCCTATGTCCTATAAGCTAATGTGATGTATGCATAATTGAACAAAAGCTTTAACAGTCATCATATGTGGCCTGGTATAGTGGCTCACACCTTTAAACTCAGCACTCCAGGAGGCAGAGTCAAGTGGATCTCTGATATCTGAGGCCAGCCTGGTCTACAAATTGAGTTTCAGGACAACCAGGGAGAGAAAGAGAAACCCTGTCTTGAAACAAGCAAGAGTCAGAATAATGCTTCTATCAATGTCCTTGTTCTTGTCTCTGCCACAGTATCCATGAATTTCAGATGGGGACATTCCTTCAGCCAGGTTCCAAAATAAGACCCAGGAAGTGATGGTGCAGCCACTCCACACCTGACATTGCAATCCTGAAGTTTGCTGTAACAGCATAATCTGCAGATATTTGCAGATGACACCCACCATTTTGGGACATGTGCACAGAATCTTAAAATGATAGGCGGCTATGTTTTGTGGTATTTTTGAAAGCAAGGGGTGGTGATAAACACTTCTAATTACAGCACTCAGGAGGCAGAGATGAGAGAATTTTGAATTCAAGATTACCCTGAACTACACAGCAAGACCTTTTCTCCAAAACAGGAACAGTTTTAAACATAGTTACTTCTGAGTAGTGTGTCTGAGAACCAATGGAGGTGTGGAAATTGAGGAAAAGAGCAGGAAAAGTTACTTTGCGACGTGAATTCATAGTATTTATTCTCTCTTGGTATCTCTGCCACACGCAGAGTTACTTAAGCCACTTGCTTCTTCCTTATGCTTTTCCATACCAAGAATATAGCAGAGCTAGTATCCAGCACTTAAAAGTGAACAAGCATCTTTCTGGTCTGGAGGACTGACAATTAGATTTAAATTTAAACTTACGTAAAAATTCCTCATTACAAATATTGTTTCCTTTTTAAGTATCATGGACTAAAGGGAAAAAAATAAAGTGTAACATTTAATTCTATCAGTTTGCTAACTTTTAGGTTTCAGGAAAGTAAAAATTTTTGCATATGGATGATGAAGCTATTGATCAAAAGGAAATTCTCTCCATTTCATTGTTTTAGCTTTTCACTTACCCCATTGATGAAGTAGCTTGTTCTAAGTGTTAATTCTGTGAACAGGACTTCACCAGTACTATAGACAAGGTGTCTATAGCTTCCTTACGTTTCCTCATGTAAAGGCCAGGAGTGGTGGAACATGCCTTTAATCACTGAGGCAGAAGTAGAAATAGGTAGATCTCAGTGAGTTCAGGGCTAGCCTGGTCTACATAGAGCAGAGTTATATACTAAAATACTGTCTTTAGGGGCTGGAGAGATGGCTCAGTGGTTAAGAGCACTGACTGTTCTTCCATAGGACTGGGTTTCAATTCCCAGCACCAACATGGCAGCTCACATCTGTCTGTAATTCCAGTTCCAGGGGACCTGACACCCATGGCAAATGCTAATGCACATTTAAAAAAAAATACTCTTTATAAGAGAGAGAGAGAGAGAGAGAGAGAGAGGAGAGAGAGAGAGAAATTCTTTCCATGGGTGGTGTATGTGGGTACATATGCGTGTGCGTGTGGCTGCTTAAGCATGTGGAGATCAGAAGTCAATTTTTTGGTGTCTTTATTGCTTTTCACCTTTTTTTTTTTGAGACAAAGTCTCTAACTTTATAAATTTTATATCTGTGTGTGTGTGTGCACACATGAAGTGTCACAACACTTGGGGACACAAGCGCCACAGCATTGGTATGTGTTAGCAGAGTGTTATGGCACTGATGAAGAGGTTGGAAGACAACTCTTGGGATACAGTTCTCAACTTCCATCATGTAGGTCCCAGGGTTGCTGACAAGCACCTTTACCCACTGCTATCTCGTAGGCCCAGAGACAAGACCTGTTACTGAACCTGTAACTCACTCATTGGCTAGGATGGCTGACAAATAAACTCCCATGGATCTGCCTATCTCCACCCCTCCCCGTTGCTGGAGTTACAGATTTCCACTGTGCTCCCCCAGCTTTTACATCAGTGCTAGAGATCCACACTCAGGTTCCCATGATAACATAGCAGGTACCTTACCAACTAAGCCATTTCCCTAGTCCCAGAGAGAAAAAATTCTAACCATGATTCTGGTGGTGATTAGAAACCACTTAAATGCCTACAGAAATCAGTTCCACAAAGTAACACTGTATTGCACCACCATGTTTTCACTTGGGCTCAACAATATCTGACCACCAGAATACCCTGCAAATACAATTAGAAATAATGTCTGTACTTCCCATCCTAGACTCTCAAAGACCTTTATAAACATCAATTTAACTCTCGCATCACCTGAGCCATGGGTGTTACACAACACTGTAACCAGCTATCCCGCTACCATAAAATACTCGGATACCCCTTCAACAGTAGTCACCCTGAGAAGTCTGGCCCAAGCAGCCAATAAAACAGGAAATATGCTGACAGTGCATGTGCCACCAACAATCTCTAAGAAGACCAGACCTTCACCCACAATAACCACTTCCTCTGAGTAAACCACAGAGAGACACCAGGCAAACCACAGCACAACATCATGTGTGTTGAACACAGGCAAGACAGATAACCCATCTAAAATCTATACAAAAACATAAGTGAGCTACATGTATTTACATATTATTTAGGGACATTTTATTCTACTAATAGGTACTGTCTGCATTAAGTGATTGACTTCAGAGTTAGTACCTTCAGATGCTCTGGGTTTTATACGAAAATGAACATTTTCTGAATCCATGGAAGATCTAAAAAAAAAAAGCTTCTGACATATTAATTATACAAACTGAAAAGTTTATATTTAATACTATATTATAGTTCAAAAGTAGCATCTTTAATAACTACAATATACTTTACAATGTCAAAATAAATGGCAGTGTGATCAGTGGCTAACATTAAGACATCTTCCTCTGTCCTCCCTTCTAGCATTCTTTTTCTTTGAAACAGAATCTCACTATGCAGCCCATGCAGGTCTAGAACTAAAGATCCTCCTGCCGTAGCAGCCAAGGGCTGGAACTAGAGGCATGTCACTACTATATTTTTAATTGTTTGCTATATGCTTGCTATGCGTAGTCCCAAGCCAGAAAGACTTTTTTCTTTTTTTTTTTCTGGCTATTAAACTTGTCTCTAAACAGAAGGAAGCCACCTAGGCCTGACACATGACCAAGACTTTAAAGACCAAGAGTCAGCACTTGAATCCATTAAAAATCATTTAGGGTGTGAGTCTGCACTCTCAGCTACACTGAGGCGTGTCAGTTTAATACAGGAACCATAATAAGGTTCTCCCATTAAGAGTCAAAAACACACGCTTATGCACTTGGAGAACAGCTCATCTTCAGAACCATTACATACTACTCAGCAAGACCACAGTCTACACAGTATTCCAGGAATCAGCTCCACAAGGATCATATAGACATCTCACACATGACACCAGACATCCTAAGTCAAAAACATAAAACTCATATTTTCCAAATTCCAAAACTTACTGGTAAAACCTAAAAGATCAAGAATAGCTACTTAAATAACATTAGGCTAAGTATCAAAGGAGAAAGTCTACTAAAAAAAACATTGACGAGTTCTATAATCTTAGATGTTTTACAGTAATTGAAATATACACTTTCTCCTGTTGATATCTTGTCAGTAATAATTCTCACAAATACAAGGAAGTAAAATGGTTTTCTGAGATTCATTTTTAATTATATATTTTAATTATATGTGTACTTATTGGAGGGTACCTGCTTATGAATGCAAGTGCCTATAAAGTCAGGGGCAGTTCATCCCCCCAGAGCCAGACCTGTAATTTATTAAGAGTCTCCTGATGTGGGTGCTGGGAACTGAACTTGGGTCCTCAACAAGAGTAGTACATACTCCTACCCTGAGCCATCTCTCCAGACAGAAGAAAGCATTATTTAAATTTTAACACTAATCTAGTCTAACAGGAAATTACTACTAAGCAAGCACTGCAGAGCTATTTCTTAAAATTAATATGAAGATATAAAGGAGGTAACATTTTAAGTAACAGACTGAACCAAACCACTAGAAGAATAACAATTTCCATATGACTCTTACCATATTACCTTAAAGTTACAGTTGTGTTTCTTCATCCCTAGCTTTGTCTTTACTTCTGACTAATCAGAATCAGCAAAGGCTCCAGACAATATTTCTACATTCTACTTTTTGATGTATTAGGGGAACTACATTTGAAAGAATCACTTTATAAAGAAGTCTTCTAAAACATGAGTAATTGTTTAATTAGCTGATTTGGTAATTATGTTATTTGTATATGTTTGTTTCATTTGGTTGCTACAATCTCTTACACCTATTCTGAATGCTACCTAAAATAAACATAGAGCCAGAGAATATAGCTGTTTGCCCAGCAAGCCTGAGGCCCTGGATTTAATCACGTACATGCATACATCTATCTATCTACATTTCTTCTGAGAATCTCTCCACAAGTAATTTGGGGGCTAGAGCTGGAGAAAAATCAAAGAATTTAGAATCACAGTAAAAATAAGTTGTAACTTGCTTCTCTAGAATATGAATCATATAGAATATCACATTTTGTACCACGAGACCAACTAAGAAATGTACTAGGATAGCAAATCAGGCAAAGCTAATAAAATATTAAGAGAGACAGACTGACATTTAGACAATGGAACAAGAAAAAACATAACTTGACTAAACAAAGAATTAAGGGGAAGAGAACCATAAGGAACGCAGCAGCTAACCAAGAGAACCAATACAAGCATGCAAACTCAAAACGGCCAGAGAGCATCATTTGGCCTTGTACAGCAAGGAGACACAAGTTACCAGGACAACTTAAAAAGAAAAGCTTGAGCCGGAGAGCAGGAAAAGCTTCCTGACTACAAAACCTATTGGCGACGTTGTTCAGTCTCCTGAGGAAGTGACAAAAGCTTTATTCTCAAGAGATATTTAAAGTTAGCATAGATAAGGGACCAGGAAGAAAGCATCCTGTGAGAAAAAAATACCCTATTCTTTTTTGGTGAGGTTGGAAAGCTACTAAACAATGGTGAACAGAAAAAAATAATAATATATGCAAAAAGAAAACAATTTAAGGTTTTAAAAAAAAAGAGCTAGGCAGTGGTTGCACATGCCTTTAATCCCAGCACTTGGGAGGCAGAGGCAGGTGAATGTCTGTGAGTTTGAGGCCAGCCTGGTCTACAGAGTGAGTTCCAGGACAGCCAGGGCTACACAGAGAAATCCTGTCTGGAAAAACAAAACAAACAAATAAACAAAAATTAAAAGGACATCTTGAATCCAGAAAAATCCAGATTCAAGCAGTTTTCTAAGAATTATACTACCACAGAATATCACTGCATACACAAAAGAGTATTTTACTCAAAAGGAGTTATGTCAGTATTCTGAAGATTCCTAATTAAGAGAAGGGATCATATCTCCATGTTAATCAAATCATCAGATCCAAATTTTAACAGAGGAGACAAAATTAAGTTAAGCCTCCTATTTCTGAAAACATTATCCCAGTCCACTTCTGGGAGATAATTATGTAGTAAGACCTGTTTGCGGCTGCTTTGCTGGAGAAGGAACGCCAGCACTGTCACTGCCTTACAACCCCACCATCAAGCAGCATTTCTAATAACTGTCAGACAAGCACAGCTAAAAATCCCTCCATCACCTGTGCAGAACCATTAGAACAGTTAACACTGCAGTGCTAACATGTGAACAACCAGAAATCACTAACACATCAAGTGGTATCAGCAGGCTAACACACTTTTTATGATTTCAAATAAAACATCCTTTGTCCGCTCATGAAACAAATACAAGTACAATGAGTGTGCTTTTAATATGGAAGACTACAACTCCAATTTTTTTAAAAAGGTTAATTTGGATTCTCCACGTTGACTGGTAAAACTATAGGAGTACATATACTATAATGCAGACTTATACGAATCAGGACTTTATTCTGAACTTAGAAAAGACAAAACATTATGAAGCTGGCAGTATGACCCTCCTTATTCTCAATTTCAGGTCGGTATTTAAAATGGATCCATTTCGTAAGAAAATGTTACAAATAATTACATCTTACAGATAATGACTCATGCAACCTTGAAAATAACACACAACACTAAGAGGGTAGGTTGCTTGTTTTTGTTATTAACTAGAACTTATAAGACAACTTTGACAGAAAAAATGAGTAATAGCTCTACTTTATATATGAATGTAAAGGTATAGGTCTCAATGTTCACTTTAAAAGCTTGCTTAAAAGTTAACCTTAAAGCTAAATTCAGTGCTAAGTAAATTCCAACATATCAAAACCTTTTGCCAATCTACAAATCAAAAATGGCAAGATCTGCAGGACCAAAAAAAGTCAAGGACCAAAATTAAGGACCAAACAAAGTCCATGGAGCTCAAGGAAGACTCTGCTGACTTTCCAACCTGCACCACCCTTAAAACTTGCTGTTACAGAATGGCCTGAAATCATTCACTGGGTCCACTGAAAAATACATTCTCTCCCCTCTACTTTTTAAATGAAATGTCAATCGCCACAGTATCTTCTAGGAATAGAAGCAAGCCAGGGAGCACTGAAAGTTATTAGGATATGTTAGGGCTAAAGACAGCAACTAATGCAGATAGAAAAATGGCAATCGGACATCTCTATCACTTTTCTAGTCTTCTGAACTCACAACAGTTACAGTGACCAGAAAGCATACATAAAATATTTGATTTTAAAAAAGGCTTTTCAGATATACTACATAAAAACAACAGCTTTTATAAACATACTTCATAAGTTTGAAGGTTTAAAAAACAGTGGGTGCCGGGGTTTAAAAAGAAAAAGAAAAGGAAACAAATGAATGTGTGAATTTAACTGCAAAATAATAACAGGATGTACCAGAGTTCTGAGTATCCAAAGTGACCAATCAGAGCCTAAACATAGCTGAATTCCATCCCAGCCCCAGCACGTCCCTAACACAAGAATAAAACCCTTCTTATCTTGTTCAGCCATGTGTCGCCTGCCACAAACTGCAAAACAGAACAACGCCCAAAACCAGCTCGTCTGATTTCAACTGAGGACAGACAGACTCTGTAGTCAGGAGCACCACAATGAAAGAACTCCAACTCACACAGCTGGCCTGGTGGCTCTGCACACTCTACAGAACAAAGCCATGCCACATACAGTACTTCAAACTTGAAAGGGTCTCTGAAAAGCTACATTGGCACTATTAATTTGCCAACAGCCCTAGAGTTAGCAAAGTCTATCTACTGTACGCTGGAGTCAGTGAGAGAAGAAGTACAGAAAGCTGAGGGAAACTAGGTTTTACATGGAGAACTTTGCTAAGGCTCTCTGGCATACAAGCATTACTAAACCAGTACTTCCAGATTTCACCTCAACATATATTCAAACCAGGAACTACTCTCTTAAAGAGAAAGGGCTGCCTCACATTTGCAGAGACGTTTACAAGAAAAAGTAGTTGTCACATACTAATTCTCTTTTTTGAAGGAAGAGAAAAAAGAAAAGCCAAACCCCAGTGCCTGACAAAGATCAGGATTTCAATCAGTTTTAAAATAACCCTTCTATAATCTTATTTTATATGACTCAGTTGTCTAAAGCAACCTAGTAAAGGTTTACATGGAGAATACCCACAAAGCATTAGCATATTGAGACTGCTTCCCTTTACCAATGTCAACTTTATTTCCTCTGTGTTTTGATACAATATGCCTTTAAGCATGTTGGGAGGAAGAGGCAAGCAGAGCTCTATGAGTTCGAGGCTAGCTTGGTCTACAGAGTGAGTTCCATGACAGTCAGGGCTGTTACACAGAAAAACCCTGTCTGAGGGAGAAAAAAATAATTAAGAAAAAAAAGGGTACAACACTCGATTTCATAGGATGTGCATCCACTGTTCGCACACAAATACATAAGAGCAAGAATCCTGCAGGGAAGGAGCCCATCTCTTCAACCCCCAGCACTCTAGAAGCTGAGGCAGGGGACTGAATGTCTTGAGCTGGAGGCTATAGACTATGCTACAAGTACAGCCAAAAACATGCAGCAAGAATCTGACTCAAAAACAAAAACAAAAACAAAACAAAACAACGCTGGGCTCCGGAGGTGGCTGAGCACTTAAGAGCAGAGGACCCAAGTTAGATCTCCATTACCTAGGGTAGACAGCTCACCATCACCCTGGGAATCCTAAAGCCACTCCTGGCTCTGAGGCACCTGCACTCAAATGTATATACTCACACAGAGAAACACATATGCAGAAGTAAAAATACAAAAATAAATCTTTAAAAAACTGCATGTTTATAGTTCATATGTTCAATTATGTTATTAAAAAGATCCAAATTTCAATGTTTTCTTTCCAAGAAAGAGAACAAAAAACCCTGAGAAGCAAAGTTGGTTTAAGAAAAAAAAAATCCTTACATGGGAGCTTTTGTGTGACTTTTGAGTGCAATGAGTCAGTGACTCTAAATTCTGTTTCTACAAATTAAACTCCACAGCATCTTAATGAAAAGCAGGACTCCGTCAGTTTCTGGAAGTCTGCTTATCTACGCGCTCAACTGACAGGACAGGAATTGAACGAACCAGCAAAACAATTATCTGGACACCTGTGAGTGATTTCTCAGAAGCAAACACCATGAAAGGAGAAGGAGCAAGGATGGGGAGGCGGGAAGACACAAAACAACTGTCTCTACATATATGTAAAGTGTATTTGCAGGAAAACTGAAAACGAAATTCTGCCTAGCAAAGTACACAAACAAAGGGTAAACATACGTAGTTTAAATATTTAAGGGCATCTTTTAGGTGAACGCTCATGTGACACTGCAAAGCATCAACAGGAAAAGGAAGTTCTGTCTCTGGAGGAACTGTTATGGTATGATAATGGAATTTGGCCCCTTTAAAAATCAACAAATAAGTCTCACAATTGGGTGAGACTCTCTCATCAGAAATTAAACTGCTTTCTGCAGGAGCACTACTGTTGCACTTAAAGACTCTGCTTCAAGTATTTGGATTTTGTTTTGTTTTGGTAACAATATTTAGGTTAACTTAAAAAAATAGCAAGCTAAAATTTGGAAGTAACATACAATGTCATAATTAAATTGAGAAATAAATACGCTCAAGGAACCAACTTGCTTTCACTGAAAAGTACTCAAAAGAACTCTAAAGTGTCAGAGAATGACACTTGGCCACATCTTCTATACATAACGCCATGCAACCCTGATTAACAAACAAGATCCACCTGCCATGCCTAAACCAGACTTGGGGTTTACATCTTTAAATGCTAGAGCGTCTTGAAGATGAAATATAAAAAAGAATAATTAGAAGCAGGCCCCATGATTTTCCCTCGTTTCCTTCAGCTCCTGGAAACTGTCCCCAACAAAAGCCCGTGATTTACTGGTAGTGTCAACATTCTGGAAAATTAGGTAATTAATAATTAAACACTGTGCAGGTCACGTAAAAAGAGATCAGATTCACAAATCACCAAGCTCAGATTCACAAATCACCATGCAACAGAATGAAAATTAAGTTCACCCACAGAAACTCCTAAAATGAAGAGTCTAGAACTACCACAGGACAGGAATCAACCTGATGATGCACCAATACCCACCGACCTCGGGCTCTGACCTTCACCCAAAATGACCTTCCTCTGGCTCCAAAATGAGCACACTATCTTAATGCACCCGACAGAAAACCACAATCCTGGCTTTCCTTCATTTCCTCTGAGAATATGGGGAAAGTTTCTGTCCAAAAAAACTGCATTTCCAAATTCAATCAACCGGATAACTTGGCAGCAACCCTAGACTAATTGCACAGCTCCGAAACAACCTTCTTTCCTATGCCTGTCAATTGCACCAGTTGAAGGCAAATCTGCGATCACCGACTCCCCTGCTGCGTGGGGCCAAATCCAAGGAAGGTTAGCGACCGAGGTACTTCATACCCACCTGTCCGTGATAGTTGACTGTGTGCCACTCATTGGGGCCCTTGGCGAGAGGTCTTCTTTTTATCCAACTTGCATTTTACAGTAACACCTCCACACCCCACCCCCAGTACTCTGGGATCAGGCTCAATTTCGGCAGGGACACAAAAGTCCAACTCAAAACTCCATTCAGTCATCTAGAACATCCGATTGCAAGGGGTCAAGGAAAGGGGATGCGGGTTGAAGCAAAACAAGTTATCTCCCCAAACAAACCGAACAAGTCGGCCACAAGGCGAGTTCTAGAATTAGGAATGATCCTCAGCAAAGCACGAAGAGGAAAACTTCGTCAGAGGGAAGTCGCGAGACGGGATCCCAGATCCCTCCGGGGCTGTGGTAGGATCGGCTCGAGGACGGGCGTCGCCTCCTGTCCCGGAGTCGGCGGGGCCCGGCCCTCGGGTCCCCGCTCTATCTGGGGCTGCCGGCCGCTCGTGGCCGCAGACTACGCCGCGTCTCGCGCCGTCCCGCGACCGGCTCGCGCCGCCCCATGTCCCCGGGCCCGGGCTCTGAGCTGCTCCGCGCCGCCCCCACCCGGCACCGGCCGCCGCGCTGACAGGGTCCCTGTCTCAGTGCCGCGGGCAGCTCCCCATCCCTCGGAGGCCCCCGCGCTTCTTCCGCAGTGGCACGACGGCTCCTCCCCGACGCTCTGGTAGGCGGCGGCTCCCGCGAGGAGCGGGAGGTCCCGGCCCGGCCCGGAAGCCCGGCCCCCGAACAGCGGCGGCGGCGGCGGTGGCTGCTCCGCGCGGAGGGCCGCTCGCCGGGTCCTCAGGGGCACTCGCGGGAGCGCGCGCAGGGCGGGAGGGGGGCGCCGGCGGGGATGGGCCTTGCGACCACCGCGGGCACGCGCGCGGGTTCCGGTTCCGGTTCTGTCTCCTCGGCCCGGCGCGGCTAGAGCGCGCCGAGCCGTCCCCTCCCCCGCCGACTTTTTGGGCCCTTCTCCCTGGGACTTCGGGAAGCCGGTTCACCCGGGATCCCTCCGCTCCCGGACTCTCCAAACTTGCGCGGATACCTCCGCGCAACGCTGTCAAGGGGGGTGGAGGGGAGCGAAAAGTAGTTCTGCGGGGCAGAAGCAAGCTGCTTCTCTCTCCGCCTCCAGCCGCTGTCCTCACTGTCCCTGAATGCCCTCTAGGTCCAGTCCAGAGTGTAGCTTCCACCCGGGACAGCAAACGAGCCATTCTACAATCCCGGAGTTCACATCTAAAGGGTCTTCGGGGAACTCTCTGCCTCTCTCGAGCTGGAAACTTTTATTCTTGAAGGGAATGTACTCGTTCCCGGTGTCAAATGCTTTTGATGGCTGCACACGAGCCCGGGTCCACGTGCCCCGACAGTGTTAGGCAAACCCGCACAAAGACAGGTTTGGGGGTGGTCCACTCACCTGGGACACCTGCTGGCCTAGCCTTGCATCCGGGGGTGGCCAGAAAAGACTGAGAAGAAAGGATCTGGGCCCACACTGAAGCCAGGAGTTCCTGATATAAATATTGCTTTTAGGCTGTTTTGCCTTGGCAAAATGCACTGTATTATTTGCCAAATTGAGAAAGCATGGTGCTTTCCACAGCAAATTAATAAGCTTGTTGTGAAAAGAGATGGGAGAAGAAATACATGTGTCCAGTAAACAGTATCAGGGATCCCTTTGAAGAGTTCCCAAAGATTGTTTTCCGGTTTCTTTTTCGATGGGGTAGAGGCATTCAGCTATCCATGCAGTTTTATAATTGAATAATTCTGTCCCTGAAGAAATGAAGTACCACGACACAGCAGGGTTCTCCAATTCTGCCTGCAAACATCAAGTGGCTATTCCTTTCATACAATTATCTTTAGACTTCGGAGCTTCGAGCCGTGTCAGTGGGAAGAGACTTCGGCCATTTTGTGGAAATCAAATCTAATAAACTGCATGTGGAGAGGAAACAGTTACCTCTTAATAATGCTGTTTCCAAGTCATTCCACAACAGTTCGTGGAAGGATTCATTATCCCTGAATAGATGTATGAGCTCAAGGTGACGTGATACAGGGTACAAAGGGGGGAAGATAAACAGGCGCCTGAAATGACTCTCTTGCTGGATTTTTTTTTTTTAAGTTCAGGGCACAGCCAGCTAATTTTGTAATGTTTATTTTTGGAAAGAATAGAAGCAGATTCGAGTTCAAGCCACTTTCCTAATGATCAGACCTGGACACGTTGCCATCTGCTGGTAAATCCCAACATGGCAATTCTATCCTGAAGACGCCACTTGTTTCTACCTATAGCTGGAAAGAGTTCCAGAAATCTATATACAATAACCAAAATGCAGACCTTAGCCCCAAGCTTCCTCAAGTTGTCTCGCGTGTGCTGTCCTCCTTGCCTTGCTCTAATTGTGTTACAATGCAAGCTTCCAATGAATGGAGTCTGATGACTCATCAAATCATGCACTTTAAAAATAAGTTCCCATCTTCCTTTCCAGTCCGCCTCAATGCTTAAGTTTCAGGAATAAAACAAACTGGGAACGTTTCCTAATTCACCTTCTCTTCCTTGCATACAAAACCTTTTGGCAAGCTGCTTTCCACATCTTTCCAAATTTAACAAACACCAAGGTTCTAGCTGTGAGCAGAGAAGGCATTTTGCTGTGGGAAAGCTTCAGAAGATGGTCAGCAAAGGACTGAATAGCCAGCAGTCACTCACTCCAGAACTGCTGTTTCAATAAGGAGAATCTCTAATCACTAGCAAGGCCTTGGTTTTATCTAGTTATCCAGAAAGCCTGGTTGTAGCTGTTGACTGTTCCATTGTCCAAAAAAAGTCTACCTATAGAATGCATTCAGCAGAGCCAAGCAAACCAAGGCCCACTCCTTAGGTCATACATTGCCCTTTACCTAGGAAGGTGACAGCAGTGACCCAATCACTGAACATGCAGTTTTCCAATGAGACTTCCTCTAAGCCACATTTGTGCTCTGATCCATTGTTTCAACATGTTTATTAAGGACCTACTGTGTCCAGAACTGTTCTAAATATTAGAAATCCCATCGAGCTAAATATGGTAGCTTATACCTATAATCCCAGCACTTGGGAGGCGAGGCGGGAGGATTGCTTTGAGTTTGGAGGTAGTCTACATAGTAAGTTTCAGGCTAGCCTGTCTACAGAGTGTGTGGCCCTGTGGGGGGGGGGGGGGGTACAGGGGTGAGGATATAGCTCAGTGGTAGAGTGCTTGCCTAGCAACCCTAATGTGAGGGGGGTGTTCGGGGCAACTGCTCAAACAGGTGGCAAAATCAGAATGATATTCTTCCTCTTTAGGCAAACTATTTCTGTGTGCTGATTGCTATCTTCCCTATAAAAAAGTAGGAATGATTAATGCCAAAGAGTAGATTACTGTCACCACGAAGTTGAATAGATGTCAACATTTCTACAAGCCAAAGGCTGTTAAGTCACAACCAAGATACAAAGGCAGACTCCGGGTTTATAAAAAAGTTACTTTATTTTTTTATAAAATTTAGTACAAATTGTATTGAAATATAAATCCTTCTTGAGCATATCAGTTTTGACTGCACAGTAATTCAAATGCAAGTATTTCCTTTTGTCTGGGGACACATCACAGGCCAACGTGCCCTTCATTTACCTGGGTTGTAAAAAACAGGCGACCTCTTAACTGCTGAGTCATCTTCACATTGATCTCTGAGAGAGCTGTCTTCATAGTTACTAGTTAAAACATCAAGAAAAGCAGAGATGAGGAATCCCCCCCCCATCACTTGTTCAGGTGTCTTGTTATCAAAAAATAAATATAAAACCTGCAGACATTCCCTGGAGTTTTCCTCAAACAGAAAGATCTACAATCTTTACTTCTGAGGGGTAAGGGGGAAAAGAGCCAGTATTAGATTAAGCCTGCTCACTTGTCTGGTCTGGAGCAGGTTGCACGGTGCCAAAATAAAAAGCCAGTTTTATTTTGTATTTCCTTTCTGCTTGTGTGCCAAGTTACTCTTTTTGACGACACTTTTGCTGAAATCAGCACTCCCCAGTTTCCAATTCTGCCCACAGTTTTGCTGGAAAGGAACACACGGGCATATCTGGGACACAAATCACAAAAAAAGGCGGGGGGAGGGGGGGGCATGGTGTTGTCTTTCCAAAAAACAAAAAGGAAAGTCCAAGAGCTAACAGCCACCTTAAAGGTCCACGGTTAAAGTGCCTTTCCATTTGCAAGAACGTCTACACGTTTCCAGCCTCTCCCCCACGACTCGTTTCTGTGGCCAATACCATTGATCACAAGGTCACTCACTGGGTCAGTGTCACCAGTGACTATAGAATGAGCGGACACTACTTGCTGACCTTTACAGCCTTGCTTCAGTAGCGCTGACCAACTGAATTAGCCAATCACCACTGATCTAAATAACGGTAAAAATACCAAATAAACAAATAATACTTTTTTTTTTTTTTCATTAAAGCCCTACATTAGAGCCAGGCATGGTGGCACAAGAGTGTAATCCTAGCACTGAGACTTAAGAAGGAAGGATAGAGTTCAATGCTAGCCTGAGCTATGCAAGCAAGACCATATCTCAGGAGAGGGAGAAAAAGTGATTAAAAGGGAATGTATCGGCAACAAAGAAAAAGGAGGAAGGGA
The DNA here is from genome assembly GCF_018167655.1 of Microtus oregoni. Taxonomy (NCBI): domain Eukaryota; kingdom Metazoa; phylum Chordata; class Mammalia; order Rodentia; family Cricetidae; genus Microtus; species Microtus oregoni. The sequence continues at coordinate 58,822,805 of NW_024543067.1, forward strand.
AAGAAAGAGGAAAAAGGAAAAAGGAAGGAAGGAAGGAAGGAAGGAAGAAAGGAAGGTAGGAAGGAAGGAAGGAAGGAAGGAAGGAAGGAAGCAACCTCATCACTCTGAGGCCAATACGTACACTGAAATCTTTGGTTCTAGTTTGCAGTATATACTAGGAGCTGAAACCTGAACTCCATCTCAAGTACAGTGGAATCCGCATGGTAAATCCCCATGGAATTTAGCCATGGCCTCTCATGCCTAGCAGATTAATTCTCAAAAGCCCTGAGAACTGGCATACTTTTCCTGGTAGGGCAGAACCCGTACAACAGGACTAAGTAAATCTAAATCTACCCACACCTCATTCATCTTGCATCCAAAGCATTAGCTCTACAGTTTTCTGCACACACAAGAGTTAACATACCAAGCCTGAACTGCTATCCTTGAAAAGGCCTGCTTGCAATGCTGGCCCTTGGCTGGCACCTAGGAACTTCAACTTACAGTGGGCTCCCACCAGAAACTGTTAAGACTGGCTCACTGCTCCTAAACTGTTTCTGAAGCAATATGGCTTATGTTGAATGCCTGCTGTGGGGAATCTTGAATTTTGCCTTGTGCTAAGAAGGTTCCTCCATGACCTATTGCCAGTAAAAGCTCTGGGCACCAAGTCTTTGATGACTTTCATGTGTGTTGACACGAATCACTCCTGTATATCCAAATAGGAGACTTTAGAAACTCATACTTAGATCCCACAGGCTCTGACAAAGGTTCCTTTTCCCTTTGCTGAGTCTTCCCTGTATCCTTTCATTATCATAAGTCAAAGCTGTGAGACTCTGTACTAAGCCCTGAGTCTTCTTGATGAATCATGGAACCCAAGGGTGTCCTTGGGGACCTCTGACACAGTCAGTGCAGGGAGGCTCGGTGGGAAGTGTCTGCCATTGCTATTTCACTCCCATCCTTCTGTCTCTCTTTACATAACAGATCCCATTCACAGATGCCTGAATGTCAAACGCACGTCCCTTCCTGTGAGTCCCTCCCTTTATAGCACATGGGCCAAACATAGTTAAACTGTCTCGTGGAACTCAGGAGTCATTTCCAAAGGAATAAGAGACAGACAGCACTGATTTCATTCAAGTTCTTTCCAAAGCCATCTGAATATCCATCAGGCCTCCCGTGAACATGGGGGCCCCAAAACAAGTGGCAACGGTCCACACTATACAATGCCACTTGCCAGTCACCAGTGAGGATGTACAAGTGCCACTGTAGGAGTGAGTGTCTCAACACTGCATATGCTTAGCCTGAGAACCTACTAAAGCGATGGATACATTGAGCCCTTTTTCAAAACCTAGTATCCTACAAGCTCAGTTCTTAAGCACTATAAGCTCAGTTCTGTTTCTGACTCTAGTCCCATGGCCAAGTCAACCCAGTCCATTTACCAGGAGCAAGCCTTGGCTAGTGTGCCTTGAGATGCCCATTGTGTCTTAGCTGTCGCTCCTCATTCCTCCTGCTCCGCCACGCATGGTACTTCTTGATGCTCTTCTTCCACGCAAAGCGCCAGATGCTAACCATAAAGCACCAAGACACAGCGTACATTGCTATTCCCCCAACCTTCACAAACCACTTGGGTGTGGGTGAGACCATTTCGCAGAAAAGGAGACGGGCGCCTACACCAATCCTCACACCAGTGAACAGAGCCACAAAGAGGAAGTCCACCACATCTCCAGTGAAACTGTGGTAGTGCCCGGTTTCACGGAGAAACCAGCGAATCTGGAGCAACGGGTTGGTGATCTCACTTCCAAAGAGGACCGCGTTGACCTCTGTGCCCGACTCCCCAAGTGCTAGGGCCATGATGATCCCCAAGATGCTCAGTGTGTGGTGAGCCAGCATCAAGGCACCCTCGGACTGGAAATAGATGCACCAGCCCAAGTCGAAGATGAAGTAGCCCAAGGTAAGACACAGAATGTGAACTTGGAGAGGTGTGTTCGGCGAGCCTGAAACAAACCAAGACAAAAAAGACAACATGGCTGGGAATTGGGTCACCCGCATAGGGAGCCTCTATCTTTCTGAACCACTAAAAAGGACAAAAGCAATGACAGACACAGACATAAACTTGCTTTTTTTTTTTTTTGATTATGGTTTCTCTATGTAGCCCTGGCTGCCCTGGAACTCTCTCTGTAGACCAGGCTGGCCTCAAACTTAGAGATCTGCCTGCTTCTGCCTCCCAAGTTGTGGGATTAAAGGTGTGCAGCACCACTTCCCAGCATAAAGCATTTAAAAATGATAACAACAACAACAAAAAAAAATCTAAAGTCTGCCCTTACTTATAATCCCAGAACTTGGATGGTAGAAGAAGGAAGATCAGGACATGGCCAACCTTGGCTACACAGGGAGTCAGGGCCAGCCTGGGTTACAAGAAAGCCTGTCTCAAAAGACAAATAAACGTTAAGTCTAAAACCGTGGTCTTTCTTGTTTTGATTTTTTTGTTTTTGTTTTCTGAGACGGGGTCTTCCTAGTACGTCCTCGGGGAGCTAAGGTTGGCCTGGACTTCTAACGCTCTACCTGGTTCATCCTCCAAAGGTGCGGGTCACAGACAAGGGCTGCAGAGTCAACTCAAGGTTAGCCTGTCTCAAAACAATATCAGGAAAAATACTAAAATAGTAATAAACCTCAAAGACTTCAGTGAGTGATTTGACTGTTAACCACAGTGTTCTTCCTGTGGAAGAACATAAAAGTTATTTTGTTGTTTCCGTGAATGTTCTATTTTCCTCCCTTTTAACCAGACTCTTGTTCCCAGACTCATGGGTCACTCTGTCATGTCCATCAGATTTTTTTTTTTTGAGACCTTAACTGTTTGGCCTTAACTGTCCTGGAACTCAGTCTGTAGTCCAGGCTGGCCTCAAATTCACAGAGATCTACCTGCCTCTACCTCTGAGTGCTGGGATTAAAGGAGTACACCACCACCGCCCAACTCAGAACATAGATTAACCTAGAAGACTGGGTTATTGGACACTGGCAGTTCGAACCCATCCTGAAAACAGACTCCAGAGAGAACTCCCAGAGTGTCTTCATGTCCAAGGACATCAGGTACAATAACCTGACATATTTAAAATCATTAAGAACCTTAAAAATGAAACACAAAACTAAAGAATTTATTTCATTTCAGTTTGATAGAAAGATTAGGAATTCGAGGCCAGCCTGGACTATAAAACAAGAACTTGCCTCAAAGAAAATCAACAACAAAGTCACAAGAGTCCATAATCCCAGCTACTTGGCAGGATGAAGCAGAAGGTTCATAAACTCAAGGCCAGTTTGACTACCAAGTGAGTAGTCAGGTCAGCTGGTCAACTTAGTGAGACCCTCTTAAATATATATGAGAAAATAGAAAGAAAATAGAAGAGAGTGGGGACACATTCATAGCTCTAGATTCGATCCCCATTACCACAAAAAGGCATGAAAAGAACCTCAATAGCACAAAAGAGTCACGAAAAGCAGAAGCTAGACGTACACAGTATCAAAATTAACAATGAGGACTGCAATACAAATCATTAGAATGGAAATTATTCTTCAATATTATTCAAATCTATTTTTTCAAGTGCCCCAAATCATAAATTCCTAAGGAAAAAAATCTCCAATGTCCCCTCTACCTACCTGGGTGGGTAAAAGGCCAAGGGCCATCAATGAAGCCAATATAAGCAGACAGGCCTATAGAGAGGACTCCATGGGTGAAGGTCACCAGCCGGCAGCTCCACTCATAGCTTCGGTGCTTATTCAGGCGGCAGAAAGACGTATAGAGTGAGAGCCAGCCACCCAGGCTGCACAGCACCTGCAGACATAGACCTAATGCCATCCTATGACAGAAGAGACCAAAACCAGGAAAACAAAGGATGTACCCTAAGAAAACAGCAGCGGGTAATTTTGTGCATATGCCCAAACTGCTACTATAAAATAACATGAAAACGCGACTTTTTCTGAAATTCTTTACTGTATATGTATCCAAGCCTCTTGTACATAAATGTGGCTGCTGTATTTATGACGGCAAGTCCCCTTGAGATACTGTGTCAAGCACTTGATAAAAGCTGTGTTCTGGAAGCCAGCAACAGCCCTCTGGATTACTAAGCTAACTGCACACTTAACTAACAACCCAATGTCAATAAGGACCTTTCAGAGACCCCTGACTTTGGATTGTGATACACAGGTGACAAAGCACCTGTACCTGATAATACACACTTCACAAATGCCAGCACTACCCAGGTAGAGTGGTATGTGCCTGTAATCTCAGCTACTCAGGAGGCTGAGTTAGGAGGATGTCAAGTTGAAAGTCAGCTCGGTCTACAGAGCAGGTTCAAGTCTTGCCTGGGCTATTTACAGAAGCCACGCCTCAAAACAGCGCGAGAAAGGATTAGGGGTACAGCTCAGTGATAGAGCACTTGACTTCCATGTGTGAAACCTTGGGTTCAATTTCCAATACCAGACACAAAAAGAGAAGGGAGCGAAGACAGTTCAGTTGGTGATAAACATGAGAACCTGAGTCTCAGACCCATGTAAAAAAGCCAAGTGTGGCAGTGCATGCTAGTAATCTCATTGTTGAGAGATGGAGAAGATGAATTCCTGTGGAGAAACCCTATCTCAAAAAACAAGGTCATCGGGGACAGAGGAATACCACCAGAGTTCGTGTGTGTGTGTGTGTGTGGTGTGTGCTCACATGTGCACTGCTGCACACAGTGGCAATGCTCTCATAAAAAAATAATAAAATAAATAAATAAAATACCACTTTGGTTTCTGCTAGAAGTCACATGATACCAGGCATCTTAATGTGGTTAAGCTGAAACTAAATTTGACTGAAGTCTGGATTTGGGTCATAGGTTTATCAGACAAGATCAAAACTTGAGGCAAATGTAAATCGAGAGCCAAACAAAGACTCCAGACCTCTTGGAAGACATCTCAACTCTATCATTCATCAACAAGGAAGCAAAAGAATTTTTAAATAAATATTGAGATACAAAAATATCCTTAAGGCAATTATTCAGTTAAAAGCAAAGCAAACGTAGCTGCTAAGGGCCTATAATCCGAGCACTGGGGCAGCAGAGGCAGGAGGATCACCTAGAGTAGGAGCTCAGACTCATCAACACAGTGAGTTCCAGGCCTGGTAGGGCTACACAGATCTTGTCTCAAAATGATAGATGGAGGACACAGGGATGGACGGATGGATAGAAGATAGATAGACAGATAGATAGATAGATAGATAGATAGAGATGGTAAAATCAGAAAACTTACATTTTTTAATTTTTGCTGATACGTTTAAACAAGAATAGTCATCACTAACATTAGTCGTATAAAAGTAGACTCTAAAAAGGACTAAGATGTCCTTGTTAATATACATTAGCCCCTCTATTGAAAGTACAAATAAAGAAATCCCAAACACGTCAGCTACCAGCTACATCTCTCATCTCTGCAGGAATTCTCTGCATGACTTAACCGCTCACCCTTTTCTGACAAATGCTGACCAACACTCCTCAACACACGGGCCACTCCCAGGAATGCTATCCAGAGAGGGCTTGGACAAAGGGCAAGTTTTGCCCAGCTTTCATGAGAAATCAGGTTTCCATCCAAGAAAACAGTAGGTGTCCATCAGAAACCTGTAAGTGGGTAAATCACTTTAACCTGAAGAATGAGTTTAAACTAAAATTAGAGAACAGAAAAAGGGCAGAAAGGGAAAAAAAAGGGTCAGTTCAGTTCTAAGACACATTTTTCTGAAACTTCTAGGCCAATCTTCAGAGTAAGGGCCAGACATACAAAGTACCCGAGTGAAAAGCGCTGTCCCTCTTACTTCCTTTGAAAGGCCAGGGTCACTGGCCAGTAAGGCGGATCAGCTGATTGGGACTCGGCGATTAGTATTTTTAGAGTCCTCTTCTCTGAATCCTAATTCCCTGGCCCAAGAGAGGAAACAGTAGCCCATTTACAAACACTCCAGTTAAAAGCAGGCATTTGTAAACGGCAGACCCAGCTCTGTGACCTTGAGCCTTCGTGTCTGGTGTGGGTCTGGGAGGTTCCCAGGCCCTCACAGCTCGATGCCCAGGCTCCCCCATCCCGGAGAGCAGCGGCGCTGGGCGGGCGCCTGGCTCCAGGCCTCGGTCAAGCTGCAGCCGGGGGCTCCGAGCCAGCAGCAAGATTGCATCCCGAGAAGGGACGTGTCTGAAGGCCTCGGCCACGCCCGGCGTCCAGCCCGGATCGCCTCATCATGGACCGTTATCTAGGCATCCAGCCGGGTGCCCAGAGCTTGGCGCAGAGAGGCCCCGGCGCCCCGGGGCAGAAAAGCCCGAGCGCACCTGGCCGCCCGCCCGCCTTCTTCCCTGCCTGCGCCACAGGCAAGCCGGTGCCCATCCCGCCAGCGAGCTCTGTTACCTGGCCGAGCGCACCGGGAAGCCTTGGGCGCCCGGGCGCCCACAGCCCAGGGCCCGGATCGCGGCGACAGGAAGCTGTAGAGGGAGGGGGAGACGAGGCTGTGACGGCGGAGGAGGAGGAGCCGGGGGTCTAGGGGCACCTGCTGGCTGGGAGGACGGAACGCAGAGTGGATGCTGGGCCAAGGAAGGGAGAGGGATGGAGGGTCCTACTTTGGGCAGGGAAGGGAAGGGTGTTGTGTTGCGCTTATTTGTTGGTCGGTTTAAATCATCATGGAGCTGTGAATGTAGTATCTGTCTGGATTTTTAGTGATAGAACGTTTGCCATAACACGTGTGAGGCCCTAGATTCAACCCCCCAGTACTCTGCCGCAGTAGAGTATCCTGATCCATTCCTCAGTCTGTGAGCCTTTTCACTAAGCATTTGCTGAGCACCTACTAAGCACCTACAATTTACACTATCCTATAGGTGATGCAATAGCCCATCTTTGATCTCCTGCTTGAATCTGAGTGGGGAAACAAGCACACTGAATGCCCGAAAAGTACTTAGGCCTGGGAATTACAGCGCTCTCTTTTCAGAACTGTCGGATAAGGTTTAGAAGGAGCTGGAGAAACCTGGAGGTGGTGGTACACGCCTTTAATCCCAGCACTCGGGAGGCAGAGGCAGGAGGATCTCTGAGTTTGAGGCCAGTCTGGTCTACAGAGCTAGTTCCAGGACAGCTAGGGCTGTTAAACAGAGAAACCATGTCTCAAAAAATAAAATAAAATAAAATAAAATAAAAAAGGAGCTGGAAAGGTGGCTTTGCTGCTCTTGCACAGGACTAGGGTTCAATTTCCTGCACCTATGTCAGGCAGCTCACAACTGCCTCTAACTCTAGCTCCGAGGATCTAACGCCCTCTTCTGGCCTCTGGTAGCACCACACATAAGTGCACCCAACGTGCAAACTTTTTTTTTAAGCGTTAATTCTACTTGGTCTGCAGCTGGGCCAGTCAAGTCTATGCCTCCTTCCTCATCACAGAATGGGGAGAGTAATGCCTCGCTCGTAGATTATTGTGAAAACGTGAAAGGTTCACATTAACGAGTACATAGAACAATGGGCGGCACATGGAAGGCCCTATAAAAACCATCTATTGTCTTTATTTAATTTTGGAGTATTTCCTCCCCAATACTGGGATTAAATCAGAGGCCCCAAGCATGCGAGACAAATGCTCTGCCACTGAGTTGTATTCTCAGGCCTTTATTTTATCTTGGGACAAATTCTCTCTGGGTCTGAGGATACTGAGTTTCAAGAAGTATGAGTGTAATGTAGTGGTATGAGCCTGTAATCCCAGCACTTGGGATGCTGAGGCAGGAGACTTGTAAATTAGAGGCTAGCATGTATATTTTGTTTCAAAATTAAAACACACACCTATACACGGGGAGCAGTCTGGCTTGTTGATCAAGGCTGACATATCTGGGTGCTAAGGAGCCCAGAAGTAAAGCTCTTTAGAAGAGCTGTATTTAGTCCATGTCTAGGAATTGTAAAGGTTCTCATTTTAGTCGTTTATCTTGCTAACCCTTCAAAGGGAAAGTTTACACTCTTCATCTGTTTCCCCAGGACCTCGTATGGGGCAGGTATGACGAATGCTGGTTGAATTATGAAGAGTAAGTCAGTTGGGATGGCTCACCCCTGTAATCCCAGCACTGACGAGGTGGAAGCAGGGAGATCAGGAACTCATGTCATTCCCAGCAATGTAGAAAATTCAGTGTGGGCTACAGGAAACCTCCCAAAAAGGAAGAGAAACCAGGACTACTAGGAAACTACATGAGAAACAACAGAGATGACTTTCCAGAGCTTGTTGATCATTTGCATTACTTGGAAAGTGATTTCAAAACACACATACAGACTGCATCTTGAATGCTGTGATTCAGTAGGCCTGATATGGTGCAGGAAGAAGTGTGTTTTAAAATCTGCCTGGGGGGCAAGGCCACAAGTGGAGGGATTGGGAAATCAACCCAGCCACAAAACCTTCGACCTACAGTTTGTCCTGCCTGCAGAGTGTTCTAGGACCAGAGCCTAGCAGAGTCCTCATCAGAGACCAGAGACACTTCATCCAGCAACTGATGGGTGCAGATAAAGAGCCCCACAGTCAAACATTAGGTAGTACTTGAGTTCTGCAGAAGAGGGGGAGAAAGGAGCCAAAGGGGTCAAGGACACTACAAGAAAGCCCACAGAATCAACCACCCTGAACTCATAGGGGCTCACAGAGATTAAACCAACTCCAGAGAACCTGCATAGGACTGGCCTAGGCATTCTACACATCTGTGACAGTTGTGTAGCTCGGTTTTCTTGTGGGACTCGTAACAAAGGGTAAAGGGAGGGACTGTCTCGGACTCCTTTACAGGCTTTTGGGACCCTAATCCTCATACTTGGTTGCCTTGCCCAGTTTTAATACATGGGGGAGGTGCTTAGTCTTACTATAACTTAATATGCCTTGGGAGACCAGCCCTAGGAGGAGAGGATTGGGGTGGGGCTAACAGAGAGGGTGGGGTGGGAGGGTGGGACTGGGAGAAGAGGAGAGAGGGGAAACTGTAGTTAGGAAAAGAAAGAAAGAAAGAAAGAAAGAAAGAAGAGAAAAGGAGGAAGGGAGGGAAGGAGGGAGGGAGGGAGGGAGGAAGAAGAGAAAGGGAGGGAGGGAGGGAGGGAGGGAGGGAGGAAAGAAGGAAGGAAGGAAGGAAGGAAGGAAGAAAGAGAGGGGGCGGAGAGGGAGGAAGGGGGAGGAAGGGAGAGAGAGAGAGAGAGACAGAGAGAGAGAGACAGAGAGAAAGAAAGAGAGGGGGTAGAGGGAGGAAGGGGGGAGGAAGGGAGAGAGAGAGAAAGGGAGAGAGAGAGTGATTTTTAAAAGTGTGTTGAGATAGACCAGATAACAAAGAGTGAAGGCCTAGGAAATGGTGACCATGAAATCTGCGCCACAAAAGGACTCTAAGTAGCTTCAATTCCTTGCTTGTTTTTGCTTCAGCATTTTGTTTTCATTCCAATCTCTTGATCTGGGACTTTCTTCTTGCTGCCTCTATTTCCCACAAATGAACAGACTGTTGAAGACTTAAGGAGGCTACAGGTTCGGGGGTGAGGAAGTGTCTTTCCTTCCAAGGATAATGAACCTTTATACAAAAGTGACTGGGGTTCTGAAATCAAGCCTCATTATTTGAGATGAACTAGTACTGATTTATCTTTTTAAAGATAGTTCATGCATATGGGTGCTTTTGCCTGCAAGTATTTCTGTGCACTATATTCATGCAGTGCCCAAAGAAGCCAGAGGATGGAGTCGATTCTTTAGAACTGGAGTTACAGATAGTTATGAGCCAATGTGTGGGGCTGGGAATCAAACCTGGATCCTCTGCAAGAGCAGTCAGTGTTCTTAACCCACTGAGTCATCTCTCCAGGCCCCTAAACTTTATCAATTTATCCTTAGTCAGTCTCTGCTTCACTACTCCTAGAGCAAGCCTAGCACAGAAGCTCTCCATTAACTTCATCACAATGACAATAACGATCACAGGTGACATTTGGATTGTGTTGTCTTCCTGCAAAAGCCATTGTCCCAAGTCCTCTGACTGTGATAATTTATACAGACTGGAGTCTATTTTTAGGTCCAATTTAGAGTTGAAAAATTAAGGCACAGAGCAGTCCAGAAGTTTCCCAAAATGACATGGCCAGTAGAAAGGAGTTCGGCATAAATTCAGACAAAATGATTAAGGAAACATGCTGAAATTTGCTACATGGAGTCAGTGTGGTGGCATAGGACGATTGGGAGAACAAGGCTGTTCTCAGCTACATTATGAGTTATTATCCAGTGTAGGCCAACTGGATCAATTCATAACTGTCTTGTTACGAATTACAGTGTTTTTATCGTACACAGAGATTTTTCTATTTTTATCAAGACTCTGTCCCAAAGAACCAAAAAGCAACATTAATGAAAACAGCTGCTCCGGGTCTCTCCTGCTCCACTGCTGCTGTTGCCGTGGCTGCCACTGCTGCTGTTGCCAGCGCCGCTGCCACCGCTGCTCCTGCTGCCGCTGTCACTGCTGCTGCCGCCGCCACTGCCGCTGCTCCGAATGGATGGAGGATACCCGAGTTAACTCGCAATAAAGACTCTGCTTTTGCATCAGAGCCAGTCTCATGGCGATATATCAGGGATTCAGACTTCGAGCCTAACAGAACTCGGGTCCTCAGGCTTGGCAGCAAGCACTTTTACCTGCTGAACTATCTTGCAGACCCAGAATGTTTTGTTTTGTTTTTAATGGTGTTTTGAACCCCTTTAAAGCCTGCCCAGCAACTCCAGACTGCACACCCCTGCCTCCCAATCTCTGCAACCCTGACTCAATATCCGGGTCTACAACTTAAAAAGACTTCTGCTCTATCAGAGGCCAGGTGGGATCCAGTGACCCCAGGCCCACAACTTCAAAAGAAGACCTCTGCTTTACTGGAGGTCAGGCAGGATCTAGGGACCCCAGCACTGGAAGCAATACTGGAGCCCAGGCTGGTTCTAGGGAACCTAGAACCCTGATCAGATCTAGGGACCTCATTCTGCACCCCCTCCCTTGGGATCCATACCCTAGTCTACAACTTCAAAGGAAGACTTCAGCTTTACAAGAGGTTAGGCTGGATCTAGGGACCCTTAATCCCCAAAATCACAAAGGGGACACCTTACTGGACCTGAAGACTTCCTTAGTCACAAGAACCCTTGGCCATTTACGTCAGAAGACCAGAAAGGAAAGAGAAACCAAGGAACAAAACACCCATCCAACAAAGACAAATAAATGCAGGAATCAACACCTAGACCTACAATCACCCCAAATCCAGACGCCTAAATGCCAGTGTAAGAACACAGTAACAGAAACAACACTATGGCACCATCAGAGTCTAGCTATCCTACAACAGCAAGATGTGAACAATCCAATACAGCTCAAGCACTAGAAAATAATCCTAAAATTACTTTATAAAGATGGTAGGGGTCCTTAAAGAGGACATGCACAAATCCCTTAAAGAAACTGAGGAAACAAATTGACTAACCATCAAAAAAAGTTGACAAACAAAAAATTGGAAGAAATCAATAACTAGCTAAAAGAAAGCCAAGAAAAAAATAACAAATAAAAGAAACTGTTCAAGACCTGAAAACAGAGACAGAAGCAATCAAAACACACTCACACACACACAAATGGAAAGAATCCTAAAATTGGAACATCTGGGTGGGTGAACAGGAACTACAGATGTATCACCAATAGAATACAAGAGGTGGAAAAGAGAATCTCAGGCGTTGAAGTCACAATAGAGTAAATAGATTCATCACTCAAAGAAAATATTAAGAATAATAGGAATAATAGGAGAAGAAACTGAACTCAAAAACCCAGAGAACATATTTAATGAAATCATAAAAGAAAATTTTTCTTTTTTTTTGTCATTTAAAAAAATGTTTTATTTTTTTTGTTATTTTTTTTATTGAGAAAAGAAAAAAAAAACAAATTTCCTCCTCCTCCCAGCCTCCCCTTTCCCTCCCCCTCCTCCCACCCTTCTCCTCCTCCTCCCACCCTTCTCCCCCTCCCCCCACTCCTCTCCCCCTCCCTCTCCAGCCCAAAGAGCAGTCAGATTTCCCTGCCCTGTGGTAAGTCCTAGGTCCACCCCCCTCCGTCCATTTCTAGGAAGGTGAACATCCAAACTGGCTAGGCTCCCACAAAGCGAGCACATTACGTAGGTTCAAAACCCCGTGCAATACTGACGAATATCTTGCATATCATCATAGAACCTTCATCTGGTGATGGATGGAGACAGAGACAGAGACCCACACTGGAGCACTGGACTGAGCTCCCAAGGTCCCGATGAGGAGCAGAAGGAGGGAAAACATGAGCAAAGAAGTCGGGACCACGAGAGGAGCACCCACCCACTGAGACAGTGGAGCTGATCTATTGGGAGCTCACCAAGGCCAGCTGAACTGTGACTGAAAAAGCATGGGATAAAACTGGACTCTCTGAGCATGGCGAACAATGAGGGCTGATGAGAACCCAAAAGAAAATTTTTCTAACCTAAAGAAGAACATATCCTCACCAAAAAACAAAGAAATAATATTAAAAGCAGCAAGGGGAAAAGCCCAAGTAACATAAAGGCAGACTTATTAGAATTACACCCAACTTCTTAATACATAGCCTAAAATCTAGAAGGGCCTAAATTGATATCTTGCAGACTATAAGAGACCACGGATGCCCACTGAGACTACTATACCCAGCAAACTGTCCATCACCACAGGTAGAGAAAACAAGATATTTTATGACAAAATAAAATTTAAACAATATCTATCACCAAACCCAACCCTACAGAAGGTACTCCAGCCCCAGGAAGTTAATTACACAAAAAACACAGACAATAGATAATCTCACACCTACAAAACCCAAAGAAAGGAAACACACACACACTACCACAACCAACAAAATAACAGGAATTAACAATCATTGGTCATTAATATTCTTCAATATCAATGGGCTCAATTCATCAATAAAAAGACACAGGGTAACAGACTGGATACTAAAACAGGATCCCTCATATGATGTTGCATACAAGGAACATATCTCAACACTGAAGATAGACATATAACTCACAGTAAAGGGTTGGAAAAGTATTTTTCAATCAAATGGACCTAAGAAGCATGCTGGTGTAGCTATCCTAATATCTAACAAAATAGACTTCCAACCAAAATTAATCAAAGAGACAGAGGAGGACATTTCATATTCAAAGGAAAAAATTCACCAAGATGATGTCTCACTTTTGAACATCTATGCCCCAAATTCAAGAGCATCCACATTTGTAAAAGAAACATTACTAAAGCTTAAATCACACATAGAACCCCACACAACAATAGTGGGAGACCTTAACACCCCACTCTCACCAATGGACAGGTCATCCAGACAGAAACTAAACAGAAATCATGAAATCGATGTTATGGCTCAAATGGACCTAACAGATATCTACAGAACATTTCATACGAACACAAAAGAATATACCTTCTTCGCTGCATTGCTTAGAACCTTCTTCAAAATTGACCATATACTTGACCACAAAGCAAGTCTCAATAGATACAAAATAAAATTGAAATAACCCCTTTTTATCTTATTAGACCACCATGGATTAAAATTGGATTTCTACTGGGATTTAAAAATGGGGTACAATTCTAAACAGATAATTCCCAATAGAAGACTCTCAAACAACCGAGAAACACTTAGGATGTTCAACATCCCTAGCCGAGATTCCACCTTACACCTGTCACAATGGCTAAGATCAAAAGCACAAGTGACCGCTCATGCGGGTGAGGATGTGTGTAGTGGCATTTCATTTGTATTTTAACAAATAAAGCTTGCCTGAGAATCAGAAAAGTAAAACAGCCACACTGACCAGCCTTACACAGACCGTGCAGCAACGACACACACCTTTAATCCCAGTAGCCACAATGACACACACCTTTAATCCCCGTAGCCACACTAGCTTTCCACAGAAACCAGGCGATAGTGGTGCATGCCCTTAATCCCAGAACTAGAGAGGATTATAAAACAGGAGGAGACAGCCCCATGGAGGCTAGGTAACAGGAAGGGTTTAAGGAGAAGAGATTTTATGAGTGGACAGAGGGTGGGTGGGGATGGGAACATGGATGATCAGGTTATGGGTGCGTGGAGAGGGAGAGTACTGAAAGATACTCCTGGAAAGGGGGGCATTTCTGGGTTGGGTGAAAACCTGGCACAAGAGAATCTACAAGGAAGATCCCAGCTTAGACTCCTAGCAATAGTAGCTACGTAGCCTGAACTGGCCATTGCCTGTGACCAGGTTAGTGTCTAGCTCAACTGTCATCAGAGAGGCTTTATCCAACAACTGATGGAAACAGATGCAGAGACCCACAGCCAAACATTAGGTGGCGTTTGGGGAATCCTGCAGGAGAAAGCATTGTACGACCCAGAGGGATCAAAGACATCATAAGGAAACTCATAGACTCTACTAACCTGGCTCATAGGGGCTCACAGAGACCGAACCAACAACCAAGGAGTCTGCATGGAACTGACCTAGGCACTCTGCATATATAGTGACAGTTGTGTAGCTTGGTCCTCTTGTTGGATTTCTAACAGTGGGAACAGGGGTTATCTCTGACTCTTTTACTGGCTTTTGAGACCCTGCTCCCCTGGGAGGTGCTTAGTCTTACTGCAACTTGATATGCCATGTTTTGTTGATACTCATGGGAGACCTGCCCTTTCCTAAATGGAGGAGGGATGGATTGGGGGTGAGAAAGGGGGGGGTGTAAAATGGGGGGAGGGTCTGGAGGAGAGGAGGTAGGGGAAACTGCGTCAGAGGTGTAAAATAAATAAGTAAATAAATGAAAATTTTAAAAATGGTGTTTTTAAGTAGCCAATTGAGTAGCAGTAGGTTTCATACATTTTGTTACATGAACTTAGACTTGGGATCAGGATAAAATTCAACAGTTGGTTGAATGGCCCCCAACATACTTGTGCCGTTTTTGTACCACATATTTAAGTGAAACAGTATTCTCAGCATTGAAGATCATAAAGTCAGAACACGGATCAACTTTGCAAAATTTTGAAAATGCTCTGCATCCTCTAGCATCAGATATTCAGCCAAGCCTGGTGCGGTGGCACAAACCTCCAGAAACCTCCCAGCACTCAGGAGACAGACGCAAGTGGATCTCTCTGAGTTTGAAGTCAGCCTGATCTACAAGGAGAGTTTAAGCTACCTGGGGCTACATAGTGAGAGCTTAAATTAAAAAAAAAAATCAGGGCCAGAGAGATGGCTCAGCGGTTAAGAGCATTGCCTGCTCTTCCAAAGGTCCTGAGTTCAATTCCCAGCAACCACATGGTGGCCCACAACCATCTGTAATGGGGTCTGGTGCTCTCTTCTGGCCTGCAGGCAGACACACAGACAGAATATTGTATATATAATAAATAAATATTTTTTTAAAAAAAAATCAGCCAAGATTTAAGCTTTTTGTAAAAATAGACAAGCAGATCCATTTCATGAGTATGCAGATTTGATTATGTGTTTTCTAACTGGTAAAATTATATTTACATAGAAGAATTGTCCTAAAATAAAATTCTCTATGATTTTTCTACCAGGAAATGTAAAAATATATATAATGTGGGGTGTCTTATAAGAATTTCTCTCCTGAAAGGGGGTTGTGAGTAGAAAAGCTTACAGTTTTCTAGTTCAGAGAGAAAAAAGGAATTCCACTTTAAAATTCCTTTTTCTTGCATTTAGCAGTGTTTGAGACAAGATCTCATCCTAGCCCAGGCTTGCCTTGAGCTCACTATTGTAGCCAAGGCTGGCTTGGAACTCCTGATTCCTCCTGCCTCAACTTCCTGTGTTGTGAATACAGGCATGTGCTACTATGCCTGGGTTTAAACCTTTTAAATGCCCTAGTATATGCAAGTAACAATGCTAGCCATTAGAGACAACAGAGAATAAAAGGATCCAGGGGACAGGGGAGTCCCAGAGATATGCCAGAGGATCCTGTGCCCAGACACCTGGGGGCTAGAGGCAGGTTCCCTCACTCAAATCATCCCCTGATTAGACCCAAAGCTCTTCCTTTGCTTTGGAAGCTGGGCAAAGCTGCGCAGGCCTGTAATCCCAGTACTTGAGAGGCAGGGGCAGAAAGGTCAGCAGCTCAGGATCATCTTGATCTACATAGTGAGTTTCAGGCTAACCTGTGCCACAAGAGGTCCAACAAACACAAAAAATCCGACAGAATCTGAGTCACATTGGAGTACCAGGCCTACTGTAAATATATAAACAGACAGACAGACAGACAGCATGAAATGAGCAGCAGCCACAATCCTTTCCTCTTTCTTTACCTCCCACACCGGCTCGTGTTGCTCTTAGGTGCTTGCAGATGGCAAAGCAGCTAAAATGAATTTCTATTAAACTTCTTTGGATTATGAATTCTACAGACTCCTACAGATATGAATGCTGAATCCATGCCCACCTGCAAATTTGTTTCTGCTCAGTGAATGCCCCGGTCAGTGAGCAGCAGGCGCTATTAGAGGCCAAGCAATTAGGCTACCCTTTTGTATTTATTTTTGAGTCACAGTCTCTCTTTGTAACCCTGTCTGGTCAGGAACTCACTATAGCGATCAAGCTAGCCTTTAACTCACAGTGATCCACCTGCCTCCACCATTCTGTCTATTTTTTAGACAAAATGTGGACCAGTGGGTGAAAACCAGAGTTTTGGATGGTGCTAGAGATTGTCTTCAGGTACTTACCTGGGCAGGATGTCAAAGTGGGCATCACTGCAGCAGGAAAGGGTCAGCTCTGATGTCAGTAACACACGTGCATGTGCAGTGATTGACCAGACATGCTTGTATAGCAATATACTTTTTGGGGCACTTAAATCACTGCTGATGGCTCCTTCTGCTGTCTCTCTGCTATACATCCAGCCTCCTACATGCACTTTCTTTTTGAAACTGGGCCTCATTATGCTGCAAAGGCTAGCCCAGAATTCCTAGACTCAAGCAACCTTCCTGTGTCTGGTGTAGCCTGTGGGTACACATTAGTGTACTCAGCTCACCTTTTAACTACATCTCTTTTCTTTCAAAAGTCACCACCACGTGCAGGACTTTCCCCCACTTTATAGCACCAAACAGGAGTCTGAATTTGAGTCCCATTCAAACCCCAGGTACACAGACCCATGTTGATTGGTGGCTAGGTTTTCCATATTGAGGCTGTTATTATTTGCAACAAATGTAAAATTCTGAGATGGCTAATTTTGACTTGAAAGTTGACTGGGTTTTGAGACATGTGGAACATTGGCAAGGCACACCCCTACCTATATAGAGCTATTTCCAGATGAGGTCATGAGGGGTGTGGCCTAAGGAGTGGAATAATCTGAGAGACTCATAATGTGATGGCAATATGGGGAGGGAGGCCCACTTAGGGGAAGGCCTTCGAGGCTATCTAGCCATGATGAGTCCTTCCTGAAAACCTTTTGTTGCTTCTTCTCTGGCGTGCTGAGAATTACTTCCTTCTGTTATGCCCTTCCAGCTACTATAGACATCTCTGAAACCGGAAGCGAAAAGAAATCTTTCCTGCCTCAAGTAGTTCTATCGGGCATTTTGACTGCAGCTACGGAAAAGCAGCACAGATCCCTGCCTTTGTTTTTCCGCACCAACTGTAACACGAAAAGGTCTTTCTTCCCCACAGATCAATATTTACCTCAAGAACTGCCAACTCTTTAAATTTTTATTAAAGATGTGGTGCCTTCCGGGCCCATGATCCTAGCACTTAGGAGATTGAGGCAGGAAGATTGCAATGAGTTTAAGGTCAACCTGGCTAAATAATGAGCTTGAGGCCAGCCTGGGTTACAGAGTGAGACCCTACCTCAAAGCAAAAAAAAAAACCAAACCAAAACAAAAAAATCCTTTCACCAATAAATGTTAACCTAATAAAAAGCTCAATAATAGCTTCTCTATCCTTCAGTGTCTCACTAGGTGGAGATGTCTTCATGAAATAAATCGCGTCATAAAATTATTCTGTTAAACACCTTTTGCTTTCCATTGTATTTAACAACAGTTGAGAAGTTAATATTTAGGATATGCAAGATAGATTTGCCTTGGCCTCTACCTCCTTAAGTGACATGACCTTAAATATTCACCATACTCTCCCTCCTATAAATTGGCGAACAGTCTCTCACTCAGTTCCCAAAGTAGTTCTGTCCCACAGAGTAAAACACTGAGAAGTTCGGGACCCTGTGTCAATAAGGCCACCGCCAGCACCCACTTCATGTTCCAAATGGAGCTCCTTTTCCCCACCCCATTTCCATTATCTGCACACACAGAAAGGCACGGAACCCTCCTCAGAGCCGCTTATTAACATGGAATAGTTACGTCATTGCTATACAAATATATTTAGAAACAGATTCCTTTGAGTCTCAACAGTTTCCTGGATATTCAGTCTTTAAAAAACAACAACAACAAAAAAGTTACTAATTCCTGGGATGGCTTCATGTGACAGCTTAACACACAGGCCCACGGAAGGAGACTCCACATATAATGTTCCCCCCAAAGTCAGCAGAGCCCCAGCCCACATGGAAACTCTGTGGAAGTATCCCACACTTTGGTATCCCCCCTCCTTTTCTAATATGAGATAAAATATTGCAGAGACATCATCAAAATTCACACCTGAGTTAGACATCTTGCTGGAACATTAAAGAGAAAAGGTCATAGTGCAGAACAGGAAAAGGCTATGTACAAGAGCGTGGCCAGTATCTTGGGCATGGCGCTCCCTCCCTCCATCTCTCTCTCTCGGTTTGCTCAGTTTTTTGTGCTCAAGAGAAAGGAGAGGGGGCAGGACAAGCAGAAACACAGGGAGCAGAGAAAAGACAAGTATTTTTTAACTTGGGTGTATGTGGGCAACAAAGAGAACCTGTGGATGGAAGTATATGACCGGAGGGTAGCTCTGCCATCTCCAGAGAGGAAGGGACTTTGTAGGGCACAAGAATGGAAGAATTTGGTTGTAGAAAAGGGAGCAAGGGCAAAAGAAAATGAGGCAAAACTAGAAACTGTGGTAATTAGACAAAATAAGGCTTTGGTGGAAACATGAGATTTCAGTCTTTCCACAGAATTTGCGATCTGTTCAGGATTGTGGCCGAGGGCAGAGCCAAAACCATGATCTACCATTCTTACAGTTTGGCCCACCGAGCAAATGGCTGTCCCCAGAAGCCAATGGCACACATCCCTTTCTCCGTAAGATGAAGCCATCAAAAACATTAGAGAAAGAAGGTGGCCATAGGCACGGCAGGCGAGCACGGTAAACTCCCAGCAGGATTATCAAGAGCCTGAGACATCAGCGTGGCCTACAGCGAGGCATCAGTGTGGTCTGCAGTCACAGTTTGGTTCTCTGGAGTCTCTGGATCACCGAGAAGGCAAGAATGTGGGTTTGCTCTTCAGCAGTGGCCGTTTGTCCCACCCGTTCCCAAGTAGTCTGTCCATTCATGGAAGGCATGACTCCCTGTGTCCTGGTGGGAACAAGGGGCCAGGTGGAACTTGAGGAAGTTTTTGGTCTCAGTGGAGGTAGGTGGGATGATTCCAACGGTACCACGGTCTGGGGAAAAAAAAAAAAGACCAAGCCAGAGTTACAAACCTGATGGGAAGGTGACAGCTACAAGGCAGGTAGAGAGGACCTTAAGGGGTGATGAAAACATTTTGGAATTAGATAACAGTAATGGTTGTACAACCTTGTGAATTTTATGGCGTATGAATCATACCTCAAATATTAAACTACTAATATTATTTGGGTCTCCTGGACCCCAGAAATTCTGACTTCCTAGACTATGAAACATCTGGACAATAGAAGCTACTTGCTGAACTGCCTAGATTTGGACAAATGGATTCCTCTCTTCCTGTAAAGCTCAAGAGTGTAACCTATCACTCAACTTGGCTTGCTTGTATGTTGAAGATAGGGCCTCCAGCTGGGCAGTGGTGATGCATGCTTTTAATCCCAGCACTTAGGAGGTAGAAACAGGCAAATTTCTGTGAGTTCGAGGACAGTCTGGTCTACAGAGTGAGTTCCAGGACAGATTCCAAAGCTACAGAGAAACCCTCTCTCGAAAAACAAAAACAAACAAACAAACGAAAAGATAGGGTCCATGTTCAAGACAGGCTCCTCCAAATCCTCCTGCCTCAGCCTCCTGCATGCTGAGATTACAGGTGTGTACCACCATGCCCAAATTTGTTTGTTTTTTAAAAAAAGTTATATATATATATATATATATATATATATATATATATATATATGCGTGCATCACTGTGCACACATATGGAGGTCAGAGGACAACCTTGGGTGTTGTCCCCACCTTTTTTGAGATAGGTTCTCTTATTGCCCCAACAGCCTTCTTTGAGACAGGTTCTCTCATTGGCCTGCCCACCTTCTTTGAGACAGGTTCTCTCATTGGCCCGCCCACCTTCACTGAGACAGGTTCTCTCATTGGCCTGGAGCCCAAAGGCCTCTCCCTCTCACTTCCACCCTAGCACTGGGATTCCAAGCACATACTGCCACACCTGGCTTTTTTTTATTTGTATGTCCTTCTGGCAGTCAGATTCAGTCCTCTGCTTTCCAGAAAGCATCTTACCAATGGAACTGTCTCCCTAGCACCACAACCTGCTTCAAATCTGGTGTCTTTTGCATCAGGGAGGATTCTCACGACACCCATCCTAAGAATACTTTTCCAGGAGTTTATTTGGCTTGTGAGCTAAGACCCGCCAGGGCCTGCCCTGCTGCTTCCCAAGCGGACTTGGGAGCCAGATCTCAGTAGCACTTTTCTCTCTGTGAGCCAGCTGCACCCGAGGGCCAGAGTTGGTCTATGCCTGAGCTCCAGACTCATGTCATAACAACCTGTGGTTCGAGCTCCTGGTGAGAAGCACTCCTGAGTCCAGCCCAGGACCTGGTCCTTTCTCATGTGAGCATTGGAAATTTCCACCATCAAAGCTGAGGATGGAAATTCTGGCTTTGTTGACATCAGCCCTTGCCAGGACTGCTCACCGGCTACCGCTTCTTTTTAAAATCCTCACTCCCTGGGGATGCAGTCCAGTCTAGCTCTTCACTCTGCGCCCCCCCCCCCTTCCCACCTCCACTGTTACCCCATTTCCCATTTCCAGTTCTCATCTATGGCACCGGCCCAACTCCTCACATGCCCCTGAGCCTGCCAGATGCTGCCTCGCTGCCGTCCACTTACCCCGAGGAGTTAAAGCCGGAGGAGGAGTTCATCGCCGCTTTGGAGTTATTTTGAGATGCTGTGGGGCTGCTGGCATGGAGTCCTGAGCCAGGAGACGAAGGCCTGCTGTTGTTCCCGGGGGAACAGGATGACGTTACTGAGGACAAAGAGAGACAAAAACAAGGCCAAAATAATGTTGCTGGGTCTGGGGACCTTTGTGACACAGCCTTTCCAACATATAATTTTCTCTTGGAATCCCCAAAGGGCGCCTTACCATCTCCCTACCCCCCCCCCCCCCCGCCTGTCTGCCCACCTTCTACCCTGTGAACAGCAAGGCCCACCCATCAGCCCATCCTTGGCGGGGGCCTTTATTTCAAGTGCTCTCGGCAGCCTAGGCCCTTAGAGCAGTGCGGCTGGTTCTGTCAGTCCAAGACTTGCCAAAGGCATGGAGGACAGATGCCAAAATCTGCGGGACACGCCCTGGGCGGGAGGGGAGAAGATGATGAAGCTCGGGAAAGGAAGAGGCATGGGGAGAAAGCATGAGGCATACGGGAGAGCAGAAAGGCCGCCAGACTCTCAGTTCCCTGACTCTACAAAGAAAATGGACATGGTCCCCTTAAAGGGAACCCAAGCCTTGTCTTGGCCCTGGGCCTGTCCTGACCCACCCTGGAACTCATGGTCATCCTCTATAAAAGGGCAGGTTTGCACTAAGTAGATATTCTTCTTGTTTGGAATCCCAATATGTGTTTCATGCATAGAGCGCTATATATTTTACTATTCAAACTAAGATTAGAAAGGAAATAAAAAAGTAGATCATGCAGAGATCAGCATATGGGGCTTGGACATATCCTTATCTAGGTCTGTGAAATGCTATGGGTGCTTTGGGAGAAACAGAACCCTGAAAATGTGTTCTGGACGCCCATCTTCCTCCAGGTTTTCCATACAATTCACTTTGGAATGTATTATACCCTTGAGTACTGAGCCATGCTGCAAGTAAAATAAAAACAAGCGTTTGTTTAAACTTTGCTTAACAATATTTTCCAAACTTATGTGACCACAGAACCCTATTCTTCCCAGCCCTTATTTTTAATGTCCTTTGAGACACACTGAGGAAATGCTGACTTAGGTGAAGAGCCTTTTAAGGGTTTTTTGTTTTGCTTTGTTTTGTTTGAGACAGGGTTTCTCAAGGTAGCTCTGGCTGTCCCGGAACTTGCTCCATAGACCAGGCTGGCCTCGAACACCTGCTTCTATCTTCCAAGTGCTGGGATTAAAGGTATGCACCACCACACTTAGGTCCTTTCAGTTTTAATATATTATTTAGATTAATCCTGTGTTGTCTGGAAACCTCTTTGGAAGCTCACCTGTTCCAGGCATGGTACTGTGGACAGGAGGGACGGAGAGGGCACCCAGAGATCCTGACGGAGAGACCTGAAAGGCAAGAGAGGCCTGTGAATGTCCATGCTGTGTCCTTCCTCCTTCTGCCAGGACACTGGGTGAAAGGCTGCAGAGAGCAGTTCGCCTTCCTCAGTGACCTCCTACTCCATAATTTTCACCTTGTGCGTCATAGGAAGACCTGTGGACTACATACAGCCATCAGGACCCACTTCTGGCCTGCTGCAGAAGCTCCCTGGTGCTGACACAGACCACTCCCCCTCCTGCTGGTGCCCCTGGCAAAGTTCCTCTGGTACTGCCAGGCTAGAGGTTTGTTCCAGTGCCCCGAGGAGAGATGAGCAAGCCTTTGAAACCCTTGCTCCGGCAGATGTTGCTGACTGCCTGCTCTATTTCTACTTTGCATGCTTATAATCTCAGTGCTTGGGAGACTGAGGCGAGGGGACTACTATAAATTCTGAGTCAGCTAGGGATGCATAGCAAGACACTGTCAAGAAAAAAAAGAAAGAAAGCAGGTAGAGACTTAAAACACCAGAAGGGGCCATTCAGGAGCTAGGGAGACACCTTGGCTCAGTCACTAAAGTGGCTGCCTCTCAATCCCAAGCATGTGAAAACTCAGTTTTAACAGTCACAGCCTGCAATTTCAAGCTGAGGAGGAAAAACAAGAGAATCCCTGGGTTTGCTAGTCAACCAGTATAGCCAAACCAGGGAGCTCCAGGGTCCGTGAAAGACCCCATCTCAAAAAATAAGATGAAAAGCAATTGAGGAAAATACCCAATGTTGCCCTCTGCCTTCCCCCCACTCCCATCTCCCCCCGCCCCACACACACACATTTAATTTCCCAGTTCAGGAATCTATCCCTCACTATGATTATCCAAGAGCAGCCTAGGATAAGAAATAATGAGTGGACAGATCTGGGTGTGAGACCTGGCCTTGTCACCCACGGTCTGCGTGACTATGAGTAAGCTATCAACCCCAGGGAGGCTTGGTTTTCTCTTCTGTGAAACAGCAGCAGCACCTCCCTGATATTTCTTTTAATTAAGATTTAATGAGATAATGTCTATAAAGGTTCCAGCCCTGTGGCTGGCAAAGAGCACCGGCTCGTTAAAGGTTAGCTGCCTTGCTCCCGGAAGAAAAGGGCTGTGGACTGTTGGTTATCTTTAGGTGCTTTCTTAGCGCCACCTTTGAGCTCTGCCCCTCTTACTTTTCTCCTGTTGACCAGGAAGCTCTGACCAGCATTTTCATAGGATATTGATACAGAGACTCCACTTAGGGACCTGCCATCTGCTAGGATCCCAAACAACTCTGGAACAGCCCCTCCAGCAGGAAGTAGCCTGTTTTCCTAACTAATCAGAACTCCTTCTCTTCTTCTTACCCTTGGGTTTACAATGGACAGGGCCTGGAGGGGTGGAGGCAGTTTGGGAGGGGTGGCAGAGTGGTAAGAGATGCTATCAGTCACCTCCTCTCCTCCTCTCCCAGATGCCACACCCAAGAACCCTGTTGTTTTCAAATAAATAATAGTGTGTGCACAGTCACTGTGATTGCTTCCTCCACTTCCAGCTAAAGATGGGTTCTGCATATGCAAACATACATATATATGGTCCCTTACTTTAAGCATTGTTTTTACATATGGTAGCAAAACAGTACCAAGATGCTTTGTGTGTGTGTGTGTGTGTGTGTGTGTGTGTGTGTGTTTTGCTGGGGACTGAGGCAATGGTCTTATATATGCTAAGCCAGGGTTATATATAACATTGAGCTACATATACCTTCCAGCCCCCTTTAAAATTTTATTGTTTATTTCTTAAAAGATTTTATTTTTAATTATGTATACATGTGCTGGTATGTGTGTGTGGGGGGGTGCATGTGCCTGCAGTGCCCACAAAGGCTGGAAGAGGGCGTCAGATACCCTGGAGCTGGTAGACGGGTGCACAGGAGGGCACTGGAAACTAAACTCAGGTCCTCTGCAAGAGCAGGGTGAACTCTTAACCACGGAGCCATCTCTCCAGTGCCTATTCATTTATTTTTCTGACTTAGCTAGCTCGGGATTGCTTTGTGTCAGAAATAGAAGACATCAGTTTTCATCCCACCAAGACCCGAAGAAAAGACAGGATCAGAAGACACACCTTCATCCAACCTACATGACGTCGGGTGCGGAACTCTTGTCTTCCAGGCGTGATATGACCATTACTATCTACAGAAGCTTATTTTTTTTTAAAGATTTATTTAATTTTATTTTGTGTGTACGGGTATATTGCCTGCATGTATGTCAGTGCACCATGGACATGCCTGGTGCCTGCAAAGACCAGAAGACATCAGAGGATCCCCTGAACAGTTGTGAGTGAGCGGTCATGTGGGTTCTGGGAATTGAACCTGGATTCCTCTGGAAGACAGCTAGTGCTGTTACCTGCTGAACCATCTCTCCAGCCCTAGCCTGTGGTTTTTCAAGCGCATGCCTTCTCACAGGCTCCTCTTTCTGCCTACTAAAGCACTCTTGCTACTTCATGTTCTTCAGGCAAATCTTGGGCTCCCCAATGCTGCCATGCTGACTTTTTAATTTTTTTTAATTTTTTTTAATTTTTTATTTTTAAGACAGGGTTTCTCTGTATAGCCTTGGCTGCCCTGGAATTCACTTTGTAAAACAAGGCTGACCTCAAACTCTGAGATCTACCTGCCTCTGCCTCCCAAGTGCTGGGATTAAATTCGCCCAGAGAGTGGAGTGTCTTTTATCTGCATTCCCACAATGCTGCTGTGGGACTCACCAGGCTAGACCTCTCACACATGCTTGGTTTTACTTCCTGCATTATCAGTCTCTTCCTTCTCGCTTTCTTCCCTTGATCCTCTTGTTCTCAAATGGCTGATGTCACCAGAGGGTGGAAGTGAACCTTTCTGTCTTTATACAAATTCCATAACGGAATTCTTCTTACCCAGAACTTCAACAGCCACCTGCTTGTGATAGTCCCAACCCATGGCTCCCTCCCAGCTTCTCTCCTGGCCCCTGTAGCCAATGTCCCAAGCCTCCAGGGGCAGTCCCACTTAAGTGTGCTGCAGGCCTACATCATGACGACGCAAAGAACTGGAGCACTACCTTTCCGCACCCCAAAACCAGCTGGTCCTGTTTGCTGGGTCCACACAGAATGCTACCATTTACCCAGCTAGCCCAGCCTGAACACTGAGTCATTCCCAGGCTTCCCCTTCCACTGCTCTCCCTGCTCCAAGCCAGCTCTGAGTTTATTAACTGAGGCCTTTTGCTTATATTTTTGTTTGTTTTTGACGTAGGGCCTCATGTATTTGCTGAGTAACAGAGGATAACTTCTGAGCCACCCCAGGTGTTGAGACTCCACGGTGGTGCTGTAGGTGGAGCCTGGGGCTTCATGCATAGTAGGCAAGCACTCTACCAACTAAACCACACCCATAACCCTTGTTTATCACTTGACACTCTCCTCTCTCCCCTGTCCCATGACCAGTTCAGCCCCACCTTCCAACATTCCTCTACATGGAACCGCCTGAAGTTCCATGAATTTGCTGTGTATTTTTCCCCACCTTGCTGTTCTCACACTTCCCCTGGAGACAGCTCCACCTCACACATACCTGCCACTGTAAACTCAACTCAGGCACTAATGACCTCCCGTGGGGAAGCCTTCCTAGCCACGGTCCCCAAGGTGTGTTAGCAGCTGCTCCTAAGGTCGCTTAGAGAAATGATTCTGCTGTTTGTCTCTTGTTTACTTGTGTGTTTCCTCTGCTAGACGATGAGGTCCCCTGGCACTGGGAATAAATGGCATCTATCTCCAGCACTTGGCACAAAGACCAACATAGAGCTGGTCTGTGGATATATAGGGGAAGTCAACAATGTGGGAGTTTTTTATGTAGGTCTTACCCAGCCTGCAACCAGCCTGCTGGAAAACTAGAGGACATCATTTTATCCAACTTCTCTACCCTTTTACCGCTACCAAAGATAGAAAACTACACCATTAACCATGTCCCATCTCTCCCTAGATGAAGCAGGACACATTCTAATTTCCAATCCTCTGTGTCTCCATAGAACTTGAATCCCATCTCTCCCTAGACAGAACAGGACACATTCTAATTCCCAATCCTCTGTGTCTCCCTAGAACCTCAAGTTATTCTCAGACTTGGCTTTTCCTAGAACATCAGAGGCTAAGATTTAACCCCAGCTAGGTACTGCCTCTCGGGTGCCTACGAAGCACACACAACTTAATATAAATGGTCTCAGATTCTCAGCTGTCTTTGTTTCTCAAGCCTGTTCTTCGTTCAGTCTTCCAAATTTATTATTATTATTATCATTATCATCATCATCATCATCATTATTTGGAGACAGGGTCCTTCTAGGTAGTCTTGGCTGTTCTGGAACTCACTATGCACATCATTCTGGTCTCAAACTCACAGAGATCTGCCTGCCTCTGCCTCCCAAGTGCTGGGATTAAAGGTGTGTGCTACCATGTCCAGACCGACATTTTTTAAAAGGGCAGTGCCAACAACACGCATCCAGTACTCAGGTAGCTCAGTTGGTAGCATGTTTACCTAGCATACAGGAGGCCCTGGGTTCCATATCTAGCACCAGAAAAACCAGGTGTGCTAGTGCATACCTATAATCCCAGCACTTAGGAGATAGAGGTCACCCTCAACTACACAGTGAGCTCAAGGCTTGCTTGGGCTACTTGAACCCTGTACCATAAAACAAACAAAACAAAACCAAAGCATCCGGGGAAAAACAGTTTGCTTTTGGAATCTGAGCAATTAGCAAATCTTACTGACTTCACAGCTGAAGAACATAGAGTCCAAGCACTTATTCTTATCACCATGGCTACCACCCTCCACACCTCCTCTGCTCAGCCTGATGGCTGTCTTCTGGCATGTCTCCGGCTTCCCGAGTTATTCTCCACTCAGCAGCCCATGTCAACCAGCTCAGATTTATACATCCAGGCTTTTCCAACACCTTCCTATTCGAGTCAACTGAAGTCCTCTCACTGAACTCCAAGACCTGAGGTAGTCTAGTTTCTGGTACTTCTCTGAATTCATCGGCCTTTTGACCCTTTTGCATAGACTTCCTTGGTGGTCCCTCCACCTCTTTCCCCTAGATATACACATATTTTATCCCCTTAAAAAATTTAGATTTTCATTCAAATACCACCTAATCAGACAGGGCATCTCTAACCTTCCTGTTAAAAAGGCGAAAACACACCAATCATCTTGTTCATGTTGTTGTTTGTTTAACTGTATAACACTTTATTCATGCTACAAATATGTGTGGGCATGTGGGTGACACATAGCATGTGTGAGAGGTCAGAGGTCAACTTTTGGGAATTGGCTGTCTTCTTCCAGACATGGAAACTCAGACATGGAAACTGGATCATCAGGTTGGGCAGCAAGCATCTCTACTGGCTGAGCCATCCCAACAGCCCCCCTTCCCTTCCACTCCTCTTTAATCTTCTTATATTATGCATACTTTATATGTTGTATCTATTTGTTTATTCATGTACTGAATCTCCCCTGCCTACTACCTACCATGCTGTGGTATGGAAGACTCCTGGCCTCCATGTACATGGCCCCCAAGTGTTTGGCAGCCTGTCAGCCAACTCCAAGTCACTTACCAGCCGGGAGTTGTAGATGGGCGGCTTGATAGGTGTGGCCACAGGGCAGTTGATCCGCTTCTCCTTTTGCCGTCGATTGCAGAACCAGACCCTGACCACCTCCTTCTCCATGGACAACTGCTCTGCAATCATGGAAATCTCTTCTGAGCTGGGTTTAGGGTTCTATAGGGACAAAGGGATAGGGTGTGGTCAGGAGACAGAAACAGGAGCAGAAATTAGAGGTGAGGGTCAGATGTTCCAAACACAAAACATTGAACATATGGGTCAAATGCCTTAAAGTCAGACCAAGGGTGGAATACTGACTTTATCATCTGTGCACTGAGCGTCCTTAGAAATTCCCTTTACCTCTGAGCCCCAGTCTTTCCAGATATGGAGTGAGACTACCTGCCTAGCACACAGGACTATGGTAAGGGTTACAAGAGAAAGCATGTGTCCACCATGTGCACAGGGCTGGAATGGATGAGCGGATACCAAAGGTTGGTCCCTTCCTGTCCTCCTTCCCTTTGGAGTATTCACACAGCAAGGCCTCCATGGGTGAATTATGGAGGGGAGGTGGAGTCCTTGAGGAAAACCTCCCTCCTAAGTCCTTCCTCGTGACCTCTCCCTTCACATCTCTTCCTAGAAAACGAGGAGGCTGGACTGCTCAGGCCCACCAGGTGTGTGGGAGAGCTGCAGGCCGTATGATGTCATCGCTCTGTTCCATTGACCTGCCACCCAGTCTGAGGCTTGAGCCCCTTTTCCTCATTCTTGTATCCCCCAACTTAAACTATACTGCTCTAAGAAACCCGAAAGATGGGAAACTCAACTCCAGCCATCCTGCTGGCAGGATGCAGCCACGGAATCCCTGAGCCAGACTCAGCAGGGGAGCTGCTCCAGGCCAGCAGAACTAGCAGCCAGGACCTACAAGCCTAGACTGGGTAGTGTTCAGTAACAGGGAGGCTCTAGGGGAAGCTACACGACAGATCTCATAGAGACTCGCTGTTATCACCTGTATTTCCCTCTTCTCACTCCTCCCCGGCTCCCACGAGGCTCACAGCCAGCAGACACTGCCTCAAGAATATGCTCTTACTATCCTTGAGAATCTATGGTTAGAATATCTAATTGAGAACATGGAAAGATTTGAAAACTTTTAATTAAAAAAAATGAACACATGTTTTAGAAATAACTGTAAGAAGCAAAACATTCTAATTGGTGGAACAAAAAGAGACTTGTGCAATATAATCACAAGTGTCTAAATGAGCACTAAGAGCAACACTACAATTGCTTTCAGAAGGCACTGGAAGCTGGGTGGCGGCACAAGCCTATAATCCTAACACTTGGGGGCGGGCACAAAGAAGATTGGCATGAGTCTGAGGCCAGCCTGGGCTACATAGTGTTATATACAGGTCAACCTAGGTAAACTCCAGTGTGAGACCATATCTTTAAAAAGCAAAGACAAGACAGGCAGACAAGAGGCAAAATGAAAACAAAAGGCAATGGGTTGTCTTTCCTTTCTACTTTTCTTCCTATGTTTTCCAAATTGTTCATAATGAACATTGACTGTATTATTTTTTTGTTTTTTGGGGTTTTTGTTCAAGACAGGGTTTCTCTGTAGCTTTGGGGCCTGTCCTAGAACTAGCTCTTGTAAACCAGGCTGGCCTTGAACTCACAGAAATCTGCCTACCTCTGCCTTCCGGGTGCTGGGATTAAAGGCGTGCGCCACCACTGCCTGGCAACTGTATTATTTTTTAAGTTGAAAATCTTTTTTAAAAACTTTAGAATTTTTTTTAAAATTTAACGTTTATTTATTTGAGAATGGGGCATATACTATGGCAAAGGAGGATGGAGTTCAGGGGTCAACTTGCAGGAACTGGTCCTTCTTCTACCATGTGGATTCTAGGGACTGAACTCAGGTCATCAGGCTTGGCTACAAGCCCTATTTTGCCCCTTGCTAAGCCATCTTGCCAGCCCTTTATTATACTTTTAAGTTGAGAAGCAAAATTTGTTTCAAAAGAGATGGAGACTTTTACATAATGCCCTGGCTTTCATTTGTCACCTCAAATGTATATAGAAACACATGCCCTACTGGTATGCTGTGCTTGTTCTTGAATCTTCCAGTGAGAAGAATAATGAGACCCAAATACATGTCAACAAGGAAAAGAGTTTTCTGGAACTCTTGAAGAAAGCATTTCTGGGCTCCTAGAGAAGAGTGACTAGGTTTCCTCCCAAGACAGGTACTTGTGTAGCAGGGGAGAGTAGTGTTTAGCATCTTGCACTGAACCCAGCTTCCTGCACATGTGGGACCTGCTAACCTACCTGCACAAGACTGGCCCCCCCACTCCCACCCTAGGAGATTGGTTGCTCACGTCTTGAAATCGCTTCTCAAGTGTCAGGCGGATGTTGGTCTCGATGCTGGTCCGTTTCTTCCTCTTCCTGCCAAACACTTCGCTGAGAGTAGGGTAGGAGCTGGGTGTGTTTGCCGAAGGGTCTGATGGGGAGGACTCTGGAGAGAGGAACAAATGAAGCTCAGAGACAGAGATGTGTGGCTGGCCCAGTCTGCTGGAGTAAACCTGAGGTTTCTCAGCCCTTCCCACGGACCCTGCAGGGCTATATTCAGAATTAGCCCTGACCCCAGCAGAGAATCCAGAACAGATGGAGTCCTGCTTCTCCAGGATGCTCCGGGTGAATGTCCCCCAGGGCTCCCACCACAGGTCTCCATGTGTTCGCCGCCACAGTTCAGGGATGCCTAGGCCTCAATGGCCTGTCTGGGTGTGGGGGATGAGGTAGAACTATGAGTCACGTGGTCTGGCCTGTTTTAAAAGATATGACCCTCTGTGCGTACTGAGTGAAACCAGTTTGCTCTGGCACGTAGGAACCTAAGCTATTCTGAAGACATTTGTCCTTGAGTGAAAGGTGGAAGCCAAGGCCGCAGGGTGGGGAAAAGTTATAGTAATGATGAGCCCGCAAACCCTTTCCCAAAGATACTAGGAGCTTCTATCATTTCTTCTATTTGGATGTTTCAGTAAAAGTTGTCTTGGGAGCACTGTATTTAGGAGGAGGAGGAAGAGGATTCCCACGTATTCTTCTGAGTGAGGGGACTTCCTTAAAGGGACCCAGCCTGGCCACCCAAGCTACTCCTGCCTTTGACACTGGAGTAGTAATTCATAACCTACACTCCTATTCGACAGAGCTTAGCCCTGGAGAGGGGCTTATTCCTTTCCTCTCCACATGGGCCAGGGGCCACCCTGCCCCACACACTTGGCAATGTCTGGAGATATTCTGGGAGGTCTCTCAACTGGGGAGGTGAAGCAGATGCTAGAGTAGGTAGAGATTCAGGCTGCTCACCTCCCACACCGAGGTCAGCTCCTAAGGATGAACAGTTTCACTCGGTCCAAATGTCAGAAGCCCTCCCTTTCACTCTTTCTAGATGCCAAGTTCTGGCCATCATTCCAAATGCCCTGCCAATCTTCTTACCCCCTGACCTGGATCCTACAAAACCTACTTCCTCATCACCCTTCCTGCTGTCGTGCTTTTCTGGCCAGTACTCATCACAGCAATTGCCTATCCTGCTCCAGAACAGCCAAATAAAGACCTGAGCTAGGCCTGGGTCTTTTGCCTCAGCGGGACCCTGCAGGGCCCTCTTTGCCATCTTCTGACCTAGACTGATCCCATACAACAATTTGAGTCAGTGGATTAAACTTAACCTCTAAGCTGCTGTCTTGAAATATAGGATAGGTAGCTCTGGGACAAGGGATAAAAAGAAAGGAGGTAAAGGGAAGGGAAGGGGAGGAGAGGAGAGGGGAAAGGAGGGAAGGGGAGGGGAGGAGGGAAGGGAAGGAGAGGGGAGAGGAGAGGAGAGGGGAAGGGAGGGAAGGGGAGGGGAGGAGGGAAGGGAATGGGAGGGGAGGGGAGGGGAGAGGAGAGGAGAAAAGATGATGGAGGAAGGTCATTGGCTAATAAAGAAACTGCCTTGGCCCATCTGATAGGGCAGAATTTAGATAGGCGGAGTAAACAGAACAGAATGCTGGGAGGAAGAGGAAGTGAGCTCAGAAATCATGCAGCTCCTCTCAGAGCCAGACACGATGAAGCAAGCCGCCAAGTCAGACATGATGAATCTTTCCCGGTAAGCACACCTACTGGTGCTACACAGATTATTAGAAATGGGCTAAATTAATACATGAGGATTAGCCTAGAAGAGGCTATATATAATGGGCCAGGCAGTTTTTAAAAGAATACAGTTTGTGTGTTGTTATTTCGGGGCATAAGCTAGCCAGGCGGCAGGGAGCAGGGCGGAAGGAACGCAGACCACAGCTTCTTCAACAAGAAGAGAAGAGAAGAGAAGAGAAGAGAAGAGAAGAGAAGAGAAGAGAAGAGAAGCAAGCTGTCCTGTTACAGAGGAGCCACATCTGCCAAAAGACTCCCTCAGTTAAAAAAAAAAAAAAAGACACATTTTTATCTCTGCTCACCATTCTCCTGGATTTTACCTTTTTGTTCACACCAGGCTCAAAAGGGCATAAAGGAGATTCTATGCCTTGACTTGGTCAAGCCCCGTCACACACACACACGCCCCTAGAATCACCCCTGTGGCGTCTCCTGGGGCCCATTCCATGCTCATTTCTCGTTTCTCTGCCACCCACCTGCATCATTCAGCCACTTCTCCAGCAGTGGCTTGAGTTTACACATGTTCTTGAAGCTCAGATTGAGGGCCTCGAATCGTGAGATGGTAGTCTGGCTGAAGTCATTGCCATACAGCTTTCCCATTGCCAGTCCCACATCTCCCTGCAAGAGGTATTGAGAGGGAGGAAGGTGGGGGACAGATGTCACTGTTTTGCCTGCATTCTCTATGGCCCCAGGGCTACCACACAGACAGAGCTCTGAACCATGAAGCCCATGACCTCGCACCTTCCCAGGGCTTTTTCTTCTAGGATACAAAACTGTCTTATTTCTTTCCTTATGCTCTGAATGGGCCATGCCCTTGCCTGGTCTTTATTCCTGTCTCTCCCGAGTACAATGTCCTCAGTTTCCTTCCCACTAGCAACCTGTCCACTGTTGGCAGGGAGCAGGATGCAGTGAACGCACTCCAAACTGGTGTTAGGACACTCCTGAAGACTGCACTAGGAAGACCTAGCCGCTGTCACAGAACCCAGTTCTTCCACCCACTGCTCCCAAAGCAAACCTGTGTGAAGCCCAGCTTAATGCGCCTCTGCTTGAAGGTCTTGGCGAACTTCTCCAGCTCCTCCAGGTCACTGGGCTCATCAGTCCCTCCAGGGCCAGGTAGATGTTTGGGCACTGGTAGATGCTGAGGGGCTTCCAGATGGGACTCTAAAGAGGATCCGGACAGCCCAGGGCGCCCAACTGCCTGATAAGGAACACAAGCTGGTGTGAGCCACAGTGTTTCAACAGCCAAGCACAGGCCTCTACGTTTGTTACTAATGGTTCACTTCCAGGGAACATGCTGAGCCTTATTGCTGCGGTAGAGATTGGCATTTCTATGAATCTGGATCCAACACTGAATGAAGCAGGACGAGGAGGTGGCCTCTTCGGTGTTGGTCTGTGACTCACTGACTCAGAGTAGGTGACTTCCTCTTGTTAGCTTTCCGCCATAAAAGCAACTGGAAGGGTTGTTTACTACAAGATCTAAGATCTCAGCATGGGATAAATCCCAGCACGGGATAAGGAAAAGGTTATTTGCCTGTTCTTTTCCACAGAGCAAGGTGATAGAGGCACTACAGTCACAGACTGAAGATAGTGGGGGACATCTGGAAATTCAAGATATAGTTATGAGTGTCACTTTTCCTCCTAGAGCAGATGTCTTTTCTTTTTTGCGGGGAGGGGTTTGGTTTGGTTTTTTGAGACAGGGTTTCTCTGTGGCTTTGGAGCCTGTCCTGGAACTAGCTCTTGTAGACCAGGCTGGCTTTGAACTCACAGAGATCTGCCTGCCTCTGCCTCCCAAGTGCTGGGATTAAAGGCGTGTGCCACCACCACTCAGCCTATACCAGTTTTCTTTAATGAGAATGTTATGAGTTTATTTTATGTATCCGTTTTGGGGGGGATGGAGAAAAGGTCTTGCTATGTCACCCAATCTGACTAGTCCTCACAATCCTCCTGCCTCTGCAATACTAGGTTTACAGATATACACACCACCATTCCTGGAGAGGGTTAAGTTTTAATCAAAGGTGGTTTTTAAAGACTTATTTGTTTTTATTTTATGTGTTTGGGTGGTTTTGCATATATGTGTGTGTATATACATGAATGCAGGTATGTATGCATGCATGCATGTGTACCCATGGCCTGTGGAAGCAAGAAGGGTGTTTGATCCCCTGGAACTAGATTACTGTGAGTCACTATGTGAATGTTGGGAATGAGCAGAATGCTGGCCCATCTCTCCGGCCCCAAGCAAAGGTTTGTTATTTATTTGTTTTAACTACTGCTATCTCAGCATAACTTGCCAGAAGATATCTCTTCTTTAGTCTGTTTTCATAGGAAAATCTACCATTTAATTTAGGACCACACTGCATTCACACGAGATCAAGAATATATCTAGTTTAAAATATCTATTTTTAAAAAGATTTATTTATGTGTACAGGTGTTTTGTCTGTCTGTGTGTAAATGCACCCCACGTGTGCCTGCGACCCTTGGAGGCCAGAGGAGGGAATCTAATCCCCTAGGAATGGGAGTTCTTACAGATGGTTGTGAGTCTTCATGTGGGTACTGGGAACCAAACCTAGGTCCTCTACAAGAACAGCAAGAGCCCTTAACCCCTGAGCCACTTCTCCAGCCGCTTGATCTATCTCTTATTCCACCAAGAAGGAGTGCAGTCTAGAACTGGGGGCCAGACACTGTGTCTAGCACAGAACTGCGCACTGCAATGAGCAGAAATCCCCTGTCTCTCCTTCCTGGTTTTCTTTTTTCCTTAGAGGAGCTTCAATCCTCTCTCCTGTTCTGCTTTCCCAGAGATAGGCATCCTTACGAGGAGGAGGAATCAGTCTTCTAGATTGGAGTGGCTAGAGACATCACAGATGGGTCCTGTTTGGCAGGAGATGAGGATGGGAGCAGAGAGAGGCAGCCCAGACCAGATCCCCAGAGAAAAGCTCTGGTCACCCTGGAACACTCCTTTCTGTAAATTCACTAGCTATTGCATTTGACAAGAACTTTGAGCTACACATTCCCCTCCTCCTCCACAATCCCATCAATTGCCCAATTGTATCAGTTTGATGTCCCAGACACCATTCACTTAGCCCTCTCTGTTCTCGTTTCTGTGACTGCTGGTCAGTCATCCTACTCCAGGAGGACTCCTCTACTTATTTACTTATAGACAGCCAAGCTGGTTTTCAACAAGTAATTCTCTTGCCTTCGTCTCCCTGGTAGCTAGGACTACAGACAGAAACCTTGGCACCCCAAGTAGAAAGACCTTAATTGTTTTCTAATTGGACTATATTTCACAAGTCTCTTGAGTAGGTCCTGGGTATGCTCTAGGACCTCAATGTCATATAGATCAGTTTCTATAACTATGCCATTCTTGGATGCAGCCAGAAGAAAAGTGCAGCATCCAACTTAGCTGTTCCCACTTCTTTCAACCACTAGGTGGCGCTCTCCTTCTTGCTATTTTCTGTGGACGTTGGGTCTGGGAGATTTTAGACCAAGAGAAGGAGTGTTACAAGACTCTGTGGTCAATTCCAGTCATCCCTTGTAGGAACAAATAATGCATCTGACGTCCTGGAGACACCCTGACATGAGGCTGGCAAGAAACAGCCTCTTGGGGCTTGATGGCATCTGGGTGGAACTTGGAATGGGGTAGCTTAGCATCCTGAGTAGCAGTAGCTGGCTAAGTTCTTAGAGGGGTGAAGCCAGAACCTGACAGACCTGGAACTGTGTGCCCATAGTAGATATAAGGCCAGCCGGAGAGCCATGTTTTAGTGACAGGGAAACCTACCTCCTTAGGAGTAGCTTGGGGTTTTCTCAGATGCCAACAGGGAGAGAGGCCCTAAGGAGCAAGTGTCCTGCTAAAGAGGCAGGAAGTCTGAGGATCTATGAAGAAGCAGGAGGAGGGGTTGGCAGTTACCTGGGAGGCGAGGCCAGGCCCTGTCTGTGGGAGGAGTAGAGTGCTTTGTTGCTGTGGAAAGGAGAGAAGATTCGGCTGCAGACCTGAGTGACAGGGGAGGGACAAAGGAACAAACAAACAAACAAAACAAAACAAACAAAATCCAGGCCATTTGAAAGACCAGCTGGACATTGAAATCATGTTAACTGCCCCCTCCTCCTGCTCACCTCATCCAGGTCCCACAACCCACCTTAAGCCTGACTCAAAGGCCCTGTGGGCACTGCCAGGAATTGCCACATACAGGTGGAGGCCAACCAGACCCAAAGATAAACAGATGTAAACAGCAGTCCCCAAACCTGTCCTGCCTGCCTGCCTGCCTGCCTGCCTGACTGGAGAGCTGCTATTGCTTAGGAGGGTCAGGACAGTCTCCCTGGAATCTGCCCAGAGGGGCAAGGACACAGGGATGACTACAGAGCCCTGGGGGACCAGAGTGTTTCAAACTGTCTGCAAGGGAAAGCAGCTGGGATGTTTAGGCCCACCAGATCTGTAAGAGCAGAGCAAGCAGCTGGCGCCATATTGCTCAGAAGGGCACTGGGTCATTGGTTAGAGGCTCTTAGTGACCCAGTGCCCTTAAATTCATTAAATTCATTGGAATTCATTGGTCATTAAATTCATTGGAAGGAGGTCTGAGAGCAAAGGGAAGGCCAGATGCTGGGGACTTCAAACTCCCTTTGGGCAGTGTAGACTCTACCTACATGTTACCTTGCCTAGGGACCTCCCTCTCCCTCCATCTTCAGGAAAACTGCCAAGAAAAGGCTCTGCCCGCCTGATGACTGTAATCAGTAGCTCTTGTCTTCAGATGGCCAGAGTCAGCAGTTCTCACTCCTAGCAGGGGGAGGGGAGGGCCCAAAGCAGCAAGACCGACAGTGGGAGCAGGCCATCTCTGCCACTCAGCATAGAGGAGCTCCTTGGCATATCTGCTGTCCCCAGACGGTTCTGGGTCACCGAGGTACCACATTTGCTAGAGTTGACCTTTCTACCCCAAAGGTCAAAAGGTAAGAGAGGTCTTGGAGGAACTTTGGTCTAGGAATGAGGAAGCTGGAGTATTAATTTGCTTACACTGCATTCTGCCCAAGTACCCATCAATAATAACTTTGGGGTGCAGAGCTTTATTTTCTTATTTTTGTAGCAGAAGAAACAAACTTGTAGAGATTATGTAAGTTTTCTAGAGAAGCACAGCCAGTATTTTTTTTTTAAGAGTTTCTCTGACTTCAAATTTAGCCTGTTTTTCTGTCCCCTCCATTGTATATGATATGCCAATGCCTGTGAATTCTGTACCTAGGCCATGTTCACGTCACTTGGAGTCATCTAGAAATAAACTGAACCAATGCTTATCTTCTCTTTCCTAGTCCAGGAGTATGATGGGTGTCAGTTAGCCAAAATAAACACTCAGATGTATTCCCATTCATCCTAGCGCTAGTCTGAGACTCCTGGCAAGCTAAGCATAGGGCCTGTGTCTTAGGCAGGTAACCGGAGTGGAGAACAGTTACCTGGACTTCCAAATTCTCCTCTAGAGTATGAGCTATGGAGAGCTTATACTTCCGATAGCATTTTCAGCCCCGTTTGGCAGTGGTGAGTGGAAAGACAAGTGCGGTCATCTAGAACATGGGTCTTAGACTCTTTTGGAACTTTCTAGTAGGTCCACCAGCATGCAATAGGGCTATCAATAGCACAAGTTTACTCTGAGGAATAAGCCAGGAAAACAACTCAACAGACTCCCGGGCATGTTAAGCAATGATACTTAGTGTTATTAAAGCTCTGATGTGTTTGCTCAGAGCTCGGGAGTGATTTCCCTGCCAAAGACAACCAGACCTATTTTCTGTAGCCTGTGGGAGGCACTGCTGTTCCATCCAGACAGAATCATAGCCAGGCCAATGGGAGGGGAAAGGCTCAAAGCAAGCCAGACTTCCAAAGGAATCCCTGGGAGCTAGCTGCTTCTTCCTTGTGTCACCTCCACCCCACCCCCACGCCCACCATCCTGCACCTTTAGAGTCGGTTCCTATGAAAATGAAGTCTCAGCAAGAGCCAGAGCAGAGAGGTGAAACAAGGAAGATAAAGAATCTGGAGCCCCCGTACCGACCCGTAGGAACCCCTTCCTAGGTCCCAGGCAGGAAAGCTGGTCTTTTTCAGAAAGGATTTCATATAGCCCAGGCTGTCTTCAAACTTGCTGTATAGCCAAGGATCAGCCTCCTGCCTCCACTTACATGTGTGCTGGGATTAAAGGTGCCACTAGGTTTGGTTTTATGTAATGCTGGGGCTCAAACCCAGGGCGTCCTGGATGCTAGGTAAACTTTCTCTCAGATGAGAGCTATTCCCAGCCCCAAGTTAGTTTTCATACCGGAGGGGTGAGCAATTTCTCTACCTACCCCTCATGCCCAGTAAGCAGCAACAGTCCTTTCTAGACTCAGGCAATGACTGTACAAAGCCCAGGGTGCTTACCTTGCTGTCCAGGTGGGGTCTGGGAAAGCAGGAACTGGGATACAGACTGTAAGTGGCCAGGGACTAGCACAAGCTGCTGGAGTGGATGGAGAGAAGCCATATCCTGTAGGTGGGGAGATGCACAGATGTTATACAGTCGGGGAACCTGAAGCCTGTTGACCTACAACTCCTGTAGTGCCTAGGATTGCAAATTCTGGGAGGTTGTGGGCAGCGTCCTTGCTTCATGTTGCCATGCGTCCTTAACACATGGCACACAGTAGCTAGACATTGCTACTATTGCTGGTGTTGCTCCTGCAACCCACCAAGCAGTCCCTGAAGTATATACAGTTACTTAACTCTGTCCTAATGTTTTCGTTTGTCCTGACTCCCAGTTGCAGGTGCCCTGAGGACCTACAGTAGGCATTACCCATGTTACACAGGCTTATCTAGAAGTGGTAGCAATCCCAACTGTACATTTTCTTAAACCGTCATGTCACTCGATTATGCTAAAAGTCACTCTTTAATTATTTCTTGTACCCGAGTCTTTCTAGAAAGTACTAGAAGATGGGGCAAAGCTATGAGTTATTTTGTTGTTGTTTTATTTGAGACAAGGTCTCGCTCTCTAGCAAGAAAGGCTGCAAACTCACTGCATAGGCCAGGGGGTCCTTGAATTTGCAGCTATTCCTTCTGCCTCAACTTGGCAAGCACTGGGGTTACAGGCATACACTTCCATGCCTGACTTAGTTGTTTTGTTTTGAGACAGGGTCTCTTATTATATAATGCTAGTTGGCCTGGAGTGTTCTCCATAGTCCAGGCTGGCCTTGAACTCACAGAGATCCACCTGCCTCTGTCTTCTGAGTACTGGGATTAAAGCTGTGCACCATCAAGCTCTGCCCCAGGCTTAGTTTTTAATATTAAACAGAATGTTCATCGCTCTAAGCTTCCCTCACCGCCTCAAGACATACACATGGCGAACCCAGCATCTGGGGGTTCCAGACCCCACAGACCTGAGACCTGTGGCATACACACTTGACACACCTCGAAGAATGAAGGAGGTGACACATGCCAGTCGCAGGAATGGCTCAGAAAGTAGATCTTTCTTCCCTGGATGAACCACAAGATGCCCTGGAAACTTCTATGCTACTGGGCTGAGGCTCACTGCTCTCCAGACACGAGCCCTCCTCGCTAGTTTAGCTTTATCATATAATCTTGATGGAGACCGAGTGTGCCCACTGGTGACAGAGAGGGTCTGTCACTACTCAGCATTAATCACCGGAGGCCCTCAGTGTTGCAACATAGCTATTGGATCCTTTTTGTCAAGACTAGCTTTTGGTACTGCAAAAGCAGTGACATGTCCCTTTGTGTCCCTCACCAGGTCTCACTTCTGCAAAGGCCTCCTTTGCTTGTAATGGGGGCTCCTTGAATGAATTCACAGGGTATTAAGTATAGAGAGCCAACATTTTGCAGAGGGGCTGGAACAGACTCATCAACCTAGAAAGTATAGCAGGGTCCATGGCACGGGCTGGCACCTACCCCAGACATTTGGTTTCCAGGCATCATGGTGGGCCCTTGGCTCAGGTGGCATGGCCTGTGGGAAAGGGTCTGCTGTAGAGAGTCACCCAGATCCTCTGTCTTAATCTGCAATAGAGGCAGAAGGAGAAGGTGAGTCCTGGACACCCCCAGCAGACAGAAACAGCACTGTGAGGCTAAAGCAGGAGATGAGTGACAAGTCTGGAAAGAAAGCGGGTAGCTCAGTATCCCCTGGGCTGAAGGCATGGATGGGTCCCAAGAGGATTGATTCTACAGGACCAGTCTGCAAAGCGGACCAGTCTACCAGCAGCACCACCTTGCTGCTGTGTCAGCACACAGTACTTTTCCTCCTTGGAATGAGAAAAACCAGGGTAGCATAGTGACTTCTAAAAAGAGAAGAAAGCTTAGACCTGCTCACCCTTTTGGTATGATGACTTTTAGTGGGTAAAGCACTTGCTCCCAAGGCTGATGATCTGACCTCCGTATGTGTGCCGTGGCACATGTATACACATATGCACACACACGTGCACACACACACACACACACACACACACACACACACACACACACAATAAATGTAACTTAAAAGTTTGTAATGAGAAAGCTAACCAGGAATGGTGGTGCATTCTTGTGATGCCAATGCTTAGGAGGCCGAGGCAGGAGGACTGCCATGAGTTTAAGGCCAGTCTGGGCTACATAGTGAGTTTTGGGGCTTATATAAGAATTCTTGCCAAGGCTGGAGAGATGGCTCAGTGGTTAAGAGAACTGACTGCTCTTCCAAAGGACTTGGGTTCAATTCTCAGCACCCACATAGCAGTTCACAACTGTCTATAACTCTAAGACCTGAGACCCTCACACAGACATACATACAGGCAAGACACCAATGCACATAAAATAAAAATAAACAAATTATTTTAAAATAAAGAAGAATTCTTGCCTTGGGGAGATATATATACAGTCTGTCTTCTCCTTATAAGGCCTCAACAACAAACCAAATATGATTCCACCAAAGTGCATTCTGGGAAAGCAGTGAGTTTAACAGGTTTACTTAGAGAGCATGAGGAGGGGTACATACAGGAGAATAAGGGACCCCAAAACAGCCATACTGGAAAATCTTTACCCAGCACTGATGATGACTTCCTCACCCCTCCATAGAGTACCCCCTCCAGTTAATTGTCCGTGGTCTGTACACACATAATGGGGTCAGAATTACGACAATTGGCCAGAAGGTACAGAGGGAATGACAGGGATCTTGGGGGAAGGTCTAAAGACCCTTCTCACCCCTACTATGTGGGAACATCAACAGTCAACAGCCTGATCTGGGGGGTCTCTTATAAACAGTCCCAGCTGTTCTGATGACAAAAATGGCTGTCATGACTGAAGGATTAGCTTGGAGGACAATATGACCCTGTCACAAACAAACAAAAACTACAAAAACAAAACCCGAAACCAAAAAATAATCTTCAGTGCCCAGGTGTAGTGCGTGCACTGCAATCTCAGCAATTGGGAGGGTGAGGCAGAGGGATCATATTTGAACTCAGCCTGGGTGTACACAAAATCAACCAACCAAAACAAACACAGGAACACACAAAAGCTTACTAGAGCAAATGTTTATAAATCCTTTGCTTTTCCACCACTATCAGAATTTCCTTTGAGATGACTAAGATTCTAAATGGTATCCTTAAAACTCCCCACCTCAAAAGAGCAAAACACATGACATCCTTGAATTGGTCTCCAAAGTTTGCTCTTTATTTCTGTATCAATTCCCATCTGGGAGGCCCAGAAGCCTGAAAGCTGCAGGTCAGGGGACTCCGTCTCCTCATTCCTCCTTCCACCTTCCCCATGCCAACCGCATCTGCTGAGGCCCGCTGGGTCTGCATGGTTTTGGTGACAGGGTGGCAGTCTCCCTACGAGCAGAGACGTGCCCTCCATACCGTAGCCTGAGGAACCTTTGGTGGTTTCCAGTTCTTTCCAGTCTCTACCCCCCTTCCATGACACAAGAACCACCCACTCCTGGGTTTCCCAGGAATCTCTGAGAAAGACAGGAAGTACTGCTTATGCCCCCCCCCCACTCCTAAACAATTACTCTCTCGCAAAATTTCAGGAAGTCCACTGGGAGGGGAGCCAAGTGACTTTGAGTGTATACAATATATCGAGGAATGCAGAATCTACACCGCCCCTCAAGAAACTTTGGTGGGACCTTCTGAAATAGACCAGCTGATTTTCTTGACCGATAAAACTCTGGTGCATAAAAGATGCTGGCTTAGAATGTTGTCTCGGCCTACACTGGGAATGTGACTAACCCAAGCAAAAGCTGAATCTGAGTTAGACAGATGGGGCATGCTGGCTGCTAGAGGATGAGGCAGGAGCATCTCCAGGATGAGGTTTGTCTAGGCCACATAGGAGATCCTGCCTCAGAAAACAAAAATAAATAAATAAATAAACAAACAAATAAATAAATGTATAAACTGAGATTAACATCTGAGCCTGTGCTGAATCCCTATGGAAAATGGATTTTGATCACTAAGGAAAGGATTCTCATTGGCTGACAGAGGAAGGGGCAAATAGTGGGAATCTAAAGAATATTGTTTGATTAAAAGACAATAATGGGACCAGAGATATAACTCTGTGGTTAAGAGCACTTGTTGCTCTTCCAGACGACAAGCACCCACATCAGGAGGCTCACCTGTACCTCCAGCTACAGGGGACCCAATGCCGCCTTCTGGCCTACAAGGGTACCTACACACATATGTACACACATACACATATGTATATCAGTAAGCAAATCTTTAAAAATAAATAAATCTACTATTTAAAATAAGACAAAACCTATTCATGAGGAAAACCCTGAACACCAGGCAAGGTGGACCCTGTTTCTCATCATAACCCCGACTCTAACTTCCTATGTGATCTTGAGCAATAGGAGACTTGGTTTATTGGCCACCTGCTACATGTTCCTATGTGGTTTTCTCCCTCTTGGCTCTAAAAGGGAATAGTCAACTCTAGTCACGTGCACACATGGTGGACCAAGAGACCCCAGAGAAGCCCTGGGCAGACAGCTTGGAGAAAGAGCTGGCTTTTCCAAGCAGGCTTTGCAAATCACTGCCCACACAGAGACAGATTATTCTGGAACCTTGAAGCAATAGGGAGGAAGGAAAAGAAATGGGTTTGTAGCACTACGCAGACAGAGGGGTTCTGAGAACTCAAAAGGCATGGCATGTGGGTTGGCCTACAGAGTTCCCCTCCCAGCGGCCACTTAGCTCTCCCATCACACTTGGTACCTCCATCTCAGAGGTGCTGACACCAGCTTCCATCACCGTCCTTAGAGTCTCCACATTGAAATATTTGTTAGCAGGTTTTTAAAGACTAGATAACCAAAACCACCACCACCAAAGCAAATTTCGGTCTGCCATCAGGCACCCCCGTGCCAGAGAGGCTGAGGAGGCAGGATGGAGGAAGGGGGACAGAGGGAGAGCACGGAAACCTGGAGGAGAAATCACACCGGTAGAACCACCCCGGGCAGCCTGGCATAGTTCCAGCGCACAGGCAAGTGGCGGGTTCCTTTCCAGGCTCATTATGCTCGGAAGGGAGAGATAAGCTATGACGGAGCGCAGAAGCATGCGCTTTGCCTCCAACCTGGGTGCTATCTGTTAGGATCGCTGCCAGGTCTTCCTGCAATGCTGAAGTTCAGAAACCAGCACCACCACAAAAGAAAAGGCATCCTTTCATCTGCCTCCTAGATCGATGCCCCCACACTCTCCTGTTTGGGGGGGGGGGGGGCACGCGCACCTCCCAGTTCAACAAACAAAATACCTGGCTGTCGAACCCTCTCAAGCTGTGGGCTTCTTGGTAACTTTCTATGTTACTCTTCTGAGATTAATTGGTCTTGTTTTGATTCACCGATCTTTTTAGTCATTCATTTTCCTACAATTCCCCACCCCCTGGGGTAGAAGTGCCGAGTGTAGTTCCCAAAGCAGACAGCCATAAGCAAATAAAAAGACACAGGAAACCAGGCATAGTGGCACACCTCCAGTCCCAGCAGGGAGGCAGAGACAGGCACGTCCCTGAGTTCAAGGCCAGCCTGATCTACACAGAGCCAGTTCCAGGAGAGCCAGGGTTACACAAAGAAACCCTTTCTTGAGAAACCTTTCTTCCCTGGTATGGGAAGCTGGTGTACAGACAACTACTGCCTCCAGCATGGTTTTTTTTTTTTTTTGTGGGTTTGTTTTTGTTTTGTTTTGTTTTGTTTTGTTGTGTGTGTTTCTTTTTTGATACTCTCAGGGGCTAAAGAACCTAAGAAATTAAGAAATAAAGCCGTCACTAATCCCCACAAAAAATCCCTTTTCACAGCTGTAGAGTGGAAAAGGCTGGAACCTTTCCAGGCCAACTGGGTGTTGGCTGTGGGTCTGTAAGATGAGATAGAGACTTCTGTCGGATCCCATTGACTTCTAAGGTGAGAACCGCAGGCAAATTGGATGAAAACCCAATTTCCCCCATCCTTGTGAAAATCCAACTAAACCCACGGCCTGACTGGAACCACAAAGCTGGTCTCCAGGGTCTCACTGGCAGTTCCTGTTACCTGAGTGGAAAGACTTCTCTGGGTTCTACCTGGGC
The DNA here is from genome assembly GCF_018167655.1 of Microtus oregoni. Classification (NCBI taxonomy): domain Eukaryota; kingdom Metazoa; phylum Chordata; class Mammalia; order Rodentia; family Cricetidae; genus Microtus; species Microtus oregoni. The sequence goes on from NW_024543067.1 coordinate 58,867,545, forward strand.
AGGCTAATCCTGGGGACAGGGTCCGCCACAGTGTGCACTCACGCTGGCCCAGGCCCAGAACATCCTAGCCACTCTAGCAGACGAGGTTTGAGAGTGTAGGATCTCCTCCACCCACGACTCTCTGAAGAAGTATTGCAATGAGTCTTGGGCAGTGACCAGGGAGGTAAAAAGCTATCGTGAGTGATTATCTTTTCTAATCCAAGTGAACTCCCTGACTTCACTACTTTAGAAAGCAGTAGCCTCCTTCTAGAAGGAAGATGCTCCTCCTGAAGAGGTAGAAGCCCTCGCTGGCTTCACTGGTGTCTTCCTTAGCCTGGAGGATGTGGAACCTTCTCATCCCACAGAAGTCTAGTGAGCTTAAGACGCAGATACAGATACACAGCCAGCTACCCCCAAACTTCAAGGCCATGGTCTCCTGACCCTCTCCACTATTTCTTCTACCAGAAGACACTATATAGAAACATCTGAGAAATAAATCACCAGGAATGGGCAAGGTGGTGCCCAGGCCTACAACATACTTGTGCTCTCCCCCTGCGGACAAGTGCATGGTGGAGCTGGGGTCCTTTTCCTTAGCTCCCTCCACAGGACACAATCACATAACCCACTCAGGGGAAAAACAGTCCAACACTAATGAATATATCACTGGTGATGAAAACGATCAAAGCTGTTGTTCTGGTTGCATAACTCGTTTGTGGAAAGTGTTTCATAAAATATTTCACAAGAAGGCGCGTTTCAAAGCAGAACAGCTCCTAACCTGCCTTCAATTACAGGCAAGGTGGTGCTTTCTCTCTCTCTCTCCTCCTTCTATGCTTCTCCTGAGCAGCAAGGCAAAGTTTCTGTGTAGCTTATCTATAAAGAGCTGGCAAAGGTGCACCCCACGAAAACATTCTAAAAATATATTCCAAGTAGGAGAATCGGGCAGGCAGGTAACGAATGCATCTCGGGTGAACAGGGCTGAAGGCACCCCATTTGGTGGGTGTTGGCTGAGGTTGGGTTTTGGTAGCCTCCCCTCCTTTTTTTTTAATTTATCTATTTTTTTTTTAAATTGTGCTGAGACTGAACCTCACATACTAAGCAAGTGTTCTAGCGTGAGCCACACCCCCAACACGGCTGATTCTACTTGGAAGATCTTTTCTCTCTAGGGTTCCTGGCTTCTCTCTCAGAGCCCAAGGTCCCTGTCCCGCTTCGAGGCTTCCAGGAGGTGCCTGCAGAAATAACCTCATCCAGTCCTTGGTCTCTGGTCTCCCCTAAGGCAGACTGACTTGACTGTGCCGCTTCTTTTCTTGTGCTAACTGGGGTCATCTCCCTGAGAAAAATCAAACTTTCCCACAACAAAGCCATGGACAAGCGGACACTGGTCCTTTATTTTTATTTGTTGTTGTTTGAAGACAGGGTCTCCTTCGAATGCTGGCCTCTGAATTGGACACATAACAGAGAATGGCCTTGACTTGTACCTCCTAAGTGCTGGGATTGCAAAGTGTGGGCCATCGCGCCAAGTTTGTGTGGGGTCAGGGATGGCACCTGGGGTTTCCTGCACGCTAAGCAGGCACCCTAGCTACTAAGCGAGAGCTTCGTTCTCAGCCCTAGGGTCTTTAAGGAACACAAGCTCTTCCAGAGCCATTTGATAGGTACTGCCCCCAAAGGCAGCTTTCTGATGGGAAGATCTGGTGTATTCTGCTTGTGTCTGCTCAAGAAGGGCAAGAGGCTTCTCTTCATGGTTCTGGGTCTCTGGTGGCAGGACACAGGACATGCAGTGCTGGCGCTGAGTGGAATGGGGCTGGGCCCTCAGGAAAGACACATACTTGCCGGTGTTTCCTGGGGTCTAGGAGATGGGCAATTTTGAGCAGAGTGCTGTGCAGCCTCCTAGGACACCACCACAGAGTACCTATGGATGCTCTCTCTAGTACCCTGATGCTCTTTGATTCCTGGTTCTCTTGCTGGCTGACCTGATAGACCAGAGGACACAGTGGTCACTCCAAGTCTTCAGTCAAGTAGAGGTACCACAGGGAGCTCTTGGATGGCTCTGGAGTCTGGAGGGCTGTTTGCTCCTAGATGAGGCAGGAGGCAAGCTGGTGGGAAAAAGTAAGCACAACACTGAGAACTATTTCCTAGCTCAGTGGCATTGCCTGGGAAGGTCAGTGTACAGATGCAGTATGTCCTCACACTGCCCGGGCTGATGCTCACCATGGGAGGAATTTGCTATTCCTATCAGAGCTGAAGTTACTTAAAAATAAAATGCATCCAGGAATCAAGGGCAAGACTGTGAACCAACCAGGGTACCTGCTTCAGGTATATCCACCATTCCTAGGGTACCTGACTCAGGTACATTCACCTTTCCTGGGGTACCTGATTCGGGTACATCCACCTTTCCTGGGGTACCTGACTCGGGTATATCCACTATTCCTGGGTGCCTGACTCAGGCACATTTACTATTCCTGGAGTACCTGACCCGGGTCCATCCACCATTCCCGGGGTACCTGACTCGGGATACATCCACCATTCCTGGGGTGCCTGACTCAAGTACATCTACCATTCTTGGGGTACCTGACTCAGGTACATCTACCATTCTTGGGGTACCTGACTCAGGTACATCTACCTTTCCTGGGTGCCTGACCTTTCCTGGGGTGCCTGACCTGGGTACATCCACCATTCTGGGGTACCTGACTGAAGTACATCCACCATTCGCAGGGTGCCTGACCCGGGTACATCTACTACTCGCCCTCCATCATCTACTACTAAGCTATTTCTCTCTTTCTTCCTTTTCTTTTTTAAGACAGAATCTCTCTATGTAGACCAGGCTAACCTGGAATTCAAAGTAATTCTCCTGCCTCAGCCTCCCAGGTTCTGGAATTACACACCAGCCACCACAATCAGTTTTTTGCTTTTGTTTTTCTTCTTTATTTTTCTTTTCTTTCCTCCCTCCCTTCCTTTTGATACAGAGTCTCATTATGTAGCCCAGATGATCTCCAGCTCAGTCCTCCAGTAGCAAGTCTGAAGTGCTGGGATTATAGGCACGATCATCACACACAGCTTCACTCTCTTTTCAGACCAAGATTATTCCTCCATAAAAGAAGGGAAATAGGCTGGATGTAAACTACTTAAGCAGTTTATCACATATAAAAGAGAGCAGGAATAGGCTTGCACGAGAGTTTTTGTTATTACTGGGCCCCTTTTACAAATGAGAAGACTGAGGGCTTGGCATTCTTAAGAAACTTGTTTAAAGTCACACTGCTGGCAGATAATGGAGTTGCAATTTCAGCCCAAGCCTGTCTGACTCTGAAGCTCTTCTCCGTAATCCTGACTCACTGTGTGTGATGGAGTCACTGAGGCTCTTTAAGGCATCAGGTGCAGTGTGCCAGCTACACAGCAGGCGTTTGGAAAGTATGACTTCTCTTCCTTCTCCATCAGAGCGGGGAGGAAATGCAAATACCATGGGGGCATGACTCCTGAAGCCCAGACAGGGGAAGTAACCTGCTAAGAGAAGCGCGGGCGGCATTGCATCCAAGCCAGCACCCGAGTCGGGGCTCCTAACTTCCCCACACTCTGTTCAGCTCCCCCTCTGCATTGCTCTGTGGCTCTGCTCCCCATTCTGTCTCTCACACTGCTGCCCCCCTTGGCTCCAGTAATAACCGAAAGGAGCCCTAACCCTGCTGCCCTAGTGAGGGTTAGCATCAGACAAGAAATGAGCCCACTTAGCGGGGCGGTGGTGGCGCACTTCCTTAATCCCAGCACCCAGGAGGCAGAGGCAGGAGGATCTCTGCGAATTTGAGGCCAGCCTGGTGTACAGAGTAAGTTCCAGGACAGGCTCCAAAGCTACACGGAGAATTCCTCTCTCATTCCCTCCCCACCCCAAAAAAATATTTTAAAAAAAAATAGAACACACTCAACTCTTGGCTACAACTCAGGGTGAGGTTTGGTGCAGGTGAAGGGGACCAGCATCCCGCATCCTTGACTCTATGTACAATGTCTGGGGCTTAGTATTTGTTTTTCCCTCCTGTGCTGTGGGGCAGAGGTGAAAAAGAAGAAGGTTCAGACCGGCCACCAATGCATCTTGCTGAGAATGTTGCTAGCAGTGGTGGGACGAGATGCGAGTGGGCTTCAGATGAAACTGATGGGGGGGAGGTGTCCTGCCTCTCTGGATACATGCATGTGGACAGCACCAATGCATGCATATAAAGCGCTCCACAGGCTGTCTCTGACGAAGAAAGAAGGACAGAAACTAGTTTTCGAGTACCTTAAAGATTAATAGCATGTTCAAAAATAAACAAAGATATTCTTACAAGAAATCAGTAAGAGGTGTCTTGTCAAATATTTAATGAGGGAAAGGACTTAAAATTTTTCATTGCATTTATTTATTTATTTATTTATTTAGTGTGTGTGTGTGTGTGTGCAGGCATGCAAATGTGCTAGTCAGTGTCATGGAGTATCATGGAGAACATCTAGGGTCAGAAAACAGCTTACAGAGGTTGGTTTTCTCCTTTCACTCTGTGGGATTTGGGGGTTGAATTCAGGTCATCAGTTTTGACAGCAAGTATCTTTACCCACTAAACCATCTTTCTTGCTGTTGTTGTTGTTTTGGTTTTTCAAGACAGGGTTTCTCTCTGTAACAGTCCTAGCTAAAACTAGCTCTGTAGACCAGGCTGGTCTTAAACTCACAGAGATCTGCCTGCTTCTGCCTCCCAAGTGCTGGGATTAAAGGCATGCGCCACCACTGACCGACTCCATCTCATATTTTTATAACTTTGGTAACGAAAGCTCAGAGAGCATAAACAACACGTCTCATGCCACCAGCTCGGAAGGGCACAATCATACTGACTACTTGGACCCTTGGCCTCCACGCTCATCCTTTCCATCCTCGTTACCAGGCCTTAAGCAGCTCCAATATCCCTGCCTCCACCTCTCCACCCCTGCAGAGTTTCAAGCGTAGCCTAGAACCTCCATAGGTTTATGTGGCTAGGTTCTTGAAAATGAAGTTTCAGCCAGGTTAGGAGGTACAGTATGATACAGTATGTCCATAATCGATCAGAGAGGAGACTAAGGATTAAGGCAGGAGGATCATGAGTTTGAAGGTAAACTGGGTTGAGAAAGGTCTGTTTCAAAAATAAGTAAAATTTCAAAATGAATAGGGCTAGGTATGATGGCACACACTTTAATTACAGCACTCAGGAGGCAGAGGCAAGCACTGAGTTCAAGGGCCAGCCTGGTCTATAGAGAAAGTTCCAGGATAGCAAGAGCTACAGAGAAACCCTGTCTCAAAAGACCAAAACAAGCAAACAAACTAACAAATAAATCTGAATGGGATTTTCTTTGGTATTTTGTGGTGACTTCAAAGCTTGTCCCTAAAAGTCAGAGCACTAGACAAAGTAGGTTTCCCTGGTAATTTTCATCTTTTAGAATAGCCTTGTAGTAAAACTAAGGTTCTTGTCTTTCATTTTTTTCTGCTTTTTTTTTTGTTTGTTTTGTTTTCAGACCAGCCTGCAGGCCTCATGGCAGCATTCATGGCTATCATCCTGCTATATTTTCCCAATCGCTGGATTAACAGGCTCATACCACAATACACAGACTTGTCTCTTATGTACCAGTGCCACCAAAATCAAGTGAGATGTCACCAGGTCTGTGCCAGCAGCAGTGCAGAGTAGGGTGGTCTTCCATGAGCCAGCCGGAAGTGCGGCTCAGAGCCTTATGCACCATCAGGGTCCCTTCCTAGCGCAGTTTAGTTCAGCGCATCTATGAGGCACCTAGTGGACACTAACAGGAACACAGCGGTGCAGGGATCTTTGAGAAAGTCAACGCCCACAATCAAAACTACAGATGGCAAGCACAGAAAGGGCTGCAGTTGACAACATTGAGGAGAAAGACAGTTAGACAAAAGGAAAGGAAGGAAGGAAGCTGGGTGTGGTGGTGCACACCTCTAATCCCAGCACTTGAGACAGAGGCCAGAGCAGGGAGAGCTTGAGGCCAGGCTCAGTTACATAGTGAGATATTATCATATCCCTCTCGCTCCAGTAAAATATGAAGAGAGGAAGAAAGGAAGGGATGGAGGGAAAAAAGGAATGGAGGGAGAGAAAGAGAAGGAATGAGAGGGAGAAGAAATGAGAGGGGCAGGAGGAAGGAGAGAATGGGGGGAGGACGAGGCAGGGATGACTTTCAGAAATTCCTTTTTCATAGCCCTGAAGTATGAAAGGGGTTAATAAACCAAGAAGGCAAGAGGGGCTTTGAAAGGAGTGGAAGATGCCTGTCCAAAGTCAGAGGTGACAATGGGAACCCCTTTCAGTCCCATTCTGATGCCATGTGGGCTAGAAGCAGTAGGGACCACGGAGAAGACAGACTGGTGGGTGTGTGAAGAGGTCAGAGTGGACTCTGGAGTAGCATATGCTTATAGGGAAGAAAGCGAGGAGGCAGGTGGTGCTGAGGAGAGCACAGGTGTTGGAGAACAAACGGGCAGCTGGTACCCAGCGCCCCATTGCACAAGTCTAGGCTGGGACCCACCAGAGTGTGAAAAAGGCCAAGCAGCAGGCACACACGGAAGAGACAGGACAGAAAGCAGAGAGCCTTTAATGAGATAAAATGTATTTCCAGGGGCTCGGAGCGTAGCTCAGCTGGTAGAAAGCTTCCTAACATGCACAAGAGCTCTAGGTTCAGTCCTAGCACTCACTGTATATACACACACACTCACAAACACGTTTAAAACAATTGGAAACCTGTCACTTTGCACTACATCCAGAGTCCGTCCCAGCAGTCACCGGCACATGACCTGTAGACCTGCTCGTAATTTCCACCATGCCCCCCGTTTACAATACACTCTCAAATCTTATCTTGTCCGCTGCCTTTCGGAATAGTCCCAGGAGATTGCAAAGGCTGGCAGGGATTGGGATTCCCACACTACTGAGGGGAACAACACTCATGAGGAGAGAACACACACACACACACACACACACACACACACACGCACACGCGTAACATTTGTGAAGAGAAGGGATTTGTCCACAAGATGAGGCTGGCTAGCAGGAGGGTTGTGATCAGAATCTACATCATCTGATTTAGAAATCAACCGCCTTGCAGACACATAGGTTTCATGGGAAATCTTTCTAAATAAGTGGACTTTTCAAAGTTATTGAAATCTATCCCTTGAAGCTCCAAAACCTTGTTCAGTCTGGGGAGCTATTTATTGGTTTCTGTTTGAATAGAGATCTTGCTAAGAGAAATTATATACATTTCCACATTCCCTTGAAGAGCACCTGAACGCTAATTTAGCCAATGACTCAGAACCATAATTCCAGCTCATTTGGAAAGCAATCATCCCCTCGGGGGTTCCGAGGGCTTCGACCTGCATTGGCCAATACACACCCCATGTAGCCAGACACTTCTTTATTTCTGCAGGGTGGATCTCTGTTTTTCCGGAACTTTTGCCTCTTTCCTCTTGACTATGTTTTTCTCTGCTACTGTTTGTATGTTTGCTTCTAGAAGCCCCCTATTCCAGCTCACATTAATTGCTAAGGGTTGGGAAAACTGGATCATTCATTTAAAACCAGACTAGTTAGAACAGTTTCGAGATAGGCTCTCACTAAGCAGCCAGGGTTAAGTCTGCAACTCAAGATCTCCCTCCTTCCGTCTCACCAGTTCTGAGATTACAGCCAGATGACACCACATCTATGCTCGCCCATTGGGTATAAAACCATGTCTAAGTTTGAGCATCTGAGGAAGGACCTGGCTTGCGGTTCCTATTGTCACCTCTCTTCTCTATACGGAGTAGCACAGCTGCCTCTGAATCAACAAGGCAGTGCACACTTGCCTTTGCTACCCCTTGAGTCCTGGGTCTCTCTCTGGCCTGGAGCTTGCCAGGTGGGTTAACCCCAGGGATCCTCCTGTCTCCACCTCCCGTCTCTAGGATTATAAGTGCACAACACACACTCAACCTTTTTTTCTTCACGTATTCTGGGAATCAAATCCAAGTCCTCAAGCTTTGGTAAAGCAAATGCTTCCCTGACGGAGCTATTACCCCAGCCCACCACTGACATTTTAAGTGAAATTCTCCAAGGTTGGGAGCAGCTACCCAACTCGTTATCAAAAGGCTGAGAACATGAGTCAAGAAACTCTCTTTGGGGCATCCAGGTTAGGTGAGAATCCTTTATCTGAAATGCTTCAGACTAGATTTAGAAATTGTTCAGATTTTTAATATTTGCACAAAATAATGGAATGTTCTTAGAAATGGGACCCAAGTCTTATCAAAATACCTATTTGTTTCCTATGCACCTTATACACACAGACTGAAGACAATCTGGTAGGATCTTCTTAGTTCACCGGCACTGTGTCAGTAACCAACCATACAAGGTCAAGTGCGGAATCTTCCACTTACAGGTGTCCTTCTGACACTCAGAAAGGTCTTGGATTTTGAAACATTGTGAATATTCAACTTCTTCACTTCCTAGTCTTGAACCTATGATTATCCTGTCTCTGCCTCCAGAGTGCTAAGATTACAGGTGTTAACTGCCACACCCAAAAGACACCCAACTTGCCCCTTAGTGTTCTTACCTATGAAAGGAGATAATTTGGGCATTTCCCTCCAGGGTTAGGGCTATGTGTCTATAAAACCTATTTCAGGGAGAGCTAACCTTGTTGTTGCTACCAAAACCATATACATAAAGATATTGGTTTTGCTCAATGACTACGCGAGAGAACCCAGCTTACTTATGAGGCTTCATTGCTTAGTGACTTACCAAGTAGGTGTGGGCGGCCTGTCTAAGTCCTTTTTTTTTTAACAGTGCCCTAGGAATTGAATCCAAGGCTTCATGAATATTAGGCAAGGGTTCCACCATAGTAATTCTCAAATACAGGAAACGGGGCCTCAGAAGCTAAGTGATTTCTCCAACGCCTACGAAGTGGCAGGGCTGGGATTTGAATCCAGGTTCATGAGATTACATGGCTAAAAAAGTCACGCCAAACCACAGTTACTACATGTGTATGGCAGGGGGGCCAAGGTGAGGGACCAAACAGATGCCGAATTACATGACTCTGGGGGGTCAAGATAGAGTTGTCAAGATTGGTTAACCAAACTGGGTCACTAAACTGGGTGTGGCTTGTAATTGCAGTATTTGGAAAACAGAGGCAGAAGCACTGCTCTAAATTTGGGGCCACCCTGGTCTCCATACACAGTGAGATCCTATCTCAACACTAAAACCAAAGACCATTGGGTCACTGCCACCAAGATGGTATTCAGTGCCACCCAAGCAATACCTTCAGTTTTGTGGATGATGATGATGAAGCATGGATGCACCAAAACTCTACCCGGAGCAGAACCCAATAGTGTTTTCCACAAAGACATCAAGATAAAGAAATTTTAAGACAGGCGGTGGCACATGCCTTTAATCCCAGCACCCAGGAGGCAGAGGCAGGAAGATCTCTGTGCTTTCGAGGCCTGTCTGGTCTACAGAGCAAGTTCCAAAACAGCCAAAGTTACATGGGAAAACCCTTTTGGGGGGGGGCAGCGGCAGGAGACGGGGATGACAGGAGGAAGAAAGAAAAAAATTTTAAAAGCTTGAACCTACCCAGGATGGGAGAGTTAACTAGTCACCATACAGAAGCATGCGGAAACCCTCTACTTAGATTGTTGAAATTAACTGTACCTATTGAGACAGCAGTTTATAGAGGGGGAAGAGAAATGTAAAATTATATTAAAACAATTAGAATATAGTCGTTAACAAAAGTCAAAACTCAGCTGTGTACTGCTAAGAAACAATCTATTAGTCATATTTTTAGATTTAAAAGCAAGTTGCAAAAGAACACATACCATAACATTTATAACATTTATACACATTAAGTATTTTTAAATGCCACAGAAAGGACACATTTTCCTTTCAACTATTTTAAGGGGAAAAGTCTTCTAGACGTATGCACAGTGCACTGATCATAGGAATAACTGCCCAGATTCGGCTCAGGACTAAACAGGGGAAAGTCTATGGGAAAGAGCATAGGAGCTATAGGCACAGTGGTTCTCAATCTGTGGATTGCGACCTCCTTGTGGTCACATATCAGATATTTACATGATAATTCATGACAGTGGCAAAATTAAAGTTATGAAAATAATTTTATGGTTGGGGCCACCACAACATGAGGAAGCATATTAAAGGGTCCCAGCGTTAGGAAGGTTGAGAACCCCCGCATAGGGAAAGCAGCAGGAAACAGGATATATGGAATGGGTTACCAAAGTCAGGGTGTTTGCCTGGGAAGGTGGTGGGAGTTGACTCCTCGCAAAAACCAACGAACTGCGCTGTAAACGGGACCCGCTCGGGCCTGGAGCTAAGAGGGCCTGACACCTCACCCCACAGCACTGAGGCTGGCTCCCTTTTACGCAGTGAGCTGAACACATCCAGAAGAGCTCTGTGTGCTCTTCTAATTGACACAGGCCGTCTCGCACAGATGTGATGTGGGTTCTGCGTACCAGAGTCTCCCACGCCTGGGTTTTTAAGGTTCATGACTGGCAATATTTTTTTTCTCTTGATGAATTTCGGTAGGGTTATTTTGCCAAATAAGAATGTTAAGTAGATGGAAAGATGGCTCTGTCTGTAAAGTGTTTACCAGGCAAGCACGGAGACCTGGATTTAAGCCTCAGAACCTGTGTAAAAAAGCTTGGCACCTGTTTATAATCCCAGTACTGGGGAGGTAGAGGCAGGCAAATCCCCAGAGATCAAAGGCCAGCCAGTCTAGCTTCAGTGAACTTCAAGCCAAAGAGAGACTCCGTCTCTAGAACTTAAAGTGGACAATGCAAAAGAAATGAGACCCAAAGTTGATCTCTGACCTCTACTCATGTGAGTGCATAGAAACATGTGTGTGCGTGCACACACAGAGAGACACACAATGCATACACAGGAAGATGTTAAAGTAGTACCACCCGCTTTCACCACTACTTCATTATATAACATAAATATTTCAGCTCCAGTGCAAGCAAAATCTTGACTTATAAGAATGGAATATGTGGGCTGGAGAGATGGCTCAGAGTTTAAGAGCACTGACTGCTCTTCCAGAGGTCCTGGGTTCAATTCCCAGCAACCACATGGTGGCTTACAGCCATCTATAATGAGACCTGGCACCCCCTTCTGGCTTGCAGGCACACGTGGAAGGAATGCTACACACATAATATAATAAATAAATAAATAAAAATAAAATAGTTCATTCTTAAAAAAAAAGAATGGAATATGTCCAGTTTCACAAAAGTTCACTTTGTTTTCTATTTTCTACTTTCACTGAAGAGAGCATAAACTAAGGCATGGGATCTTAGACTGGGAATACCCAACAGGACAAGGCACAGGATGGAAGGTGGGAAAAAGAAAGTCCTCATGCCGGGACAGGTAGATCTATGAATCTCTACTGAGGACAGGGGCATCAGCCTCATTGGCACTTTAGGCCTAGGAATCTGGGTGACTCTGTACCCTAGAGTTTCAACCCCAACCTATGTCCATAGTTGATAAAAAGCCAAACCACCATAATGGTACAGATGTCAAGAATGACCCCATCCCCATCATGTTGTTTCCATTAAAATGGCCAGGACGGCAGGAGACAAAGAAGTCAAATGGCTTCCTAAGGGGTCTTTATAGAGGGCTGTTTTGACTTGGGATAGTAGCTGAATGACCAAGCTCACACAGAGTTGGCAGAGTCCTGTTCACACCCTGGGTCCCTAGAGACAGGCCCCAGCACTCAACACCCACTTGGCCAAGAGCTAGGGTGCCTCCACAAACAGCTCCAGGGCCTAGCAGCAAGATGTGAAGTTGGGAAATATTTCCCAGAGCTGACTAGAGTGTCTGTTTGCATAAACCCAATAAGCTCACCTTGCTTGGAAAAAAGGAGCAAGTTTCGTGGCTCCAAAGGAGAAAAGTCTTTGACAGCAGATAGGTGACCTATCCAAGGGGAGGACAGCCATTCATAGCACCCAGGATGGAGGGGAGTAAGAGATCGGCATGTTCCTTCTACTGCCTACCCGTGTAGGAAGCATGCTGTGGCGTGTCTGCATGTATCACATACACATGCACACACACACACTTAAACACACAGGAAGGGAAAGAGTGAGATTAATATGTAACTCGCATGCTGTGGCGCACGTCTGGAGGCCAGAGAACAACTTGAAGTCCGTTCCCTCTTCCCATGATGAGGAACTGAGGTTGTAAGGCTTGATGGAAAATGCCCTTTCCTACTGAGTAAGGTAGGATTAAGGGTCCAAACCTCCAAACTTATTAGGAGTTGGGCATGATGGCACATAGCCATAAATCCCAGAGTTCAGAAGATCAGGAGTTCAAAGCCAGTTACAAAGCAAAGTTGAAGTCAGCCTGTGCTACTTGAGATAGTCTCAAAAACAGTGACGGGGGCTCCGGAAAGGAGTCAGCGGGTGAGTGCTTACTACTCAAGCACAAGGACCTGATTTTAAAACCCTGTGCACATGGTAAAAGCCAGGCCTGATCACATACACCTGTAATCCCAGCTCCGAGGCAGGGAGAGAGAGCATTGGAGACAGAGTTGCAATCACCTAGCCTAGCTCCAGGTTCACTGAGAATCTGTGCATCCCAAAAAAATCTGGTGGCTAGTAGGGCACGGAATGTACTCCTTTGGCTTCCGTATGCACCTGTGGATGATTGTATTTGTGCATACATTGCACACGCCCGGACACACACACACAAATACACAGTAAGGAAAAGTGAGATTATTATGTAACTCACATTCAAGAAGCCCTATTGATGCTTGGGTTCAACTGCGCCCCCTCCCCCCCCCCAAAAAAGCATTGTTTTCTGAAAAGATTCAACCTAGCACTTAAACAAATATATTACATGTATTTAGTCTGTACATGTGCATGTATGTGTGTGTGTGTTCAGGAGTGAGTATGTATGAATGTGTGTATGTGTGTGAGTGTTCATGTACCACAGTTCAAATACAGAGGTCAGAGGATTATCTTTCTACCATGTGTGTCCCAGCGTTGAAGTTCACATTGTCAGTCTTGGCAGCTTTTACTCAATGAGCCATTTTGCCAGTCCCAATTTTTTTTAAAAGACAGGGTCTCATGTAGCCCAGGTTGGCCTTAAAGTTGCTATATAGCTGAGAATGTCCTTGAACTCCCAACTGCTAGGACTATAGTCTTAGACCACCTGGCTAGTATTTCTTTAATGCAGGTTCTCTAGGTGATGAAAAAATAAGATACCACTTACCAAAGTGATTTATGTAAATATCTCAAAAATCACTCGTCTAGGTGCAGTGAGGCACGCCTGTGTGTTTCAAGATAGCCATATCTCTCTCCTCATTACTTAGTAACAGGCTGGGTTGTGCTCATGGACATAGGTAAGGAGACTCGGGGGAGGGCCAGCAGATGGGGAGGCCTAAGCAGAACTGTCAGCTGGGCTCCAGAGCCTGCCCAAGGGCAATCCTGAGAAGAAGGGGCTCATTGGAGGTAGGCTGGTGTAAAAGCAGTGCAATGGAGACCAATCTTGCTTCAGCATTTGAAACTAAGAATATACCCACCAAGAAGAGCATTTATTTTGTGCAGACACTTTCTCCTGGAGTTCATTTCGTTATGTTTAATGTTATTATTCCCTTCCATTTTACAGAGGGGAAACTGAGGCTTGGAGCTCACCAGTGCCCTGGTTGCACAGCTCCTGAGCATAGAGCTGAGCAGGGTGCATCCAGGACCTGCGGCTACCACACTGTCCTCTGCAGGGCTGGACTGGAGCTTTCTGTGGCAGTCCGTGTAACCAAATCTAGGGAGCACACAGAAGATGCCAGGGCAGGAGAGGGGTCTATAAAGACAAGCAAAACAAGCTCTGACTGGGATCCTCAGGGAATAGGAGTCAGAAGGGTTTGGGGAGGGCTGTGCCATGGGATAAAAGAGGTCAACTGTCCACACACAATTCAGGTACAAGCCACAGAAGCCTAGAGGGCAGTGGGGTGATGAAGATGAAGGCAAGGGTAAGTGGTTGAACGACCTGTGACCACAGCACTAAATGAAGGGGATTAAGTCCCACTATGTCCCTCTACTGCAAGTCCTTTTAGAATTCTATGCCTCAGTTTCCTTATCTATAGCAAAGTCTGAAAGTCTCATTCACACACATTCCCCTCCCCCACCGCCCCAGGATTTTTATTTGTTTGAGACAGGTCGTCTATCACAGGCTGGTTTCCAACTTTCTCTATAGCTGAGGCTAGGCTTGAACTTCTGATCTCAATGCTGGGATCACAAGCATGCACCATCATGCCCTGTTTACTGAGCTACAGCTCCACCGTTTTTAAGGCACCGTCTCTCACTGTGTAACTCTGGCCTTGAACTCAGAGATGGGCCTGCTCTGTCTCCTCAGTACTGGTATCAAAGGTGTTTGCCAATGCACCTGGCCTCTTATTTTTGTTTAAGGAAGGCTGTTAACACCATGGCTTAGGCTGGCCTCTCAGTGATCTTCGTGCCTCAGCCACCAGTGTTAGGTTTACACGCCTGGTTTTTGCACAGGCTTTCCAGAGGGCAAACCTATTGGTTTAAAGCAGTCTTTTGTAAATAATCAAGCAAGAAACACACAGTGTGAGGTGACCTGGTCTTAGCATAAACAGAGCAAACACGAGTCCGGTTTTATCCCAGGCTTTTTCAGACCCAGGCCAGCTGGCCTTGGTGAGTTCCCGATAGAACATCCCCATTGTCTCAGTGTGTGGGTGCACCCCTTGCGGCCCTGAGTTCCTTGCTTGTGCTCTCTCTCCTTCTGCTCCTGATTTGGACCTTGAGATTTCTGTCCGGTGCTCAATGGCAATGGGTTTTTGATCCTACTGCACGTACTGGCTTTGTGGGAGCCTAGGCAGTTTGGATGCTCACCTTACTAGACCTGGATGGAGGTGGGTGGTCCTTGAACTTCCCACAGGGCAGGGAACCCTGATTGCTCTTTGGGCTGACGAGGGAGGGGGACTTGATTGGGGGGAGGGGGAGGGGGAGGGAAATGGGAGGCGGTGGCGGGGAAGAGACAGAAATCTTTAATAAATAAATAAATAAATGCATAATAAAGATTATAATGGTTCATCTCTAAAAAAAAAACAGAGCAAACACACTAAAGCCCAGCAGAGGGACCCCGGACTGGTGGAAATTGGAATATTTTCATTTGAAGCTATAATTCCTCGAGAAATATTCTCAAAGAGATACTAGGGCAGTCTCCCAGGAAGCCCTCTGCCTTAGGGCAGAGAGAAAGCCAGGCCCCGCCCCGGGCCTGCGGGCACAACATGAAAACAGGCTCTCCTCCCTGTACCCTTCTCACGAACAGCCCAGGGAAGTGGTAACTCCCAGGGCCAGGGGAACCCTCTCTGGGTGGGAACGCTTCTGCACCCCACCCCTTCACCTGGCAACCCTCCATGAGGCGAAGATATGATCTCTGCTTTCCCCACTGGCAAGCCCCAGGCAGGAGAGGTCTGCAGGAGATGGTAGGAGTGAGAAGGTTCTGTCGGTGTGGAAAAGTACAGGTCATCCAGTGAGGGGCTCTGGGTAAGACTCAGTCAGGGCATCACTAGCGGGAGTCTCCTTTCTCTTTGCTCACCCCTGCTTCTCTTTCTCAAACCAGCCTGGTGTGGTGAGAAGTCAGACAGGCCTACCTGGCCGCCAAGGCCCTCCACAGGGAAGTTTCGGAACCTCTCTGAGCTGTAGTTTCCCCAGCTCTGTAATAGGAATAGCAACGCTCACCTCACTGGCTGTCGTAAGGATTAAGCAATCTCAAATAAAGTAGAACCTATGGAAAGTGCCGGGTACCCAGCCTCTTAGGCTGGAGCCCAGGCCCTTAGCGAGTAGCTTGACCTCTTCCCCACCTTAAAAATGGATGAAAAGAATCAACCTCTCTGGGTTGTTATAGGTTTGTTTTGCTTGTTTTTGTGGTGATGGGGCCTAGAGCTTTGTTCACGCTAGGTATAATAATCCCAGCCCAGTGTGAGGTTTTAATGAGCTACTGCTTATACTGTGTACAGTCATTGACTTCTGTAAACTAAAGCTTCAATAAATGGCGTTGACTTCTGTTACTGTTTGGAACCAAAACCGGCTCCTCTTTTAAGACCTCTGTTCCAGAGAGACTGTACAGGAAGGGAGATCGCTAGCCCCACGTGTAGCCTCACGAGCATCTGTGCACATGAAAGGCCACTCACTGACATCTTCCAGGATAGCTCATATCTTTGATGCTTAGAGAATAAGGGAGGCCAGGCAGTGGTGGCGCACATCTTTAATCCCAGCATTCAGGAGGTAAAGGCAGGCAGATCTCTGTGAGTCTGAGGCCAGCCTGGTCTACAAGAGCTAGTTCCAGGACAGGCTCCAACAACCTGGGTAAAGAGAGGTTTCCAGATTGGACCCACAAGTAACCGCAGAACTTACTAGAGCCTGAACACTCAGACCTAATCTTACTGCACAAAGCCTCTCTGGTGGTTTCTGTGACAAAAGTCTGGAGAAGCCTCCTGTTCCTGCCTGCCACTCACTACTCTACCCTCCTCTCTAAAAGGCTTGGTTTACTCAGTACTGAGGGTTCTGCCCAGGCTGTAAATAAGAAACAGCTGTTAACCAGCTTTAGCCCAAAGCATCAAGTATGGCTGGCAAAGGGGGACAAATCACCTCTGCAAAAAGCACACGCGTTTATTGTTGCATCCCTGTCCAAGCTTGGGGAAGCTTAGACCAGAAGATGACAGAGCCTTGGGGGAGGGTGGGTAATGGCCTTTCTAGAAGCATCTATAGCCTGACCTACCTGGTCTAAGTCCAGCCAAGAAGAAGAGACACTGGTTTCCTTTTATCGGCAAGTATTAAGGGCTGATGACTATCGGCAGGCTACTGTATGCCAACACTCTCGAGTACTGTATAGATCTGCATTCATTCTTAAGACATCGTGGGAAGTCGACACAGTTACTGATGTCAAGTTTGGATGAGAAAACTAAGTTATAAAGAGGAGTCAGTAACCAGGGCAACCTGGCTGGCTGTACCTCTTCATCAAACCACCCTGTGCAAGACAAGCAGAGCATCAGGGCCACAGAACTGTGGACTGGGAGACTCATCGGCCCAGCTTTCAACCTGGATATTGTGTATAGCGTGGCATGGGAAATCCCTTAACCCCTCAATGCTTTGGTTTACTCACCTATAGACTGGGGACGACGCCAACTATCTAACAGGGTTGCTACACATATTAAAAGAAACAATGTTTGTAAAAACACTTCTTATGTGGTGTCTGGAGCATGGTCAAATGCCAATGAATGACACATTATCATACACACGATGGCTGTGGTGGGGAAATCGGTAGAGTCACTTAATCTTGTCGATTATCTTCTGCCTGAAAACTCTGCTCCACCCCTCCCTAGTCACCTAGTCGAGCCAGCTTATTCTTTGCGGAGGTGGCCCTGGCTTACACTCTTTCCATTCAATGACTCTTTTTTTCTTGACAGAGGATCTGAGATGGGATCTCATATAGCCGAGGCTAACCATCAATTTGCTTTCTTGCAGTGGGTGACCTTGAACTTCTGGCCATCCTATTTTCACCTCCCAAATTCTGGGAGCTGAGATGCAGCACCTCCCCAAGCTAGAATGGGAAAGCAACGATAAAACTCGTACACTTTTAGAGAGGTGAAGATTTCTGCTCAACTCTGTTCATAGCAGCATTGTTTGTCATAGCCAGAACCTGGAAACAACCTAAATGCTCCTCGACTGAAGAATGGATAAGGAAAATATGGTCCATTTACACAATGGAGTACTACACAGCAGAAAAAAACGACATCTTGAGATTTGCTGGCAAATGGATGGAAGTAGAAAACACCATTTTGAGTGAGGTAACCCAGACCCAGAAAGACAATTATTATATGTACTCACTCATAAATGGGTTTTAAACATAAAGCAAAAGAAAACCAGCCTACAAATCACAATCCCAGAGAACCTAGACAACAATGAGGACCCTAAGAGAGACATACATGGATCTAATGTACATGGGAAGTAGAAAAAGACAAGATCTCCTGAGTAAATTGGGAGCATGGGGACCATGGGAGAGGGTTAAAGGGAAGGGGAGAGGCAAGGAGGGGAGCAGAGAACAATGTAGAGCTCAATAAAAACAATTTAAAAAAAAAGAATATACTCGGGGATATAAACTGCTCATATTAGTCACTGAATCTCTCCAACAAATAAATGTCTTTAAAAATGATGCAAATACAGTGTACTCATGAATAAAATTCTCAAAATTCTTAAATTAAAAAAATAATGTAGTTATGATTTTTTTTAAAAAAAAATGTGTCCTTTTGCTAGCCATGCTTGTACTATGGCCGGAGGGTCAGTATCAGCTGCTCCCTGCCTTGGCAGCAGCCTCAGTACCAAGTGGACTAAGCTTTGCAGACAGCAGGATAATGAGTGGCAAGAAGTACCCAGCATGGTGGCACATGCCTTTAATTCCAACACTTGGGAGGCAGAGGCAGCCAGCTCTCTGAGTTGGGCCAGCCTGGTCTACAGAGTGAGTTTCAGGATAGCAAGGGCTACAGAGAGAAACCCTGCCTCGAAAAAACAAGAGAGAGAGAAACAGATAAGCAGCAGAAGCAACTCTCTAGGTCCTCCAGTATTATCACCCTGACATTTTTAGGCTAGATAGCAAACTGAGTTCCAGGACACAGAGGCTGTGTTTTATTTCTGGGGAGCCCGTTTCCATGACCAGGGGGAGCCCCCAGGCCTCACTTCCTGTATCTCTATGTATAAGGAAAACAGCCAGAGGTTCATCTGGCTCTGGCTCTTGGTGCAGCAGAAGTGGCATCCTCTTGGCAGGCGGGACAGCTGTCTGCTGAAGTCCATGGGGTTGTTTTGCTGGCTGTCCTAACGACAGGCGGCTCCACTCAGATCCACTGGGCAGAGTCTGCCGTAGAGTTGTGTAGCGCCGCAGGACACGGAGCCAAACAAGAAACATGTGTTCGTGTTACAAACAGCTTTTGCAGTATCTTCAAATGCCCCACGGGACATTTGAGTTGGCAAATGGTTGATCTTTAATCACAAAATTTACACCCCAATTCCACCTTGTAGGCAAACACAAACTATCTTTTGCCCTTCCTTCCATTTCTTTCTTCCTTCCTCTCTCTTTGGCAGAGTCTTATGAAGGCAAGGCTGGCTTCAAACTCCATTTGTACCTGAGAATGATCCTAACTTGTGACTCTCCTGGCTATCCCTCCTAAGTGCTCAGATTACAGGTATGCATCGCCATGCCCAGCTCTTTTATAGACTTTGTGTGTGTGTGTGTGCGTGTGTGCGTGTGTGCGTGTGTGCGTGTGTGTGTATTCACGTGTGTGCGCATGGGAACTCATCAGACAGCTTCCTCTCTACCTTATCTTTTGAGACAAGGTCTCTCACTGAACCTGTCATTCGTCATTGGCTTGACTAGTGGGGCAGAAAGCTCTGCCCTATGTGTTATATTACATATAAGGGCAACCATGCCCAGATTTTCTACGTGGGTTCTGAAGAATCCAAACTCAGGTCCTGGTGCTTAATCAGTTGGCAGTGCACTGACCAGAACTATCTCCCTGGTCCTTTTGTACACTCAGCATGCACTTTCCCTGGGTATATATATGCTGCTTTTTGTGTTTCTATTTCTCTCTCTCTCTCTCTCTCTCTCTCTCTCTCTCCCTCCCTCCCTCCCTCCCTCTCTCTCTCTCTCTCCCTCTCCCTCCCGCCCTCCCCCTCTCTCTCTCTCTGTCCCTCTCCCTCCCGCCCTCCCCCTCTCTCTGGTTTTTCAAGACAGGGTTTCTCTGTATAGCCCTGGATGTCCTGGAACTAGCTCTATAGACCAGGCTAGCCTCAAACTCAGAGATTCACCTGCCTCTCTGTCTTCCAAGTGCTGGGATTAAAGATGTGCACCACCAGCGCACAGATTGTTTTCTTTTTGTTGGTGGTATTATATATCCAACAGGGCTTCACAGAAGCCAAACAGATGCTTTGCCACTAAACTATAAACTCAGGCCCAAATTCCTTTTTAATTAAAAAAATTTTTTTTGGATTGAGAACAGTCATATTCTGTAACAAATTGACTTTAAACTCACTATCCAAACTAGCCTCACACTGGGGGTGACCCCCCCATCCAGCCTCCTGAGAGCTCGCCTCACTCTGGGGTGACCCCCCATCCAGCCTCCTGAGAGCTCACCTCACACTGGGGTGACCCTCCCATCCAGCCTCCTGAGAGTTCACCTCACACTGGGGGTGATCTCCCATCTAGCCTCCTGAGAGCTAGCCTCACACTGGAGGTAACACATCCATCCAGCCTCCTGAGAGCTCACTCACACTGGAGGTGACCCCCCATCCAGCCTCCTGAGAACTTGGATTACACATATGTACAGAATGCCTAGTTTCATGTTGACGAGGACATTTTTGTTTTATATTGTTTGAACTGCCAATGGACAGTTTCAAACCCTGTCTGCATGTGTCTATCACATCCAGAGAGGCGTAAGCATACAGCCATCTCATTAATCCTTTCAGGGGGGTGTCCAAGGATTTGCTTTCTGGAAGTAAATTGTTTTAATTGTAAATTTCCTAGCTTTCTCCTTTTTATTCAAATTAGAGAATTTTGTTAATTTTTGTTTGTTTATCTAGGCAGGGTCTCCCTGTGTAGCTCTGGCTGACTGGAACTCACTCTATAGACCAGGTTGACCTTGAACTCACAGAGATCCTTCTGCCTCTGCCTCCCAAGTGCTACCACCACCAGGCAAATTTTATTAATTTTTTTTTTAATATAGGGTCTCACTATGCTGCCCGGTTGCTCTGGAACTTACTATGTAAACCAGGCTGACTTCAAACTCACAGAGATCTACCTGCCTATGCCTCCCAAGTGCTGGGATTACAGAGGTGAGCCATCATGCCGGGAAATTTTTAAAATTTATAACAATTTCATTTTAAGATTTGAAGGGGGCTTTTCAGAATCCTGTAATGCTGGGTCTGGTGAGGATGTGACTTAGAAAAAAGTGTGTGTGCGTATTATGCTTGGCTCCAGTGTCTAGTTTTTCTTCTGCCAGACTCTGTGTGGATAATTCTGTAATTCTGGGGTCTCAGGAAGTTTGCCGTGGCCATCCATCAAAACACTGCTTCCAGTATAGTGCTGCCAGTTTCTTTATTTTCCAATGCTTTGCTGACTTGGAGCTGTAGTGGGGGCCAGGGGGAGATATATAATGGTATCCTGTAATCCAATTCTGCTTCACAGAGGTGACAGATTGTGGTTTAGTGGCTCCTCTTCTCCCTTTTATTCCTGGTGCTGGGAATTGAACTTGGGGCCTTGCGCGTAGTAGGTAAGCACTCTACCACTAGCTGCAGTCCTAGCCCTCTTTTGACTTTATGTTTTGAGACAGGATCGTGCTAAGCTGTCCAGGCCAGTGTTGAACTCCCTCTGTAGCCCAGGGAGGCTCCCATGTGCCTACCACACCTTCTGCCTTAGCCTCTTGAGTAGCTGAATTACAGGCCTAGCCCCATCTCTCTTTTATCCAGACTCATCTTGGCAGAGCCAGCATCCACACAGGACAGTTCTGGAATACTTCAGAATCCCCAGAAAATCAGAGAACCTGTCAGCCTTCATTCTCAGCCTCCTGGGCCATTCACAGGAGCCTCTGTTTCCTTCCAGCAAAGTTGTGTCTGCTCATGGGACTCTTAACTTAGGGGTTCACCCCATGGATGTTACTATACGCAGGCTCTCCTCCTGCTAGACACAGTCCATTTCCCCAGATTGCACCGGGAGTGCTTGTGGGCAGGGACCATGCTTCCCACCTTCCCACTCCACAGCACCCAGCCAAGCACAGGTTTGCAGGACTAAGCCAAACCCAGGCAGTTCCTTTCTTTTCTCTTTAAGCTCAACTGTTCCTAGGTGCCCCCTGCGAGGAGCTTCTTCTGCTACCCACAAGCTCTTTCATGCCAGCTGTGGAGACTGGCGTTGCCTGTTTGTCTCCCTTGTGGGCCTCCTTAGAGAAGATTCTCCAGTACTCTGAGTGCGCAGAGACCTTTCCTTATGCTGAATCTTGCTGATTTTAGAGAAGGTGCCCTGTGGAGCCAATTAATTAAATACTACAAGTCAGTCTGTGTCTTAGCAGCCAGAGACAAACTCAGTGCTGTGTAGGGACACAGCAGGGCAACTGCTCTGTACAATATGACAATGAGGTCAACAGGACACAGGGAAGCCATTTATAGTGTTAGTGGGCCCCAAATACTGCCGTGCTCAGACTGACAGGAAACCTCAGGTCACTGATGCCCAGCTTGGAGGACAGAATAAACTTTCCAACTTGCTTCAGACTTTCCTGGTGGCTCACAGAATTAGGGGGCTGTTTACCTTTGTAATTCTGGAGCCTCGGAGATAAAGGCAGAAGGATTCTAGGCCAACCTTGGCTACATAATGAGTACAAGGCTAGCCTAGGCTACATGAGACTGTCTCAAACAAAACAGAATAGAAAGCCTCCAAACCATTCAAGGCAGCCTCCATCCCTCTCAGAAGAGCCCTGCTCATCACCTAAGGCTTCCACTGGGTTCCCCTGGGTGCCACCATATCCCCTGTCTAGATTGCATCTTCCCACTTCTTGCCTCCTCAGCGCCCAAAAGTCTTCTCTCTACAATCTTCTTTCTAAGCCAATGCTTTGACACCTTCACAATCCCCTTTCTTGAGAGGGGGTTCTGCAGTACAAATTTCATCACTTCCTTAACTCATTCAACTCCCAACCATGGTTGCTTGGTATTGGCTCTCACCAAGGACTACACAGGCCACCACCATTGCTGCTCCCTACTTAGTCTACTCTCCCACTGTTAGACGGGGCTCACCAGTATCTCTGCACACTGTTCCCATCACCACAAAACTGCCCCTGCCTCAGCGTGGCTCTCCTCTACTCCGCGTCACCATCCCTTCTTAGACTCATCTACAAGCACCCTGTCTCTAGCCCATCTCTGAGAGCTCCTTCTCCCTTCCTTAAGTGCATCCCTTCATCTCTTCATGGAGCCTGAATCAGGGTAGCCTCAGTCCTGACCCATGTCCAGCTTGGGCTCCAGATCCAAACTTCTCACTAACTATGAGTACCTGTACTTCCATATCTCATCCCCCCTCCTCCACCCACCGCTGAATGAGCTGGCCCTGGCTCTGCCCTCTTGTCTTTGGATGGCATTCCTACCAGCGCTAAGGGGCCTTAAGGTTACATCTTACTCAGCCTCCTCTTTTTTGGTCTACATCTACCTTGTTGCCCTAACACCCCCTGATCATATCTCAAAGAGGGTTCTCTCAAATCTGAGACTCTTGCCAACCAGTGATGTGCTAGTCACAGAAAAATGCTACAGTCCATGTGTTCAGGATCTTGTGTAGGGGGCACATACTCATGTCACCCTTGAACACCACAACCACCCCATGCAACAGATAACATTATTCTCACCATCTTCCAGATGAGACTGAGCCACGCAGAGATAGAGGAACATGCCCAAGGTCACACAGTCATGGAGCACAGAGCCAGGACTTGAGCCCAGGCAAGGTGGCTCTGATGATACACTCGGCATCTTTGCTGTCTCCTGGTTGTAAACTTACCCAGCTCTGTCCATTACACCACCACCCCATTTAACCTATCCAGCATCCATTCTCCATCTGTCCTCCTTCTCTTCCTCACCCTTGTGCCCCATCAGTGCTCTGCCCTTGACTGGTATTAGTTGTGTTTGAAATGCCTCGTGAGCCCCTACTCCCTGCAGAAGTTCTGAACTTCATGGCTAGCACACAGAAGTCTTTCTGATTTGGCCCAACCCACAGCTCCGGCTTCATTTTCTGCCAGCTTGTTTCCTGGCCTCTCCAGTTTCCCCAGATTTAGCCCTTTCTCTGCGTGAAGTCTTCATACTCACTGTCTTCTATGCCTGGAACACTCTCGACACTTTCTGCCAGTTAAGAGTCCCACTGGTCCTGAGCCACACACTTCCAGGACCCTCATTTCAGAGAGATCCTCAGGCAATATTGCCGAGCTCAGTATCCTCATTCCCTACTCAGACTGTAATTTCTCTTCTTACAAGGGGCACCCCTGTCTCACATATAAGAACAACTGATATCCAGGGAATCAGCAGAGGGTAGCAATATGACCTCCTGGGTCTTTCTGCCATTGCTCCAGCATTACAAAGGATTCTTTTCATCGTATAGTCCAAGATTGAAAAGTCTAGAAAGGCTTTCAGGGATCTACTTTTCCTTGAATTCTACAGGTCAGGCTAACTCTCGGCCCCATTTCTTTTATAAGAATATAAATAATAATGACAGCTGAGGTACCGTACTCAGAAGTCAGAGGCAGGAGTCAAAGGTTCAAGGTCATCACCAGCTACTTAGTGACCTTGAAGGCAGAATGAGCCCAAGACTCTGTCTCAAACAAAAGTGGAAGCCCCAGTCCAACTCATTAGTGCTTCCTTAGCACATACATTATAGGAATCTTGGAGACATCATATCCAAACCTCTTCATTTTGTTCATGGGGAAGCTCAGGCTCAAAAGGGAGAAGCCAGCAACTAACAAAGAGCAGGCAACACTGGAGGCCCCTGCTTCCCTCTATCCAGGTATCTGATCTCCTCCAGCTACCTCTCAATCCCATGTGTCTGCCCTAGGACAAAGAGGTGTGCCACAAATTCTATTTGTTCTTAATAATAAAAACTCGGAGTCTTGTTTGTTTGGTTTTTTTTTTGCTTGTTTGTTTGTTTTGTTTTTAAAGACAGGGTTTCTCTGTAGCTGTCCTGAAACTCATTCTGTAGACCAGGCTGACCTTAAACTCACAGAGATCCGCCTGCCTCTGCCTCCTGAGTGCTGGGATTAAAGGCTTGCGCCACCACTGCCCAGCTGCCACTAGGGTTCTTACCTCCGCCAATGCTCAGAGCAAAGGGGCGATCCTGTCCTCAGACTGCATCTTCAGACTGACCTCATCTTCCACACTGACTGCTTCTCAGACTGCTGCCTCTGACTGCACTGAGCTCCTGTCTCCTCCCACTTTATATTCCTCTCTCTACCCAACCATATCACTCGTGTCTCTACTTCCCTAGTACTGGGATTAAAGGCATATGATCTCAAGTGCTGGGATCACCTTTGTGTGAGATCTGTCTTTTAGACTGGATCAATTTGGAGCAACCCAGGGTAGCCTTGAACTAACAGAGATCTGTCTGCCTCTGTTTTTCTCCCAAGTCTTGGGATTAAAGGTGTGTACCACCACTGCCTGGCCTCTTGTGGTTTAGCTCTGCACTCTGATCTTCAGGCAAGCTTTATTTGTGAAAGCACAAACAAAATCTCACTACAAAGAAGTACTTCTACTACTGGGTCCTTCGCCTGTACCCAACCATCTCCTAAAGATCACTGGCTCGGCGTGGTCATACTTCACACACGGTGGATGAATCAACACCCCTGAATCATGCAACTTCAGAACTACAGTTCATCTAGCTCCAGACTGCAACTCCTGAGTTGCACCAACTAGCCTGGGGCTTTGCACAGGGGCTACACCAAGGGCAACAGACTCCTTCGCTCTGGGGAAGTCTGACAACACCTTGTTTGTGTCTGAGCACAGCCGCGCTTTCCTCGTGTCCTCTCCCTACTCCCTCTGCCTCCCATTTAGTCATAATGAGGTCATCTGCAGTCTCTGCTCCCAGGCTTCTCCCCAAGGATGCTCTATCTAGATGGAGAGATGCAGAGGAGGATTCAGCAAAGGAACCAAGGGAAAATAAGCGCTAAAATCAGAGGCGTGGGTTCAAATCCTGGCCCAGCCAGTTGACCAACTGCATGACCTTTGTCAAATTGCTTAATCTCTCAGGTCCTTGCTGAAAAAAGGTGGGGCTGCCTGGAAGGCAATTTCCTCACCCATAGAGTCAGACTAGCAACACATAATTATCTCCTGGATGCAGTAGGAATGATATGGGATAAAGGGGCCTGCAGCATTGGTGGTCAGTGACGGTGGGCTGCCTTCTCTCAGGATGTACAGGGAAAACAGACGTGACTGCCAAGCAGAGGCAGGAGGGTGCTCTGAGAGTGTGGATATTGAGATCTGACGGCCTTGGAGGGACAGGGGCAGAGAAGAGGAGTCTTGAGAGGCTGTGAACGTGAGCAGAGTCCCAGGGAAGGGTACAATGCCTAGGCAGCAAGTCTCTCCCTCCAATCCCCTCCCTAGATTACAACTCTGTCCCATCTTGTTGGGGGCAATTGAGGGTCTAACTCCCACACCTCAAGCTGGGCTCAAACTCATAGTAATAATCCTGCCTCCCACAGCACGAGTGTACCAGGTGGGGGCTCCCATGTCTGCCTGGCTGGAATTTTCTCTCAGATACGAGGAACCCGTCTCCTATTTAGCGCTATTGAGCAAGAAGCTAATTCTGTAGTCTTCACCTCTAGTTGCTCCAGAATTTAATATCCTGCTTAAGCTGGGAGTCCTTCCTCATAGATAACCCAGATCTCTCTTTGATGGGGTCTATGACCCCTGATCTCCAAGGCGGGGGGAGAGTGGTTGGTTTTCATTTGTTGACAAAGTTCTCAGCCTTTCTGATGAACAAAAGTGGATCACTTGCCTGCCTGAGAGGTTTTGGTTTAGGACTCTACCCTCTTTTTAACCATGAAGAATGCTTCTAGAATAAACAGCCTTTTTAGGAAATTTTTTTAAATTTATTTATTATTTATACAATATTCTGTCTGTGTGTATGCCTGCAGGCCAGAAGAGGGCACCAGACCCCATTACAGATGGTTGTGAGCCACCATGTGGTTGCCGGGAATTGAACTCAGGACCTTTGGAAGAGCAGGCAATGCTCTTAACCTCTGAGCCATCTCTCCAGCCCCCCTTTTTAGGAGATGTTAAAAATAACTTTGGATTCCATCTTCAGATAAGAAAACACAGGAATATATGCAATTCCTGGAATGCACATTTGACTCATTCCTTCCCAGATTTCCACCCAAGCCTGGACGGGGAATATCAAAGTATAGGAAAGGAGCCCGGTGATCATCTAAGACCACACCACACACACACACACACACACACACACACACACACACACACACACACGTTAACCAGTTAGAGACCGGCAGAAACAGAAGCAAACACCCAGGCTTCCTGGCCTTGTGTCTACCCTTAGCCCCACCCCCCAGCTTCCCTTTATTGGTATCAGTCCAGACTTCCGCTCCCCAACACATCCTACCTTACTTCCCCCACTCCCAGGCTTCCCACCAGCTTGTCACCTTGACAACGTCATTTCAACTTTCTCTATACCATTCCCATTGATTTCTCTGCTATTGTTCAACTCCACGTGGCACTTAATGCCCTTCCGAATTAAGTCTAACTTCACCTGCTTTAGGAGCCATCCGAAGTCCTAAGCTAGTGCTTCCATTTCCCAAGCCTGGTTACACACTCCTGTTTTTAGACAGTTGACTTGCTAGGAGCAAAGGATGACCTTGAATTTCTGATCTTCCTTTGGCCACTAGGCCCAGTTTCCTTGATACTGGGGATAGAACCAAAGGCCTCCTGCATGCTAGGCAAGCACTGTGCCCCCTCCCCTAGGCTGCTTCCCCAGTCCCCAAGTGCTTCTGTCCAAATGCTTCTTTCCCTGCCGTGGCCTCTATCATCTTGCATTGGGTCAAGCGTTTCTTTGGGAAGAGCCACTTTGTTCCTTGGGGCTCTGCAACTTCCTCTCCATCCTCAGACAGTTCACGCCACAGATCCCCTGAGGCTCAGTCAAAGGCTGAAGCTCAGCAGGTAGTTTTCCCAACTACAGACACTCATCTGAAAGCAGCCCCCCCCCCACCAGAGCTCTCTAGAAGGGATGATGGAGAATAATCACCAACAAATGCTATATTTGTCTGACACCCCCAGAATTTATAGGATGAATGTTTTCTGACCCAAGTTCTTACCTGTCGGTTGAAATCTAGGCCATTTCGATCATTTCCTGCAAAGAGAGAACAGATGCATATATATTAGACCCCAGTGCAACCAGAAGAGAGTGAGGGAAGGGAAAAGGATGCTGGGAGGGGAGTCGGTTTGCCTCTGCTGTCTTCAGTAGCCAGGGAGTCACCTTGGGGGGTGCCCTGACTTGCCCAAGGTCACACAGCAAGACAGTCCCCCTAGGGATAGACATTTTATCTGACCAACCAGAGCTCCGGATCTACCACCTAAAGTCTATGCCCCCCCCCCCCCGCAGGTGTTCTGTCCTTCACTGAGGAGAAGAGGGGACTGACCAGCCGCACTAATACAGGGATTGTCCTAAGGTAACTGAGACAACCAGCCCTGTCGTCTAGGTATTCTGATGCCTAAATCACGGTACCCGGGTACCGTCTGTCTTATCCCTCCATCCCTCCCCTTAGTCCACTTGTACTTCTTGTTTCCTTCATCATCTTGTTCCGTTCCGTTGTTGGTTTAAAATGATCAGGTGTGACTGGGTGTGGTGGCCCATGTCTTCAATCCCAGCATTTAGGAGGCAGAGGCAACCAGATCTGAGTTCAAGACCAGCCTAGTTTACTAGTGAGTTCCAGAGCTGCACAGAAAAAACTCTGTCTTAAAAAAAAAAAAAAAGAGGTCAAGTGTAGTCCAGGCCTATTTCTTTCCTGAGGACGGCTTTGAACTCCTGATCCTCCTCCTCCACCTCCTAAATGCTGGGATTAACAGGTGTGTGCCACCACACCCAACCTTTTCTTTTCTTGACAAAATAAATAAATAAAATAATAAATAAACACATGGTTAACAGAAAAGCTGCTTGGTGCAAGAGCCTAAAATGGCAAGAAGATTTCTCTATAGAGACATAACCACAATTAATATTTGTGGGTATTTTGTAGTATCCCTCTTTTTTTTTCCAAAATCTTTAGATTTATTTATCTTTATGTAAATTAGTGTTTGGCCTTCATGTATGTCTGTGTGAGGGTGTCAGATCCCCTAGAACTAGAATTATAGACAGTTGTGAGCCGCCATATGGGTGCTGGGAATTGAATCCAGATCCTTTGGAATAACAGCCAGTGCTCTTAACAACTGAGCCATCTCCAGCCTTATCCCTCCCTCTTTTTTGAGGCAAGGTCTCTTCTTAACTGTCCTCAAACTTGCTATGTAGCTAAGGATGACATTGAATTCATGATCTTCCTGCCTCTACTTCCTATGTGCTGGGATTCCAGGCATGTACCACCACCCCAGGTTTAAACTATGCTATGAATGGAACCCAGGGCTTTGTGCCTATTAATCCACCACCCTATCACCTGTCCATATCCCAGGGCCATTTTATAGCCTTTCATTCTAACTTTTTCTGTGAATGATTATCATCTGTCTAGACTTTTACCCTTTTTCCAGGGAGCATGGTAAATCTGCTTTTGTATGCTATTAGAACTATGACTACTTCTCCTATGCTTTCAAACTTCACTTTAATTGATACATAATATTCCATTATATAGACATACAGTAATTTGCTTAAATATATACTTATTACTAGATAAACTGCTTCTACTCTTTGTAATTATAGCCTTTTTTTTTTTTGGTTTTTAGAGTCAGGGTTTCTCTGTGTACTTCTGGCTGTGCTGGAACTAGCTCTTGTAGGCCAGGCTGGCCTCAAACTCAAGAGATCTGCCTGCCTCTGCCTCCTGAGTGCTGGAATTAAAGGTTGCGCCACCTGACGGTAGTTTTATTATTGTATTCAGCTATCCCTCAATGAGAGAAGCTGCAATACAACCTTCCTTTGGGCCCCATGGACTATTGACTCCATATGTGTGGGGGAAAATTAGCATTTATTAAACATTACGTTGTACATTCAGCCAACCAGATGGCTCAGTGGGTTAAAGTACCCACTGCCAAGCCTGATAATAATCCAAGTTCATCCCTGGGACCAGCACAACGGAAGGAGAAAACCAACTGCTGCTAGCTGTCCTCTGAGGGACAGAGAGATGCTGCAGCTGTTAAATTACTCTCCCAGAGGACCCATGCTCCATTCCCAGCGGCCACATTGGGCAACTCATAGCCTGCTTATCATTCCAGATCCAGGGAACATGCATGCACCTACCCACCCACCCATACACACACAAGTTAATTTTTTTATTTACTTATTATGTATACAATATTCTGCATGTATGTATGCCTGCAGGCCAGAAGAGGGCACCAACCATGTGGTTGCCGGGAATTGAACTCAGGACCTTTGGAAGAGCAGGCAATGCTCTTAACCGCTGAGCCATCTCTCCAGCCCCAAGTTAATCTTTAAAAAACAGAAATGCTGTCCTCTGAGCTCCACAGAGTGCTCGTGGCACATGCGTATCCCCCATGAGTGAATAAATTAATGTTAAAACCTTTTAGCCGGGCGATGGTGGCGCACGCCTTTAATCCCAGCACTCGGGAGGCAGAGGTAGGCGGATCTCTGTGAGTTCGAGACCAGCCTGGTCTATAGAGCTAGTTCCAGGACAGGCTCCAAAGCCACAGAGAAACCCTATCTCGAAAAACAAAAAACAAAACAAACAAACAAAAAAAAAACCTTTTAAAAAGCACTGCTCACTTATAAGCTGGCACTGAACTTAGAATATAATAGAATCTCAGAATACTGGTTAAATGGATTAATAAATGCATGGGTTACTGCTTAGCATGGCATCTAACCTCGCTTGCCCTCTTTTCTGCAGCCCTTTTGTGTTTTGTCTTCTGTGGTTTTCTCCCTCCCTCCCTCCCTCCCTCCCTCCGTCCCTCCTTCCCTCCCTCCCTCCCTCCCAGGCCCACTGAGTTCTGTTCAGAACCTTAAAGGGTCCACATGTTACCACCCCACTTCACAGGGTAACTCAGTCCCTCTCTCCCTCCCTCCTCGGCAAGGCAGAACCCTCTAGTCGTGAGATACACACTGTTTAAATTCCCATTCATCTGTGTGGTTTCTAGTCAATTTCTCGAGACCCTAACACAAATCAGAGGCTTGAGAAATGCCTGAGACATGGCTGGGTGTGGCCCAAGTGACTTCCCCAGCTCCCCTCAGAAGGTACTGGGAGCATGTGGATATCTAGGCTAAAACAAGATGCTGTGACCCAACAGAGGCATGAGGTACACGCCTGACGGTCATCGTGGCCCACCTCTCCAGATCTGAATGAGGAAGCTGCTTCGTCCTTCACTTCTTTTCTGTGCAAGTCCCAGCTTCCCTCCCAGACTGCCCTGGATCTGTTTGACCTGGCAGCTCTCCCTCCCAGCCTCCAGGAAGCCTGGGAAGTGGCACCTGTGAACTTCAGGCTGTGACCTGGCTTACTGGGACTCGGCTGCTGCCCCAGTGCTCCAGATCGAGATGTCTGGTGAGTTATTCCTGGCTCCCTTTCACAGAGAAGGGAGGTGGTGGTAGTGACGTGCTAAGCATTGGCCCAGGGTCACCAGACTCTTCTTAGGATGCTGGCCATCCCTTCAAGGTGTGGGGCACAGCAGAGCATTCTTGGAAGGAATCCCAGACTTGTCATCAAAGGGCTACAGTCCAGGCCCCAAGCTGTGTGAATTCCTTGGTCAAAACAGGGACCAGCTGAAGTCTCAGGCTTCTCAGTGTTAAACAAAGACTTATAGCATCTCCTCCTTCCCAGAAACACAGAGGCCTGCGTGAGACAAAACTGGAAATTACACAGTTTCCTTTGGGAAGTCCTGATATGTCCTGGGCCATTTTCCCACGGGCAGTACCTGTGTTAGAGACTTTGCCCGTGCTGACTGGAACACCCTTCTCTAGCTGGAGCATCTGATGAGTGTCCTTCAGGTCCCAGTCAAGTGTCACATCCTCAGCAAGGCATTCCCAAAGCAAGTAATTTCTCCTCCCGCATCTCCTTTCATTTATATTACTTAGGGTACATGCTATATTCTTCATTTTCATTTGTTTTTTTTTCTCTTTTTCCTTTTTTTTTTCTTCTGGTGGTGTTGTTGGGGGCAGGATTTCATGTATCCCAGGCTGGCCTTGAATGTGGTATATAACCAAAGGTGATCTTGTACTTCCCATCTTCCTGCCTCCACCTCCAGAGAGGATTATAGGCTTGCACTATCATGCCTGATTTATACAGGGCTGGGAATGGAACCCAAGGCTTCCTGCATGCTAGACAAGCACTCTGCTAAATGAGCTACAACCTCAGCCCTGTTTACTCTCTTTTTTTTTTTTTGAGGAAGAAACTTACTATATAGTCCAGGTTGTCCTTACACTCATGATCCTCCTGCCTCTGTCTCCTGAGTGCTAGGATTACAGGTGTATACCACCATACCTGACTGTGCCAAATTTTTTAGAGTCAGTGGCTTGTGCTTTAGTTTCCCTCGTGAATTCATGAGCTCCTGGAATCCAGGTTTATTATAATCTTTATCTCTGGGCCCTGAGTGCTTAACACAGTTCAATGACTGTCTTAACTAATCTGAGTTACCGAGACTGTTGTTAAAGCTAACCTATCTGCACATAGAATCTCCAAGCATTAGCACCTCTCTAGCCACTTGAGTGCATGCAACACGTGTGCGTGTGCATATGCACACACACACACACACACACACACACACGCATGCACGCACGCACGCAAAACGCACTTCCCTTGCTAAGCCCCAGCTCCCTCTGGGAGCCTCTTCTGTCACTTGCAGAAAAGCATAGCAAAGCACATGCAGCCAGGGCCTTTCCTTTTAGAGTCTACACTGAAGTAGGATAACCAAAGAGAAAACCCCTTCCCACAGTCGCTTGGCCTCGGAGAACTCCGGTGAGGAATTCTATACAATAAAATTAAATTCTCAACCCAACAGATCTACCCAAGCCAATGTTTGATACACAGAAGTGACCATTAGACTTTAATACACAGCTCAGGCGAGTAAGCAGGATGCACGCTGACTGGATTTGTAAGCGGTTCAGACAGAAGACAATACAAAAAAGTGGGTGACAGGGTTGGCATTAGGAAACATGTTGGTGGGCGCTAATAGAAAACCAAAGTGGGAGGCAGTGCAGGTAAGTTAATGATACAACTCAAAGAGGGGGAGACTGAATCATACAATTAGAAACAGCTTAGATGGAAGTATTTATGTTATGTATTTCGGGGTTTGGGGTTTTTTGTTTTTGTTTGTTTTTGGTTTGGAGACAGGGTTTCTCTGTGTAGCCCTGACTGTCCAGGAACTTTGTTTTAGACCAGGCTTGCCTCCAACTCACATAGATCCGCCTGCCTCTGCCCTGAGTGCTTGGGTTAAAGGTGTGTGCCACCACGATGGCATGTAACATATTTTCTCTCTTTTTCTTTCTCTCTCTCTCTCTTGCTAGAAAATAGCTCACCAAGTAAAAGCACTGCCTGTGAACTTGAGTTCAGTCCCGGAACCTAAAAATCAGCTGTGATGGTGGCAAGTATCTGCTCTGCAGTCCCAGCACTTGATACTGGGATAGGGATGGGGGGGGGGTGGAGCGCTAGCCTGGAGTGAAGAGACAGAAACAATTGAGCCTCTGCCTCTGCAAGTGGAAGGTGAGAACCAACTCTAGAAAGTCAGTCTTCCCACCTCCCGCAATGTGCTGTGGGATGTGTGAGTCGTCCTTCCCAGATCCCATCAGTAATCAATCAGTCAATCACTTTTAAAATCAGTAAACCACTGGTTTATTCTAATTAGGAAATTGTTTTAACAAACAAGCTGGCAATTTGCTTTTCTGTCTAGAGTGGATAGTCAGCCAAAGCGGTCAAATTGCACAGATACACCCCACTTTTACAATCGCTGTTACAATGAGGATCCTGATGAAGTCTTTTGTCAACAAAGCTAATAGCTAGCGTCAAACTGGAACCAAGAATAGAAATAATCACAGCTGATACACCGGGCAATTAAAAACTCAAGTGGCATATTTTAAGACACTTGACCACCAAAACCACCACAGGAATTAAAATGAGGGATTAGTTTTGTTATGTGTAATAATGCTAATTGGACATGAAAAGGAAACTGTCTTTTATGTTTTAGAGATGCATACTCCCACACTTAGAGTCGAGAATTACAACGTCTATAATTTATAAGAAAATATTCCAGCAACAGGAATGGCTGAAAGTTGACAGCAGTTGAGAGTGATACCTGGGGGGGGGGGGGGGGGCTGATTGTATTCGCCTCTACCCTTTGTGCTTTTGAAAGGATACACAATAAAAAAAATACAAAAGTAAATGAAGCTAAATAAAATGAGGCAGAAACGAGTGGCTGAAGCAACTGTGACAAAATGCTAGGGAAGAACTCTCCCGCCAAGTCACAGCCCCAGTTTCCGCTCCCTAGATCTCTTGTCTGAAACTTTCTTGCCATGTCCATCTGGAGAAAGGGCTATAGTCAGAATCTAACCAAGGAGCTCTTGGGAACTTCATCTGCTACAGACAGGACACCTCCAGGAACAGATCGGTAGGTCTAATACAAGTATCTCTAGGACACAGAATTGAACCTCAAGTATAGGAAGTATAACATGTGTAGATCGGGTTGGCCTTAACTTTGTGGCAATTCTCCTGCTTCTGTCCCCAAGTCCTGGTGTTACAGGTGTGTGTCACCAAGCCTGGCTTAAGGCTGTGTGAGGAACTATTATTCTCATTTTTGATGATTGGAAGGATTTACCTGTTTAAAAGCCTGTTATTCATGCTAAGGGTTAAGCTGAAATAGACCTCACTGATTACTCCTTTGGGCCTTGTGTTTCTCTATACCGCTACTTTGCTTGGTAATATTTGTAAAAATGGGCTCGGGAACCCTGGCATGCATAGTGGTTTGTGTCTTTAATCCCAGAACTCAAGAGGCAGAGGCAGGCAAGCCTCTCCATGAGTTTAATGTCAGCCTGGTCTACATAGTGAATTCCTTGAGAGCCAGAGAGATACACAGTGAGACCCTGTCTCCAGGTGGGGAGGGGGTTTCAGGAGATGACTCTGTAGGTAAAAATCACAAGCCACACAGACCTGGCAACCTGAGTTCAATCCCCAGAACCATGTAAGAAGCTGGATGCAATGGTGTGCATCTGTGCTCTAAGCACTCTTATGGCAAGAGGGGGAGGGGGAGGAGGATCGCTGGGGAGCTATTATGCTAGCTAGCCTGGTATATACTACATAGCAGAAGCAAGAAAGGCCTGGTCTCAGCAAGCAAGAAGTGATGTCTGAAAGCCACGTGGAGACTGCTGCCCTCCACATGGACCATGGCACGCACATACATACCCCACAATCAATACATTTTTTTAAAAAAAATTTAAAAAGGCATTCCATACCTGATAGGACCATGATAAATCAGTATAAGTTTGACTAAGCACACATGAATAAAATACCAATTATATCTTTCAAAAACACAGAATATAGGGGGCTGGAGAGACGGCAGTGGTTAAGAGCACTTGTTACTCTGGCAGATGACCTGGGTTCTGTTTCTAGCCCTTATATGGTAGCTCACAACCATCCGTGACTTCAGTTCTAGGTATCTGATGCCCTTTTCTGACTTCAGAAGTCACTAGGCTTGCACGTGGTATATATACACATGTGAACATAAAGTACTCATAGACATAAAATAGATAAATCTAAAAAAAAAAAAATACAGGTAAGGGGCCAGTGTGTTGGCTCAGGAGTTAAAAACCCTTGTCAAGAAGCCTAAGACTTACATTGAATCCCAGGATTTACATGGTGGAAGGAGAGAACCGACTCCTGCCAAGTTGACCTTTGGCCTCCACACAAGTGACAGAGTAAGCATCCCTCTCCCAAATAAATAATTTAAAAAAATTTAAAAAATAGTGAGTTTCTAGGAAATAAAAATAAATTTAAAACTTAAAATAACAATAAAATACAGATGAGCCGGGTATGGTGATACGGGCCTATATAGTTCCAGCACTTGGGAGGTGGATATAAGAGGACCAGGAATTTAAGGTCAAGCTCAGCTACATGGCAAGTCTGACATACATACACAAACATACACAGAGAGACAGAAAGAGGCAGAGACAGAGACAGAGAGATGAGTTAATTCTTAAACTAATTTTTTCTTGTCCATATGACTAAAATTTTTTAAATTACTATTATTTTAGTTGTATTGGTATTTGGCCTGTATGTCCGTGTGAGGGAGTTGAATCCAGTGGAACTTGAGTTACAACCAACAGTTGTGAGCTGCCATGCAAGTGCTGGGAACTGAACTCTGGAAGAGCAGTCGGCGCTCTTAACCACTGAACCACCTCTCTAGCTCTGACTAAAAAAAAAATTTTTTAAAGTAAAAGTTGAAAAAAGATTCAATGAGGGGACATCTAAAAGCTGCTGCTGCATCTCATGTGCAAGTGCCGAAACCAGCTGTTCTTTTCCGTCCTTCCCAAAGTCTGGTGTGGAAGAGAAGCAAGCTTAGCCAGATCCATTCAAAGAGAAGAGCAAGGGTGTATAGGAAAGCAGGCTTCACCCCGGGGTATAGGGAAATTCTGTTGGAATTATCCACAGGGGAGCCTGTAGTTGCTGTGGCCCTGGAAACACTCAAGCAGACATCACTAACTTATCAAAGGCCATCAGATGAGCTCTACAGTTCTCTCCATCTCTAAAATCTAAGGATTGGATGCAGTTGATGAAAAGGTATCAGGGCCATTTCTTCCCTCTACCTGGGCCTCTTCAGATGCAGGAAGGCTCACCTGCCTCCTTGCAGTTGCTGTGTACACAAACAGATCAGTAATGGGAGGAAGAAGGAGCGGGAGGGGCAGGGCAGAGAGGGCTCCCAAAGCTTATCCAGAATCTCCTGTATGTGACCCTAAGGATTAATGGGTGACATCTCTGTTAAACTGGAAGGGCCGCCTTCTGGGGTCTCTGTAAGCTTCTTTTAGCTTTTAGTCCTTCTGAATCTCTGCAACAGGAGAGAAAGCAAGAGGTGAGGCAAACTCCCTGGAACCATGGCTCTTGGGCCTGCCAGGAACCCAGGGGAATTGCCCAGGTAGATTTTTAGCTTTAGGGAAGATGAGGTTAATTATTATTTTATTTTACAAATGAGAAGCTGAGTCTCAAGCATCCCCGAAACAATCTCCCAACTCTGAAGTTCAAGTTACGTGTAGACATGACAGGAGTGAATTTACAGCCCAGCCCAGCCTGCTTGGGAGACAGTCTACACTGCCAACACAAGTCCACAGGCTTGGCTGATGGGTCGTTGCACCCACTGTGACAGAAGCTTGAAAGTGTTGGTATGGGTTGGGGATGATCCCCGCGGGAAGTCCAAAGCTCTAGGTCACTGAGCCTAATGTGGTGTGACTTCCCCCACTAGCGCAATTCCACTGTCAACAGCACAAACTCAGAGAACGTCTGAGCATTCATCCAAGGCTCAGCTTACTTCCCAATTCTACCATCACCTTGGTCCTACCTGCTATCCAAGACCCCATCTCTACCAAGAAGCTCTCAACAGAGAGGCCACAGTTGAAGGCATTGAGCTGAATAAACATCCTAGCGAACAGACTATAGGAGCTCAAAACAGTGTAAAAGGCACATTGAACTCTAGATTCCCAGGATTCTAGGTAGACTCCCCTTAGGCCAGGATGGTCAAAATACCCAACAGATGAGAAGAAAGCAAAGGGTCGGAATCCAGGAGGTGTGATTCGGGGGGGAGGGGGGCAGCTCCTGTTTCTAGCCCTCCTCCCCTTTGCATCTGACGAACAAGAGACAGCAAATGAACTGTGCTGCCTGCCAGGCCTCCCCAGCACCAGGAGATGGGTCCAGGAGAAGGCCTGCCCTCCCACCTCTGAACCGAGAGAGCTGACACCCAGACTGATGGGCCTCCTGCTTTGCATGGCTTTGGCAGCAATGGGATGTGATTTTGCCTGGGGAACAATTCTCTGGGTGAGGGAGGTGGAAGCCCATACCAAGAACTGTTCCAGCAGGATTTTTCACTTCTGCCTGGTAAACAATGCAAGGAGCACTCAGCACAGAGATTGGGCCTCTCCCATTTCTGGATGGTTCTCAGCAGCTCTTCTTCCCAATAGAACTCACTAGAACATCCAGTGACACTTAAGGACAATTTGACAACTTGCTGGTACTTCTTAAGCAAGCAACTATGAAGGTAAGCCCTTGGAAAGTTATTCTGAGACATAGACACACACACACACACACACACACACACACACACACGCACCAATAAAATAAATAATTCTACCAGTGAACTAGAAAGTATAACCCACCCATTCAAGGTTTTGTCCTCAGAACACATTGTGAATGGGCTGTAGGTTCATTTTCAAAACAGTTTTACATTTCCTGAATTTTCTGAAAATGTTCATCTCCCTTCGATATGAAAATGAAAAGTTTCTAGGGGCTGGAGAGCTGGCTCAGTACTTAAGAGCTCTTCTTGATCCTCTGGAGAACCTAAGTTCAATTCTCAGCACCTACAACAGGCAGCTCACAAACCAAGAGTGATTCCAGGTCCAGGGGGATCTGACTGATACCTTCAGCCTCTGAGGGCACCCATGTTCACATGCACATTCACAAACAGAGACACATATGCATAATTTAAAATAACAAAAACAAAAGTTCCTAATGACATTCCTGCCACGTTCCTTTTAAGAGGAAATACCTAGAACCTAGAGGCAACCCTTGAAGCTGCTTGAAGAGCAGGACCCAGAAGGACCCAAGAAGAACTGTGGGAAGAGGGCTGTCGTAGGAATTAGGAGGGAGGAGGTTCAATTTTCTACTCGTTAAGTATCGCTGGTCCGGTCAGGGTATGGATGGTGATGAAAAGTTCTACACATGCCCATAATCATGGACACTGTGCCTAGGGCAGACATCACTCATGAACCTGAGCATCTTTATCATCTTCCCTAAAATCCATCTCACCACAGTCTTCCAATATCTTAGGAAATATAATCCCCATTCCTTTTCCATTTGGGCTATGGATAGGGATTTCTGGGGCATCCATACATTGCCCCTGCATCTCTTCTTGATGAAGCACTGCTGCTGAAATCATTAATAGAAGGAATCCAATTGGGCTAGATGGTTTAGGACCAAGACGAAAGAGCCTCCTGAGATCAGAAAGGGTCTAGGGTCTCAGTTCCCCGATGCAAGGAAGCAGTACACAGCAACCTAAGATTTCTCATCAAAAGCACACATCAGAGTCTCCTGACCCTGGAAAAATAGTTGAATCTGCATTCAAAGGCAGTTAATTATGCTCTGTGAAGTAAACCTCTATTCTAGTCATACTCAATATGCACATTTCAATGTAGCACACTGACCATGGTTTTTTTTCAATCAGAGGAGATCAGAGAGGCAAGATGTCTGTCCTCTGTGTGTTCATGAGGTCAAACCTGAAACCTGCAGGACAATACAACACCTGCCTGTAATCCCAGTACTTTGGAGTTAGAAGTAAGAAGGTCACATGTTCAAGGTCAACCTTGGATACTTAGCAAGTTCTGAGACAGGGTCTAAAACCCGGACTTATCAGTTACAGGTAAGGACACTAAGCCCTAGAGAAAGGCTAATGAATGACTGGCTATCCAAATGCCACCATATTACTGCCAACATAAACTTCATTCGGAATGGCTGAAGTAAGTCAAGTAAGCAAGAAAGAAGCTTTAGGTTTTCTAGAATTTTAAATAACATTTGGTCTTGTTGACTCTCCCATCTCTTAGCAGTAGGTGGAAGAGGGCTCTTGCCTCAGGTCCCTCCCTTCTTCTTGTCCCTATTTCCTGAGAGATGGAGACACACTCGAGCTAGGACCAACACAGTCCTTACAAGAGTATGTGCACACACACACACACACACACACACACACACACACACACTACATACTACACTTAGCAGTCACTGGAGCATGGTTTTAGCTCTGAAGTCCTGGACCACAGACCAGCTTGATTAGGAGATAGAGTTCATGCTTCTAATTGGCTATTAGGTCACTGCACCCACTGCATGGACACTTTGTCCTCCAGGAATGAATACTAAGAAATGACACTAACTGGCAAGCATTGTTCTAAGTGCTTTACAAACAAACTTTGATCCTCACAGAAGCCTATGAGGTAGATACTATTATTAATCCCATTTTATAGATGAGAAAAATGAGCAGAAAGCCTTTAAATAATGAGCAATGAGTAGTAAGCCTTTAACTAATGACCCCGAGGTCAGAGTTGGCTAGAGAAGCAACAGAGCCCTTCCTGAGCCATTCACATCATTCAAAGAGCCTGGAAAAGACTGGGTGTGCACACCATCCTCGTGGGTTAGCGCTGACCATGGCTAGAGGGAACTCCCATTTCGCCACTCTTCACCTGAGGCACAAACACAACCTCAAAGAGGGACATCGCCAGTTTGGGTGGTAGAGTAGGAAAGAGGAGACCAGAATCCAGCTGTCCTCTCATCTTCTTGGGCAAACAAACTACAGAGACTGTTTCTCAGACAATAAAAACTCAGACATGACCAGTCCTGAAGCCCTCAGAGGAACGAAGTTCAGAACCTAGAACTACAATGTGGTGGTCCTGACCCCATGACCTGAGGCCACCAAGAGGGTGTAAGAGGGGATAGAGACCTAGTCTGTCTTCTGGCTGGGTAGTCATAACTTCCACAGGCAGGTTTCCAGGGTCTGGGGAGGTGGGAGTTAGGAAGCATTGGGCACGCCTTCCTTTGATAACTTGGAGCCCTTGAGCCAACATTTGCCGGCCAGCTTAACCCCTTTTGTCCACGCTTCCCTCCTCAAGACAACCTTAATCAGCCTCATTTGAATTTCAAATGACCTCTCCCTTCTCCCCCTCCCCACCCCAACGGGCTTTGAGGCAGGAATATGGAAATTTATCCTGCAGTATGGAAATCATCACCCTATGCAAATGATGAGCGGGACCCCATTGTCATAGCAACCTCCCGGTTTCCTCTCCTCTCTGTACCTCTTCTGGGCTCTCAGGTTTGACTTTTTCTATTCTCTTTCCAGCTTGAACAAGGGTGGGGAGCGGACAAGTCCCGTGGCTGAGGGCCTTGTTGGAACTGACAGTCGGCAGGTGGGGCATCCAGCCCTGAGGTCACCTGCTGGCTCAGACCTGCCAGGCCACCTGCTCGAGAGCACGCTTGGACCAGGCACACGCAAGCAAGGCCAACCACAATTTTTTCTAGGATAAACCAAAGATTGTAGGGGTGAGAGGTGGGGGGTGGGAGGTGGGGGAGAGGTTCTAGACTCTAGGGGATACAATGAACTCCCCAGGAATGGAGTTAGGAGTGAGGGGGTGTAGGGGCTCCATTGTTGCAGTGATAGGAGATGAAAGCCCTTGATGGAACCTATATGTAAAATACCATGCAAATGAGCACCTATTATTGTTTGAGTCAACAACAGTATTTCACTGGTGCTTTTTGGGAGATGCCCATAGCTCTGTTTCCCAGGCGCCTGTCTTGGCACAAAGGTCTCCCCTCCCTGCCTTTAACCCATGACCCCTCACAGGTCTCTGGAGAACTCAGGAGGTCACTTTGAACTGCTGGTGGCTGAAGCCCCTAAATATCTAATCTGGTCATCTTAGAGGAAGGACCTTGAACATACTTTAATCCTGCCCTGCTCTGCCCTGGCCACTCAGACTCACATAAGAGAAAGCTGGGATGATTTCGTATAGTCCCCCCCCCCCCCCCCATTTAAGTACACTCAGCTCTGAATTGGTCCCTGTGTCCCCAAATCAGAGGCTCACTTCCCCAAAAAGGAATGAGAGAGAAGCTGGGCCTCCTTGTCCCTTTCTGTTCTTGTCCTTGGCAGTGCCCCAGGCCACAGCAAACGGCTTAGAAAGTGGAACTCATTCACAGGTGCTGCCTGAAACTTACCTGTCCCTGCAGCCCCATCCTCATCTGTTTCTAGAGGAGGAAGCGGGTTTTGGAAAAGGATGAAGGCCTAGGTTGCTGCAGTGGCCTGGACACACTGTTCAGTACCTGATCTCCTTGTGTGCTAGAGGCAAGGTGCCACGCATTTCATGAATATACTAATGCCTTGTCTCCTACCGGAGACCCAACATCATCCACCCATGTCCGCCATCTCTGGACCAAGGCCATAGGAAGATGTGCCCAGGTTCCGGTGTATCCAGCTCAAGGGAGTCAAAGGCAAGAGATATCCTTCTACCAAACACAAACTGTTTCTAGGCAGTGCACCAACTGGCCAAGGCTTATCTGCATTAAGGTCTGTGGTCAGGTACAGACTGAAAGAGTGAGATCTTAGAAAGGCTAGTGGCTCACCAGGAGCTTCCTGTTGACCTGGAGCTCTTTCAATGTTGCTGGAAGCAGTCTTAGGTCAGACCCTAGGGTCTCACTCAATCCCATCACAACAACACTGCGGGCCTGAACCTGTGACAGACTGGAAAAACAATGGTCCTCCCTCTGGGATTGTTTGGGACACAGGAATATACTCAGAGGCAAGGAAGGAAAGCCAGGGGATAAAGACAGCTCACACTTGCCTGCCTATGTCCTCAACTTGGCCCCTGTCATGCTGGAAAAGAAGGAAGCCATTTCCTTAAATAGACTTCCAAGAGAAAGAGATAGTGGTGTAGGTAGGACTTTTGGTTGGGTTTGTAGCCTTGGCTACTCATGCAGGTTGGGCTGGGAACCCACAGATGAGCAGCTATAGCTGGAAATCATCAGGGCATAGGTACAAGCTACCTCTGTGGCTGTTCTATTTGCTATGGTTCTCCAAGGGCTGGAGATCAGTAGGCTACTCTCCTTCAGCAAATAGAGTCGCAGTTGGAAGCCTGGTGGTGAATCACTTCTAATTTCCCTGTCACACAGAAATAAGGTGAGATGGAAGCCACTCTGAAGTTAGTCAAAACGAGACTACAGCACAAGGGTTGCACATAAGAGATTTCGTTTGTTTGTTTTGTTATTTTTTGAGACATGGTTTCTCTGTAGCGTTGGAGCCTGTCCTGGAACTAGCTCTTGTAGACCAGGCTCACCTCGAACTCACAGAGATCCGCCTGCCTCTGCCTCCTGAGTGTTGGGATTAAAGGTGTGTGCCACCACCACCCAGCTTGTATGTGAGGGATAGTAAGAACTTCAGACACTTCAATTCCTATATGAACAAGGAACCAAGAGAAAGGAGAAAGTTTGACTTTTTGTTTGTGTGTTTCTTGAGACAAGGGTTTCTCTGTGTAGCCCTGCTTTCCTGGAACTCTGTAGACCAGGTTGGTCTTGAACTCACAGAGATTTACCTGTCTCTGTCTCCCGAGTGTGGGGATTAAAGGTGCGTGCCACCACTACCCTGTGGGTTTGGCTTTTCTTAGGGATGGTCACCAAGTGACCAACAAGGAGACTAGGTACTTTCATTAACAGGGATCTCATTTCCAAGGATGGGTTTGAATGTTTACAAAGGGCACAGGGTGCACAGTAAGAGGTGCTCTCAGAATCTTGATACTGTCAGGAACCCATCCTGGTTCTGCAGAAGTGAGGGATGGATCTGAGGCAGACTGAGGATCAGTCCTAGAGACCAGCTACACCCTCTCATTGTTTTATTTTTGCAGATCACCCCCCTCCCCCACCCCATCCCATCACAAGGAAGCTGAAGTCTCCGGCACTTTCCCCACGTCTCGGTAATAGCACGTTTCCTAATTACAACCGTATGATAGATGGTGTTTTTGTGGTGGTGTGTCCTTTTCAAGCAGTTCACACCCACTCTTA
Organism: Microtus oregoni; assembly: GCF_018167655.1. Taxonomy (NCBI): domain Eukaryota; kingdom Metazoa; phylum Chordata; class Mammalia; order Rodentia; family Cricetidae; genus Microtus; species Microtus oregoni. Next base: position 58,910,973 of record NW_024543067.1, read on the forward strand.
TTTAGTCATAAACAGGCAGGACGTGTGTGCACACGCGCTCACACACGAGTCTCCTTAGAACAGGTGTCAAGAGGAGCCTCTTTCTTTACACACAGTCCCAGAGTCTTACCTGACCCTAAAGCACCTCTGGGTTCCTCCTGTCCTTCCAGCCTTTGAAAGACCACTTTACATAGGAACTGAAAGCTACCTTCATCTCCCAAAACTTCCCTCCTAGACTTTCCTGGAACCCCGCCTCTTGGTGGCAATCCTCAGCTTAGTTCCTCAGGAACTCAGGAGGGTGGATCTCTGTGAGTTTCAGGAAGGAGCAGACCCTTACCCAAGAGGGAATTAGTTAGACCTTGGGCATCACTACTCTTTCTCAAAGGTCTGAGGAGACCACAAATCTCTCTGTGCCTTGCTGGTCCTCCCCTGGATAGACATGCCCATCTTGTTTAAAGTCACACTGGAAGTTCTTTGGGCCACCAGACAACTGAGTCTTCTGGGTGGTTCTAGACTGCAGACTGATGTTAGTCATTCAGTCTCACAGATAAGACAAGGATGTCTCAACTGGGAGGAATGAACAACAAAGCCCAGTATCCTCCCTCCCCGCTAGTATGATGAACACTGGTTCCCAAAAGAGGTGGGGGAGGGAGTTCTTTCCCAGGCTAGACCCTCACCATTCACCAACAGAAGCAGCTGACCCTCCTCTTTCCCTCTGGTCCCCAGTAAGCTGGCTATTCTTATGTCAATTTGACACAAGCTAGAGCCATCTGTAAGGAGGGAGCCTCAACTAAGAAAAGCCTTCCATAAGATCCAGCTGCAAAGTATTTTCTTTATTGGTGATTGATGGGAGAGGGCCCAGCCCATTATGGGTGGGGTCATTCCTGGGCTGGTAGTCCTGTGTTCTATAAGAAAACAGGATGAGCAAAACCACATGAAGAAGCCAGGAGGCAGCACTTCTCCACAGCCTCTGCATCAGCTCCTGCCTCCTGCTCCTGCACTGTTTGAGTTCCTGTCCTGACATCCTTCCATAATGAACATCAATATGGACATTTAAGCTAAAAACCAAAAAAAACAAAACCCCTCTCCTCCTCTCCTCACCTTGCCTTTGTTTTCATTGCAGCAGCAGAAGCCCTAACTAAGACACCCAGCAAAGACTCTTTGGCTCCAGGCAGGGCTTTGTGTCTTGGGTTGGACCAAAGTTCCTTCTGGTCCTCCAAGACCTCCTTTCATCATCCAGACACCTGCTATGATGCTGCCCCTCCTCTGGGTTCCCATAGTGGGCGGGTCTTGGTCTTCCCACTAGCATCTATGGGTAGAAAGTCACTAGAAAAGTCCAAACTATCTGGGTGGTGGTGGTGCTCACCTTTAATACCAGCACTCAGGAGGCAGAGGCAGATGGATCTCTGTGAGTTTGAGGCTAGCCTGGTCTACAGAGCTAGTTCCAGGACAGCTAGGGCTGTTACACAGAGAAACCCTGTCTCAAAAAGCAAGGAAAAAAGGAAGGAAGAAAGGAAGGAAGGGAGGGAGGGAGGGAGGAAGGAAGGAAGGAAACTTCAGCCAGTCATGTGCTGGGTAAGGGACCTTGGGAACCTGAGATAACATCCTTTCTCATCCCCAACTTCAATTTTTCCACCTGCAAAGTGGGATAATGGCACCCATTCTCAGTGCCTCTGGTCCAAAATGTGCTCACAGCTCATAAACAGACCCCAGAATCACTGTTATCCACAGCACCAGGAATCCTTGTCCTTGAAGGAAAACTCCACGGCGGCAGGGACTCCAGAGCCCAGCCTAGGCTGCAATGTGGAGGTCACAGACCATGGTCATGGGACTGTCGGCTAGGCCAGAGAATAGGATGGAAGGCAGTAAGAGAAGCAGTGCTGACTGAGGAGACTTGGGAGGAAGGGGCTGTAAGCCGGCGCTCAACTCCCTGGGAAACCTTCATGCAGCTGAGAAAGGTGCACACAGAGGGGAAAGCACACTGGAAGAGACCTTAAGCATCGGCCTTCCCAGGCGATCTAGTTCAAAGTCTTCTCTTGTAAAGAGGAGACTAAAGATCCATGGAGGAATGCTGGCCAAATACGCAGGTAGAGACGAGATGAGAACCTGGTGGTAGCTTCCAAACACATTTCTAGCTTCCAAACACATTAATTTTCCACTCTTAGCCACAATTTCCTTGTTGGGGGAAATAGGGCTGAACACCTCTATGTTTATTGTAAGACTTAAATGAGATGATGTCCATAAAGCTTTTCATGTGGCCGGGCAGGAGGAGGCATATGCCACAACGGGCTTTCCTTCCTTCCTGCTGAAATCACGGCTTTGCCTTTCCTCTTTCGTGTTTGAGGCTACAAGTGATCAGCATGGCCAAAAGCCCCAAAGGCCAGCTGTGCTGGTGTCACCAGAGGGCTTTTGAAACATGGGTAAGGTTATATTTTTGTTTATTTTTTTAAATTTATTTTATGTGTGGATGTTTTGTCTGCATGTGTGTGTGCACCGTGCATACACGCTTGGTGCCCTCAGAAGTAAGAAGGCGGCATAGGATCCTTGGGACTGGCGTTTCCTATGGTTGTGAAGCACCGTGTGGGTGCTGGGAATTGAACTCAAGTCCTCCGGAAGAGCCGCCAGTACTCTTAACCACTGCACCATCCTCTCCAGCTCCAGTAAGACTGTATTTTTATTCAATTGTTTTGTTGAGAAGAGGAGATGAGAATCTGAGGCAGAGAGTCTGCCTGAAGTACAGGCCTGCTGAGCTATGTGAGTTTCAGACCAGTCTGGTTGCCTCAAAAACAAACAGACAGACAGACAGACAGACGGCTTGGTAAAGTGCTTGCCACATAAGCATCAGGACCTGAATTCAATCCCTGGAACCGCCATAATAAAACATTGTGGCGTGCTCTTGTAATCCCAGAGCTGGAACAGAGATGCAAGACAGGAAGAGCCTAGGGACTTGCTGGCTAGCTTAGCCCAGCCGATTAAGCAAACCAGCGAGAGACCCTATATTAAAACAAGGTGGTTAGTAGCTGAGGAAAGATGTGTCCTCTGGGCTCCATGTGCATGCATTTGCAAGGGTGCACACATGGCTAGGGGTATAGCTCAGTGGTAGAGCATTTGCTTCGAACGTCTGATACTCTAGGTTCAACCCCCAGTGCTGCAAAATGAATAAAACAGAGTGAAGGCAAAATAGCAGCAGGGAGAAAGTAATAGGAATAACGAAAAGTCAATAGCTGGATGCAGAGGAGGTAGGCTTTAGAGCCTGCTGCGGAGGGGAGTTGGGGGGGGGGGGGTATATGGAGACAGGAGTTCCAGAGTTTTCCTTGGTTGCCAGCAAAAAAGAGAATCTGAGGTCCTGAGCATTCTGTCCTCGGCTGTGCAGAAAAGGGGAGTATGAATTGCCCTGCAGGTCTGAGAAAGCCCTCCAAAGATTCCCGCCAACTCAGAGTGGACCGGACAACTCATTTCCTTTTCCCAGCTCCCAGCCCTAATGCCCTAGGGATTTCACACAACACTGTGGGTGCTCTCCAGTACACAGGGCTTTTTCTAGGTCATCTTTGCTTATAGTTCCTTTAAAACCCAGAGGCAAACCACCCATTAACTCAGCCCCTGCTGGGGAGGTGAATGTGTCTTTAAAAATTTCAAAGGAAACCATTAAACTTAGTTGGTAACCATTGTAACTGGTAACAAGCTTTCCATTCCACGGGTTTAAAAAAAAGGGGGGGGGGGGGTCAGAATGACTTTCCAGGAAGTTTGCTTACTTTAATTAGCTACTTCTTTTTTTTTTCTGTACCCTTAATTTAGGATCACCTAAGCATTAATCCTACCATTGAGCTAAGCCCTGAAGGGCAGATGGGAGGGCAGAAAATCTCCAGGAGACGGAAGGCATCACTATCTCTCTCCGGAGTAGAGGACCCATGTAAAATCTCTTCTTGATTGGCAAGCAGAGCAAAACCAACTTCTGGAACTGACCCACTTGCTCGGGTGAAGGGGAAAGGGAACCCCAGGCACTTGTGGCCCTTTGAAGTACTACCCAGGGTTACAGAGTCACGGTGGTGATAAGGGCTGGAGAGACAGCAGCTCCCGCTCTGCTCAGTGGTTAAGGGCCCTTGCTGTTCTTATTGAGAACCTAATACCCAAACTCTAGCTCCAGGGGATCTGACACCTTCTTCTGACCTCTGACCTCCACAGGCACTTTTCATTGCACTTTCTGTGCTGTAAAAAGACAGTGGTAGCTCGAAGCTCGGTGGCACACGCCTTTAATCCCAGCACTCTGTGAGTCCAAGGCCAGCCTGGTCTACTCAAGTAGTACACGTACAATTATGGAACAGCCTAGAGCTGCAGAGTGAGACCTTGTCTCAAATAAAACAAAAACAAGATAGTGGTATAGACGTTAGCCCTCGGCTGGCTATCTACCCTCTAAGACAACATCCATTTTCTCTTGTCACTTAGTGAAAAGGATAAATGATTAAATCAGATAACTAGTAAGTGGCTCCATTTGTAGGCATCTTCTTGGCCATGTGGAGGGAGAGGCAGGAACTCAGTCTGTAGCCCAGGCTGGCCTGGAACTCCTTACAGTCAGAACTCGAGTGTTGGTTACAGAAAAGCAGCACCCTGCCTCGCGTGTTGGCCCCCTCTTTATCCCAGGTCCGTTTGATTTGAAACCATGCCCTTCAAACGTCTACCTCCTGAAGAGGCAAAGAGTCAGGAGAGGTTGTCAGCATGTCAGGATGCCTCCAACAGTCCCAGTTTATCCCTGGATGCCCTCTCCCTTCATCCTCTTGGTACACAGCTCCCCTAGTCCCACATAGGAGATTAGAATTTGCCCAAGCAGCACATAGCACACTGACTTCCTGGCCTCCTCCTGCGCTTGAAGCCTCACCTTCCTTCTCATTGTCGGGGTTCGGGTGTCTCATTCTGACTCCTCACACTGACCCCTACCTTGGTCAGAATAACTAACAGCAAAGCCTGGCTCTGTCGATAAGGGTGGTCTTTGTCTATGTGGACACTGCTCAACTGTGTCCTGCCCAACGGAGCCTGGGCAAACAGAGTTGGTTCCAGGAAAAAAAAAAAAAAAACAGTTTCCCTAGAACCACTGCTCTAAACTCCATTTTCCTCCAGGGGAGATTATTAGTACAGGCACAGCCCCCAGCAACCGTCAACAGAGCTCATCTCGGCTTTTTGAGATTGAAGGAAGTTTAGAATGAGATCACCCTTTCCCACCAACCTTAGTAACACATATGACACCAGCAAGCTGACCGAAGTCAGACTTGATGATGACGCAGGCCTGGAATCCCAGCTGAGGCTAAGACAGGAAGATTGTAAGCTGGGGGCCAGCCTGAGCTGCAAAGCAAGTTCAAGGACAACTTAGCAAAACACCATAGATAGATAGATAGATAGATAGATAGATAGATAGATAGATAGATAGTAAATAAGGAGGGACATAGCTCAATTGTAGAGTGCTTGGTCACTATACATAAGTACTTAAGTTCAATCACCAATATGGTGGGGCTAACAACACCCTGAGAAATGCGTGCACTTAGTCCATACTCTTTAGTCCAGCTGTTCTATACAAAGGAGAACATAAGGACTGTAGCTCTACACCATTGCTACCCAAACAAATGACACTGTATCAATGTTAAACTAAAGAGCAGAAGAATCTGTAGCAAGTGGATTCTGAAGACCAGCCTCTGCCCATACTCCCTCCTCAGCTCTCCTGTCACTCTTTTAGCTTCAAGAACTAGAATGTTCGAGAACAGTTAAAAGATTTTAGTTTTCGATGACATCGATTCCTTCCCCTTCTCCCTTCTGTGTCTCTAATGATCCAGATGAAACACTAATTGGGGCCTTGTTGGGAGGCTATTAAAGTTATCTTCCTGGTTATCTTCCTTCAAGTTCTTTTTAATTACGCTGCATTTTCAAACCAAGGGTTGGGCTATGGTGGAAACAAGTGAGAAGAAAGAAACATCTCAATTCTTTCCTGACTCCTTTCTTCTCGTCACAAGGCAAAGTCATGCCCAGGCACCAATCCCTCTCGGAGCTCACACACTGGCTACGCACAGAACATTCAGAAGGCCAACGCTTGTACACAGACCCGTTTGCTTAGTTCTTTACGAAAGACTGTTAAGAACCTGGGTGGAAGCCGGGTGCGGTGGCGCATGCCTTTGATCCCAGCACTCAAAGGGAGAAACCAGTAGATCTCGGTAAGTTCGAGGCCTGTCTAGGGCAATTCTAGGACAGCCAGGACTGCACAGAGAAACCCTATCTCGAAAAAACAACCAAACAGAAAAAGAACCATGGATGGAAGACCCTGGTCTGCATCTACTAAAGACAGGTTCTCTTTGGAGCTGGCAATACAGCCGGTTGTTTCTATGTTAGAACGGCACATCAAGGCATGGGTCGTAGCCTAGTGAGATGGCTCAGCGGATAAAGGTGCTCGCTGTGCAAGCCTCAGGACTTGAGTTCCATCCCCAGAACCTGCATAGAGGCAGAAGAAATTCTGCAAAGTTGTCCTCTGACAGCCTCTCATGCACACATGGCATGTGCACCCATGCATACATATTATAAACACATAATAATAAAATAAAAATAAAGTCTTTTTTAAAATGAAACATATGCTTATACCAGCTTCCTAGGAGGCTGAGGCAGGAGGATCTCAGGTTTGAGGCCAGCCTGCATTACATGGTGAGTTTCAGAGGTCTGGTTGATTTAGCAAACCCTTGTCTCAAAATAAAATTAAAGAGCTGGAATATAGCTCAGTGGAAGAGCATTTGCTTATCATAGCAAAGCTCTGGGTTTAATGTGCTTGTGCATGTGCGCGCGCTCACACACGTGCACATGCATGCACGTACACACACACATCACAGGATACAGTGGTAGAATGCTGCTTGCTTAGCATGTGCAAAGCCCTGGATTGGATGTCCAACACTGCAAGTCTCTCCCTGATAACTTTTTGTCCTTTGTTCCCAAGGCTCTGGCTCCTTCCTGGCCTATTCTATTAAGGTCAATATCTATTACTCCAAGGCTCCAGAGTCAGGCCCTGGGATCTCCAGACAAGTCCCTCAGGGACCAAGATCCAGCTTTGGGATCTGAAACGCTGAGCAAGAAGCAACATCACAGTGCTGGGCAGTGTCTCCTAACCACTCACCCCCAGAAGAGAACACCTTACCTGACTCCACCTGGCTGAAGGTGCTGTGGGCATCCGTTGAATCTGCAACATCCCCACTCATCTTGATCTCTGCAAGGAAAACACGACTGATTTTAACAGCAGGTCACCATTTTTCTTGCTGTGACATAGGTGACTTTAACTAAACAGCGAGGATGAATGTGTAATTACCGCAACCATCAGACTTTCAAATTCCTGATTCCTGAACACACAGCCATAGAATATTCATCAGCCTGGAGGTGCAAATCCCCTCCTCCTGGGCTAGTTTCCTAGCCTGACCTTTCCTCCATTTCTCCACAGCTACTGCAGTCTCTCATCGTCTGCCTCAACCATCACCACCCTTCCATCGCCTGGACGTAGTGAATAAAATTTAACAAGAATAAGGACCTAGAAGCTGCCCATCCCCACCCTTAATTTCTTTTGGAATTGGGGGAATGCATTTTCTTAAAATTTCATAGAAATCCGGGTGGCACATGCTTTTAAGCCCAGCACTCAGGAGGCTAGGTCAAGAAGATCACAACTTCCAGGCCAGCCTTGAACTTAACAGAGGAAGACATTGTCTTAAAAATAATAAAACAGTGATAAATACAAATCAAACAATACTCTTCCATTTCCCATTCTATATAACAAGGCTACCCAAGAAGGTAAGCATACTTTAACCAAAGTTTGCCCCTCTTACCTTTCTATCCCCAATTCAGCTGTCTGGTTCTCAGAGGGTCATGCACTGCCTGGGGAATCAAATCCTACCTGCTTGCCACCCTTTTCAGAGATCTTGCCCTTTGAGGCTCCTTCCCTTTCCTCTTTTTCCTCCAAACTGCTCAGTTGAGAAAGCAAACCTGCTCAGGGTCCCGTGTCAGTGTCCGAGTGCCGCTGCTCTGGCCTCTACTTTCTGCTCCATTGCAATAAATTAAACATTTACCCATAACAGAAGGCTGCCACCACCTAAGAAGCCCTAAATCTCCTCCCTGGTCAGCTGAGGGACAGAAAGAGGCAACTTTGAACTAGCTCTCTCAGCTCCTCTCCTTATTAAACCGTCCAAATCTGGCCATTTAAGACAGAGAATATTTTATTCAAATTGTATGGACTCCCCCCCACCCCCACCGCACCCTCTTCTCTGGGGCAGCACTTTAACTCTTTCAAACCAGATAAAGTCTTGGTGAGTTCATTTGCATATGATGCTCCTCAGCCAATCCCAGTCAAGGAGGCAGCCTTAATTTGCATCAGGTAATCAGGCTGTTGGCACTGTAGACATTGGAGGTCTGGAGATGATCAGGATGAGGGAAAAGAGTGGACCTCTGCCCCAGGAAAAGAGGAGAGAAAGCGCCAGCCCTTTCTTTTTGGTATGGCACTAATGTGTGTAGTTCTTAAATCTGTTTACGGCTCTGTAAGGAAGTAACTGTGGTGCCAGGCAAAGCAGCGATGCAGACACCAGCAAATGTACCAGAAGTAGGGGAAGAAATCAGGCCACCCTAGGAGTCCCTATGGGTTTGAGGGCACTGCTTAAAGAGGGAAGACACCCAGGTATATAGTAAGAGCTCGGTAGGGTCTTCCTAGACAGCCTTGCTGCACTGGGGAGGGGGTCGTGAAGTCTCAGGAACACCCCCTCTGCTCTGCATTTGGGCGGCTTCCCTTGAACCTTAGCTTTTCTTGCTGCAGATGTTCATTTTCCAGACAGTAGTATATGCATGCGTATACAGAACTGGCAGGGGCCTCTGTTCATTTGCAACTCCTGGGGAAATGGGCTTCACTTTGTCCCAGCTTGGAGCTGGGTAAAGCCTAACATCCATCTGTCCCCCACACTTCCCCGCTGAAGTGCAGAGAAAAAGCCCCAAACCAGAGCCTGCTGGGAAGTCTCGGGAGGGAAAGTCTCTCCCTCTGCTGGTTTTGAACCTGCTCTAGCAGAGCCACACACAAGTCAGGACTTCAGAGCGCAGGTTTTGGCAGCAGACAAACCAGAGTGTATGCCAATGCCATCATTAAGTAGCCAGGGGACCTTAGCTACAAATGGGAGTGTGAAGTTTCTCCCCCAGAACCAGGGATGCTGAACACACCTCCCAGGGGCATGGACAAGATTTAATGAGATGATGAATGGGAGTGAAGGGTGCCTACTAAATCGCATTGCCTTAGACACGAGTTCCAGTCCCCTCTTGCATCCTGGTCATGCCCCTTCCTTATCCCTTCCCGATTCCCTGGGAAATCTATGGCTTTCAGTCTTGCGTCTCTGTAACTGTCCTTCACCAAGGAAGCCACTAGAATTCTCTAGATTCCACATCAAAGGAAAACTGCTCATGGGGACAGGAAAAGCTTGAGGGACAGCAACAACATGAAGACAATCAGAGTTACTAAATCAACTTATTCCAAACTCCGGACATTTAAACAGATAACATGGTGTGTGCACTACTGAGAGTAGAATCAGGGTCCTACTTCTGCTACCATTGAGATATCCCCAGAGCTCTCCTTATTTTGAGGCAGGGTCTCAATGTTGCCCAGGCTAGCCTTGAACTCACTCTAGGTCATGCAGGACTTGAACTTATGCTCTTCCTGTTTTAGCCTTCCAGGACTAGCTGGGAATACATGCCTGCACCATGAGGATTGGCTGAAACAGGTAGCTTTTTGAGCTGAGCCTTATTCTGTTGCCTGTCACCCCAACTTTCCTCCAACACCCATTTCCTCCAACCACCAGGAAGTCTCTCCCTTGTCCTTTAAATAAACTTGGAACTTAGTCTTAATCGTGTCCAAAAGTTATTTCTAAAGACATCCAAGTCTGCTCATGCTGCCTTGACCTGGTGACAGCCTGACTCTCCAGGTGGGGGAGGGGGGAGGGGCTTCGTGAGGGGCAGGGTGAGCTAACCTGGAAACCTTCTCCCTCCATCAGTCCCCAGCAAGCTCAGATGCTAAGAACCTGTTCTTGTTGGGTAGGAGGCTGATGCTGATGGGTGGGACGAATCCTTGGGTCTCAGCCTAAAAATGGGCCAACACCGAAACTCCCTGAGATGTTGGCAGTAACCCTTCACCTGTCCGACAGCACCGCCGGGGGTGAGTGAGAGAGGTGTGGGGTGGGGCCAGCTCGGCTATGTTCTTATCTTAGTTTGTCTGAGTCGGCTCTCTGCCACCCTCCCTTCCCTGAGGAGGCTCAGCTGCTGAGTGTAAGGGCCCAGATACCTCAAGTAGACCCCAATCTGCCTCATCTAGCACTGTCACAGAGTGAAGATGACCTGGCTTTCCTGAGGCCTGGTCAGAAGTAGTTCCCCTAGTTGGTATCTAGAAACATAAGCACCCAAAGGCAGTGCTCTCTTGAGGTGGGCACAGGCAGTGTCCTCCTGAGTCCAGGCTATTCTGAGCAAATGGGAGCCCCACCCCTCTCTACTGTTCTCTCTATTCCTGTCCTTGGTTCTTTTCTCAAACACTTGCTTTTGTGGGTCCCTCCACAAGGGGGCCTTCCTAGGACCCTCCAGTGCCACTTCTGAGCCAGCCAAGGCTCCAACTATTCTGCTGTAGACTTATTTTCTTCTCCCTCCCTCTGACAGGCCTTTTGACGGGAATAGCATTCCTGAGCTCCGGCTAACACAGGTCTCAGACATTCGGTCTCCCTCCCCCATTTGACAGTGAGAAACAGAAAGACCCACAAGGCCAGACACGGGGACCCTCTGGCTGACTACACCACCTCTCTCCCTTCCTAGCTGATTGGTTCTTGTCCATCCCTTGAGGCTTGAGCGCAGGAAGCCCCTCTCTATCTGAGAACTCCCACGCTACTTGCTCAGATCTCCAGGCTCCGCAATGAAAGGTTCTATAAGAACACAGCGTGGAGGCTGTGGCACACCGGAATCAGAGTTTGCCCCCAGGCTCTCACAATTATGAAGCCCTCTGAAAAGGGACCCAGGAGCAAGTCTATGTCCATGCTAGGGGACGGCTATCATCCTCCTTCCACACTGATACTACTCCAGGAAACCAACCAGGAGGCTTCCTTAAGGGCCTGGAGTTGGGAATTCCAGAGGACATTTAAGGGGCAGCAGAATATAGGATTACTATGGAGGGACTAAAGGAAAGAGGAGCTAGGCTTAAGAGACCTACCCAGGGGAAGAGACTATAATGAGACAATCCAAAGAAAGAAGGGGATCCCTCCCTCCACACACACACAGCAGGGACCACACCAAAAAGACCTACAAAGACCTCAAAAGCTTGGCATAGTGGCTTATGCCTGTACTCCAAGAACTGGGGAAGCTGAGGCAAAAAAATTAATTTGAGCTTGAGATAAACCTGAGCTATGTGGCAAGACCTTGTCTCAAAAAACAATGACTTCACCGGGCAGTGGTGGCACACAACTTTAATCCCAGCACTTGGGAGGCAGAGGCAGGCAGATCTCTGTGAGTTTGAGGAGAGCCTGGTCTACAAGAGCTAGTTCCAGGACAGGCTCCAAAGCTACAGAGAAATCCTGTCTCGAACCAAAAACAAACAAACGAAACAAAACTAAACAAACAATAATGAAGCTGAGAAAGTAAGCACAGCACAGAAAACTCCAAACCCAGAGAATCTTTGGCTATGTCACTGAGAGGTGAGCACACACCACAGAGGGGCCAAGACATCATGAGTGACATGGAGGAAGACCAACAACCTGGGGGAACTGGCAAAAGAATATGGCAAGCCGACCTTTAAGACAATTGGAGAGGTAAATCAGGCAATGAGCACAAAGAATGGTGAACCCCCATCTGGAGGAAGCACCCCACTTTGGGGTGCGTTCAGCACACTGCTCACAGCAATGCCGAGCAGCGGGGGTGTATGGGTCTCTGAGAAGCATCAACGAGGGGCTAGCATGGGTGGAGGGCCTTGGCCTTCTCTTCCCAACATCTCCCTTCCTGCTCTCCACCAGGTCTTCCCAGCTCCCAGGCTGCTCCCCTACCAGGATCCAGCTGTTCCACCTCCTCCCACTTCCCCAGGCAGAACCTCTGGTAGGACAGGGAGGTGGAAACCCCCCAGGAAGTCCCTGATCTTGGTTCTAAAGAACTCCCCACTTTCTACTGAGCTACCTTTGGCTAAGACAAATTCCCATTTGAACACTGGCCTTCCTGATAGGAAATGAGGGATGAAATGCCTCCCCCAGAGGCCCTGTCCCCAGCTACTTTCAGTTCCGCTGTAGCACTTTGGATCTGAGAATTTTTTCAGACACTGGACGACACCCAGTTGGATGGCTCCTTCAGCCTCACCTAGTCCTTCCTGGCAAATCCTGGGGCACCAGGCACTGGGTGCCAGCATCTCTCTGCCAGCTACCCTTGCACTTAGCCCTGCTGGGAAGTGAACTAGGAATCATGGGCCCCTTGGGCCCCTACTGATACCTTTTTCCGGGAATGGTGGGAGATAGGAAGATCTAGCTTGTTTTGCTTTGTGCGGTGGGTCAGAAGATCTGCTTTCTTCCAACTCCTCCCCACCTCCCTGCTCTCTAGAGCAATTAACATAATCTCTGCAGCAACCTGACGTCCTAAAGAAAAATTACTTGGTTCCTGCACTGTGTATGACAGAGGTAAGAGGCTAGGCTTTGAGTAGCTAACTTAGGTCCAGCTTTTTTTTTTTCACTTTGATTCTGCTCCTTGCTCAACACCTCAGGCAGCTAATCAGAACATCAGTCCTCCCCACCTCAACCCACATCACCAAGTCCAACCCTTTAGCTTAGTAGCATCCTTAGCCCAGCTGTGAATGGAAGGATCAGAGAATGATGATGGGTCCTGGTCTCTCCACACCCGCCTCTCATTTGTCCATCCCTGGCCTTTTCGTTTCCAGGGCTCCTATTCCTCCGGAAAGGAGGTCGTGAGATATCGTGCTCAGAGGTGTCTATCACCATCCCCTCTGGGATACAGGCTTACTATACACTGAACCCATAGCGCAGATGGATAACGTGAGTGGACACACCTGCAACACATCCAGACACATCTGGAACACGTGTGGCCCAAGACGTTCCTTGGGGTTTGCTCCACCAATTCTCCCAGCACACGCTCGGGACAGTCAGATACTCCCGACACACACAAACACATGCTTGCACAAGTCCTAATCAATGGACGATCCTGCGGCGTGGCATCTGCCCCAGGTGCGCCTTTGGTTTTGCTCCGCCCTACTAGCATTTCCCCTAGGCACCCCCCATGCCCACTTTGCCTGCATTTCACACAGGTGCCCGGACACCAAACACGCAGCATGTGGATACTTGTATGCACTCCCAGGTCCACACCCTAACTGAGTGAGTGAACCACCCATCTGCAAGCTCCTGGGACTCCAGCACTTCAGCACACCCAAGGCCCACGCACTGTCTAACTTCTCAGATCTAAGGTTTCTGGAACTTCATGCACCTCGTTATTGTTCTCCAAGGTTTCATATTCCAAACTTGCCTCTTTTACCCCCTCCCTGCCCCCAACATCTACCTATCCTCACCCGCCCAAAAGGGCCCGCTATCCACATCGCCCTCTCCTGGCCGCCGGGGAGTTAGCCCCTCACAGTGCCTCGAGCGGTGCAATGGTGCCCTTGTCCTTGGTCCCTTTCCACACGCGCGTGCGCGGTGACACCTGTCGGAGCTCACTCCCTCCGTCCCTCACCTGTGTGCATGGGCTCCAGATTCACCATCCTGCCCCAGGCGGGGCCAAAACCAGCGCCCCCCCAGGTCCCTCGCGGCTGCCCCAGCCTGGCCCCCGGAGAAGCCAGGGTCTCCTTCCTCCCGCCCTCTGCCGCCGCAGCTGCCGCCACTGCGGGAACCGCTGCCACCTCAGTCGCGCGCTCAGCTGCTCCGGCTGGGGCAGCAGCACTCCGCGACCAGGTTTAGCACACTCCCCAGGTGAGCACGCGGCACGGGGCGGGGGCCTCGGCCACGCCCCCTGGCAGGGCCCCCGCGCTTGGCCTTGAGCCCATGCAAAACAGCGATTTGCATACATGGAGCTGGGGGCCAGGAGAGGGGTGTCGAGGTGCTGCCGGGGCGGGTCCCGGCCCTGAGGAACACCTGTCTGTCGAGACCCCGCCTGGCAGTCCCTCCCCATCACGCCCTCAGCGGCTCAGTCTACTGGGGTAGCTTGACCTTTTGGGGAACCCCAAGTTTCTGCCTGGTTGGGCTCAAGAAAAGTAAACAGTGCTACGGAGAATCCGTGAGAGTCTGGAGAAGCTAAGGGGATGCTGCGAATGGTCTTACAATCCTCCTTTCCAACCGTTTACCACCCCTGTGGCTTGGGTCGTACTGTTCACCTCCCTGACCTCATTTTAAGCATCTGTAAAACGGGGCCTGTGCTAATAACTGGTATCTATCAGGGCTAAGCAGGCGACCAAACAGGGTTGGTTCCCCGTGGCTTACCCTCGTCAGTGTAAGCTCTAGATTGCAGCAGCTTCTCCTCACCCTTTCTAGATAGGCAGGCCTGCCCCTTCCCTGCTGTCACCCACTCCGGTCCCAGGCTATGAGAGAGAAGGACGTGGCTAATATTCACCAATGCCAGCAGCTGTTCTTAAGTTCACCTTTCTGGGACTGGAAATGAATTATCCAAAGCCCGTAATTCCCTAGCGCTGGAGCCCAAACTCCGATTCCAGGGCACCCTGCAGGGGTAGAAGACTTCTTACTCTTCAGAAGTTAATTAGTGACTCTGGCTTAGGAAACGTCCAGCCAGCTCAGAAAGCCACGTGTAGACAGGAGGGCAGAGCCACACTTCCCATTTCCTCTTCACTTAGGATCCCCACTGCCCTGGTTCCAGGCCATTTCCCAGGCTGGCTTTGGGCTTTTCTGCCTCTAGACCTTTTATATAATGTTCTTTCCTCCTGGGATTTCCATTCATGACACCCCAAGTTTACTGTGCTTCCACTCTTGACTGGGCAGGGTACTGAAAAACGTTAAAAGCATCTCTAATGCCATTATCATTATTATTTTGAATTGCCACAGATTCCAAATCAAGATGTTTCCAGGCATAAAGCAAGCTCTGAGCTATATTCCCAGACTGTCTGTTCTGGTTTTGAGATAGAGTCACCTTATGTAGTCTAGGCCTTTAAGTTCCATCCTCCTGAATTTAGCATGTATTAAACCTTGTGAATAGTACCATTATTTATTTATTTATTTATTTATTTCCCCCTGGGTCTTTCTGTGTAGCCCTGACTGTCCCAGAACACACTCTATAGACCAGGCTGGCCTCCAACTCACAGAGATCTGCCTGCCTCTGCCTCCTGAGTGCTGGAATTAAAGGTGTGTGCCACCACACCCTGAAGTACCATGATTTCTATTTCACAGATGGGAACACTGAGGCTTAAGGAATTTAACCTGCCATGTCACATAGCCCATACCACCAAGAACAGAAACTTTTTGTTCTCCAGTGAATGATTCAAATGCCCCCTCTCTTTGCAGCTGGAAGGGGTCTGGCGCTGGGGAGAAGGAGATGCTCCCCCCCCCTCTGTTTTTACCCCCTGCACTGGGCATCATGCATCATGCAAGCAAGATGCTGGAGATAGAGCTTCCTGGCCTGTGTGAAGGAGGGTGGTATGGGCCCTTCTTAGCTCACTTCTTAGGTTTTTATTTGTTTGCTGCTTTGTTTCCCGACTGGATGCTTCGTTCTGTTGTCTTCAGGTCCTGGAACAATGCTGGACACACCAGACATCAGTGCCAAGTAGAGGAGATGGGAGGGCATAAGCGAGTCTTCAGGGCTAGGCAAACTGCCTGTCCTAGTCAAACTCCCCTGCCTTTCCTGGCAAGAAGGAAGGGACTTTCTTTTTCTTTCTTCTGCTCTTGGAAAGAGATCAGCAAGGGCTTTTGGAGGTCCGAGTGACCCTGGAAGTCCCACTTAGGACATTCTCAGCCTGTCCCTTCCTTCCTTACTCCCGTCCTTTCCTTATTTGGCTTCTTCCCTGTGCTCAAGGTCTAATCTGCTGCACTGGTCTGCCAGCATCCCAGAGAAGCCCCTGCTCCAAGTCTGTCGTGTGCTCCTGAGTCCCAGCTCCCTATTTGCATATATTTGCATGGCCCTGTGCGCTCAGGGTCTGGCTCACCACTATCTAGGATCTGTTGCCGGTTTGCTTTTCCCCCAACTGTAATCTTGTTGCTTTTTTTCTGCACTTTAGTATTCCAGAAGTCAGAGAAGTTTATATCTGCCAATGTCCAAGAACTACCTAGGATTCTGGGATTGGGTTGTGTGTATGTGTGCTTGTGTTTGTGTGTGTGTGTGTGTTAGTGGGGTGGGCAGTTTATAGAGTTCTCTGGGAGGGAAGCACTGAGGAGGAGAGAGGATCTTGGGAGTTCACTGTTGGAAGCAAAGCTTAAAAGTTCCAGAGATTTGGAAGGAGGGAGATAAGACGGGGAGGGGGTGAAGTTGACAAATATCATTTTAGCTATTGTTCATCTCTTTACTTATCAATTAGTAGTATGTGCTTCCCTAGTATGGAGAACTGTGCTCCATGTTGAATATACGACATCTTTGTGTTCGTGTGTTCCTGTGCATGCATGTGTGTGCACACCGATGCGTGCATGCGTGGGTGTGTATGGGTGTGCACGTAGGCTAGAGGAACCTCAAGGGTCATTATTTATTGACCTATTCCTTAATAGACCCTATTTCTTGGGTCAGGGCCTATCATTGCCCTGACTTGGAACTGCAGGAGAGGTTAGCTGGCCAGTGGGATTACATAGACTCTGGAGATGGAATTTGGGCCCTTGTGCTTGCAAAATAAGCATTTCCCCCACCAAGCTATGTCTCCAGGCCCCACAGGGCATCTTTTTTGTTTCTTTGTCCATTGAATTTTAAGTCCACTGTCATTTAGATGAAAAGTTATTAGCCCCTACTTATAGATGAGAAAACTGAGATTCAGGGAGATTAATACAACCAGTAGATGGTAAGGTTAGGGTTTAGATTCAGGCCTACCAGTCCGGCACTGGCGTGTGTGTGTGTGTGTGTGTGTGTGTGTGTGTGTGTGAGAGAGAGAGAGAGAGAGAGAGAGAGCGCACGCGCATGCATGATGTGTGGGCCAAGGAGGAGAGCTAGACCACTCTATTCTCTCCCTTGTGATCTTGCTTGATAATTGTTTCAATTAGATGGAGTGAATTGAGACCCCCCCTTCCCAACACAGCTGCATGAAAACCTGCTTTGAGCTTGGGCCTGGTGAGCAACATCCCCCCCCCCCAGGCTTAATCCTCCTGCCTCTCTGTCAGCAGGAGAGAAACCACAGAGAAGAGGTTGAGATAGGAGGCTGCCTGGAGGTTTAAAGGGGGACAGAGGAAAGAGAGAAAGAAGGAAGGGCAGGAAAATTCAATGCCTTTGGACATCAAAAGAGTTGTATGCAAATGACATGTAAATACAATGCAAATTGCCTCTCCCTCCCTCTGCCCTCTCCTTAGAGCTAGAAGAATCATTCAGAGAGTAGCCCAAGTTGGACGTTGTGGTTGTGAAACGGTGATGTCTCTGACCCCTCCCTGAGTCCTTTTGGTGTGACATCTGTCCCCTTCTTGCCTGCACTTCTAGTGGCAGCAGAAGCTGCCCCAGGTTCCATTTGTACTCGGATTAGCTTCTCTTGCTTCAAGGCCAGAGACTGGGGTCTAACTTCCTCTTCCCAACACTTGAGCTGGAAGCATGAGACTCCTGAGAGGGGCTGAGATGGGGGTGAGGGTGGCCACCCCAGCCTTGTTTTCTCCCCAGAGGGAAAAGTGGCCTTCTTGGCAGCTGGCCTGCCAAGCACTCCCATTTCCTGTCTTGTCAGCTGGATTGAGTTGTCAGGGCTGGGAGAAGGGTGGAGAGCAAGGCATCCTGGAAGGCCACCAAGCAACAAGTCCCTTCTAGCTTTTTCCTTCTGCCAGATGAGCTCCAGGGCCCCTAGCATGGGGCTGTTGACTGGGGTGGTGGGGAATCTCTCTCCCTTCTCTCTCTGGCTTAAATTCATCAAAGCCAGCAAATTCAAGTTCAGCTCCCCCACCTCACAGAAAAACAGAAGGAAGGAAGGTAGAGGCCGGGAAGGACTTCCAAGCCTGTTTCGAATAACACCGCTGAGTAAATGTGATGGCACCACTGCCAAGAGGCAAATTGCAGAAGACAGACAGAAGGGAAGTGCCAAGGTGACAAAGCCAGAGGTGTCTTAGGAACCAGGATAAAAGCAGCTGCGTCTGAGGAGTGGACAGGAAAGGACACGGGACACACAGAACCATGCTCTGCTCTGATGTCCCCGATGCTGACTTACCTGTGCCCCTCTCTCAGCCTCCCCAGCCTCCTGACAGCTTCTAGCCCTCCCCCATGTCATCATAGAAATTCATAGCTCATTTTGCTCTTGAAGGTTTAGAATAATAGATTGAATATGCCATTCCCAATCAGCTTTTGACCTTGAGCCCGGGAGGTGAACCCTAACCACACCTCCCTCCAGCCTGGTTCAGCCACTTTTTTCTTGACTCTGGAAGACCAGGTGGTGATGGTTCAGGACACCTGCACTCTGAGAGCAAGTTTAGGCCCAGCGCGCCCTCTTGTGGAAGTTGGGGGTGTAATCTCTGCCTATAAAATTCCAGAAATGGACCCCACTGTGTCTAGGGCACCACCATAGGTCAGGACCCCAGCTCCAGGCGAGCAGAGATACTGATGCTGTGTGGTTTTCAAGTCCTCAAACCCTTCCATACATCACTATGGATCCAAGATTGATCAAAACAGAGACAATTTGGGTTGGGGGGGGGATGTTTCTCCCCTACTGTCCTCTAAAGCTACCCGTCACTGTGGTTACCCTGAACCCACTCATGGAGGCGTTAGAGGTCAGCCATGCATCCATAGCTGTATCAAACACCCACCAGAGCCACATACTAGCCCAGGAACTCGAGACGTTACAGGTACTGGCCTCCTCTGCAAGCTCCCAGTCTCTTAAAGCCTAAGATGAGTCCTTCATCCTGAAGTACAGGGCCTAAAAGGAAAATATAGGTTTGTCATGAAGCTCCCTTGGAATGAGGTATACCCTGCTGGGATCTGGCAGGAAACCTCAAGAAGGGCTTCTCATAGGAAAGGACTCTAAGCTAAGATGAGTGAGCCCAGGAATAGAAAGCAAAGGCCAGAGTAGTCGATGGAAGGTAAAGAGAGTCATGAGCAGCTCTCGTGGGGGCAGTGACCAAGTGCAGGGGATGGAAAGGCTTGGGAGTGGGGTGATGGGGTGCTGGAATACAGTCAATCAGCCCTTCCTAGGCAGAGGAGAGGGGCCTGGCTTCAGGGATGGCTCAGCTGACTGAAGCCCAGCCTAGCCTGAGAACTCCTGGGTTAGGAGCTTGTAGGGAGGAGACTGCTGTTAAGAAGTCCGTCCTGAAATGTGGTCCATTTACACAATGGAGTACCACACAGCAGAAGAAAATAATGACATCTTGAAATCTGCAGGCAAGTGGGTGGATCTAGAAAACGTCATTTTGAGTGAGGTAACCCAGACCCAGAAAGACAATTATCATATGTACTCACTCATAAGTGGTTTTTAAACATAAAGCAAAGAAAACCAGCCTACAAATCACAATCCCAGAGAATCTAGACAACAATGAGGACCGTAAGAGAGACATACATGGATCTAATGTACATGAGAAGTAGAAAAAGACAAGATCTCCTGAGTAAATTGGGAGTATGGGGACCATAGGAGAGGGTTGAAGGGGAGGGGAGAGGAAGGGAGGGGAGCAGAGGAAAATGTAGAGCTCAATAAAAATCAATTTAAAAAAAAGTCTGTTCTGTAATCTCAGTCCTTGAGAGTCTAAGACAGGAGGATTGCTTTGAATTCAAAGCCAACCTGGGCTACATAGTGAGTTCTGTTCAGCTTTGCCACAGGGCGAGACCCTGTCTATAAAATAACAAGTCCGGCAAGGTAGTGTGCTCCTTTAATCTTAGCACTAGGATCTTTGTGAGTTCGAGGCCAGCCTGGTCTATACAGAGTGTTCCAAGACAACCAGGAAGACACTGAGAGAACCTGTCTCATATAAATAAACAAATAATAACAAAGCAAACAAAAACAAAAAATCAAAAAAGTGCATTTGCTTGCTGAAGCAGCACAGCAGAGCTAGGTGGCAAAGACCAATGCATACTTGGTGTGGTTTCAGCTTTTCTTTTAGGAGAGGAAAAGTTGAACGGTTCTAGCTGAAAGGTAAGAGGTAGGAAAGAGAAGTAGAGAGAAAGCGAAGGGGCAATCTGCCCACGTGGAGAAGCTACTGAGGAATCAGGGAGGAGCTGGAGGCTTCTACTTCCTGTAAGAAGAGGGGGAGGGAGGCAGGGGTGGACTATCTCTGTCTCTCCCTGCTTTTCAAGTCCTGATATGCAACAGAAGCCAGAGCCAGACAGCGAAACCACCAGTCCATAAGATAAAGCCACCACTCCTGAAGATCAAAGGTCAACCTTGCTCAGCCGAGCCTAGGTTCTGGGGCGGTCTTTCCTTTCTGGACTTGTGCTCATGAGGTCTCCATGGAGTCCCTGCTGTGTGACCCTGTGCTTTCCACTTACTCTGTCCTCTTCCCTTCTATGGCCATCCTCCAAGGTCCCAAGCTGGGACTATGGTGTTTATCAGCAGGGAGCAGAACCAACTGGGCTTGCCTTTTGTGAAGCTGTGGCTTATTTACAGGGTGCCAGCAGGTCTAAGGGAACCTGGCTGTCCTGGAAGTCACTATATAGCCCAGCATGGCCTTGAGGTTACGGTACGTACCTCAGCCTTCAAATGCTAGGATTATAGCATGCGCCATTGTCCCCGACACTTAATGAAGCTTTTTTTTTTTTTTTTGGTTTGCTTTGGTTTTTCAAGATAGGGTTTCTCTGTAGCTTTGGAGCCTGTCTTTGGAACTAGCTTTGTAGACCTGCCTCTGCCTCCCTAGTGCTGGTATCAAAGGCTTGTGCCACCACTGCCCAGTAAAGCTTTGGTTCTTAAAGGGACCCTTGCCTACTTTATTCGAGAAGTTTCTTCCTACAGACCCAGGTCCTATGAAGACTCTGAAGCAGAGACCCCTCAACTGTGGGGCCCCTAATTCCTCTACTTCAGATCTTCCAGGGCTGTGGAAAGGAAGCCTGGAAAACCTGCAAGAAGGTTCTGAGGCTTTTGATGCTGCAGGGGGAAGGGTGTGGCTGGTGTGAGCTTTTCCCTCTGAGGCAGAGGTACCCAGCAGTTCAGACTTCTGCTCTCCTTGGAGCCTTCTCACTTCATAAAAAGGGGACCAGTCAGGATCCTGTCCTGCCAACTCTGATCTCAGCTTCACTGTGTATCTTGTGTCCCTTGTGCTCCTCTTCCTCTTTTGTCCAGTGGCTACCACCAGAGGGCACTGCTCCTACACTTTAGATTCCCCCCCCCCCCCCAAACCTGGGCCCTCTTTTGTAGGTGAACCAAGTTCATTTTTTAAAGTAATTTTACTTTTTTAATTCATTTTTAATTTTTAATGTGTGTTAGTATTTGCCCTGCATGTATGTCTGTGTGAGGGAGTCAGATCTACTAGAACTTACGTTACAGACAGTTGTGAGCTGCCATGTGGATGCTGGGAGTTGAACCCCGCTCCTCTGGAAGAGCAGCCAGTGCTCTTAACCACTGAGCCACATTTCTCCAGCCCCAGGAGCTATGTTCTTGAAGGCTCTAGTTGGTCAGTCAGATAAACCTTGTTGTCTTAGACAGCATTCTATTGCTGTGAAGAGACACCGTGACCATGGCAACTCTTATTAAAAAAAAACCACTTAATTGAGGTTGACTTACAGTTTCAAAGGTTTAGCCCACTGTCATCATGGTAGGCATGTGTCTATGCAGATAGACCTAGTGGAGAAGTAGCTGAGAGTTCTATATCCGGATCCACAGGCAGCAGGAAGTGAGAGAAACCAAGACTGGCTTGGGCTTTTGAAACCCCAAAGCCCACCCCCAGTTACACACTTCTTCCAACAAGCTGCATCTGCTATGGCAAGGCCACACCTCCTAATCCCTCTCAAGTAATACCACTCCTTGACCAAGCATTCAAATATATGTACCTGTGGGGGCCATTCCCATTCAAACCACCATACCCATTCTTGTTGCAAGGAGGGCCTGCTTGTTCATCCAGGCTGCCTGGCTAGCTTAGCCCCGAAATAATCACACAGAAACTGTATTAATTAAATCACCGCTTCGCCCTTTAGCTCTAGTTTCTTATTGGCTAATTCTAACATCTTAATTTAACCCATTTCTATTAATCTGTGTATTGCCACGTGGCAGTGGCTTACTGGGTAAAATTCCCAGCATCTTGTCTCCTGCAGATCCATGGTGTCTCTCTCTGACTCTTTCCTTCTCCCAGCATTCAGTTCTGTCTTCCCTGCCTACCTAAATTCTGCTCTATCAACAGGCCCAAAGCAGTTTCTTTATTAACCAATGAGAGCAACACAAAGACAGAAGGACCCTCCTACACCACATTCTGGTTCTTTTTGTGTTGTTTCTTTCTTGTTTTGTTGACAAAAAGTTAGTGTTGAGCATCCCATCCCCCTGCCTCCACTTTCCAAGGGCTAGGATTACAGGTGTGACGCCATGCCTGACTCAGCTTTGTGCTGGCTGGTCACTGACCTTGGGCAAGCCACTCCATTCTATATGTGAGTTACTCCTCTATAAAATGCTCCCTGACCCTACAAGCATCCAGTGGAATAGCTGATACAGACACTTCTGTTGCTTCGTTTTATCAAACAACATCTTGCTATGTAGCCCAGGCTAGCCTCAAGCTCTCAGTTCTTGAGACTCAGGTCTCCGAGTGCTGTGACCACAGGCCTGAGTCCCCACACCTTGCTAGAAAGGTTCTTTGTAAACACTGAAGTGTCACAGAGGAATGGCTGTGGATGAAATCACCTCTTCCAGGGGCTGTCACAGAACGTCCCAGGGCAGCATGATGGTTTGGATGAAAACGACACCCCAGAGGCTCACATATTTGATTCTTGGTTCCCATTTGGTTGACTGTTGGGCGGGACTAGGAGGTGTGGCTTTGTTGGAGGAGATGTGTCAATGGGGGTGGGATCTGAGGTTTCAAAACCTCACTCCAGGCCCAATGTCTCTCTCTCTTCCTGCTGACCGTGGATCATGATGTAAAGCCTTCAGCTCCTACTCCACCAAGCCTGTCTGCTTCCTTCCATGGTGATCATGGACTAAGTTTCTAAAACTGTAGCAAGTCCCAGTTAAATGTTTTCTAAGTGCTGCCCTGGTCATGGTGTCTCTTCACAGCAATAGAACAGTGACTAAGACAGACAGTAAGCAAAGCCTTTTCTCCCTGTGCCTCCCGTGGCTGACCACCCATAGCTCTAAACAGCCCAGTAATGGTGATGACTTGGAACCATTTGTCCAGACAAAGCACTAACTACTGTGGTGGCATCTGGGATGCCAAGACAGGGGTGGGGATGAGGTTGGGAGGACATCTGTTACTCGGACCCTGGGATATCACAGTAACTGGTTCTAGTTTACTGAATGTAAGACCAACCCCAAAGACTCAGGCAAACTTACATTTTCACCCCCATCCCTGATGCCCAGCAAGGGGCCCTAGTCAAAGATGCCCAGAGAGAAAGTGTTCAGAGGTCCATCAATGCAGGGGATAGGCAAGCTCAGAGGTCCCCAGACAGGAAGTTGAGAAAAACACTCTAGGTCTTGACATTCATTTTACCTATTGTTTATTTTTCAGACAGTCTTGCTGTGGCTGGCCTGGTATTTGATTTGCAGCCTAGGCTGACTTGAGCTCCCCGCAATCCTCCTGGCATAACTCCTGAGTGCTGAGATCATAGGTGTGTGCTACCACACCTAATCAGAACATTCTGCCTCCCAAGTACTGGGATTATAGACATGTGTCACTATGTCTCTCTTAAAACCTTAGTTTAAAACATTCTTGATGTCTTTTTTGTTTTGTTTGTTGGGTTGTGGGTTTTGTTTTATTTTTTGGTTTTTCAAGATAGGGTTTCTCTACATAGCACTGGTTGTTATGGTTTTTGTTTGTTTGTATTTGTTTTTTTAAGACAGGGATTTTTTTTTTTTTTTTGTCCAATAGTCCTGGCTACTCTGGAACTCACTCTGGAGAGCAGGCTGGCCTTGAACTCAGAGATTCACCTGCCTCTGAGTGCTGGGACTAAAAGGCCTACACCACCACTCCCTGGCAGCTTGCTGTTTTTTAAAGATTGATTTTTATTTTTATTTCTATTATGTCTTTGTGTGCTGTGGGTCTGAGTCCTCGGAGGCCAGAAGAGGACACTGGATCCTCTGGAGCTGGAGTTGTGAGCCTCCCTACACGGGTGCTGAGAATCGAACTCTAGCCCTCTGGGAGAGCAGAAGTGCTTTTCACTGCTGAGCCACCTCAAGTAATACACATTGGCTGGCCTTGAACTTGTTTTGCAGCTCAGGCTGGCCTCAAACTCTTTTTTTTAAAAAAAAATATTTATTTATTATGTATACAATATTCTATCTGTATGCCTGACGGCCAGAAGAGGGCACCAAACCTTATTACAGATGGTTGTGAGCCACCATGTGGTTGCCGGGAATTGAACTCAGGACCTTTGGAAAAGCAAGCAATGCTCTTAACCACTGAGCCATCTCTCCAGCCCTGGCCTCAAACTCCTAATGGCCTCCTAAATGCTAAGATTATAGGCATAAGGCATCACACCTGGTTTGAAGCCTTGTTTGTTTTTGAGACAAGGTCTCATTCCGTAGCCCTAGCCCAGAACAGAGCTTGCTATGTAGCCCAGGCTGGCCTCAAACTTGCAGTATCCTTGGTGCTGGGTCACCATATTTGGCAAGGCATTCATTGTTTAAATGTGCTACTCCTGAACATTTGGAAGTCTGCAGGAAGAGTGAAAGAAGTAAGGGAGTCCACCAGGGAAGGGTAAACCTTCAAGAAGCCCTTCCTCCACCCAGAGCAGAGACTGGGGACCACGACTGAGTTCCATTAGGCAAGACGGAGAAAGAGAAAAGGGCAATGTGCCTCATTCCTTGTCTACTGGCAAGGTTGCAGAGGGCCCTTAACGATGGGCTTAGAATGAAGGCTGTTACCTGAGAAGGCTGTCTCCCACAGACGCTGCACTTGACCTGGCTCTCAGCAGACGCTCTGGCCAGCAAGCATGTTCTGGAGGCACTGGATAGATGGGACTGCTTGCCCCCTGCTTCCTTCCCCAAGGCCTCTGAAGGAGGGTTTGCATCTGACTCCTCTCCTGAGGAGCTGGGTCCTTTGTGGAACCAGAGACTTTGTTACCCACAAACCCCTGCTGCCTTCACCTTGCCAAACTGTCACTGTCCTGGAGCCTCGGCTCACACCCACCTCAAGATTCTTCAGTTAGCACAGCAGCCTCTGGCCTGCAATTCGCTATGCAGCACAGGCTGGACTTTAATTTGCAAAGACCCTCTGCGTCCACCGTGCTGGCACTACAGGTGAACACCATTTTTGGCGAGGGCCCAGATGTGGATGCTGGATGTCTGGTTCTAATATCAGCCCTGCGTTTCTGCCTTTGCTTTGGCCATTACTCACTGTTTTTTTGTTTTGTTTTTTATGTTATACAGGACATTGAGCCCAGGGTTTTGTCCATGCTGAGGAAAGGTCTGTAACTGAGCTACACCTTTAGCCCTTATCTCATCATAAATTATACACATATAATACATATGTATATATAATATATATCTTAATCTTATTTTTATTTGCATTGGTGTTTTGCCTGCAGGTATGTCTGAGTATCAAATGCATGCAGTATCCTTAGAGACCAGAAGGGGGCAATCAACTTGCCATGTGGGTCCTGAGAATGGCACATGGGTCCTCTGGACCAGCAGCCAGTGCTCTTCATCACTGAGCCATCCTGTAGCCCAGCGGTTCTCAACACGTGGGTCTGTGGGGTGGGGGGTGTCACCTAAGACCATCGGAAAACACAGATATTTATTTATATTACAATTCATAAGAGTAGCAAAATTACAGCCAAGTAGGAGCAATGAAAATAATTTTGTGATGGGGGGGTCACCACAACATGAGGAACTGTGCAACATTAGGAAGGCTGAGAACCATTGCTCTAGCCCTTTTATGTTTAAGTGTGAGTGCTTGGAGACCATAAAGGAGTGACAGAGCCCCATTATGCTGAAGTTACAGGTGTCTGTGAGCCTCCCCACCCTCGATGTGGGTGCTAGGAACTGAACTTGGGTCCTCTGGAAGAGCAGCAAGTGCTCTTAACTACTGCGTCTTCCCGGTCCCCTTGTTTCATCACCTTAAGCACAGAACCGCTCCCAGACAACATAGCAGGAGCTTTAGAAGTTGCTTTGCCCAGACCGGCACTCATTGGGCAGAGGCGCATTTCTGACACTAGGTGGCAGCATTGGGCAAAAGTTCTCTCAGAACGCCTAGGCCGCGCGCCATTAGGTGAGTGAAAACTTTTTAAAAACTTTTATTTCTGGTACAAACGATAAATATTTTGCATTAAAAATCTGGAATTCAAGTTTTCCTTGTACTTCATGCTCTCTTCCTGCCCCAGAACCTTGCCGAAGTACTTCAGTCCAACGGGAGGAAGAATTGGTGTTTGCTTGCTGAAGCAGCCAAGTTTGGTCCCAGGAAAGGCACATGTGGTGATCTCTGGGGCAGCAGTCTCCTGCTCCCCGGTGCCTCCAAGGCAGAGAGAAAGCACTTCAGACACGGGAGTTGGGACATGAGTCCCCAGAAGTTCCTCTCTGGTCAAAGGTCCCTTTGTTGGTGGGGTAGGCATGATGTCGGCACATACACCCCCGGAACAAGTTCCACAGAAGAAACCTGGGCCTGTGCATTTTGATTGCATGTATGTGGGACATTTCAGGGGACATGTAGAGGGAAGGGCACCAGTCTGCAGAATGATTTATCCCTCTCTGTCCCCAGATGGGCACAGGTAGGCATCAGGGCTGCCCAAGGTTGTCCCTGCTGGGCGACACCCTTTCACAGTCAGGCAAATGAGGCCGTGGCTTCAGCATGTGAGGCACAGGAAGGGACCTGAGGCCCTAGATAGGGTTGCCACATCCTCTGGTGGCCAGTGAAGAACTTGTGGACCCAAGCAGCTCTCCTTGGGTCAAGCTCCCCACAGTTAGGGGTCCTCATCCCAGAGGCACAACTGCCTCTGGGGTACATAGAAGTCAAAACTGTAGTTCTTCCTGCAGCTTCTGATGCCGCACTTGTATGGTGCTGGCCGGTCACGGCTGTGGCAATATTTGAGCATGCAAGGGTACCAGGCCAGGCTCAGACTGTAGCGGCAGGCACAGGGCTTTCCTCGGTCCCTCACTTGCCCACAGCGGGGCAACTCCGTCTGCTCCTTGGGGAGGGCCTCGAACATTGAACCATCCACACCTGGGGGAAGAGGCAAGCAGGAAGAAGGTAGAAACAGCACAGCTTTCTCTCCTGTCTCCCCTTTCAAGGCTGCCCTGCGGACGGACACAGGGCTGAGACCCAGGCCTGAGGCAAGGCTAATGGGTTATACCAAATCATAGCCATCCTCCACGGAGTCTCAACTATGTGCTGGGGATTCAAAGTCGGCCCAGAGAAGTTCACTGACATGGCTGGAGTCATACAATGAAGGGGGTGGGGGGTGGGGGTCAGGACCTGAAGCAGGCCTGTCTGATTTCACAGACTACACTGGGTCAAGCAGCCACCAATGCTTTAGATAAAACTACCTGAAGGACATCACCTGAGTGGGCACGGCAGGGATGGGGACAGATACAAGAAGAGCATGCATGAGGAGTGACAGGGACCCACCCGACCAGGACTCTGCTTGGCGACTATGGGAAGGAACAAGCGCTAGGGTCAGGCCTGCCCCTTCATTTGGGGTGTGGTCTGGTATTATGGAAATGGACACAAAGTTCAGCCCTGCCTTGGGAGGGGCAGGCTTCTCTCTGTGCAGCTGGCTGGGCAGAAGGCCCAGGAGCAAGCATCTTGAATCTCCCTGTCCTTTCTACACACAGGACTTGACAGTCCTAGCAAAGGGACCTGGAGAAGGACCAGCAGAGTGGCAGAGGAGCCCTTCGGAGCTGGGAGGAGACCCTGAGGGCTCTGGGAGCAATGCCGGCACCAGGGACGGTGAGATGCTTCCTGTGAGAGGTGCCAGCAGACATGACAGCAGGAACATCTGTGTCTTCACTATGGGTAGTGACAAGAATGTGGCAAAGTCTCCTTTCCCAGACCTGGCAGGCTGTCTCCTGTGAGTCTCCTCATCCCAGCCACGTAGTCACCACCTCCTCCAGAAGCCTTCGTGCCCTGTCCCAGCCTACCCTGGGGGGTTTCGCCCTCCTCCCAGAATGCCTGCCACTCATGACTTCACACTCACACTGAACTGGTGCCAAACAGATCTACCCGCCACCAGCTGCAGCAACAGGGTGTCCACACTGGGCCTGTCTGTGTGGTCCATCCGTGAGGGGCCTCAGGAACTCGCCCCCAAACACAACAAAGAGTCGCTCAGCCAACCTGCTTCTCCCTCTCCCCACCGAGGGCAGCCCCCAGCTGACCTCGCTGCTCCGTCCAGAAGCGGACATCATCCTGGCGTGTGTAGATGGCCTCAGCGGCCTCGGCACATACATTGCGGAGATGGGGACTCAGCAGGCCCGCCTGGCTGAAGTTCACAGCGACGTCCATGTGTAGCTGCTCCAGACTCCGCACTTCTTCAGCCTGCCGCACCGCACGGGGGTTTTTCTGTAGATGCAAGAGGAGAATATCGCCTGCCATGCCCTCCTTGATCCCAGGCCCATGGAGCCAAAGCAGTGGAGGGGCACCGAGCCCCAACCCAAGAAACCAATGCTTCAGGGGCAGTTAAGGCATTTCTGGCTTCTACACGAAGTGGGCTGTATACAGAACTAACTTCTAGAGCTTGCTGGTAAGTTCAAGGTGCAGCTGGGAGACAGGCTAGGGTTAGGTAGGCTAGGCAAGCTGTTTCGGGGTACGTCAGTGTGGACATATGCTTGCTGAATCCAAGGGACTACATCTTTCCAAGAAGAGCAGGCAAAGGGAAAGCCCTGGAAGGGAAGACGCCACAAGGCAGCCAAGACAGGCTATGGAAAGCTGGAACTCCAGGGAGGGATCCAGTGGTCAGTGAGTTGAAAGGCTGCAAGTGGCCTTTCTGACACACTTTCATGGTTGAGTTCTGATTTTAACCGCTCCTCAACAAGGAGACGAAGGCTCTACAGACAAGGTCATTTGTCCAGTATCCCTAGCTAATGAGGGACACGGGGAGAGGTGATGTTCAATACATCTTCAGAATCCACGCCTCTATCTCCATCCAAAGAGAGGTAGGGCCTGGGCCAGCAGCTTGGGGTGACCTGAGAGTTGGGGCTCGATACAGGTTAGAGATCTGGGGCTCTGTAGTCAGTCTGGCCTGGAGCAAAACCAGGGGACTGGGACTCTCAATGACTGCAGTGTTGAGAGAGTGTGGGGAGGAAGAGCAGGGTCGGAGTCTGAGTTTGAATGAGGACAGGGTGACCTCAAGGGTGGGAACTCTGGGTCAGGGCCTGACCAGACAAGCCTGGGTGGGTGCTCACCTGCCGGAGCTTGGCCATAGCCTCACTGGGGATAATCTCATTGTGCTGCAGCCGGGTGACAAAGCAGAGCGCCTGGAACTGATTCTGCCCCTTCTCCAGCTCCCCCAAGATCAGGGCTCGGAAGATCTTCACATCCTGAAGAGGAAGAGAGAAACGATGGAGACCAGCTGGAGGGAGGAACCCCAGACCAGCCCTGGACACTGCCCCAGTGCCTTCCCCAAAGACAACGCCTTCTCCTGCCCTAGGAAACGGCTTATCTTTTCCATTTATACCCGTGACTTCAAAGATCACACCTCAAATGATTCCACAGCTTTCTGGAAAACTGACAAGTGAACCACTGAAGAGGTTTTCAAAAGAACCCTTTGACCAGACAGACCTTCATCTAAAAAAAAAGACAGCACCTATTTTTGATACAGATTATCTCCCCATGGTAGAGACCCCAGTGTCCTTAATCAGAGTGGATCAGGGCTCCTGAGACCACCGGGCAGAACACCATGGGGGAGTGGCTACGTTTTTTACAAGCACCCATTCCAGAGCTTTCTGGTACTCAGAACATCCCTGGGTATTCTGCAGTCAGCCTAGCCCCTGGCCCTCCACCTCCATCCGGGATCAGGAGGCAGAAGCAGCTGGCTGCAGCTGTGGCAGCCTTCGAAGGCTGGAAAGGCTTACCTTTTCTTTCCCTCTCCACTTCCCCTTTCCCCATGGGGGTACTCATGGCATGACCAATGGGCCAACAGCTCCTTCCTGTTCTGAATCACTGCATGCATGAGGGAGGCTGGAGCAGGAAGAGTGAGCAGAGCCTCAGGCACCGTGTGTAGTCTGGTTATAGCTAGAACCTTCTGCTCCATCCTCCACACCCTGACCCCCAACCCCAAGCACCTTGCCTTTCTCACCTACTACATTCCTAACTCTGCTCCTCCCTGGGGAGAAGGAAGTCAGCAGAGGTCTCAATCTGTGAAGAGCCCTCCTGCCACAGGGGCATCCTGGCCTCAGCCACTATGGCTGGGAATCTTCCTGGTCCCTATGCCAATGGCTCTTCCTGGACACCCGGAGATGCGTCCCTAGGCTTTTCATTGCTCAACACTTACACCTGGGCTGCCCCACCAGGAAGGCCCCTTCATTGAGGGCTTGCTGTACAACTGCCAGGGTTCAAGTGTTTGTAGAACAGGCTCAAGAGAGTTCCCTGGGATTCTAGATATAGGCAGGGAGGGGTAGATGGTTCCACCATTAGCTGCCCCAGGCTTTTCCAGGCCTCACTGTGACAGGGGACAGCTTGTGTACCTGACAGGTTACTGTGGAGCTTGTGATATGGAAGGAAAGAGCCCTGAGCACTGTAAGCAGAGGTTACTGCCATCATTGTAGCGACCAGCAAATGTCACCGATGATCTGGGACAAGTGCCCATCATCTTTGTTTGGTTTGAGACAGGGTTTTCTATGTAGCCCTGGCTGTCCTGGAACTCGTTTTGTAGACCAGGCTGGCCTCGAACTTAGAGATTCATCTGCTTCTGCCTCCCAAGTGCTGGGATTAAAGGCGTGTGCCACCACACTGGGCTAAGCATCTTCTAAAGCCTTGTGGCTTTCACCGACCCTGTAACTCTGCAAGGAATCTCTTGCACTTTTACTAGAAATGACTTTAGTAATGACTTTATTATAAATGCTGGGGATGGGAATGGGGAGAGCGATTTCCTAAAAGAGAGAAATGGAGTCTCCGCTGGGGAGAAAGGTTCCACGAGGCCCCTTCTCATCCAGCGCCTTGGAAGGAAGGTGAGTCAGCTTGGCTTTACTCCCACTTCCTCTAGACAGGAAATCCCTTCTTGGGTCACCATGCTGGCATCTCCTTATCCTGCCAGCCTGGGCCATCTGATCTTCCATCCACTCAGGTCGGCTGAGGGGACACTGGGGCTGATCTGCTGGTGGCAGATCCCATCCCGGGCACAGTTCCTGTCAGGTGGGAATCCACACAAGATCTCTCTCTCTCCGAGAGTCTGAGTCAGGCAGTACCTGGGAGGTGTCTCATGTAGGATCCAAAGTCCACCTTGCTGGTATTTTTAGCTCTGCCCCTTGTGGGAAGGCTATCTGGATAATGCCTTCTTCTCTATGCCACATGCATGAACTACCGGGTGGCTTCAGGGCTGCTGCGGGGCTCAGTGAGCAGCCAGCCACCTGCCCACCATAAGCAGTGGAAGGCACCGAACATTTAGAGCCAGACCTGAGACCAGAAGAGCTCTGCTTGAGGAGCTGATAAGATGGCTCAGTGGATGAAGTGCTTGTCATACAAGCACGAGGACCTGAGTCCAATTACCAGCACCTATGGAGAAAGAGGGTTTGCTGGTATGTGCTTGTAATACCAGCACTGAAGACAGAGGCCAGAGGATCCCTGGAGCTTTCTGGCTAGCCAAGCTAGTCTAATCCATGAACTTCAGGTCCCAATGAGGGACTAGCTCAGAAAAAAAAAAAAAATGAGTAATGACACCTGAGGTTGACCACTGGCTTCATCCACACACATGTATATGCATACATGTTCACATGTAGGTGCACACGTGCGTACCTGTGCATTCGTGAATACATAGCTGCTGTATGCACACTGCTTGAGACACCACACACACACACACACACACACACACACACACACACACGAAACCTGCTTGAGTTCCTTCCCTGTTTCAGAATTAGAAACCAACAGCAACGACAAGCACCAGATGCTACCAACATGGGAAGCTGCCTGGGTGCAGAAGGGAGGGCTTCTGGCCGAGGTAGAGGAAGTCCTCTGTTAACTGTGGAGGGCGAAGTTTCACTGATGTTGATAACTGGGAAAGAGAAACTGCTGTTACTGTGTGTCAAACGGATTGCAACATCTTATCTGAAGTCGCATCGACAGGCGGCAGGGCTCAACTGTGATGGAGCCTGGATTGGGTAACCCGCTCAAGGTCATGGATTTAGGGGCAATGCCCCTGGGATTTTAACCCAGGTGGTCCAGGCTGTTCCAAAACTGCCCATGCTGTCCCAAAGTCGAGCTTTTTCCCCAGAAAACACAATTGCTTCCTGAATCAACTAGTCTAATTTCCCTGATGTTAAACTAAAGAAATAGGCAGAACAGGTGTAGTGTATTCCTAGTACTTGGGAGGTGGAGGCAGGAGGATTGCCAGTTTGAAGGCAACCTGGGCTACATAGAGAGATTTTGTTTCAAAAGAAAATGAAGGGAAAGCGGAATCAGGGAAGAAAGGAGGGAGGGAAGAATGAATGAACTGAGGCCTAGGCCCATAGAGCCAGTAGAGCGGCAGACAGGACTAGAGCCGGGGTCATTTCCCATCATATTCATTTGGCCACTATCACTAAATCCTTGGTTGAATGCCCAGGAACATGGCAGTTCTGCTCTCACTGTGTGTGCCTAACAAACAGCCTGACGCAAATAAAGCACGAGGCAGGAACATCGCCTACCCCATCTAGCTACACTGTGAAAAACTCTTTCTATCCAGGTTCTCTGGTCTTCTTGATCCTTTCTCTCCCCCCGCCCAAGTCACATGTCCTCTGCTGGTCCCAGAGAGGGGGTGGGCATCACATCCTGACCCCCAGGCAAGGCTCCAGAACAGACAGAAGGACAGTGTGATGGAGCTCCTCTGCGGGGCAGATGCATTGGGAACATCTGGACAGGTGTTAAGTCCAAGCCAGATGGAAACCCGGCTCCCAGCCTCTCTCCTTGCCTAGAGTCCTCTGGGATGATCCACCTAGATGTTGTCAAATGCTCAAGGCAGACAGCACAACAGAGTAAGAGCCTTTGGCAGGGGACAGAGATTTAGCATCTGGACCTCCCAAACTTGGAGGGCTCTGTAATGTCCTTTCTCCCAGGAACCTTCAGCCCATAAGGAAGTACTGTGGCATACAGCAAGAAGAGGCCAGGCAGGAACAGGGAGGGTTGAAGTTCTGTCTGTGGATGAGGCAACATATCACAGTAGCTAAAATGGAATGCTGAGCCGGGCGGTGGTGGCGCACGCCTTTAATCCCAGCACTCGGGAGGCAGAGGCAGGCGGATCTCTGTGAGTTCGAGACCAGCCTGGTCTACAAGAGCTAGTTCCAGGACAGGCTCCAAAACCACAGAGAAACCCTGACTCGGAAAAAAAAAAAAAAATAAAATGGAATGCTGAGAGCCAGGGCTCCCTGCTTTGGTCCCTGGCCTTGCTGCTACTGGCTACATAACATTGGGGCGAAATCAGTGTAAAATTCTCTTGAGTCTTAGCTTCCACACTTGCAAAATAGGCCCAGCAAGAGTACTGCCTTGAGGGACTGCTGGGAGCAATGGAAAAGTGAAAAAGCTCAGGACGTGCGTGGGTGGAACTCTGGGTTTCTCCCCTGATTCTGCAATCCCTCGTTCCAGACATCATCTACTCCAGCCCTGAGAAGTGGTAAAGATTGCTCTGTAGATGGACTGGAGGTCCAGGCAGGTCGGGGACCCCTGTGAGGCTTGCGTGCAGGAAATAAGTAGGAGAACAAGGACTAGTCTTCCCCTAGGCAGGACTTTCATAAGTTTCTGAAAGGCAGAGGAAGAACCACGTATAAGGGCCCTGTCGTTATAGGACTTGTGAGGAGAGGAAGGCTGACTTCACACAGTGAAGTCACTCTTATACACACTTACACCTTCAGAGCAGGTATAACGCCTAGAGTTGAAGTTTATGCTCACTACTATGGAGGCAACAGATGGATAAGGGAGTAGCTATCCTTGTAAGGGCAGGGCTGGGGTGGAGGAAGGACAGGAAGGCTCCCTAGACTGAGGGTGGTTCTTGAGACAGAAAGGATGTACACTTTCCAGCCAAGAGTGAGGTAGGACATCCAATCACCCCTCCACTTTGCTGGCCTCGAGTATTTAATGTCGTCACTGTCTGCACTATAAAGTGTACCCTAGAGGCTGCCACCCCAGGCTCCTGCCCAGAGTAACTCTCAGGTTGCTTCTATAGTGAAATGCAGTTCCTAGCATGAGCAGTGTAGGATCATTTCCTGGACCTTTCTGTGAGTCTGTTACTCAGAGGGGATGTCCCACACCTGAGGAAGGTGGACAGAAGGGATCTGTCTCAGCTCCCACACACTCCAGCTGCTCAGGCACGGTTCAAGGTCAGGATCTCCAGTCCTTAGAGCCACCTTCCCAGTGCCCAGCCCACCTCATTTAAATTCTCTCCTAGACTCATTGCTCCAGGCCAGGGGCACATCTCCTTCTCAGTGCACTCCTGCCCGCTAGGACACAGTGGATGCTTAAGAAATGCCTGACCAGGCAGACAAAACAGCAAGGGTATGAGGGGGTCCTGAGACCAGCGAAGGGCCAGGTGGGAAGGAGAGGGGGAGCAGGGGAGGGTGGGAGGTGACTCAAGAGGCAATCAGCAAGAGTGGCAGGATCTGGGGTCTAGGAACTGGCTAAAGAGCCTGGGCTTAACTCTGCAGGTCCCTGGATGTCACTGGTGGGTTCTGAGCCTGGGGCTGGTGTGGTTCACACCTGGCTTTGACTCAGTGTGAGGCTGTGCCCCGGAGGGTATACACTAACTCTAAAGCCACTTGCGGTCCTTGTATTACATCTGCTTGGGGAATGATTCATCCAGGTCCTCTGTGGTCTGGCTCTGGGGTCAAAGACAAGTGGCTGAAGCCTGTTTATGTGGCAGCTTGGGGCTGGCACAGGGCAGAAGCTCCGCGTTCACTAGCTGGGCGAATGGGTTCTGTATCTTCTTGGCCTTACCTATGGAGGTGGAGGGACATACTCCAGCAAGCGGACATTCAATGGCTACCACTGTTTTGCATTCTAAAAGGCCACTTCATAGGATCATGAGGGGAAAGGGACTTCACTAGTCACACAGCTGTAGGCCA
The DNA here is from genome assembly GCF_018167655.1 of Microtus oregoni. Taxonomy (NCBI): domain Eukaryota; kingdom Metazoa; phylum Chordata; class Mammalia; order Rodentia; family Cricetidae; genus Microtus; species Microtus oregoni. Next base: position 58,946,350 of record NW_024543067.1, read on the forward strand.
GCACCAGAAACCAGACTTTCCTACTCTTAGGGCAGTGTTCTGCTTCACCCTGAGGGGATTCCTCTGCGTCCTCCCCCCCACCAGTCTATCTTTCTGAGACCCACCGTGTTTCCCAGAGAGAGGGGGGCTACTTTTGGCTCAGCCTTGATGGGGTTCCATGGGAACAGGGAAATGACAGCAGACAGCTGTGCTGGAAAAACACCCGTGACAGGAGACACCCTGTGTGGGCCCTTCAGGCCGCTTCCCCAGAGAGGCCCAGAGAGTGCTTCCTGCAGGGGGAGGGAGGCCTGGGCCTGTGATGGGCCAAGACAGGAGCAGCATGGCCCTCCATGGCTGCCTGTGAGACTTAGAGAAGAGGGCAACACACGGCTTGGGCCACTGTTATTGGGATATTACTTTACCCTCAGTCAGTCTAGTCCAGCTGACACACCCAAGTTTATACTGGCTTTCCCTACCCCTGGGCTACAGTCTGCCATCTTTCACACAGATCTGTTGTTCTTTTCTCACATAATGGCTCCCACCACTCACACACACACACACACACACACACCCTCAGCAGGCTCTGGCTCCCATCACACACACACACACACACACACACACACACACACACCCTCAGCAGGCTCTGCCTCCCATCACACACACACACACACACACCCTCAGCAGACTCTGCCTCCCATCACACACACACACACACACACCCTCAGCAGGCTCACATCACACACACACACACACACACACACACACACCCTCAGCAGGCCCTGCCTCCCATCACACACACACACACACACACACACACACACACACCCTCAGCAGGCTCTGGCTCCCATCACACACACACACACACACACCCTTAGCAGGCTCTGGCTCACACACACACACACACACACACACACTCACACACACTCAACAGGCTCTGTCTCCCATCACACACACACACACACACACACTCAGCAGGCTCTGCCTCCCATCACACACACACACACACCCCTCAGCAGGCTCTGGCTCACACATTATCTCACCCACAGCCCAACCACTCTGCTTAGACAGGCGCTGTGAGCCACGTACCATCACCTCAGCTCCCCTCACTCCCTTCAGGCTCCTAGACTCCAGCTCCCAGCGCTCCAGGACACCCTTCCTCATCACACTTGCCACTATGCTACAGAGCAGCTGAAACCTACAGGGGCTCAGGGAGCAGAACTCTGTGTGTGTGTGACAGAGAGAGCCCAGGCCAGACAGCACTGGCCACTGCTCCAGGGCCTACACAAAGCAATACTTACCCCCACCCCTTCTAGCCCCACTCCCCTTGCTACTGGCCAGTTGGGGGCTCACTGCCTTCTGGGGAGTGTGCTCTGCCATCCCCATCCCCTCATCAGCAGAGCTCGTGACTCTGGGGCCCTGGCTGAGCCAATCTAAATATTTATCCCTCAGCTCCTGGCTGGAACTGCTTCATGACCAGACAAGGGGCCAGATTCACTAGGCTGGGCTGGGGAGGGCAGACTCAGGAGCCCCTTGTAGCTCTGTCTAGGCTCTTTCCCAGGAGGAGAACCAGATGCGCTCAACCCAGAGGTAGGATGGTACAGGAGACGTAGGCACCCTCACTGTGCACACAGACCTGGACAGAGGCTTCTTGTTATAGGGTTAGTACAACTACTACCCAGGACCCATGCCCCTCACTGCCAGTTCCCAGCCTTCCCAAGAGCCCCTCATGCTCTGTCAGCCAAATCCTAAAGGTCACGGCAATCCTGACTGCCCCAGGGGAACAATGTGAGGCTTTATGTGGATCAACTGCTCCCCACTGTCTAGCTGACTCAGAGCTCCTGACATGGGGCACCACACTTCCTTCTCAGTTAGATTCCAGCCTCCCTCACTCCCTGTCCTTCATCGGAATCCCCACTGACAGGTAAGTAAACACTGGCCAATTTAAAGGACAGAAGTTCCTAGTGATGAACTGGTCCCTAGTGCAGAAGACAAAAGTTGGAATTACATGTGGGATGGAGAGATGCAGTAGAGGGGCCTGCTTGGCTGCCTGCATTGGGACGACATACATTTTTCATAGGTCCCTTGTTCTGTAGAGTCCCCTCAGTCACTCTGCCCAGACTCACAGAGGCTAAACGGCCGGTTGCATCACACAGCCAGCAAAGGGAAGAAAAATGCAGGGACCTGGCCTTTTACCCCCCAGAGCCACCCAGGGCACTGGTGAGAAATCAACCGTGGATTCCCTGGGAATGATGAGTTTGGGGAACAGGGCCCACACCAGCCGTATATAAAGAAGTGTTTGTGGGTTCCTGTGCACTGGGTTCTTCCACACTCCTCCTGCTTCTCCACAGTGTGTTCCATCCTTCTCAAAGGAGCCCACGCAGAGTGCCAGAGGAGCCCAGTCAGTCAGAATGTGGTACAAGGATCCCTGGGAGCTAACCCTGAGTCACTACCAGCTGTCTGACCGAGCTTGTCACCAATGTCACCTCCAAGCTGAGTGTGTGCCTCTGAAGAGAGCAGGCAAATGTGCCTCATGATGCGGCAGTGCGGACAATTAGGACCACATGCGTGATCAGAGTAACTGTTCCATACAGGATGCCACATACCCTGTCTGCATCTCCAGGCTGGGTCATCCGCCTGCCTGCCTGTGGGGTAGGTGTCTGTGTGAGCTTACCCGCTACTCCTCTACAGTCTGAGGAGTCCAACAACAAATTCCACCCATGCCCTGTTGTGGAACAGAATATTTGTTCAACTATGTAAAGATGGGTTACATCTGTCTGTGTTGCAGAAGAATTGTTTAACTATGTAAAGATGGGTTGCTTTTCTTCATGCTGCATTTGTTAATTCATGTAAAGGTGTGTTGCTTTGATTTATGCTGCATTTGTTTAGCTACGTCAAGATGTGTTGTTGCCTGCCTAAGGCACACGATCGGTCTAATAAAAAACAGAACAGTCCATAGCTAGGCAGAGGAGGGATAGGTGGGGCTGATGGGCTGAGAGAAAAGGCAGGCCAGCAAGTTGGGGGCCAGACAGATAGACACAGAGGAAGCAGGAAAGCATGCTGGACAGTATATGGATGCAGTAAACTAGCCTGAGCTCAGCACACAGATGAACAGAAATGAGTTAATTTAAGTTAAAAAGAAAAAAAGAGGGGCTGGAGAGATGGCTCAGCAGTTAAGAGCACTGACTGTTCTTCCAGAGGTCCTGAGTTCAATTCCCAGCAATCACATGATGGCTCACAACCATCTGTAAAGAGATTTGGCATTCTCTTCTGAACTGCAGGCATGCATGCAGGTAGAACACTGTACACATAACAGATAAATAAATCTTAAAAAAAGATTTATTTTTTTTTTTTTTTTTTTTTTTTTTTGGTTTTTCGAGACAGGGTTTCTCTGTGGCTTTGGAGCCTGTCCTGGAATTAGCTCTGTAGACCAGGCTGGCCTCGAACTCACAGAGATCCGCCTACCTCTGCCTCCCGAGTGCTGGGATTAAAGGCGTGCGCCACCACCGCCCGGCCCTATCAAAAAAAGATTTATTAAAAAAGAAAAGAAAAAAGCGCTAGCTAGAAACAAGCCTAACCTAAGGCTAAGCACTCATAATCAACAATAAGTTTCTGTGTCTGTATATTTGGGAGCTGGTTGGCAGCTCAAAGAGAAAGCCTGCTACAACCCCCCTTTTCCTTCTGCGGCAGGCTACACTATTGACTCCAGGTGGTGGATTTCAGGTTAGGACTCCATCTGGACATAGCTTCTCTGTCAAGGGGCGGGGGGAGATGCCAGGGAGTGCACTTGATCACAGGCAAGACTTTGTACTCTGACCCAAGGAGGAGTTAAGCAGATATGGAGGAAGGATTAGAATTGGACCCAAGAGTCCCACACACCCTTTAGTTCCTGTATACTCCTGAGAAAATGCTCTGTGCTCCAGAGTTCTTCCTCAGAAAGCACATCCGGGGTACAGAGATGGTTTCAGTTAGGAAACTGCTTGCTGTGCAAGCATCAGGAACTGAGTTCAGATTCCCAGTACCCGTGTAAGGAGCAGGGCATGATTGTACACACCTATGATATTAGCATTAGGCAGGAAGAGAAGCAAGAGACTCCCTAGAGCTCACTGGCCAAGATCAGTTCAGCTAGTCTTGCTGAATCTCTGAGCTCCAGATTTAGTGAGACACCCTGACTCAAAAATACAAGGTGGGAAGTGATTGAGGAAGACCCTTGATGCCAACCTCTGGCTTCTAACATGCATCTGTACCTACATGAACATGTACACATGCATACATCCAAACTCCGCACGTAAACCCAAACACAAAGTACTTTTTTTCTATCCTTTGCTGCCCAAGGTTTCTAATCCATCACGTATTCCATGCCAAACCACAGAGAGCCCAACACAGGGTAGGATTTAGGACCTTAAGACCTTCTCTTCTTGTCCTACACCGATGTGATATGACATCCTCCTGGGACAGTGTCCATGTAAAGTCCTCACTGACAACATCCCACAGGAACCCCACCCTTGATCTGGGACAGGCAATGCGATGCTTCCTGGATGGTTCTTTCCTCTGGCTTCCACTTACCCATTGGCACCCAGGACAGGAAGCAAGTTTCTAATCTCCCTGGGTTGTTGGCCTTTTCAAGTAACCCTGGGCTAAGCCATGGCACTATGTGACTCTTGATACTGGCATTCTCTTCCCAGCTTCAGCCCATGAGTCCCCACAATCCCTTTCTTCTCCACTTTTGGAGTGGGAGTCCTTCTCCTCCTCCTCTTCCCCACCACCCTGATGCAATCACACAGGACTTTTTTCATATCTTGCAGCCTCACCTACCCTTTGTGGCCAGCCCCAAAGCAGACTGCTTGTGACGTGACTCATTCCTTCCCCTGCTTTTGGACATTCAGACAGGGGGACAGAGAGCTTGGACAGAGATAGCATGGGGGAGGGAGCCAAGAGGGCTGTCAGATAAGCAGCCAGAGAGAGATGGTAGCGCGCCCGCTATTACTGTGCTCAGTGGCTATATACACACAGTTCAGATTATATACGCAGGGTTTGGATGTCCCAGGAGGTGTTGCTCACCGTGTATATCAGGAGGAGGAGTTCCTATGTGGAGGGCATATAAATTTAGGCCCAAAGTATAAACGCTGCTTACAGCATATTGGGGCCTGGGGGATGTAGGGTGTAAGGCTCAGCGTGCATGCAGCCCTGGGTTCAATTCCCAGCACCAAAACAAACTAGAGTCAGCAAAGGGAGAACAGCAGATTCATACTACTTGGTTTTGAAATGAGGTCTCATGTAGCCCAGGCTGGTCCTGAACTCACTAAGTAGCTGAGGGTGACCTTGAACTAATTATCATTCTGCCTCTACTTCCCAAGTGCCAGGATTACAGCTGTGCTCAATTTATCAATTTATGTGGTGTTAAGGATCAAACCCAGGGCTTCCTGCAAGGTACATAAACACTATCAATTGAGCCCTTGAGCCCCATTCACAACCACTAGCAACACCCCTGCACCCACCTTCCACCCCCCACCCCCCCCCCGGCCACCACTTTAACCAGATCTTTCATAGTCCAGACTGGCATTCAACTTAAAGAACCCCGTTGTCTGACCCTCCTGTTCAGATACTCTGTTTTAGTGGGATGGGGTTCCGCCTAGGTGTGAGGAGCCTGCAAACTTCCCAGGGGACTCTTCAAAGCCACTGAACCATATCCAACTGGCATTCTTTCAAAACTCCAGCTCAGTCAGCCTGGTGCACATCAGCCTGAGGAAGGGCTCCCAGTGACACAGAATAGCCAGCCATGCGACAGTCCCTGCTGCTCAGGGGATCTCCTAGCCGAGTCTGGGCTCTAGTGTCCCCTAGCGTACGGATGACTGCCTGCTTGACCAGCTTCGAGGCCAAGGTGCAGGCAAGGCAAGGAACAGTCAGTAGGTGTTGGATGTCTACCTGGGAAGGACGTCAGGGCTGGGAAGAAAGGGTGCAACGGCTGGGACCCCTCCTGCACAGGGGTGTCACAAAGACCTGAGTTTGCTTAGATCATGGTTGACTGTTGTGTGGTGGGGGAGGGGGAAGCAGGCACTGGCTGGCTGGCCACTGATCCAGTAGCTTCCAGAAGAAGCTGGTAGTTAGTGGAGGCTCATACCTAGAGCCCTATCTCTCGAGACTGTGAGCGGGGCAAGAGGATCAAGAGTTCCAGGCTAGACTTGTGCTAACAGTTTCCTCAGAGATTGAAACAGCCCATCCTGAGGAGAAGCTCCTGAAGCAGGAAGTTAAGCAACTCAAAACAGCTTTAGGAAGTCCCTGAAACTGACCAGATACACTAGACCCCCCCCCCCCCCTTCCTTGCCAGAGTAAAATAAAAACAGTTTCAAGGAAGCTGAGACCAGACCAGCTGCCTGGAAGAAGCAAAAGCCAGCGGAAGTGCATGGAAGAGGCTTAGACCAACCGAGGCACCTAAGAAGGACACTCTCCGACCCTCTGAACAGCCTACTTGTAGGCTGTGCCTTGTGCTCCAGGTTCCTAGCTTTCTGAGTGGTCACCCAGCCTGGGGGGGGGGGGCTTTGGTCACTTTATACTTTGGTCTGTCATGATTCCCTGACTGGGGTAAGTAGATCTATGAATAGCATTTCCCCAAGAAAAGTTGTCATACTGCATAGTAAGACTCTGTCTCAAAATTAAAAGATTAAAAAAAAAAAAGGTTTCAGACTATCCTGGATCACAAGGAAGTTCAAGGCCACGGTCAGTCTAGACTGTATTTGGAGACCTTGTCTCTGAGACAAAAAGAAAACAGGAACAAAGTGGAACTCTAGTCTTCTCCGGACTCAATGTTGATTTTCTCTGTGATCTATTACCTACCCTTTAACCTCTTTAACCCAAGCTGAAGAGGGAAGAAGCTGGCTGAACCGTGGAGCGAGGCAGCTTCGGAGCTAACGGTTCTTCACTTCCTGAGCCTCTGACACAGCATTAGAGACAGAGTGGACACACCGTGTTCAGCTCTGCCCCTGACCTCAGGACAGGCACCAGTGTTAACATTGTTTACAGATGAAGAAAGGAAGGCCCAGAGAGATCAAGCAGCTGGACCGAGGTAGACCAGCTCGCCAGTGGTAAAGCAGACTTGCCTCATTCACTCCGTACTGTCTCTCCCAATGGTGATCAGATGGACAACATCACTTTTACTAAAAGATTTCAGGATGATTTTCCCCCCTAAAGCAGCCCCTAAAGGGCATGGCACACAAAACTAGAGCTAGGCCGTTTTCTACAGGAGAAAAACATTACATCTAGGCAGAGCTTTCCAGTGAAAATCTAACAAAGGCTTTGAGGCAAGAAACCTTAAGAAGCGAGCAACAGGCAACCTGTGGGGGAAGGACCAGGCACAGAGTCGCTCTGGCCGGTAGAGGCAACGCTGGAGTAGACTAAACATCGTCCTCCCTAGTCCCTGTGTACCCCACTCCACCGTGTCCTGAGCCAAAGACGAGGCGGACAAGTCCTCTGACAGCTGGCTCTCCACTTTCTGTGACTTACACTCCCATTCCCCCACCCCCACGAAACTGGAGATGCCAGGAGCAGGTGTGAAATGCCAGCTCTGGGTCAGCGGCTAACCTGAAAAGCAGACTTTTGAAAACTAGGTGAAAGTTTGAGCCACTATGGCGATCAACATGCCATCCACTCTGAATGTTCCCTTCAACTGAGCAGTC